>NC_067236.1:28261659-28929575 GCF_019924925.1 Ctenopharyngodon idella
TGGCGAGTGGCCAAACACCAAATGAAATAACGGCAATCAACGTACAACGTTCTTATTGTGCTGAGTTAGACCCTACTCCGAATAGGTGCTAATTTAGTTACCTATAACTAAAATTGTTCCCAGTTCCTGCGAACTGCCAAAAAGCGGCTTCTTCTGCCAATAGGAACTATGAAAACACGAAAGCCCTTAAAATTCTATTTAAATGTTGGATCTTAAGGAAATTTTTACTTGTGTAGAATAAACAATTTAGTTTGTTTTTGATGCCCACTTGATGTACAGTGAAAAAGCGTGAAGAAAAACAAGTTGAACTTTTCTGAATAAAAGTTTATTTTTAAAAAAAATTTTTTATGCCTAACTTTTTCACATATTTACTTATCTTTCATTCTTTCTGTGTTCTTTTATAGGTTGTAAACTGCTTTTTAAGCATGATCTCGCCAAACGACATGGAGGTCAATGCAGGGTTTGTGCTTACTGTCAAAACATGACCCATAAAACCATTCAAAACTTCTTTGGGGGCAAACTGGAGGAGTTTTGCACAGAAGAGTGCATGTCTCTCTACACCGTGCTCTTTTATGAGGTTAGAGATGGCATATATTTTGGGATTTTTTTTTTTTTTTTTTTTTTGCTGTAGTTATCCTTTATTTCTTGAAGAGAGCCTAACAATCACCTCTTTTTAGTTGGAGTTAAAATTATATTGTGAACTGAGCAACAATTTTTGCTTTTTTATTTAAGATATACACTGTTGAAATCTTCATATTTGCAATGTGTTTAATTGTTGCTTCTTTTTGTATCATTCCTGCATGAATTCGTTGTGTCAGATGGCCAAGTGTCATTGTTGTAAGAACCAGGGCTCACTTAAGGAAAGCCTCGTCTGGGATGGAACAACAAAACACTTCTGTAACCTGTCCTGTTTGCTGCAGTTCTGTTCAAAGTGCATTTCCCCTCATCAGCCAGCAAGCAACGGTACGTCACCATGTAGTTCTATATGTAAAACTGGTGTAAAACTATGTAGCAGTAAGGCTACCAAATGACATTGTTTAACACTTATTTCTTTGTTTAGCAGTGCAACCTATTTATAAAGACATTTAACAAATGTGCAGAGTTTCTGCTGAAAATGTAATTTTTAAAACTCTTGTTCGTTGAAGGTACTGTGTCTAATACCACTACAGTCCAAGCTCCATTATCCTTGTCGAAGGACATGCCTGTAATTGGTGGTGTGGTGTCTCTGGCCTCCACATTACCTGGAAATACTGCTCTCACAGGTATTCAGTTGTCATGTTTTTCAATTTTATGTCCTTAGATTAAAATATTTTGCTGTTGAATTCCATTTATGTTTTAATTTAATTAATTTTCTTTGCAGGAGCTCTACCTACCTCAAATGCCAGCTCAAAAAACATTGGGGAAGTAAGTAGTGATGCACACATACATCGTGTTACAAAGTGATAAATATTTAAATATTAAATGCACGCAAGATTTATTTATTTATTTATTTTTTTTTTTTAATGAAATTAATACTGTTATTCAGCAAGAACAGTATATTTATAATGTTACAAAAGATTTTTATTTGAAGTAAATGTTATTTTGAAATTATCTTGTATTTATCAAAGAATAGATTTATCTCAAAATGTAATATTTCTCAATATTGCTGTTTTACTGTGTTTTTGATCAAATAAATGCAGCCTCAGTGAGTATAAGAGGCTTCTTTCAAAAACATAATAGAATCTTACCAGCCCCGAAACTTTGAACAGTAGTGTATGTAAAGATGGAAGTATCAAAGTTACCTTAACTAAAAGTTTAGGTAATTGAGAAATAAGACACTTAATGTATTAGTTGTTAATTCAGTTTTGCTATTATCATTGAGAATTGTGAAATTTCACTGGTATTAATATCAGCGTTTAAAATTTTGGTTTCATTAAAACCAGAGTTTTTTCCAAAATGTGATTTTTTTTTTTTTTTTTTTTTTTTTTTTTAATTAATCCTTAAATGTAATGGTTTTTCTTATAGGCCAGTACACAAACCGATGCTTCAGTGGCTGCTATTCCACATCGACGAATGTTGAAGAACAAAGCTCTCATGTGCAGACCTATTACTGAAGAGCAAGGTGTCCAGTGTCAGCCAGAGCCTCCAGTACCTCCAAATATGTCTGAAACAGGTTGGCCTTCCTCACTTTCACAATCACCCCTGCTAGAAGTCGTTATGCTGTACTGTCATAAGCATCGCAACATATGTTAAAATGAAATGTTGTGTTTACACTTTCTCTGTCCGCAGTGATTGACGAAAATGGAGAGACGGTGAGGTTGGTGCCAGTGCCGGTGCCCATTCCGATGCCTGTCTACATTCCAGTGCCAATGCATCTATACACTCAGTACACACCTTTTCCATTGGGGCTACCTCTACCGGTTTGTCATCTTTATTATTGAATCATTTATTCTGTGCTATCGTTTAGAGCTCTTTTATAATTTAATGCTGTTTCCGTCCAGGTGCCTATTCCCATGGTCATCCCTGGATCTCAAGACACTGCTGAAAAGAAAGACACTAAATGCAGCCTGCCTGCTCAGAGCTCAGTGGAAGATGATGAGGTGGAGAAAGGAAAAGACAAGCCTGCGTTACTTGGTGCATAAACGTTTTGTTATTATTGGACCTGTTTGCTTATCTAAACCTTTATATCCAAACAAACTCCTTAAGTACTTCAGTATTTGATAGTCTTGGGATTATTGTCTTGCTCAGACCAGGGCAGCACTTACAGTGGTGATCTAGAGTCAGAGGCCAGATCAACACCCTTCAGCTGGGCAGATGCTGAGGATCCTGGAGCCAACGTGAAGCCACTGGTAGCATCGACAGAACGAGAGGAGCCGATAGCTGCCCCTACTGTGTCTTTACCATCAGAACAGCCAGATCTGGAAAATGATTTTCCCCGTGGTAAGTTTAGATCTAAGAAATTACTTTTAGGCCTGTTAATTGATTCAGATAGTTGAAATTAATCTAAATTACTTACTTTCTGTAGTTAAACGTGCCAACATGTTAGTGTTGTCAAAAGTACCGACTTCGATACCAAGTCTGTACTGAAATTTTAAAAATATGATGCTTTGAGCGCTGTTGAGCCAATGTGATTGGCTATTGTGTTCATGCACTCATCAGATATGTTTGATTGGCTACAATGATCAATGCACAGGAGCGTTTGAAAGCATACGGAAGTGTTTGAATTTGAAAGTGTTTTAAAAGCGCTATCTGTGCTATCCGTGTGTATCTGTGTAAGCGTTCAGTGAAGAGCGTCTATTTACAACATGTTTTTGAAGCGTTGATCATTGTAGCCAATCACAGACATATCTGACGAGCTTGTGAACACAGTGGCCAATCAGAGGTGTTTACAAATCCGCTCAACAGTGCTTAAAGCATCACATTTTTAAAATTTCAGTACCGATTTGGTATTGAAGTCGGTACTTTTGACAACACTACAACATATTAACAATAGGGCTGCATGATTTATCGCACGATACGAAAAATAACATTGAACTTAAACGCGTTTATCGCTTAAACACGATTCTTAGTGTGATTATGAAATCGCAAAGGCTGCTATTATTATTTTTTTTTTTTCTATGTGCAGCTTGTCAATGAAGTATGACTCCAAATGCTAATCCATCTGAAAGCACTGCAAGTTTGAGTCACTTAAAATGTGCATTTGAAAAAGCAACACGCGTCAAACATCTTTCCAGACATGAGAAGCATTTATTATCTTGTCCAACAAAAGACAACATTTAATAACATGTTTTTACTCCAAACTCACTTCATAATGACAGTTGAGCATCCTTCTGTGAGATAATGTGGCTTCTTGCACAGAATAAGGCAGTCGTGTGTTTATTAAACATGTTTAATCAATCAAAGCGTTTCAGTCTTCTGTTTATTCAGCTACAACATTGACGCGTGTTATCTTCTTCTATGGCAGGGCATATTTGGAGTTTCTGTGCAAGAGCGCCCTCTGGCTTTCAGATGGAGAAGCATTTACTACTGATCACAGAGCCGTAAAGCTCTGACAAGCTGCGCATAAAATAATTGCAGCCTTTGCCAAATTGCCTGTGGTTTAATCGTGACAAATCGTGCAGCCCTAGTTAACAAATCGTTAACATGTTGGCACGTTTAATTACAGAAAGTAATTTTTGCTCATCTCACTTGTAGTAGAACAGTCTATATTTCTCAACACTGATTACAATAATTTAATTTTCAGTTTTCCTGCACTTTATGGACTTAGCCTTCATTTATAGAATGTTCTGATTTATAGAATGCTCTTTCATTGTTGTTGAGCTTTGATGATCATCAATTTAAAAAAAAAAAAACTAGATGTAGCACATAAAATGTCCCTGCTACGACTATTACATGACACTATTACACGTTTTTGAATAAACTATTGCATTAAAACCCTTTTATTTTTCTTGCTTACACATTTAGCAGATTTTAACAGCTTTTTTTGTTTTATAAATTGTAAAATCCCCACAAAATTGTAACACATGTCATTTCACAGCACCAATTGACCCTGGATCAGCTAAAGAGAATAGACTGGTATTGACGCTGAAGAGACGTAAGAGGGGCAGAGACAGCCACCCTCCCAGAAAAAGGGTATGTAATCTGAATGAATCAGATTCCTGGCTTGTTGAAAGCGACAGAACAACAGAGAATCAGCCAGAGTCTTTTTGCAGTTTGGAAGGTTGAAGTGTGAAGTCTGTTGAAGTGGGTTGGGAAACAACTTTTAGATGAATGATAAAGACTGAAGTGTTTCCAAAGTTTAAAAAAAAAAAAAAAAGTGTTTGTTCACCAAAGGTTTAGAGGATTTAAATGTCTTGTTTCTCTTCAATGAGTAGTTGGTTTTTAAAGTGTATGGTTTGGTAAAAAGTCAATTCATGCCAAATGACAAGTTGATTAATTTAAAATTGGCAGCTTTCTAACTACAGAAGAGACTATTCTATCTAGAAAGCTTAATTTTTAAAGTTTTTAACATTTCATGTAATTTTGGCTGTATTTATTTTTTATTGTCAAGATGCAGGATTGTTAAATGCTCCAAAAAAATTTTGCATTGGCAGTTTGATAATTTTAAAACAATTTGTGAATGGCAGATATAGGTATTGATGTTTTTCACTTGTCAATGGAAAATCACAAGGTTGTTTTGCTGTTCCTTTTATCAGCTTTGTATTGTTTTAGAAACGTTAAAAGAGAGATGTACCTTTGGTTATGCAAGACATTTGTGCAATAAACCATTTGAGTTTACAAGGAGCTGAACAAATGCAATTGTTGTTGTTGAGAATTGGACTAATTTGTGGATTCTGGACATGAACAAAAAGGTTGGTTTCCCATTAAATTTTGGAAAAGAAATGTTGTGGACCATTTAATGAACATGTTATCAGTCAGAGGAGTCAGTGTACACCTGGCTAAATGAATTTAATAAAATAATGTCACTATTATCCCTGAAAATTAGTAGTATTGTTCATGCCATATTGGCTTCAATTAAAAAAATTATTTGAAAGCTTTAATAAAAATATGAATCCAGGCCTGGTTTTGGATGTGCTATGAAAAATAAATGAGTAAAACTGGCTGTGACGCAAAATGAAACTCTTCATTATAGAGGATAGTTTACCCAGAAATGACAATTCTGCCATAAATGACATTTACCCACCTTTATATAATTCTAAAGCTGTATGATTTCTTTTTTCTGTATTACACAGATGAACTATAATAACATTTAATTTGTGTGATCTATTCCTTTATATGATTCTTATTCAGATATGCCGTGTGCTGAAATTAAACATGTAGATGCCATAGTCCCATCATCCCCTGCAGACTGTTGCTCATTACAGAACTTTACTAGGTTAATGACAGAAATAAAACTCCTCATTTTTAAAAGCTTAAAATATCAGCTCCAATTTCTGTGTGAACTTAGCTTAATCTATAAAGAATTGGTCTTATTCTTATTTTTGGGTTTGGTACCCCACAAGTAAAAATTAGGAAAGAAACAACTGAGATGAATGGTTTGATAAACTGAATGTTTTGATATATCAAATCTGTCCCAAATTTCAAGATTTGGTGATCTTTAGGAGGAGTTTGAAAAGGTCTGAAAATTTTCAGAAAAGAAATTTGGAAAATCTAGCTGGAAATTTAAACCATGCTGTAAATTAAAAGTGCAAATTTTAAGTGTAGGTGGCATTAGAGAGGAATTGAGATGGAGATAGGCTTATCAAAAGTACAAACTTCAGTACCACGTCGGTACTAAAATTTTAAAAATTTGACGAAACTAGTATTTCCCCCTAGCATTTTGAGAGCTGTCGAGCAGATTCTTAAACACCTCTGATTGGCCATTGTGTTCACGCACTCAACAGATATGTCTTTGATTGGCTACAATGATCAACGATCTTTGAGCGGATCCCTAATATATCTGCTGACAGACGCCTGCTTTCAAACGCTCCCGTGTGTATTTGTGTAAGCAAAGAGTATAGATATAAAAAGACTGTTCACTTCTATTAGTCATGAATGGGAGAAACTGCAACACGCAATATGGCGGAATACATCCTGCCTTCTAAGTAAAAGAGCCAATCGTTGATTGATAAAGTCATTGCGTTAATGTAGCTGAAATTAGAAGCTCTGGTTCCCATAGAAACCCAAGACTCGCACTTAGGACTGCACATGCGCATTGGCTCGTCTAGCCTGAAAAATAAGCTTTTTTTTTATAACAATAAACAACATGTACGGGACAGTTCGTGTCAGATTTTGTTGCAGATTTGAAATGTTATTTAATTGTGAGTTCGGCAAGCAGTTTTTGAGATTTCAGGATTCCCCTATTCAAATAGATAGGACTTGGTCTTGGATGCCTGAAATAGCTGCCCAGAGGCGTTGCAAATATGGCCGCTGAGTCAACAGATTTGCTTTGAAAGGGACTTTGGTGTAAGCACTCGGTGAAAAGCGTCAAAGATGTCTATTTACATGTTTTTTCATATCTGTTGAGTGTGTGAACACAATGGCCAATCAGAGGTGTTTAAGAATCCACTCAACAGCACTCATAATGCTAGGGGGAAATGCTGGTATTGTCACATTTTTAAAATTTCAGTACCGACTTGGTACCGAAGTTAGTACTTTTGACAACCCTAGATTGGAGACTTTAAAATTACCACCAGAAATGTTCAAGAATGTTGTTATTCTAACTGGAAAGAAAAGAAAAAAGGTTGCAGTGAGAAGTGTGAAGCTGTCAGATGGCAGTTAGGAAGGTTCACAATATCCCTCCGGAGGGAACCTGGCATATAAGATGGACTAGCTTGTTTAAAGTGTGAAGCTGAAACGCTGAAAAGATATCAGGAACTTTGTACATAACGCCACACAGCCAAATACAATGAGACTGAATGCAGGCCAGATGGGGACAGAAGAAGCTGAAAGTGAAGGAGATGATGATGATGATGATGGAGTGGTTGCCATGGAGGCTGCTGCAGTTGAAGAAAGTCGCCATAAAAGGAGATGAATGTGGCGGCATCTGTCAAAATGTTTTTTTTTTTTTTTTTTTTCTCTTTCACATTCTGAAGTGTCTGCTTGCTTTACAAGAATCGGATGTTATTTTTTATGTTTGTCAGGCAAACTCAGGAATTTATACCTCTTTTAATCATCTTTATTTGTCTTCATTTATTCATTCTATAATACATATGATCTGTAAATGTTATTTACATATTTAGTAAGAATTCAGTATAATAAGCTTTCATTTATATTATGTTATCAGTTCTTGTTGCTTCTAATGGGAAAAACATTCTTTTTTTTTCTTGGTTGAATAAAAGAAAATGAATCAACAATATTTGGGGGCCGCAGAGGGGTCTTGTATCACCCTGAAGTGGTTTATTTTTCGATGATGACTGGCTTACTGTACATTTATCATGATTATTACACAACTACTTTCAATTAAGTAAATACATGGAGATGAAATACTGATTTGAGAGTCTGTTTTTTTCTTGTAGATCTTGTAGCTAAAACTATAGAAAACAATCACCCTAAGAACAAGATGAACACTAAAACAATATTAATAAAATGTTAGAATTTAATATCTGCAATGCAAGATACTTTTTCTATGGATAGTCAGCTGTTAGAGCTGCATGATTCTTAAATTGAGAATTGTGATTTAAAAAAAAATAATCACAATTCTGAATAGACAATAATTTACTAGAGCTTCTGACAAAATGTTAATTACTGGAGTCTATTAAAAATATTTAAATTGAATTGCTTTTTATTAAAAATTGGTTTAATGAATGATTCAATGACTCACTCTTAAAGACTTGTTTCATTACTGGATGAATACACATTTTTGAACAAATCTCTTGAATTAATGATTCAATGACCAATTTCTAAACAGTCACTTGTCTCCACCTACTAGTGTAATTGATATAATCTTTATTTGAAGCAAATTAATATCAAACAGTGATTTACTCTTGTTTTTTATTGCTACCGTAGACATCGCTTATATCCGAACTATAAGCCTTATCCCAGTATCCCTGTGATAATTTGAGTTATTGTCACAGAAATAATGATACTGTTAGTGATCATACTTGACAAAGGTTTAATTTCCATTACCAAATCATTGTCATTTAGGAATAAGATTGTGTGGGTGTTTGAATCAAGATTGGGATCTTTTAATGATTAATCATGCAGCTTTATCAGATATAATTTTTATGTACAATGTAATGTCTTTATTTAAAAAGGGGTAGATCCAGTGTTATTTTAGTATTACTTACATATTCTTATAGTATTTGTTCATATTTTTAATTAGCTTTTCATTTAAATTTGATAATTTTAGTAATTTTGTCATTTTTATTACTTTTTTTTTAATATAATTTTAATTAGCTTTACTTTATCACTTTAGCACCATTTTAGCATTTAAACTTATTTCAGTTAGTATTCTAAAGAGCTGTTTAACAACATATTTTCAGATATTGTGTTTTATTGGGTTTGATCTTTGTAAGTTTCCTTTCAAAATGTCCTCTTTCTTTCTTGTGTAGTACTAAAAATAGTGTTTGTGTGTCTCATTTAGGGTCGTAAGCGATCTGGAACGGATACATCAGGCAGTGTTTGGCTTAGTACGTCCAGCTCAAAGCTTAACCAAATGTACGGAGTCGAAGCTTGGGCCAGCTGGGTGAAAATGAAAACAGGACAAAGTGAACAGGATCAGGAGTCCGGTAAGTTCACACATATGGGTCAGAACATGGAGTCGTTACCTCTCCGTCTGCCTCATGACTCACACAGCATGTGTCATTAGTAAAGGTCACTGTCGCAGTTGGTGTGTGACATTGCGCTGACCCACCATGTGTTTTAGCAACTTTTTCTTCTCCCACTGTGTCTTGTTCAGAAGGCCCCATGACTGTGAAGCAGGATGTGTTGCAGTGCACTTCTTCAGATCTCAGTTACGGTCTGTGTCGTTTCATCAAGGAGGTCCGCAGGCCGAATGGCGATGCATATGAACCCGACAGCATCTACTACCTGTGCCTGGGCATTCAGCAGGTTTGAGAATAAAATGAACAATTCATCCTTAACCTTCTGGTGCTCTCTGGTCACTTTTGACTAAAACATTTTATATTTAGATTTTTAAAAAATATTTTACTTCATCAGAATGGAATGATATACTTGTAAGTGACTTTTATGGCACTTGCTATGTTAAAGGGGTGGTTGATTATGATTTCACTTTTTTTTTTTTTTTTTTTTTTTTACTTAGTGTGTAATGTTGCTGTTAGAGCATAAACAACATCTGCAAAGTTACAACGCTCAAAGTTCAATGCAAAGGGAGATATTTTCTTTTAAATAATTTTCTGTTTAAGGACTACAACAAGCTTCTCCCCGGGTTAGTGACATCACTAACCCTAACATTTACATAAACCCTGCCCCAGAGAGCACACAACAAAGGGGGTGAGGCCATGTTGGGCTGCTTTAGAGAAGAGGAAGAGTTGTTGTAGTAGAGTGTTGTTGCCATGCCGTCATTTTACACCGGACTGCTTCACAAACAAGGGTCAATTCAACGCTGGATTTGCACAAAAGATTAACATGACGGCACATGCTAGTCGATGAGCTGAAATCAACTCCACAGCAACTACATAAATTTATCCATTAACCATTCAGAAATGTCCAGTTTCATTCTAAAAGTTGTAACTTCTTCCTGAGTCTCTCCATCAGTGTCCAACTCCGGTTTGAACAATGCAAGGCTGAACACCGTTACTGACGTCATTTTGGCTGCGTGAGATTCTCCAGCTTTGTTGTTGTTGAGCATCCGAAGCATGAGCTGTTAAAGCTCCGCCCTCTTCTGGAAAGGGGCCCGGGAGCAGCAGCTCATTTGCATTTAAAGGGACACACACAAAAACTGTGTGTTTTTGCTCACACCCAAATAGGGGCAAACTGGACAAGCTATAATAAATGATCTGTGGGGTAATTTGAGCTGAAACTTCACAGACACATTCTGGGGACACCAGAGACTTATATTACATCTTATGAAAAGGGGCATTATAGGTTCCTTTTAACAAAAAAAAATATGTATATGATTTGAAGGTTAAATGGTCCTAAAACAAAATAGTCACATTGTACTTATCCCAGTTTAATAGAAAAAAAAAATTAAATACAGAGAATTTTGGTGGGGTACAAACAACAAATCAACCACAATACAGAAAAAAAGCACAGCAATAAAGGGGTTATTTAAAAAAAAAAAAAAATACAAAAAAAAAAAAAAAATTGAAAAAATATTGCATTGTAATATAAATATTGCATTCCCTCTATGTACAAATTATGAAATATAACATTAATGAACAAAAATATATTACATTGATTTTATGTAATTGCATGTAAAAACACTTATTTTATTTATTTTTTTATTTTTTTATACATATATTTTTTAATAAGCATTTTAGTCACATATTCTGTCTTCACTCAATTTTTTAGTGCCTGCTTGAAAATGAGCGTCTTGAGAATATCTTCACGGATCCGCTCTATAGTCAGTTCATCACTGACATCACCACACTGCTGAAGGATTGGGGAAATACATTACCACCTGGAGGTAAATATCTCTTTCAAATCACTTTTTGTCACCTGCTGAAAAATGTCATGTTGTTTTATACTTCAAAAAAAAAAAAGAAAAAGCATTTTTGTAATTTTATTATTGTGCATGCAGTTTGACATCATTTTAATTTAGAGACTACATGGAATATTTGTACTTTTTAAAGCTTCATTTTAAATACATCTGAAATTAGTAAAAAAAAAAAAAAATAATAATCTTTTAAGATGTTGAAAAAACAGTTCATTTCCATTTTTTAAAAATTTGAGGTCAGTAAGATTTGTTTTTTTTAATTAGTATTCTTTTTCATCAAGGATGTATTTAATTGGTTAAAAGTGATGATAAATACATTTATAATGATACAAAAACGTTTTATTTCAAGTAAAGGATTCATCAAAGAATCCTGTATCACGGTTTCCACAAAAGTATGAAGCAGCACAATAATTTTTAACATTGATAATAATAAGAAATGATTTCTGAAGGATCATGTAACACTAAAGGCAGGAGTAATGATGCTGAAAATTTAGCTTTGCCATCAAAGAAATGCATTATTTTATTATTATTATTTATTATTTAATTTTTTATACTGTATTTTTGATTACATAAATGCAGCCTATGTGAGCAGAAAAGATTTTTTTCAAAAACATTAATTAAAAAAATCTTACCGACCCTAATCTTTTGAACGGTAGTGTACATGACAAGTTTGTTCTTCACCAGGAGAATTTTTGTCTTTGGTACAAGAATCAAAATTAGCTTTTTTTGTTGTGAATAGGCTTTTAAAGGTGATAATGATGTTTCCACAGGATATATACACTCACGGGTTGAGGAGGAGTACCTTTGGGAGTGCAAGCAGTTGGGCGCTCTGTCTCCTATAGTTCTGCTCAACACGCTGCTGTTCTTTGGAGCCAAGCTGCTCAACCTGAAAACGGTTGAAGAGCATCGACGCCTTGCATTCTCCAATGTCTCCCACTGCTCGAAGACCACCAAAAATGGCGTGTCCTCCTATCTTCGGTTCAGACTTCCTAGCAAGGAAGAGGAAAAGGAAAAGGAAAAGGACAAGAAAGGTGAGGGCTGCGCTGAAGATGCAATGACCACATTATGTTTGAATCATTACAGAGCTCCTAGTCATGTGAGCGTCCATCTGTGCTCATAATATTTCTTGTGTTTATTAAACATCAAGCACCTACTGCTAAAAGGAGGAAAGAGGAAGAGACGGTGGAAGAGGAGTTTTTGGAGATGCCTGAGAATGTGGAGAACCCCTTACGCTGTCCTGTCAGACTCTATGAGTTCTATCTCTCAAAATGGTGAGTGTTATTTTAAAGGTATAGTTCACCCAAAAATTAAAATTTCATAATTTAGTCACCATCATGTCATTCCAAACATGTACATGTCTTTCGTTCAGCAAAAGTAGATGATGATTTTTACTGACAAAATCTTATTGTTGGTTAAATCTATTAAAAAATAGGTTTTCATTAGCTGAAATGAAATAAAACACAAATATTATATGACAAACTTGAAGTACTAAAATTACCACAACTAAAACTGAAATAAAAACAAGTTTAACTAGAATTAAAATGAAAATGAAAAATAAAAGCTAATTCAAAGTAATAATAATTACTATAATATAGGGCTGGGTAAAAAATATCGATTTCTCATCGATTCTCATTTTTATGAACTGATATCAATTCTTAAATCCCAAGAATCGATTAGTCTAGTTTGTTTTCAGTTGATGAATGAACAGAATATGTGGCACAGATTAGTGCCAGAATAAATCGCACTAATCTTTGTGCTTTGTTACTTTAGATATGAAGCAACGTCTCAGATTTCAAATGACGTCCATCTTATTATGAGATTCAAAAAATAAATACCGTTTTGGCGCTGTTTAATGTGGCGTGACAGATCACTTTAGTGCCTAAATTAAAGAGAAGCGGCAGCACGGAGCGCATGTGAACATCCTCTCCGCTTTAATACCAGTTACAGCATGAAATAAACATGACTAAACATCTGAAGGTATGTTAAAATATACAGTACAACTTACCGAAATCCGTATCATGTCTCGTGTAATAGCTCAATCAGTGTTTCAACCTCGGAAAGACGTCAATAAAGCAGCTTGTAAACAATGTCACGTGACGTCACATTTACCTCAGAAAAACATATTCACTGTCCATAAACTCATTAATCAGCTAGAAAAATGAACTCTAGAAAGCAACATTCTGATAAATATAGCTATGCACCATTACATATTCATTATAATTTTTAATGTTCTTCAATATTTAATGCATGTTTGAATAAATCAGTTATGACAGCCACGATTTAAATGTTTATATTTAAAAAAAAAAAAAAAATGAATTGGAGTAGAAATATGATTATGTAATTCTAAACTTTATTTATAATAAGAACTTTGAGTGTAATTTAAGTGTTTGTATATAAATGTTATTTTAACCTTCAATATTATAGTATAGTACCAACTGACTCCCATGTGTAGTTTACAGCATTAGTTGAGAGATTTTTTTTCCTCTAGAAAATTTGCCATGTAGTGTAACTGATATACTACATCCAAAATAATCGATTCGAATCGAAAGCATGTGAATAGTAATCGAATCGAATCGTGAAAATTGTCAATACCCAGCCCTACTATAATATTATAAAAGTAATACTAAAATAACACTGCTGCTGCTTTCAAATTACATATGCTGAATATGGCTCAGGTTGGACTTAATGACATGCAAGAAATTAAGGCTTTAACACTAAATTGGCTTAAATGTTAATCTCATAAAGGTACTGGAAAGCATCAGAAGGACTATAATGGCAAATAATTTGGACTGCTTTAATGACTTAATAATAATGACTGCTTTTTTCCTCCTTTTAAAGCTTGACATTTTTGTTGAATGTAAAAGAGCAGATTTCACATCTCATTTTGTTTCACAGAAGAATGAAAATGACATTTATAGTTCACTCAAATTTCAAATGCGTGTATTTTATTACTCTCTACAATCTTGAGTGAGTTTTTGAGACTGAATTTTGAATTACAATTATGCAGATACTTGAATGATGCAGCTTGAGTTCTGCACAAAAAAATGAGCTTCATTCAAATTGCTTTTGCTTGGAGGAGAAGAGGAACTTCAGTCTTTTTTTCTGGTGCTTTTACTAAAGAGACATCCTTTATAATGTTCATTCTATTTTATATCCACAGCTCAAACTCTGTGAAGCAGCGTCCGGATCTTTTCTACCTGCAGCCCGAGGCCTCGTGCCACCCCAGCAGCCCTGTGTGGTACTCAGCCCAGGCATTGGACAGCACTATGATGGAGAGCATGCTCACACGTATCCTAGCTATACGGGACATTCATCTGGACTCTAAGCATCAGCAAAAGTACCTGGACTCATCAGATGAGGAGAGCTCTTAATTAGAACATACAAACTTTGAGACCTTGCTTTGAAAATGAACTAAAAAAAACTATCATGAGACATTTAATGACATCTACGTATTACTTTTATTCAGACGGGAATGGGATGAAAACAGAAATGAAATTGTGCACAAGCTCAACAGACATTCCTTAAGTCATCTATTCTATCATGAATGTTAGACAGTTACAATGAAATTTGGAGGGAATTGTTTGGTTTTTAGTCACAGTAGATATTGTTTCTCAGTATTTAGTATTATTTAGTGCTTTTTAAGTTTAAACATTCATCATGTCATTGTTCGTAACCTTTGAAAATATATATAAATTCTCAGATGAACGACTGGCTTACTTCTGGTAAGATTTGTAAGGGTTGGCATTGATCTTAACATGTTTTCTGGACAATTGCTACTTTGTGCACTTATTGACATGTAAAGGAACATTCACAGTGAAAATGTTTCACAGCCACAAAGCAACCAGAAGTCATTTTGTTTCCCTTGAGAATTGGTGAATTGAGCAACTATTAGCGATGCTACAGATTTATGTAACAGTAAACCTATAAATCTCATTCTGAGAGCATTTTAATGGACAGAAATTTGTATATTCCCATGTGTGCAAGATGCAAAAAAGTCTATTTTGAATGTGCATCTGCTGAAAGTAATTTCTCTAGACCACAGACACAGGTACAGACGACCTCAGCGCTAACAGATGTACTAAAAGCTCCAGTTTTATTTCAGTGGGTCTTCAAGAAATAGATATTTTAGATGTCTTGCTTCTAGAAAAGACATTAACGCAACATTTATGAGTGCGATGCATTCATGGAGTCAAAGTGTCATGTCTCAGTCAATAGAGGGCAGTCCTGCTTTGTTAGTTCAAGTGACAGGACCTTGACAGAGCAACAATGGGGAATCAAATAAGAAATGTTTAGCCAGATGATTATGCTGATATTTGCACAGATAGATGCAGAGCCAGCCTACTATGTAAAGCCAATTGTCATTCGCTACCATGGTAACAGAGACAAGAGCTGTTGCATGTGCTTCACACTGGATTCTGAATGTGCTGCTGCTTTTGAGAATCATGCAACGCAGATATGAAAAGCACTTAAATACGTGCATCAGCCTTCAGTAATGGAATTATTGTATAACTTAACCAGCACGTCCCATGTCGGGACCTTTAATTTAGCCTGCACTGACTTTGAGCATTACCAGGCTAATGTAAGGGGAACAATATATAAGAGAAGCAGCTGAACTATTTACAGTTGTAAAGGGCAAATGCTGTTTGTGTGATCACTACATCTCCTACCAATTGTTTGTACATGTACAATTGGGTATGGCGGACAGAAAGATGTATCTCAGGGACAGATCACGTTTATATTGCCTGTTCAAAAAGAGTGTGTGGGCGTGCTCCGGGCAGATGAGGTGTGATTCGAGAGGGTTCGAGAATGAGAGGAGAGTGTGTGGGAGAGAGAAGTACAACAAAGACAGACAATCTGGCAGTGCATGACTGGATTGCCATTTGAAAAATCCAAAAACAGTGTCAAACTTTGCTTTTTTAAAACCAATGCTATTGGCGTAATGTGCTAAATGTTTAATTTAGATGAGGTTTTTATTTACACAGATAAGACAAGGATATTGGCAAATGCAGATAACGTCTGATGAAAATCTAAGCCATCTTATTAGAGGTCAAAACAAATTGAGATAAAAGTGACTGAAAGGAAATGAAATGAGTGAGGCAAAAAAAGTCTTAAGCTCCTGATAAGTGCTAAAGCCCTGAAGCTGCCTCAAAACTCAGGGGAGGGAGCTGAGAGAGTGATAGTGAGGCAGTAAGAGAGAGGAGGGAGAGAGAGAGAGAGAGAGAGAGCTGCCGTTGGTGTTGATATAAGAGGCTATTTATCAAACCAACTGTGTTTCTGTGTGACGAAGGACAAGACTCTGAGAGCTGCTAGATAATGCTGGAATACAGACTGGATTCCTGGACACTTTTCACACCTGGACCACCGGTGCACAAGGGACTTGGACTGTCAATCTGTCATCCTGCGATGCTATGATTGTTAGTTACGTCAGTGAATAACAACATGAAGAGAGGCAATGCAAAGAGACCGTGGAGAAGTGTTATGTCACATTTGAATGAGGAAAAGAAGTGAGTTTTTGCTCTAAAACTGCATTTTTGAAGTGTAAAGATGCTGCCTCAGGAGACTGGGAGCTCTAAATTTGGAACAGAACTGCTTATATCTAACTAAACCAAGGGGATAGACAGATATACAGTTTCTTTGTCAGTTTACAAACGAAAAGCTACTATGTTTACATGGATATGTAGAGCGTACTGACTCACAAAGTTGCTTCCTTCCCACTCGATGTTGCTATCAAGCTATACATGGGAATGGCATGTTAAAGGCATGTTTTTTTTTTTTTAATTTTTATTTCCAGTGGAGGTACTGAAGCCATTTCACCAGAAGACCAGTAAGTTTTTTTTTTTCAGTTTTTAAATCAAAAATGTCTGCCTCCAGTAACTGCTGAGAAGATCTGGTACATATGCACTGGCAGTGTCACACGATAGACTTCTGGAGGATTGTACTGGAGGTTGTGTAGAAGGCCATCGTTAAGAAGTGACACAATGGGAAAGCCATTAAGTCGTCCTGGCTGCTTACGGCAGAGCCCTTGTTGTTCGAAAAAAGGTGATGACAGGGAGGGCTACAATGAAGATGGGTACATACCTCAACGCTCCATTTATGACACAATGTGCATCAATGAACAGATCGACCACGGTTCGGCACACAGCACTCTGGGTTCGAGAAGGGGCAGAGAAACTGACTTCTCCAGTAATGGTTCCCTGGGAGCAGGTGGAGACATGTTTGACACAAGGTCTTCTGTGCTAGTCAGCAGTGGCAGAAAACTGGACGAAAGGTTCATATTTGATTCTCTGAAATTAGCAAATGATGAACTAAGCAAGTCACCAAGAGGGTTTGTAAGGTCGGCATCCCCCAGCGTATCCTGCAGTTCGGCTCCAAGCGGATCTATGAACAAACGGCATCATCACCAGGACAGTGGCAAGAAGGACAACCTCTGCCGTCACTCCTGGAAGGTTCTGTCTCCACCAAAGTTCCAAGAAACATTTGAAATCTCTCCAGGAGAAAAGACCTACTTAAACCCAGGAGTTGCCTTCTTTCCAAACAGCATCACCTCCCCACAGATTTCACCCTTTTCCGGATCCCCTTTCTCCACTGGTACACATACACCTTCCGTGTTCTTCTCTCCCTCTCCCTTGCCCTACCATCAGCAGTTCAACAGGCAGTCTTTACCTACCCAACCGTCTTCACCAAGACCACCTCTGTCAGAATTATCAGTCAGTGCCCTAATGTGCGGACAAGAAGACCAAGACAAACTAGAGATTGGCCAAGGTATAAGAAATGATGGGTGTATGGCAAAAGATACTTTGTTTCTGACTTTTAAACCCCAGAATACTGAGCCTGAGAAAGAACCGCTGCCAACCACCCCAGAACCTGAAACGGACACTACACCCCTTCTGCGCTCCCAAACGTCAAAAAGACCTGCTGTTTCCCCCACTCCGATGGAGTCCACCTGGCCACGCCGACTGATTGGAAGGAGGAGAACGGTAAGACAAGGTGGTGCTGTTCACAACCTCCCAATTCTTCCCCCACTACCCTCTCTGCTAATGCGGAGTGTCTCTGATAAAAAGACCATTCCCCGTCTTTCACCATTCCCTGAGCACCAGGGAAATGTGGATGGACAGCTTGGCAAGTCTACATTGACAAGAGATTTGAAGGAATGCTCACTTCAAGAATGGAAGATCTTGCGAGAGCAAGAAGAACGTAAAGCTGAAGCATCCAAAAATGAAAGTGTGATTGAGGAAGCTTTAGAAGAAGAGAGCAAAATGGTGCTCATACAGGAGAGCATTGAGCCGAGCATTGATGAAAATACCACTCCTGAATGTGAGGAAGAAAACTGGGAGGCTGTGTTGGAGATGGTTAATTCACTTTGGGATGAGACATGGAATGAAGATTTGCAAAATGTTGGCTCTCTAAGGCGCTGGCCTCTTTTACATCCTCCATCGGGGTTTGGTGGCTCACAAGCTCCATCAGGTACAAGCTCAGAACTGGGTGCTGAAGATATGTTGGAGATTGAGAAAATGAACCGAGAGGTTGTGGAAAGCCAAGATGATGACGAACCAGTATTTCAGTACAATTTACAAAGATGTGAAGGTAAAAGTAATATTATTGTTACTCAGCCAGGGGGCCATAAACTTGCTCATGCAAAGATCCCAACCAGTTTAGATCTTGCCACCATTGACGCCCAAATGGGTAACAAATATGACAATAGCGAATCGCCAGATTCTCACCTGACACTAGACTCGGATTCAAGTGGCGTCTACATGTCAAATCCCAGCCAAACGAGTAGAGAGGACATCACTTCTGATAATGACAGACCTATGTCAGATCTTGGAAGTATTACATCGCTTATTCAAGGGGAAGAGGGAAAAGACATTGTCAGAAATATTGGGGCTTACGCTTCAATTCCAAAAGCAAACAAATTGGCATCTTTCCACAAAAAAGATCCGTCTGGACTGAGAGCTAATAGCGTAGAGCTAGGCAGGCAAGCATTTTGTAAAGAGATTACAACCAAAGCTACAGAAATACAAGCACGCTTGAAACCTGTTAACAAAGGATCTCTAACCCAAGAGATTCATAACACTGTGAACACAACAAAGACTGATGTACCTTTACCACTTTCCCCATCCAAACATGAGGCTAAAGAAACTTTATTAGTCAAGAGCGACACTGATCCATTTGTTGCCACAGACAGTTTTGTCTACCTGGCAGTATCAGTGCTGCCCCCACACCAGGAAAGTGTGACCAAACCTGCACTGGAGGAGCCATTGCCTCCTACTTCCTTTGCCAAACCTTGCCGTTACCCTGATGAATGTGACTTCCTCTCTACAGATAGTTTTGTTTACCTGGCTGCTCCTGACTGCCACCTGCTGGTTACAGAGGGACATTCAGTATATGGTGACTCAAAAGATTCTGAATCAGAGGACAGTGGTTCTAAGGCAGACTTTGTTCTGGCCTCTGCGGTAGGAGGAGATAGCGATTGGGACTCAGATCTGACTGATTCTGAAACCGAGCCAAACTCTTCCAAGCCTGCGTGGGACTACTGGGAGGAGCTAGAGCAGGGGGTGCTGCAAGAGCTGTTCGGCGAGGACCAATCGGATGCAGACAAACTGCTCTATGGCAACCAAGCTCAGCAGATTTCCTGCCAGCGTGGGGAGTTGGCTGCTATTGTTGTACAGGAGCTGGAAGAGGTGTCCTCACAGTATACACAGGGGGCAGAGGCACACACTGAGGTGAAGTCTGTATCCTAACTCTTATTACTGCACTTGCAAACCTATTGTAATAGAGCCCATTTAATAATTCCAGTGCTAAACATCATAAACAGGTATTTTCATTTATGTTTTCCTCTCTTTCTCATTATTTAATGATGTATATATTATTTCAAAGTCGTGACTCCAACATCTACCAGTATTCACAATAAAATCTGGATGTGTTCTTGATAGCAATTTTGTTGAAGCACAGTTTAAGTCTCTCTTTTAAGCTGCATTTCTGTTTTAAAGTTCATGTCATGGTGGACAGCTTTATGGGTTTATTGAGTTGTTATTGATTTCAATGTTATGTTAACCAGTAAGTATTTGTTACCTGATAGGTTTGGCTATTAATAGGTGATCGTGGATGCAATATGACTATCAGAGATCAAGCATAGGAGCTTCAAATCTATTGCACACTAATGTTACGTCAATAATAGATACACTATATGCTGTGTGCTCTGTGTAACAATAATTAATGTTTTATGTTACTGGGATCATTTTTAAAAACTGACTGTGAAAGTCCTGAATGGCAAATAGGCTGATGTAGAAATTTTGACCTCATCAATATAGGAGCACAGTTTATAGCACAAATAATGCTTAATATGCAGTAAAATGTGTGTACTTAGCTCAGTTTATAAAGTTTAAATTCAGCAGGGAGAGTTGTTTCACCTTTTAACACATTGCAAAGGAAATGCGTTTTTGCCTGGGTTGTCAATAAATGAAATGTAAAGGATCTAAGTCTTCATTTCTTCACTTAATTTCTTTTTATTCTTAGCTGTTTACTTAGCATGCTGTTGCATAGCCTTCTTAGGCCACCCCCTCCAGCCTCCTTTCCACCGCACCATCTGTCTCATGGCCTATATGTATATGATTTCTCATGTGAATTATTTGGGATCAGAGTGAAGGAGCCTGAAATTCTGGTGGTGTTGTAGGGGCCAAATGGGCTATTTTTAGTTAAATTAATTAGTTCAGTGTGAATGAGGCCAAACTGAATGCATTGTGTGCCAAGATAATACATAAGTGGGTCGTGTGCATGGGATTTTGCTGCCACCCATCGTTGTTCCTCAGTAACCTACATTACGCTCGTTGTGTTCCATCTTTTATGCATAGTATGCATCAACAATGTCACAGTTGTTCCTGGGTCCAACCTGAATCTTTTGGCTTTGACCGAATATCCTGCAGCAACACATGCCATGCATTCCCAGCACTTTGATTACTCTATTATGTGTTTCTATGAAAGACATAAAATGGTTTTAAGCCCTTTTAGCAAGGTTAGGCAAAATCATAATTTAAGAACAGTCTCCCTTTCAGTTCAGGTCAGAGTTAGGCAGAATGTGGAATGGTTTCACATTACTCTTAGACTTACTATATCTGCCTGTATCTTTATATGACAGAAAAAGTATGCTAATATGCTATATAGCCATAATATTTGAATTAAATTGTCCCCACAG
This sequence comes from Ctenopharyngodon idella, assembly GCF_019924925.1. Classification (NCBI taxonomy): domain Eukaryota; kingdom Metazoa; phylum Chordata; class Actinopteri; order Cypriniformes; family Xenocyprididae; genus Ctenopharyngodon; species Ctenopharyngodon idella. The sequence continues at coordinate 28,282,929 of NC_067236.1, forward strand.
GATGTAGAATTGGAGTGACGCAAAGACGAAATCAACAGTTACACAACAACAAAATGGGCAAGAACAGAAAAGTTGGTGTAAGCTGCTTGTAAACTTGTATAAGCCGCTTCATGTTGTTTGATTCCATTTTGAAGATTTGGACCTTACAACTGAAAAGCATTCTCAAAAATCAAAGTGTTCTTTCACTGTGGTCAATGGACCAAATTTTATATTTTTTATATAATGTATGTTATATGTTAAATGATTTATTTACTACCATTCAAAGATTTGGGGTCCGTAAGATTTTTTATGTTTTTTGCTGAGCATAATTAGTCTCTTTTGCACACCAAAGCTGCATTTATTAAATTAAAAATACAGTAAAACATATTGTGAAATATGATTACAATTTAAAATAGCTGTTTTCTATTTTAACACATTTTAAAATGTAATTTACTGACAAAAGCTGAATTTTCAGCAGCAATTACTCTAGTCTTCAGTGTCACATGATCCTTGATTGATATGATTTTTTTTGCTGAATGTAAAGTTCGAAATTAATTTGAAATAAAAAATATTTGTAAAGATGTAAGACTTTACTGTCACTTTTGGTCAATTTAATGCATTCTTTATATATATATATATATATATATATATATATATATATAAATGTATATAAGCAATAAGGTACGAGAGGCTGTGCTGTATCATGAATAAGTCATGGCTGAAGGGCGTTTTTTTTTTACCCTGCAACCCCTTCAGCCGTGACTTATTCACGATAACGCACTAGCTCGAGTACCTTATTGCTTTTATAAAACGGTTACCACACAATACAAATATTAAAACCAAAAATATGTATCAATGCAACTTTCATGAAGTAAACTTTAACTAAAGCCTTCCTTCCACTGGAAAAAATAGTCCCTGACCGTGAACAGCAACAGAAGTTACATTATTATGCCATTAGATGGCAAAGACTGTCTTTATGAGTGTGTCAGTCAGTAGCGAAAACTTACATTGAAAAGACTGAATTGTTGTGAACACAGAACAAGACACAACTGACAAATGCTTTGACTAGCGCTGTCAGTCATGGGAAAACCCCTTAACTGTTAAAAGGACAAGATAATACATCGGACATTTAAACAGATTTTTTATTATGAACATAGGACTGACCTGAAGGAAAATGCTAAATCTGAATGCAGGTAATAAACTCGTTCACTCGATCTCTTTCTCACAATAATCTTCTACATAATACAGTAAGCTTCAATGAACAATATAAATTGAGAACAAACAGTTTACGTTGCTAAGAGTGGTTGCTAAGGGTGATGTGTAATGATACACAGAACCATTGGGTGAAGCGGTCACAGCTGTGTTTTATCGTGAATATATTGCATATAATGCTATTGATCAATCAGAATTAAGGACAGGAACTAATCGTTTTATATATATATATATAGTTCAGTCATGAAAAGCCATTGGTTCACTTTGTTCTATCTACGTAACCTATTTATTCCTGACTTCGAATAGGATCAGTTCATTGCAGCGCACCATGAGATTTTGCTTGCTCTCCACCTTCCCCAGCACCACCTGCCAAGATCTGCTCGGGGGGTTCTCCCTATGTTTTATATATATATAATTGTAATTATTTATTAATAATTATTAATAAATGAAAATGGTCATAAATGATCAAAAATTACAATAACAGCAGTTATGTGACCATTGAAGTTTACTCTAATTTAATATTATTTCCTTACATTAAAGTTACACACAACTCAGATTCTAAAACATCATTATTTGCAGTGGAGAAGGAATATAGCTGAATGTGTACGAGTCTATGGTGGTATTTCTAAAAGTGTGTGTGTGCTGATTTGCGTTTGTGAGTGGGATGGATTGTTTGCTGTGTGCATTTGAGCCGAAGCCAGGGCACATGTGTAGGAGGAGCAGCACAGAGTGAGTGAATCATACATTAGGACATTTGCTGTATTCTTTCTGGTCAATGTACTGAAGACTGAAAGACTATCTGCAGGTTAGCAACATGCCAATGCCAAGGAATTGTTCAGGTCGGATAAAATGCTTAGGATGAAAGAATCACGTGTCGTTCTCACATTATCATTGAAACACATTAAAATAAATATATACTAAATCTTTTTTTTTTTTTGCCCTTGGTGTGCAGTGATATATTTGTGTGTGGTGTGTGAGTATGAGATAGAAAAGGTAGGAGGGATGTAATCATTGGTTGCTGAAGGCAAAAGATCAAGAGGTGCTTCTTATGTAACATGTAAATGAAAGTGCACTGGGTTCTAAAAGATTTTATTTTTAAATGCATTCTAGGTACAAAAGCAGTGTATGCTGACTTAAATTTGGACAGAAAAGATTCAGAAAGCGTTAGAAGAATTATATGGAGAGTTTGAAATGTTAAGAGATTTGATGCGACATATTTGGCATTAATGCCAAAAGTCATTTTAAAGGAATAGTTAACCCAAAAATTTAATTCTTAAAACGACTTTCTTGACACAAAAGGAGTGGTAACACTTAAAGGGTTAGTTCACCCAAAAATGAAAATTCTGTTATTAATTACTCACCCTCATGTCGTTCCACACCCGTAAGACCTTCGTTCATCTTCGGAACACAAATTAAGATAATTTTGATAAAAACCATGAAAGCAGTGTTTCTCGTCGCTTTATAATATTAAAGTTGAACCACTGTAGTCACATGGACTGTATTATAGCAGCTTTCTGGGCATTGAAAAAGGAAATTGCTGTCAATGCAGGCCTCACTGAGCCATCAGATTTCATCAAAAATATCTTCATTTGTGTTCTGAAGATGAACGAAGATGTTACGGGTGTGGAAAGACATGAAGGTGAGTAATTAATGACAGAATTTTAATTTTTGGGTGAACTAGCCCTTTAACAATAAGGTTTTATTTGTTAACATTAGTTAACTACTTTAACAATAACTAAGAATTAACAATACTTCTACAGCATTTATTAATCTTAATGTTAATTTCAGCATTTACTAATACATTATTAAAATCAAATGTTGTATTTGTTAACATTAATTAATGCAGTGTGAACTAACAAGAACAAACAATGAACAGCTGGATGTTAATAAATAGATTAAATAATGTTAACAAATGAAACCTTATTGTAAAGTGTTACTGGAGGAGTTAATATTAGAGCTGCTTTTTCCAATCAATAAAAGTGGGGAAGAAAAGAAAAGAAAGGCATAATAAAAGTGGTTTTCACAACTCAGTCACTCTGTTCCGAGGCTTCTGAAGGCATATAATGGATTTGTGTGAAAAAAAGAAAGGCACCATTCAATTTCTCAGTATTCTTCTATAAATATATCCTTTTGTGTTCCATGGAAAAAGAAAGTCATGCAAGTTTCGAAACACATACAGGTGAGTAAATGATGACAGATTTCTTATTTTTGCGTAACATTTCCTTTTAATATAACGATAACCTTTCCCATCCTGTCAATTCAAGAAAACTAATGAAACCAAAGCAACATAAATGAGATTTTATTGATATCATATGCACTGAATACACACAGAAAACTTTAAAATGTATGGTACTTCTGAAAAAAAAATGCAAATGAGGTTGCGGCTGATACCATATTTGCATAGAGCACGCTGACACTCATCGCACCATATATTCAGTCAAGCTAACTTCACCCAACTTTTTCCTGCATTGTGCTTTTAAATTCCATTCTAAAGTGCATTTACTGTAAATTCCAACAAAAATACATACATTTTTATAAATACATCAAATATGCGGTGAAAATCTTTAAACCTCTAAAAACATTTTATAAAAAATATATATCTACCACTGTTTAAAATTAACATGATGTCTAAAATGCCTCATAACATTTTTCATTTATCAACATTATTTTCAATATGATCTATCTATGTATCTATGTATCTATGTATCTATCTATCTATCTATCTATCTATCTATCTGTATTCGTTTGCTACCATTTTGGATGTTTGAGAAAAAGGGCTTTTTTAATATCCCAATCTCAGGGAGGTTGTAAAGGTTTTGCAACATACAGCTGTCATTAAAGAGCAGTCTTGTCCATTTTTGTGTCCTTTAATTTTTGTAAACCCAAGTTTTGGCTGCTGGAGAGAGTGGGATCAGGTCTTTTGATTCGTTGCGGTGGTGATTGTGGCATCATACAGTATTTGAGTATACGCTTTCCAATGAGATAAATCATTTCGCAGATACACATGAAGATGCAGAGAGCAGAGGAGGCCACCATGAAGATCATGAAGATTTTCTTCTCTGTAGGGCGCGAGATGAAACAATCCACCGTATTGGGACAAGGGTCCAGCGAGCACTTGGTAAGGCGGGGGAGGTCATAGCCTTTATACATGTGATGAAGAATATAGAGAAAGGCAGCATCAAACACCGCTTTAAAGATCAAGCTTAACAGGTAGGTCCACCAAAGACCCCCGCGTTTTTTTCCAGGGTTGGCGTATAAATGGTTGCCCTCGTGGAGAGCAGTGTACTTCTTGTCTTTTTCCTCTCTGTATTTGACGTGGGCTACGACCATGAGTGATGGACATGTGACGAAGATGAGCTGTAAGGCCCACAGACGGATGTGAGAGATGGGGAAGGTGCTGTCGTAGCAGACGTTGACACAGCCGGGCTGCCTGGTGTTGCACACGAAGTCTTTGTTCTCATCGCCCCAAACGCGCTGAGCCGCCACCACAAACACCAGAACACGGAACACAAACACCACTGACAGCCACACTCGACCAAAAACTGTTGAATATTTATTGACCCCGCTAAGAAGGGACTCAAGTCCTGTCCAGTTCATCCCTGATCACAAACCTGCAATAAACAGTTATATATGATAAATCATGAAACTCAAAAGAGACACTTTTGCATAATATAGGCCATTTTAGTTTGGGTCAGTGAATCTCTTGACAACTGGTGTCAGGAAAGTATGGTCTAAATTTAACCAAAAACTTAATGGCTTTTTTGTCATTTTTTTTGTGTTGCTGATTATCTTTTTAATTAGCCAGTGGAGATTTGGTCTTCGATTAATATTTAAACTCCAAAAGGGATTTAGTCACACATAACAGGTATTCCAGATTGTTTCTAAAAATCTTATCAGAAAGTTTGCAGAAACTGATTCTGTTCCAAGCACTTTAAATGGAAGTTATGACAGTTTTTTTTTTTTTTTTTTTTTAATAATAAGGGTTTTTGCAATCACAAGGATGACACATTTCAATATAACAAGCCTGCGTTGACACATATTTCCAAGCATGTTTTCACCTGCTCATTATAAGTCTTTGCTGTTTTGACTTTGCAGACAGAAATGTGGATTTGTCATCCTGCTGGATCACACCAGGGTTTGTCACAGCTAGTTGCTCCAACATGTTTTTAGCAGTTTTGTAATAAATTTTGTGTGTGTGTGTGTGTGTGTGTGTGTGTGTGTGTGTGTATATATATATATATATATATATATATACAGTCAAACCGAAATTTATTCAGACACCTTGAACATTTCATTCATTAATTCAGTTTATTCACTATAGTTTAAAAAAATGGTAATAAAATATGACAAGATCTCAGAGTTAAACTGTGTCAGAAAACATTAATCTTAATTTTGTCAGATAACACTTAAGCAAAACATGGTCAGGTCAAAGTGTCTGAAGAATTTCTGGTTCCAAATTTTTATCAATTTTACTGGTAGTTCACTGTATGAAGAATTTTTGGGTATAATATGACACAGTTTACTTTATTTTGCTATCCTCACTTACATAAATGAACTATAGTGTCCTGCACCCACTAGTAAAAATATATCAAAAATATCTGAATAATTTTTGGTTTGACTGTACATATACATATACACACACGCACACACTTTGGTACACCTATTCAACTGCCTGTTAACACAAATATCTAATCAGCCAATCACATGACAGTAACTCAATGCATTTTGGCATGTAGACATGGTCAAGACGATCTGCTGAAGTTCAAACTGAGCATCAGAATGGTGAAGAAAGGTGATTTAAGTGACTTTGAACATGTCATGGTTGTTAGTGCCAGATGGGCTGCTCTGACTATTTCAGAAACTGCTGATCTACTGGGATTTTTACGCACAACCATCTCTAGGGTTTACAGAGAATGGTCCGAAAAAGAGAAAATATCCAGTGAGCGGCAGTTCCGTGGGCGAAAATGCCTTGTTGATGCCAGAGGTAAGAGGAGAATGACCAGACTGGCTGGTCAAAATTCTTAGGCCACCACCAGCTTTGTTGTTTTAGCAATGTTTTAATGACCATCTATATTTATTTTTCAGTCTCTTTATAACAATACAAACAGAAAATACAGTATTTAGCGTTACCTCCTGTCACATGTCTCCTAGACTTTCATTTTCTCAAAGAAGAAACTCTGAGAAACTTCTCATCAGGTTTTGAATGTTTTCTTGGCCTTCCAGTCCTTTTTCATTCCATTTAGGTTTAAGAGAGCCAGGTTCCTGCTATTGCTCAAGTGTAAGGGGAGGTCACTAAATACTTGCCACTTTAGTCTATAGAAGCTGTTTTTATTTTTTTAATACTGCATACAAACTGCATACAAATTTACTGTATTTTCTGGTTATATTCTAATAAAGACTGAGAAATAATTATATATGGTCATTATACCATTGCTAAAACAACATCTAATAATGACCTAAGACTTTTGCACAGTACTGTGTACATATATATATATATAAATATATATACACAGTAATATAGTGAAATATTATGACAATTTAATGCAATTTAATAATTTATAACAACTGTTTTCTATTTTGATATATGTTCAAATGTAATTTATTCCTATGATGGCAAAACTGAATTTTCAGCATTATTACTCCAGCCTTTAGTGTCACATGATCCTTCAGAAATCATTCTAATATGCTGAATATTTTCTGGATACTGATGAATATATAAGAATATATAGTATGTGTGTATATGAAGACTTTAGATGCAAAAACCTTTAAGTCCATCTGACGTTTTTCTTTTAAATGAGCATTTTTATTAGGCTCCTATATGTTTATGTCCAGTAATTTCACTTTAATGGCAATTAAAGGTTATTAGTCAGTTGTTGATGTGCCTTATTTTCAAAAATGTCATTGAAAAATTAAAAACATAAAAATGCTCATTTAAAAGAAACATGTCATATGGTCTTCAATATATGCACAAAATAATACAATGCATTACTAAATAATGTATTAGTTCAATTTAGCCTACTGTATATAAGCATAAATCAACTTTTGCATTTTCATAAAGCTTCTTATAATTGCAGTGTTGATAAGGCCTATATTTGTTTGGTATACTCAGTAATAAATAAGTAGGCTACTAATAAAGTACAAAAGAAGATCTTACCGTGTTTTACCCCAAAACGGATAGGCATTGAAACAGGAACCTCAAAAAAGCAAAAACAAATGTGAAAAGGTGAAACTAAAAGCCCTAAGCGATCCTGTCCAACCTGATCTAGGGACATACCTGAGTGTAAGTACTGTGTTCACATAAGAGACACCTGTGATGATGCAGCCTCATTTGCAGGGTGTGGCGGTGCTGGAGTGTGGGTGGTGCATGGTATTCATTAGATATCATCTTACAGATCTGTCTACAGGGACTGTAATGTGAGTTGGCCTATACTAGTGTCCGGATACATTTGCAAGCCTTGCAGCCTTGCCATGTGCCATCACCACACCCAGCAAACAACAAACATTATATAATACAGGAAAACATACATGACATTTTCACGAATATCATTTAAATCATTAATATATTAATAGTACACATTCCAAAACAGACCGCAGAAATATGTTGTCGGTCTGGCTAAGAATTGATTTTTTTTTTTTTAATTCATGCTCTAACTCTTTCTCACCAGGAGATGGTGACATAACCTCTTTTTTAAAATCTGTGCAACTTCCAAGCTGTACGAGCTGATTTTTTTTTTAATACCTTTTGTAAATATTGCATTTAAACTAGATATTTATTTGAATGATATATATGACCATTGGATCGAATATGTTTTTAAGACTAATTTATTTAATATAGACCTAAGCATTCTTATATAATTAATTCATATTTATCCAGCCTAATTGAAAGTATATAATTTTACCTATCCCCGAAGCCTTTTATGTGTGCTGTAATAATAATAATCACAAACAATTATAACAAACAACCATTAAAATATGTACAGGGCATGGGAACAATCAACAGGATTGGTCGATACCCATTATCGGATAAAAACTAACATCTTGAACGTTCGAGTGTAAAAGGTGCGGGATTATTGGCCACGTGACTACTGCCAGCCAATCAGCGGTCATTTGTGCGGACCGGAATTGTCGCTTGGATACGGGAGCTCTACGGTAGAGGAGAGCTAGCCGGCTAGCAGCGTCTCTCAATCCGTATTCTCTTTGTCACGGTATTCATATCTACCGTCAGCTCTCTGTGAGTATCTATATGAAATTATATCTATATTATTCTATTATTTATAAACATCTAGATGAATGATGAATTATGAACATGTGCGTGTTTTTTTAAACATATACGCATTTAGCAGCTAAAACACATGCTAGCAGGACAAGAGCGAACTAATCTCGTAAAACATTTGGGACTTTTTGAACAATGTTTTACCATTGTAATGTAATTATAGTATATTGTTTATATATAAATATGTATTAATTTTTTAGATAACAAGGCTGTTCATTATAAACGAGTTCTGTTTTTATAATACATATGTCATATTCAACCAAATAATGCAGTGGGTGTTACGGGCATGGTGTTGTTCTTGTAGAGATTAACAAAACAATTCTCCTTTAATGAATGTTAATTTTGAATTAAATGGTTGTTTAATTGGCTTTCCACAAATATAGATTAACGTGTAGTCAGCAAATGTGAAAAACCCAAGCATACATACTATTTCTTTGTCTTAAAGGAATAGTTCAACCAAATAATGTTTTTGTTTGTTTGTTTTTGTAATTTACTCTCCCTCATGTCGTTCCAATCCAAAATATGATTTTATTTCTTCCGTGGAACACAACACAAAGGAGCGCGTTAGACAGAACGACATCCTCCGTCACCATTGACTTTCATTGTGTGGGAGAAAAACATGCAATGAAAGTGAATGATGGCCGAGGCTGTCATTCTGCTTAACATCTCCCTTTGTTTTCCACAGCAGAAAGAAAATTATATGGGTTTGGACTTTGGAGCAGTATCAAGGTTGGTAAATGACAGATTTTCCATGTTTGTGAGAACTATCCCTTTAAGAATGAGATAATGGTCAAAAATAGACTTGGGCAGTAGATGAGGTGAGCGAGATATGTGTCATAGGCATGTGTAGATTGGCTCCAGCATCTTTGCTCCTTTATATTTACAGTTTTAAGATGGTGTGTTAATATTTGAATGCTTAAAGGTATAGTTTACCCAAAAATGAAAATTATCCCATGAATAAAATTATTTTGAAGATTTTCAAGCCCAAAAAAATTCATCCATCCATCATAAAAATAATCCATACAGCTCCAGGGTGTTATTAAAGGCCTTTTGAAGCGAAGCGATGCGTTTTTGTAAGAAAAATATCCATATTTAAAACTTTATCAATTCAAATAACTAGACGACTGTACGCATACTGATGGCTTGAGGGTGAGTAAATAATGGGTTAATTTTCATTTTTAAGTGAACTAACTATTTAGGTAAGCTTATCTTTTATAACTAAAGTCTGTACAGTACTTAGCTGTTTCCATTTTCCATTCTTGACTTGTTTCTTTAAAAATTAACTCAGGTTGGAATGAAGAAGAGTCTTGTTTAGTGCTTGTTTTATGTTGATTATCTTTTCTAGGTGCAAAGTAGAGACAGTCACGAATGGTGAAGATAGAATGCAGAGTTCTCAACTTGTTTTCTGTTCACTTATTGAAAGTAAGTGCATGATAGGATTTTCCATATAAACCACCGTCTTAGTATGTGGTGCAAGACCTGTATGCTTTTATGAGTTTATTATCCATCCAATGGCCAAAGTCAATATCAACTGCAGTGGAATGAGGTCTCTTTTCAGCTGTAGGCTATATCCAGTAACCATTTGGAGTTAATGGTGACATGTTTTGATTCACTGCACTTGCTGGTTGTGATGCTTTAGGATCCACTACCCCGGTTATTTATCGGTCACCATCTTTTTCTTATTCCAGGCTGCACATTTATGGCGTTTGTCAGTGTGAGTGGAGACTTCTGCCAGGCACAGCACCTGGTCATTGTGGACAAGTGAACAGAGGGCCTGCCATATGAAGATTATACTACCTGACTGCCCGTCTTACATTCTGCACTTTCGGGGAGCATCTTTTTTTTTTGTCCAAAGTTGAAGTGTATGAATCGGTTCGAGCCAATCCAGGTACTAGAGAGTGAATCGTTTTTCCCTCTCTCTAGTGCCAACTGATCATCTCTCCTCTCCTGAATGGGGTAATTATAAATTGCGAATCAGAAGGATAGTTCCCTTCTTTAGTTTTTATTTTAAAACCGTGGGAGCGTGAAAGTGGTTTCCTTCTCCTGTTTCCCTTTTTTAGAACATTCAGAGATTTGCCTAAAAGTCAAAGAGCTTAGATATTTTTAAATCATTATTTGTACCCCTGTAGAAGATTCGGAAGTTGTTTTTTTTCCCATCAAGTACAATTAAAACTTCAGTTGAGTGTCAAAATGAATCGCCCTGCTCCTGTTGAGATAACTTACGAATGCATGAGGTTTCTCATCACTCACAATCCCACCAATTCACAGCTGACCAAGTTTACAGAGGTAAGTCTCTAGATGGTTGAGGTTAATATGAATAGCAATATTATCATGAGTGACAAAGCTGAATATTTATTTTATTTGTCACTATCTATTAGGAACTGAAGAGCTTTGGAGTGCAGACGCTTGTCCGGGTTTGTGATGCAACTTATGACAAAACACCAGTGGAAAAGGAAGGCATTGAAGTTTTGGTGAGATTTGCTGTTAACCCCTATTAACAGTCCAAAAGTTTCTGACGGAATTTAGTGATCATTGTATATGTGTTTTGTATGTTTTATTTACTTCTCTCCACTCTTATGATTGCACAAAATTTTAGTGAACGAAATTCAATGAAAATTACCCCAAGATTTACTCACCCTCAAGCCATCCTAGGTGTATATGGCTTTCTTCTTTCTGATGAACACAATCTGAGTTATATTAATAAATATCCTGATGCGTCCATGCTTTATAACGGCAGTGAACGGGACCAATGAGTATGAAGCTCAAGAAAGTGTACTCCACAAGGCTACAGGGTGTTAATGAAGGCCTTCTGAAGCAAAGCGATGCGTTTGTGTAAGAAAAATATCCATATTTATGGAAGGCAGTCTGGCGGAAGCTAGATATTTTACTTTATAACTTGTTAAATATTGATATTTTTCTTACACAAATGCACTGTTCGCTTCAGAAGGCCTTTATTAACCCCCCCGGAGCTGTGTGGAGTACGTTTAAGATGGATGGATGCACTCTCTTGAGCTTCATACTCGTTGATCCCGTTCACTGCCATTATAAACTTGGATGTGTCAGGATATTTATTAATATTTCTCAGATTGTGTTCATCAGAAAAAAGAAAGTCATACACACCTAGGATGGCTTGAGGGTGAGTAAATCATGGGGTAATTTTTCATTTGAAAGTGAACTAATCCTTTAAATCGTAATGTTTTTCTTTAGGATTGGCCTTTTGATGATGGTTGTTCACCCCCTGACCAAATAGTTGATGACTGGCTGAACCTTCTCAAATGTAAATTCAAGGATGAACCAGGCTGTTGTGTTGCAGTACATTGTGTTGCTGGATTGGGACGGTAAGTATTATCAGGACAAATGCTGGTTTATGGTTGTCTGTTGCTCACTGATCTATTACACTGTCATTTGAGTTATCTTGATGTGCAGTAACACATTCTTTTGGAACATTTTGTGCTGTAATGTTGTGAACCTCAACATTTATCTAGATCAGTTAGGGAAATTCCTGTTTAGTAATAAAGTGACTTGACTCTTGACTTATTTTAAGTAGTTTTAAATGAGAACACAGCATTTTTTGTGTTCAGAGCTCCTGTCTTGGTGGCCATAGCCTTAATCGAATGCGGGATGATGTATGAAGATGCTGTCCAGTTTATTCGACAGTGAGTCACAAGCGAAGTTTCTTTTCTTTTTCTGTAGGATATGATTTTGTTGGTCATTTTATGATGTGGATGATTATTTTTTTCTTTTAGGAAAAGGCGTGGGGCTTTTAACGCCAAACAACTTATGTACCTTGAAAAATACAAACCCAAGATGCGCCTGCGCTTCAAGGATGCCAATGGTCAAAACTGCTGCATTCAGTAGAGAAACATTCGTCCAAAGGAACTTTGGAAACTATTGACATTTTTACTGTTAGTGTTATGATTAGTTTTTGTTTGGTTATTATATTAGACCAGGATTTTGCTGTATTACAGTGCCAAGCACACAAACAGGTTACACAGCATTGGTGGGTTTTTTTTTTTGACCAAACAGTTAAGCCAGTCATGTAAACTCGCAGGCAAAGCGCAATGTTTTTCATTGTGACAAACACATTGGTGTAATGATTGACTGCAGTTGTTAGTGTTTTATGCCCTCTCTAAAACTAGATGTCCCCAGTTGTCTGGATTGTGTAACATCCTGCAGTACATGAAAAATTCACTTTGTTGGTGAATTGGTTGGTGAATGTTTGTCAGCTTCTCCAAAGTTACATGGGCACAACTACTGTATCTAATGTTATAGATATTAAACATTCCAAGACATATTCACAGCACTATTGGACACTAGATCTGTAAAATGGACAGATGAAGGAAAGCCTAGTAATCCATCAATAAAACTTGTTCCTCTCTAAACTGAATGAAATGAGTCAAATTCATATAATAATAAAAAAATCAAATAATTTTATTTTTGTTGTCATGTGTTTTTTTTTTTTCTTCTCACACTAATTTTCAATAATGTGGGTGGGAAACATAAATGTTTACATAGACAGCCATGTTATACACTTGTAAGCTAGTAACGTATTAGATGTCAGATTGTACAACAATAGAAATCGTATACATATCATGGTAGTGAATTTCAATATTGATGTAGAATGTAAAGTAATTCAAGTAATGCCATTGTACTATCGTGGGACGTTTAAAATGATAATATGGTACTTTTCGTTAGTAGCTACATATAGCATGTATCTTGTATTATTACACGTAATCAGCTGAACTGCTGTAACTCCTGTTTAAAAGAAAAAGTGGTGAATGTTAAATCCGGTGGTTACATTTTTTTTTTTTTTTTTAAATAATTTAATACCAAAAGCAGAGAATATTCGTGTAATTTCGTACATGTGGACTTCTCATTCGGTGGTGTTTTCTTATCTTGACCACGAGTCGGTGCAATGCAGATTCACTGGACAGACAGTAAAATGCATGATGTTTCGACGAGAATCATACTATGGTGAGGGCATGGCTCATGAATATTACTTAATTTGCGTGAGTGGACGATTTTGGAAGTTTTACCGGTCATCGTCAGTATGGCATGTTTAATATTCATTAGCTAAACCTTCACAGTTGTAGTACTATTCGTAATTTCGTTGTCCGGACTGGTTAAGACCTATGGCAATCCGCTTTAACATTTATTCTTTAAAAATATATTTTGTAACTTGTAACTGTAATTCACACCCCTGTCCAGTTGGTGGTGAGTGCGCTCCAGTGTGGCAGCAGAGCGCGAGTTCAGTCTCCAGAATAAAATGAAAATGATGCGATTGATTACACACAGACGAGCACCCAGTTTAAGTCCATTTTATAATAATAAAGTTATAATACTTATACTTACATAATTATGTTTCTAATTCAGTTTGTTTTGTTATTTTTCTTACTGACAGTCAAGTTTATGGTCAACGAACGGCTTTTCTTTGCAACACTGATTGAACTGATTAAGACGTGATACAGATTTCGGTAAGCTACTGTATCTTTCAACATATTTTCTCATGTTCATTCATGTTTATTTTGTTCTGTAAAGTAGTAAAGAGGAAGGGATGATCGTGTTCACTCACTATCCGCGACAACTGTTCAAGATGAAGTCTTTGTTCAACTTTCTTTTCATAATGTAAATAAATGCATATCCATTAAGTTCGTGAATGAAAATGAAAATGTGAATGAAAACAAGCTATTAAATGTCTTATTATCATTAAAATATAAAAATTAAAATGATGGGTAATAATTGATAAGACAGAATTTTTACGATAGGTGCGAAAGTCTAACGTGACCTCTGCTGTTGACTTCAAACTAATAAGTAAGTAAGCTGTTGCTGGTACCTGTTTCAGTCATTAGTGCTTATTCTTTAGTTACTAGTAACTATTTAGATATTTACTAGTATCTATTCCAGTTTTCACTACAAAGTGGATTGAGGAGTTTTCAGACATATTCCTATTATAATTATATAGGCATATATTAATCAAATGAATAGTTTGTAAATAGTACATACATTAAAAATAAGTAGTCTACTAGTAAAATGAAAATGGATAAAACATTTAGATTTGTGTAAATGAATAGCTAAATGTTAAAACGGCTTGCCATAAAAACCTGCGCAAAACATCGAAGCCACTGGATTGGGACGCCGCTGTGACGTAAATGACCCAGTTCAGATGGCGCATCCTTTCACCACATTCACAGGACCAAACTCATAACGGGAAAAGGGCTTGAATAACAGAATTAATCACTGAACTATTTGTCCTTGCTCCTTTGGGAGTTGCCGGCGCTTATTTTATTTTATTTTTTTTATTTTTTTATTTTTTTATCCAGGTCTCCCTGTTTGATTTCGCCATTCTGCAATCATGATGCCGGTAAGTTTGTAACAGCTGATGATACTTTACTGGCGCTCAAACTCAGAACAGTCATTCAGGATCGTGACTGACAGCTCTGTCAACATTCATTCATAACTTGTGTAGGCTATACATTGCGTTGGAGTGCGGGATTCCATTAGACTATCATGCAGGAATGCGACTCTTATGGCTTGTCAATCATAACTAGGGAAGCAGTCATGCTGTATTTTGTCATATGGGTGTAGTATGGATTTTAACATTACATTTTGGGTTGCTTCTATTACCGGTCTATTATAATAATCACTGTTATATCTGGTTTTACAACAATAGTAAAGTTATTAGGCTTCTCAGAGTTTGGTTAAAATCAGTTGGCTTACTTTATGACAGAGTAAATGAAATGCACAGTATGTAGGATCTCTTTATATCTACATAAATGGCCCCAAAACGTTTTTGGACACTCAAAAGAACTCAAAGAATTTGTTACAAAAAGTAATATAGGTCTTAAATTTGAAATGTATTTATGCCCTATTAAAATATATTTATTAAGAATTTGACTTTGCAAAGTATTTGAAGTTAATATGATGCTTTGATAGGATAGTTCTACACTCTAGTATTTGTGATATTTTGTGTGTGTGTATATATATATATATATATTTTTTTTTTTCCCCCCTTGTTTTACCAATTAGAAATCATGATGTATTTTACTGCTTTGATTGATTTCTTGTATTGTCATTATTTCTGTGTGAGAGTGATGCAGTTGTGGCTGTGTTGAATGAAACATTAGCCTATTGGGAATATTTGAAAGCACTGTGCAGTGAGCTATGGAAAAGTTGTCAGAATTCCTAAATTGTGACACACTCACTCAGGGCTGTGTGCTTTAAATCCCTCACACCCTAAATCCCAGAGCACTTTTTCCAGCCATTGCACAGAATACTGTTAGAGTAGAAACTGCCATTTTATCCTCCATCTCCATGAGGCAGCAGACAGTGTCCCTCAATAGGAGACATTAGAGCACAGATTACAGGGAGAGCTAGATGGGGTCAAAGGTCAAAGGTGAAAGAAAAGAGCATCCTCTGTACTGAAGTTAACCTTTCACCTTTGCAAAGGCGGTCACATTTAGAGTTAATGGACTGCACACTTCCCCTGTAGTGAATTAGACGGTCAAGAGATTCCTTCACTTTTGACTGCATATTTTGGCCCTTTTGCTTTCATTAGACCACCGGAATAATTCTGTGACATGTTAAATTCCAACACAGACATGTGTGATTAACCTCAGGATTTCAGATTGACTTGTAAATATAAAAGTACTAGAGCTTAGATGTCCTTACATCCTGCTAGAGCTTAAGAATTGATCTTCCAAACACACTCAGATCAGTTTTTTTTTTTTTTCCCAGATCTGTGGTTTATGTTGACTTACTGTGCATATGAATATTTATAAATCTAGAACTGTCAGATGGGGAAATGCAAAAGTAATTTCTTTCTTTGGGACAAGATACATAAAATATCAAATATGATAAGCAAACAGATATATCTGTCCTCATGTTATGTTAAAGTCTTTTCAGAATTTTCACTTACAATAAGTGATAGTTGTTCTGTTTTGTAAAATTGCTCTCAGCATTTTAAATATTCATAAACAAACGCCCATAGTGTGAAGTCTATGACAGCTATGGCAAGTGTGAGTTTACGTTTGCAGTGCATTGAGGCAGTAAATAGGGAGATGTGGTCTGTTTACTTCACAGCTTGTTCATTTCCTATAGAACTGAATATTAAAGCTTCTAAAATGAACCATGACAGAATTTCATTTGCTGTGAGAATATAATATAATATATGTTTTCTTGTCAATTTCCAGTTAAAGGTTGAACAAATTGTGCCCTGGGTCAGGGGTTTTCAAACCTGGGTCTGCAAGAAAGTGCTAAGGAAAAAACCTGAAAAGTGTGAAAATAAATGAATAGTAAAAATATAGATTAAAATAAGTAATTAAAAATATCTTGAAACTAGATATAAATAAAAAATAATACATCTAACAGCATACCAAATTGAGAAGAAAAAAGTAATATTTTATAAATAATATTTTACATTGGTGTAGTATATACAGTAAGTGCCGGGTAGATTACTTACAAATTGTAGTCAGTTATTCCAAATTAAATGACAAAAATTTAATTAGTTAGTAACGTAATCCATTACATTATACATTTAAGGTAATATAATTTGACTACTTTTTGATTACTTTTGACCTAATTCATTTATCACATTGATTTGAATAGGATAATCTTGTATCATACTGATATAAAAATACAAAGAGAAAGAAAATATATTCCATTCTTTGTTATCAACTACATAAAGTGCATTAAATACTACATTACACCAGGGTTTCCCAGATTATGGTTCGCGAAGGAGCTGCAGGTGTTGAGTTTAATGAAAAGCTATTATGCAATTAATTCATAAAAATGTAAAATAAATAATTTTAAAATAAAAACAATCAAAACAAAGCGCTTACTAAAAAAGAAAAAAAAGTACTTGTTTATCTGCAGGTCATGTGACCATTAACCGACACAACCGTGAACATAATTTTATTATTTATTGTTATTATTATTAACTTAATTTTATTATTGACCTAACTTATCAACTTAAAATCTCAGGGGGTTGGAGGAATCCCTGCATTGCATGTAAATATGAAATGATGTGAATTTATACATTTGAATGTATAAAAAGGAGCTGATTAGATATGAAATTTTGAGAAAACATTAAATCCAGTGATTAAATGCTGTGTTGGTCTCAGTTTTCAGTGATAGGCATATGACTAGTGTGAGCAATTCCACAAACCTGTAGTCTGATTATAAGTATTTAAAACAATATAATCTTATTACAAGTACTTAATTTTTGGAAATCTGATTATGCAGATTACATGTAATCAGTTACTACCCAGCACTGAGTATAAAATTATTCAGACATTTTTTATATTTTTTATATATTTTTACTAGTGGGTGCAGGACACTATAGTTCACTTATGTGAGGATAGCAAAATAAAGTAAACTGTGACATATTATACCCAAAAATTCTTCATACAGTGGACTACAAGTAAAATTGATAAAAATTTCGAAGCAAAAATTATTCAGACACTTTGACCTGACCATGTTTTGCTTAAAGGTGCAATATGTAAAAATTTTGTCTGCTAGAGGTCGCTAGAGGCCTATTCAAAACAAAGGCGTAGCTTGATGACGCCAAGTTTGAGCGCGGAATCTTGGGACATGTTGTCTTCACCTCAATGGACGGTGCAAAAGAATAGGGATAGGACTCGGGAAGAAATCATGTTCATGGATGCGATTATTAACATTACTGTAGTATGAAGCAGAGCAGGACCGAATGTTGTTGGGAGCTGAACGAGGCCGCTGGAGCGATTGCGCAACACACGTTGCGAGCAGCGGAACTTTTAATGTCACAGTCGCCGGCGCTGCTTCCGCTTTTCCGGTCATGAGTATGAGGTAACGCAGATCTGTTTATCATATTAGATACATTTGAGAGTGTTGAAAATGATGTTATAATGTTATTCTGTGCGTTTGCTCAGCGGCTGCTATGAGACACTAGTTGCACACTGCAGTAAGATAGATCGATTTTAGAATATCATATAAAATGCTGGATGGCTTGTGTTGATAAATGGCATGCAATTAATTTTAAAACGTATTGTATGATGGAGAAAATGCTGTATTACTGTTACTAAAAATAAAGCTGCATCTGATTATGCTATGTTAGCTACTTGACAAAATAGTGTTTTTCTCTGAGGCATGGTAAAGCATGGTACTCGCAAAAAATCAAGAAAATTAGATTTAAACAATAAGACTAAACGTGTTGAGCTATATAACAACAATTCGTTTTCTGTCTATAAATATATCAAAACAGTTGTTCCCTTGTCTATTAAAACATCTAATATATTAAAGCATCTTTGGTGTTTCCATGGTTTCTACAAAATAAAACCGGAAACCGAGGGTAACGCGGGTATGACGCAATTGACAGGCGACTCCTCACACGTCCCGGAGCCTTGGTTAAAATTGCAGTTTTCTCACAATTTACAAATAGTTGTAAACATTTGGGATATTGTAAGTACTCAAGTACTCAAAATATATAACACTGGCCTAGTGGTTTTTGGATATTTTACTGCAAAAATATTACATATTGCACCTTTAAGTGTTATCTGACAAAATTAAGATTAATTGTTTCTGACACAATTTAACTCTGAGATCTTGATATTTTGTATTACCATTTTTTTAAACTATAGTGAATAAACTGTATTAATGAATGAAATGTTCAAGGTGTCTGAATAAATTTCGGTTTGACTCTAAGTAAAAATTGGGTCTTTAAACATTGAATGTATACTGTATAGCTGCCTTTTGAATTTTAGGATGGGGGTCCATCGCATGATGATGATCATATTTGGGGATATGTGGCATCTAAAAGATTGAAAACCCCTGCCCTAAATGAATGCTTGTGAACATGCACACATTTTGACTGTCTCATCTTGTGTTTTGGCCTGTCCTTTGCACTGTGGCAGGCAGCATTCTGTCTGTGAGATTACAACTTCATCTGCACTCAGAACAGAGAGTGTTGGCAGCTCCGGATCTTTAATACGTCCCACATCACTGTAGTATAGGCAGCTGAGCCAGAGTGTGCTTTAGTTATTAGAGTCCACGCTAGTGTCGCTCACATCTCCCCAGAGCCTCATTATTGAAATTGCGACCTCACGGCATTGCCACAGTATTGCTGAATCTCTAAGTCTGCCTCAGCATTGACTCCTGCACTTCACCTTTGCATTTATGGTTACTTTGATTATTTTGTGACCAGTGTTGTACATTCATTAGTAAGAGATAGTAGTAAATATTTATGATCTGAATGTGTCTTATATGTCTATAGCTGTTACTATATTGTGAACTTCAACATGGCTGAAACACTGTATTGAAGCCAGAAGCCAGTATTGAAACTACATTTTATTATTTATATCATTACCAAACATGATATAATGCTTGGCAGATCAATAATGTAATTGAAATATTCAGCAGTGTCATAGTTACAGTAAAAATACAGTGAAAACAGTAATATTATGAAATGTTATTGCAATTTAATGTTTTCTATTTTAATATATAGTATTTAACTTACTATGCCAGTCTTTAGTGTCACATGATCCTTCAGAAATCATTCTAATATGCTGATTTGATGCTCAAGAAACATTTCTTATTACTATCAAAGTTGAAAACAGCTTTGAAACCATGATATGTTTTTTCAAGATTTTTGATGAATAGAAAGTTCAAAAGAACAGAATTTATTTGAAATACAAATCTTTTTCAACATTATAAATGATTTTGTGCCACTTTTGATCAATGTAATGCTTCCTTGCTAAATAAAAGTATAAAGTGTAAAAGTGTAAAAATATAGTTATATAAAGTTATATGAAAAAAGAATATATTGTTCGTTCGTTGCCTCTTCCATTTCCATCTGATTTTCCATAACCCTCTCATGCACTCTTTTCCAAGCTTATAACCTCACAACGCCAACCAATGTTGTTTTCCTACATGGAGAAAAAAAAAATCAATAATAAAACTGTGACTAAAGATTATTGATTATGAGTAAGAGACTGGAGAATGCTCTCTGCAAACTTTGAGTTATTTATACATTTTTTCTTGAATTTATGATGCTTTAATCTGAATTTTCCAGTTTCCTTTTAGTGCTTTTCCATGCCATCTAAAACTTAAATGTGAAATCCAAACATACTCTCGTCTGTTTTCAAGCTCACTGGGTCCAGGTGTTGGCCATGAGAGCGAGGAGCTGTCAGAGCCATTAAATGCTCAGAGATTGAGTGTGCTGTTTACTGCTGTTAACTGCACTTAACTATGAAAGTCTTTGACCAGCAGTGTAGTGAGAGGAACTGACATGTTTCCATGGGTGCAGTCGTTGCTATGGACACCCTATTGATGGCTCAGTACAGTAAATCAGGTGAGCATTCACAGTGTCAACAATTCCACAATGCTTGAGCAGGGGCACATGTCCCATCTGCATCAAATAAATAAAAACACTTATATGTTGAGAAATATGGGTATTTAGGAGTTTGACAGTATTATATATTTAGTGTTTCACAAAAGTGTTTCGTTGTCTTTTTCTAGGATTTTCCATACAGCATCTTATTCAATGACATGTTGTTACAAACTAAAGGAACCAATAACAGTTTTTACAGTGGAAACTGGGCAGCTATACCCAGCCAGAGCTCTATTTGTCAGGACTGCCCAAGACCCACAGTGACAAGGCCTGCCTGTGTCCTGAGATTTATTATTGACAAAGCATTGAGTGCTGCGACTTCACCTCCTTCTTTGGAATCAGAAAACCTTCTTCTCTGACTTACAGGGTAGATACTGCGCAATCGTCGCAGAGAGAGATCAACAAGAATGCTCAGTGCTTCAGAACAAGATGGTGTTGGTTAGTGGTTATAATGATTACTCTCACATTTTTGGTTAGGGTTTTTTTTCACAACTTACCTTTCTAAACTGTCAGATAAATGGGTTTTTTTGATTAAAAAAAAAAAATCTCCTTTAAGGAGGGATTTAAGTCATATCTAGAGACCAGAATATTATAGATATTTGGGGGTGGTTTTAATGTGGGCAACCATCTACAGTGGACCACCCTAGCAACTGCTTAGCAATGCCTTGGTGCTGGGAAGTTCTACTGTAGATGGCTCCAATTGAGCAACCACTTAGCAATTCTCTGGCAACCACCCAGAACATGCTAGCTACCGATTAGCAATGCCTTGGCATTAATCTAGAACACCATAGGAACTGCTTAACAATGCATTAAAAAAACTGCCTAGTAACTGCTTAACAAGGCCTTGGAAACCATCCAGAACATGCTAGGCACGCTCTGGCAACCACCTAGAACACCCTTGCAACCATTTAACAACATTATGGGAACCATCTACATTTTGAACGGTAACATAAGCTTTTAAAGACCGACATACTACGAGGTTGTTAATTGATGGTATTATTTCTGCTTATTTTCAAAATAATTGTTTAACAGCGGAATTCCTGGTGAAAAACTATATTACCCATGATGCTGTACAGAAAATTCCACCAATCAGAGTCGAAAAAAGCAACAAGCTCCAAAATAGCTCTCGAGCTCCGCCCACTCCCATGAAACACTGCAAATGATGTAATCGAGTCTATCTCCCTACACTCTCAAAATACTTAAATGTTTGTATATGCATATTTTGCAATAAACTTAATATATATAGTTTTTATACATATAATCAACATTTGTAAATTTTAGTAGTTTTATATTTCTCCATCGTTTTTAATTCGATTATGCAATGCTTCAGGGGATTGTAGTTCTTTCCCTCACTAAAAGTGTTAAGTATACAGTCTTGTATCTTTTCTGATTTTCAAAAACTTTTTTTTCTTCAAATCAAAGTTTGTAGTGTTGTGATTCACCTCATAGCTGATTGGCTTGGTTCATGGCTTAGAACTCTTTAACGAAGACTTTTTAAAAATCCTGATGGGAAAAATGAAAGGAAAAAAAATACTTCCGGAACCAGCGCCACTGAAAAACATGGCGGGTGCTAATGTACTCTATGGGCTCTATCATACACCCGGCGCAATGTGGCGACAGGCGCAACGCAAGTGTTTTTTGCTAGTTTCAGCCCGATGCAGTTATCATTTTCACATCTTGTGCCTCGTTGTTTAAATAGCAAATGCATTTGCACCCATTTGTGCGCCTATGGGCGTGCTGGTCTGAAAATGAAGTGTGTTCAGGTGCATTGTTGGTAAATGTTTTACCAAACATTAAAAATAAAAGGATTACAATGTAAAAGATTATTATTGTTTGCATAAAGATAAAAATGCTTTGGTGGAATCCGGCTTTTCCCGTAGATGGTCTGCTCACACGCTAACCTTGCAGATCCGTTTTCTCGCTAGAGAACTTTCAGTTTTTCGCTTGCAAATTCCGCCATGTAAATTGCGAATCCGCCATGGCGCGAGTGCAACTGACTTTTAAAGGGAATGGGAGATGAGTCTCTGATTGGTTTATTGCACGTTACGCCCAAAACACACCCATGGCTCATTAAGAGACTAGGTACTACTTTTGGCGCGCTGACCATTTTTCCCATCGTTAAACTAGCAAATGAGGATTTAGACACGCCCTAAGTGCACTTGCGCCATGCGCTTTAGACCATGTGCTTAGATCGTAAAAATAGGGCCCTATAGAACACCCTAACAACTGCTTAGCAATGCCTTGTCAATCATCCAGAACATGCTAGAAACTGCTTAGCAATGCCCTGGTAACCACTTAGAACACCCTAGCAACAATTTTCTTAGGCTATATAAAAATGTAAATTGTGTATAATTTGAATGGATGATCAGCAAATTCTAAAGCTGATGTATACTTCAAGTACATGCTGTCTATCTGCACGCTTCTTAGTTTGATAACATAAGTGGAACGAGCATGACTTCCTATGGCGGCTTGAGTTCATGGAAGTGTGTGTTTTAGTGAGTGAGTTTGGTCCCCTCTATCAGTGACATGTCACAGGACTGTCTGTGTATCGTCATCAGATACTTCTTATCTTCCCCTGGCACCTCTGCTTGTTCCTGGAGGGAATGCAATTTGGGAGAGAGAGCTTGCCTACCCTCCCCTTTCCAAATGCCCCCAAACCCCCTCCCCTTCCCTTGACCACTCTATAGTATCTACACTCACACACACTCAGTCAAACAGACAGGCACCCACAGAGAGAGAGAGACAGACACACTCCAGTGGTAGCAGGCAGCTCCCCAGCGCCTGGGCTGCCCGGCTCCTTCAATCCATCAACCCCCAACCTCAGAGCCTCATGAGGAGGTTCATCAGTATGGTGCTACGCAGCCTGGTCAGCACCTCCAAGGGCAGGCCGTGGCTGCAGAAGAGAGTGCGGGCACAGGAGAAGGAAGACCGGAAGCTGAAGGTCCCACACGGGTTGACTAAGGTGAAAGTCCGGAGGGCTTAAAGTCGAGCAAGATAGGGGCAGACAAGGAGAAGCTGAGTACAGAAGTTTAGGCACTTGTGTACAGCTTAAAATAGCGAGACATGTCTGGGACATGGATTTCAGAAGACTGACATTTGTGTTTATGTGCATGTGTAAGTGAGTAGTGCTAAATTGAGTCTTACTGTAGTTGGAATGGATCGCGGATATGATAAATCAAAGGTTGCTATTTCACGCACATGATTGTGGCATGCTGGGATAGGCTTGTTGTTTGTTTGTTTCTTGCACGCTAGCATTTGTAGTTTGGAAAAGTTGTAATTCTGTTGGTTATGACAGAATAATTATCTTCTCTCAACTTGTAAAAACAAACAAAAAAACATGTATGGAATGGAAGTTTAAGAGCATTATGGGGTATGTTGCTTCCTTTTATTTTAAGTACATATCTATCTTTTTGTTTGTTTGTTTGTTTATACAAATTGAGGGATGAGTTGAAATTATTTTCTGAGGTAATCAAATGTTAATTGAATGGAATCTGGAACAATCATTTCCGGTAAAGGATGATGTTACATTTCCTAGGATTCACATACTGTCAGTCAGTACACTTTGTCATGAACTAACAATGAACTTTATGCTTTGTACAGTATGTATTAAACTTTGTTCATGTTAGTTGATAAAAAATATATTGTTTATTGTTCGTTCATGTTAGTTCACAGTGCATTAACTAACTTTTGAAATTTTAAAAATTGATTGGTTAATGTTGAAACTAACATTAACTAAGATTAATAAAGGCTATTTATTAAGTATTGCTCATTGTTAGTTCATTTTAACTTATGTTAAGATAATGAATGTAAACTGTTACCTGTCGATCTACTTTTTTAATTATTCAAAGGGATAGTTCACCCCAAAATAAAAATTTTGTCATCATTTACTCACCCTCATATCTTTCCAAACCTGTATGACATTTTTTATTCTGTGAAACACAGAAGAAGATATTTTGAGAAGTGTTTTTTGTATATATATATATAAAATCAAATTAATTGTTTTAGACCGCATTGACTTTCATTGTACACTGTAAAAAGGAATTGTTGGTTTAATTTAAAAAAGTAAGTTCCCTGGTTGCCTTAAAATTTTGAGTTCATTTAAATTAAAAATTTGAGTTAATACAATGAAGGTGATGAGTTTAATCAACAGAAACTCAAAATATTATGCTATCTGAACCACATTAATTATTTAAGTTGATTTGACAAAAGAAAAAATGTGATAACAAATGAATTTTTTTTTTTTTTTTTTTTTTTTTTACAATTTATGTACTAAAAGTTATTTTGTGTTCCACAGAAGAAAGAAAGGCTTCCAGGCTTTGAATGACATGAGGTTGAGAAAATAATGAGAAAATTTTTCATTTTTGGAAGGGGACTCTACCTTCAATTTTGTTTGATTTACAATTTTTGTCTTTGGTCATGGCTAGAGTCCAGTAATTGAATTGTTCATGTGGAGCGTTAGCATGATTTGACATTTTTTTGGCCCTGGGCTATTTTAATATGAAACCATGTGACGCTAAAATTCCAGGCAGCTGTCCAGGTCGGGATTATCTGCTGTCTTCACAGATCATAGCAGCATTTCCCTTTCTGGATTTGTTTGGCTTCAGCCAGCGAAACAGTTTCCTTAGCTCTCTGTAGCCACACACGCTTGCATGTTTGCACCCCCTCCTAATCAGATTATTATAGCTCTGCCCTGTAATCCAACCCTCACAGAATTTCTCTTTCAATCCGGTGCTTGCTTGTTTGAAGGGATTGTGTTACACTTTAGAAGTAAAGCCTCCATTCTTACCCGCGGGGTGGGAATTGAATTCAGAAGGATTTATAAGATGTGCAGTATTTAAATTTTTGAGTGAAGTGAAGGGAAGCAGGATGAAGAATACATCGGTGTGTTTACATTTTATTAGTGACTTGTGTAATATAATACACGCATTACCCAAATGCCTATACCTACAAAGATTTATTTATTACAATTATTCTTACTGTACTGCGAAGTTTATCCAAGATTGCAGATTTATGTTTTTCAAAATATTTTGCATTTTAGATTTTTTAATTAATTTTATTTTAGGGGTGCTTTCTAAATCCAATCAATCAATCAATTAATCAATCAATCAGTCAGTCAGTCAGTCTGTCTGACTATCTATCTATCTATCTATCTATCTATCTATCTATCTATCTATCTATCTATCTATCTATCTATCTATCCATCCATCCATTCATCCATCCTGGATTAAATAACTCTTGCAGATTGCCGTCTGGAAATGATGCAAATTGTGTTGTCCTTCCTGAAGATTCTTTCCTAAATCTCCTTAAAACCTTAGACATTTTCCATTTTGAGTGTGGCTAAAGTCCTCGCAAATATGTTTTGGTATGTGGGAGATAATCAGTGCACAGAATAAACATGCAATTCCCTTAATTTCAGCACAAATTTTGAATGTCTTTTATTTAGCTCTCATCTGTCTTTGCAACTGACATTCATTCCATGAGACGGTTGTGATGCAGACCACTGGGAAAAATAATGTAAACAGTTAGAGAATTATAACAAGGCAAGGAAAGATTAAGGAGAAGCCCACACAGTCAAAAATGAGAGGCTGCAAGTTTACTCAAAGACAGATGTTATTCTTTCCTCTTTACAGATGATTCTGACTGTTTTTCTGAGTGATAATCAACAGTTGCTGACTGAGGTGCCCATTACTCCAGAGACGCTCTGTAAGGATGTGGTGGAATTCTGTAAGGAGGCTGGGGAGAGCGGCTGCCACCTCGCTGAGGTCTGGAGAGGCAAAGGTACCAGTCCGCTAGCACATACTCTACTGTTAAAAAGGAAGTCGTTATAGTTTTAAATAGTTTTATTCAGCAAGGATGTATTAAATTGATCAAAAGTGACAGTAAAGATATTTATAATGTTACAGAAGATTTCTATTTCAAATAAACACTGCTCTTTTGAACTTTCTATTGATCAAGGAATCCTGAATGAAATGTATCATTGTTTCCACATTATTAATATATATTAATACAAATATTCAGCAGCACAGCTGTTTTCAACATTTATAATAAAAAAAATGTTTCTTGAGCAGCCAATCAGCATATTAGAATGATTTCTGAAGGATCATGTGACAGAAGACTTGAGTAATGATGCTGAAAAATCAGCTTTGCTGCCACAGGAATTAAATAGACAACAGTTATTTTAAATTGTAATAATATTTCACAATTTGGTAAAACTTTAGTTTAGGGTCCACTTCTAACTAATTGCTTATTAGTATGCATATTACTAGGATATTGGCTGTTTATTAGTACTTATAAAGCACATATTAATGCCTTATTCTGAATTACACAATCCTACTCAATACCTAAACTTAACAACTGCATTATTAACTATTAATAAGCAGTAATTAGGAGTTTATTGAGTTAATCTGCTGAGTGTCTTCTTTAAAAAGAGACCAACCATAGGTCTGTATTCTAATTCCAATTCTATGAATTACAAGTACAACCATTTAAGTTTAGAGGGGGGGAAATAATTAGTCTGTGTGGCTTTTGGTTGACTTTAGACAATATAAAACAATCAGCTTAAAGTCTGGTGCACTTTTCATATTTCTTCTGTCCAAGAACCACTTTATTAATGCAAAAAAGCAGTCATCTGGACTAGTATATACTGTTTGTGTTAACATCTAAATGAATTACATTAAAATGCATTACTTCAATCCGAAGAAGTGGAAGGAGAACCATAATAAACTCCTCTGCTGAAGCGCAATGCATTGTGGCCTATATTAGTATACTTGGAAAATCTACAGGAATTAGTATACCATCCAGGCACCTTTGACATTCTATTTTCTTAACTTTTTTTCAGGAAATGGGCAGACTTGAATAAATAGCAGCAGACTTGAATAAATAGCAACACAGTAGCGAACAATAAACGATAAACA
Source organism: Ctenopharyngodon idella (assembly GCF_019924925.1). Taxonomy (NCBI): domain Eukaryota; kingdom Metazoa; phylum Chordata; class Actinopteri; order Cypriniformes; family Xenocyprididae; genus Ctenopharyngodon; species Ctenopharyngodon idella. The sequence goes on from NC_067236.1 coordinate 28,310,668, forward strand.
TTGCAAAACAAAAATTAATAATTAATCCAAAGTTTGAACATTTATGATTAGGCTAAATCATCTTTATTTGAACATGCATTGTGTGACTGTTTACAGTAAGCCTACACTTTGCTCATACACAGTGCAAAAATAAAGGCATTATATGGGTAAATTTGACCTGCTGGTGGTTTTAGGTATAAATGCCCTGGTTTTATCTAAACAATTTTTAACAACAGGTGATTGTAAAAAACACAATTTAATAAAAGTAAATGACTGGGAGACTTGGATATTTTTTTGAAAATCTCTTAAGTACATTTGATAAACAGACATGGGTAAATTTGACCCCGAGGCGGTTCTAGTGTTAATCTCACATAAAATTTAGGTGGTATGCAATAGATAATATGCAAATTTGGATACATCTTTTTTTAAATAATGTAATGCTGTAAATGAACTATTGAGTGCCTAGTTCTTTATATGAATTGCTTAATTTTTCGCAACATGGTACAACTTTGTTTTCCAGATTAAAAACAAATGGTGACGACCATGTAATCACATTGGACTGGATCTTATGTGAACTTTGAACCTGTTATTTTAGTATTATTTATATGCTATTATAGTATCTATTAATATTTTGAGTAAACTTTTATTTTATATTTTCAATTTTCAATTTTATTTTTAGTTATGTGCTTTTGTCACTGTTATTAATAAAAAAAATCTATTTAGTTTTAATTTATTTTTATTTCAGTTACAGTTACTTCAACTTAAACATATTTATTTCAGTTAGTTGCCAAGGCAACGTTTGTAATTTCTAGAAGTTTTTTTAAGATTAAGTTTTTCATCTAATACATAAATTTTATTTTAGTTTTATTTGAGCATAATGAGGGGTGTGTAGGCGTGCTGTCTGAGGTTGAGACTAAGTGTTGATTCAAAATATTACACAGTACTGTAAAATTATATAGTACTTTCTAGTCTAGTCTGTCTAGTCTCATGAGTCACCCCTGTTTTCAACTCTTTTGAAAATCAAGGATTGTTCTTTAGTCAGTGGATACAGACTCATGCCATAATGTGCTGTACAGGTTTTCCACATGTGGCTGACAGATACAGATGTATTGCTTAGCTCTTTTATATCACTAAATACCACTGAATGGAAACATTCATGGACCAGGTCCCACAGAGAAAGCAACGCTGTCCATCACATAACAATGACATCCTTGTCAGAGTTTGTCCTAGACAGTGGGTGGTAGTATGTGGGACAGAACGTCTCGGGGCCTGGGCTGCAGCCTCTAGGTTTGTTTACATGGCTCCTGTGGGCCTGTTATTCCAGTGTCCTACAGATGGCACGCGGCCCGCACTGTCAAAGACAGTAAAGATAGCCTTCAGCAAGGATAGCCAGACCTTTTTCATCTGGACGTGTCACCATGTTTTGCTATGGGGCTGTTGTACAATTTTCCATTTTAAGTTTACATATCATGTGGACTAGATTAAAATAGATGTATTGTAACATTTTTGACATTGACATACTCTGTGCTAAGTGTAGAGCACAGGGTTTTACAGCCTGCTTGAGACAAAGAGTGTCTGTGTTCTTATTCACAGAGAGAGCGATCCCTTTTGATCAGCTGATGTTCGAGCACCTACAGAAATGGGGTCAGAGGAGACAGGAAGTGAAGTTTTACTTGCGGCACGAGGAGTCTCTCATCGCGAAATTTTCTCAAGGTGGGTAAAAGTTACGCAAGACTGACCACGACAGGTCCTTTTGTTGGATGCTTGGTTTCTATTACCATTCAGAACTTTGTGTTTGGTTACATTTTTTCGAAGTAAGTCTCTTATGCTCACCAAAGTTGCAATTATTTGATCAATATACAGTAATATTGTGAAATATTACAATTTGTAATAGACAGTAATATTGTGAAATATTTTTACCATTACAATGGATTGTTGGATGGTTTGCTGTTGCTGTGATCTCATGTGAGTGACAGGTTGTCCCGCCCTCATGTCGAAAAACATGTTATCAGAGAAGAGAAGAAATGTGGCTGCAAGAGGGAGGCGAAGTTATTTTGATGAAAAATTATAAGGTTACACATGAATTAAAAAAAATTGATGTGCACAGATAAATCATTTATAATAAATACTGCAAAAAACTAAAAAAAAAAGAATTTTAAAAGAAATTTAAAAAAGTCCCTTTAAAATCCCTTAAAACTCATGTTTGATCACCAAAATTACATATTTAAATGTTTTTACCTGTGAAAAAAAAATGTCATGCCTTAAAATAGTTTTAATGTAACTGTACACCCTTGCTTCATTTAGTATACGCGGATCTATGAATATGCTAATTAGCCCCGCCTCCACTCACTCGCACGAGCTCAGAGATCCTTACTGAGGTAAACGCTGCACAATGGTATTACTTTTTACAACGTCGGACACATAACGGTAATTAATATGATTAGCCTTTTGCTTGACTGTTATCAAACAGCTAATAATTTGTTGCTAATGTTACACAAACCATGTTCACATTCACCATCTCAGAGTCAGACAGCTGTCTTCTAAAAATCAGCTTCCTTACAAAAGCTCTCTTTAGATTTGTCTTAAAGCATATTAAAAACACCACATAGATAGACATATAAACAACATTAAAAACTTGATTTTCACCACAGGGGGTCTTTAATTTCATGGCGACTTTAACACGTTTTAGGTTTTTGATTAAAAACTTTCTATTAAATCTAGTGTTCAAACTCGGGTTCTTTCAGTTCTTTTAAGTGAGAGTCCTGTCAGCTTTGGGCATTGCAGAGTTTTGCCTCTGCAGTTATCTGCAGTTACGTAACTAATCCTCTTTCTGTGTAATTGGTCTCCCGCCTTCTTGCACTCATATCTGCACCTGAGACAGACCCCAGCTCTATCAGACTAGACACGGCGAGTGTCCGATGCCTGCCTGACCTCAACAGTGAAATACAGACTTTAAGTTTTAATATGGGAGAAAACATCACTATTAATATTGCTCATACATAGGGTTAGTGATTTGAACTTGGGCTGCATGACATCGGAATAAACTGACATGGCGATATTTGGCTTTTCTCCAATTGCTTGAAGCTTTATTTGGAAATAATGAATCATTACCGAATGCTTGGAGTGATTTTGTAGGTGTCATGGTGCAGGCAAGGTGAATATGAGCAGAGGATCTCAATTGCAGCAGATTTAGTTTATTTACAAAAAATTAAAACAATGGCAATCCAGAAGTCAAGAATCAGTGTAACAGATTCACATATGTAAAGACAATACAAGACACCAACTATAAATGGAAAACCTTTTATGTTTTTTGGCCATTCATTTACATGACGACAACGTTTTGGGGGCCTGAAAACACAAACTTTTGAAAATGGGTTAAGTTTTTGAAAACAATAACATTATCGTCTCTGTGTAAACTACAAAAACGCGAATTTGTGAAACCGATGTGTCATGCACATGCGTGTTACGTGTTCAGTCTGTGGGTGCGTAGTGTTTCTTTACTAAAGTGACATCGCCAACTACTTGGCTTGGCATAAATAATACAGTGTTTTTAAGTGTTTTCACGGATCCGTGAGAACAGGGATTTTTTTGACAATGTTGTTGTCTGTACGGCAAGCTTTATAGTTTTTAGTACATAGTTGTCGTGTAAACGTACCCTCAAATACATGGCTAAATGAGGAACCAAACAAGAATCAGGTGAACATAATCAATTAACCAGTGAGTAACTATAGAAACCAAATAGCAATGGGAACAAAGGGAACAGGAACTAAACAGATGAAGGAAACATGGGAACCAAAGGAAAAAACAACAAAAGAGTTTACACATAGAACATAACCATTACAGTAGGGGGGTGCATCTGTATAGAAATTAAATAAAAATAAAAAAGCAGAAAGTTTTAAGTTTAAAATGTAATCATTTTAAGTGTAAACCATCCTTTAGGGCTGAAAAATATGCGGGGAAAATGTAAATATTTGGGTATTCATATTTGTTATAAGAACCAAAAAACCTTCAATATTTGCAGTATTTGTTTTTATTGGCTACATTCCTACTTTTTTGACCCATTCATTAAGATTATAGAATAATAATTAGTATGATTATAAATAAAATAAGAAATACATTGTAATAATGCTGTTATACTGTAAAATAAAACATTTAATAAAATGTAATAAAACATTTTAATATTTTATAGTACAACTGCAAAATTGCAATACTTATATTTACATTCTAATTTCTTCACTCTCAAACCATCAGTCTTTTATTTTATTTTATTTTATTTTATTGATATATAACAATGCATGAAAACCATAACCTTGTAGTAACATTGTAGCAGTAAGTTTTGCATGGAAAGCAGTACTGTAATGTGAAAATGTATAAATCTAGTTCATCGTATCACTATTCTAAATTAGTCTTTGAGAGCAGAGGGCGGTCAGTGGGATTGTGTACAGACCTATCAGAGGCGGCGCGGTCCATGAAGGTCTAGGTATTTCCAGAGCCTCTGACAGGATTACACATAATAACACAGCCCTGGATTTAGAGAATTAAGCCCCTACTTATTTATAGAAGGCAGAGCTGAGAGCGCTGGTGAAACAAAGGCTCACAAAAGAGAAATGACTGGAGGTTGGTAAACGTTGTCAAACAACCCACTGTCTCGGCAAAGAGTAATCAGGGTTAATATGCCAGCCAAAATCCCACTACTGGATCACATGCTTATTAGATGGAAAGGTATCCTTTTCCTTCCTTTTTCAGCCATACGTGTAAGGGATGTTTTAATATTTTAATGTTTTGTCAATATAAAAATGCCCTTTTGTCTAGTAGCACTGTATGTGCTTGCCCACAGCTGTGAGTTTTTGCACTCTGCAACCGTTTCGACTTTGTTCAAGTGCAGGGGTGATGATGTAATCTTGTTTTATTCCCAGCAGGAAGTCAGACTTCAGAACAGGCCGACAGGAAGAGCAGGGGGAGCTCGGACAAGCCCTGCGAGAATGGGGTACGTACGCATTCACGCTGTTCTCAGTCACACTTCACTTCTGGACTGTTTAAGGCTCGTAATGAGGGCTGCTCACTGACGCTTCACATAATTACGGTGAAACTGTCTAGCCAAAACACAAGTTCAGCACTTAAGTGAGCAATGCTCTCAGAGGTCACTTTCTGTGCGTTACGTGTGTGTTTCTGTGGAGCGTTCATGTTTCAAGCCGTAAAAGCACTCTTTTTTATGTAAATCATTCACTTTCTTTTTTTTCTTTTTTTTTTGGTGCAAAAGAATAAAAAAGCTCATGGCCCTTTTATCTGTTGCTTATTTTTGAGCAAATTATTGTTTTTATACCTTAAATTTGAGCATGTGTACAATTAACAAGATAATGATAATGTCCTTGATATTGAAAGCACAGGCATTTCACTGTAATAGACTTTGACCCTTTACACAACATGGGAACATGTAATTATGGAAAATATTGTTCAATCCAACTGATGTCAATTTTTTTAATTGCATGTAAATGTACATATACAAATGCAAGTTTGAGAGCTAGAAGGGCAAGATTTTAAGCAAGTGTTGGTCTTCACACACATCTACATTAGAACAGTGTTATTTTAGTATTCCTATTATATTTTTTTATTTATTTTATTATTATATTTTGAATTAGCTTTTATTTTTCTATTTTCATTTGAATTTACTAAAATTTGATTCATTTTGTTATGTTCTTTTGTCATTTTTTATTAGTTTTGTAAATATTTCTTGTCGGCTTTGGCTTTGGGTTTTGGTTCATGTTTATGTTTTCATATCTTTTATTTTGTAGTTTTCATCGTCAAGGTTCCTGTTTGTCATGTGATTCCCTTATCCCATTTTGTGATCATGTCATGTGCTTCCCTAGACTTATGTGTAATGTTCTCATTGGTTCATTGTCTGATTGGTTCATTGTTTCATTAGGGTCAGGTGTTTCTTGTTGCTCATTGGTCTTTGTGCATTAATAGCCCTCATGTATCTTTGGGCTTGTTTGACTTAAGCCCAGGACACACTGCATGACTTTCGGCTGTCCCAGACGAAAGATTACCATCGTGAATCAATCGTGGCGATTTCTGTGATCGTGGCTCCTAATTGGTGGTCCTATGTTGTACAGTGAGAGAAGTTCAAAGACAGCAGTTGTCACAGTCTTGCGACCAAAGATAGTCTTCAATAATTTTCTGACAGTGTCAGAAATTCAGCATGATCATCGCACAGTGTGTTTGCTGCTATGACCTACGTGAAAAATGTGAAAATCAACGAGACATGGCACTAAAACTTAAAACTTTTTGTTTACCACTAGCTAGAGTTATCAAAAGTACTGACTTCGGTACCTTTTCGGTACTGAAATTTTAAAAATGTGACGCTTTGAGCGCTGTTGAGCGGATTCGTAAACACCTCTGATTGGCCATTGTGTTCACAGCTCATCGAATATGTCTGTGATTGGCTTCAATGATCAACGCTGTAAAACGTTGTAAATAGTCACAATCACAGACATATCCGATGAGCGCGTCAACACAATGGCTAATCAGAGGTGTTTACGAATCCGCTCAACAGTGCTCAAAGCGTCACATTTTTTAAATTTCAGTACCGATTGGTACCGAAGTCAGTACTTTTGACAACTCATGCTGACGACATTTCAGTCTTCTATAGAAACTTGCACCGTAGCCTACTAGTCAACAGGTGTCATCATCGTACAGTCTATGTGCATGTCGTACCCAGGTTTAACAGATCCATGTCGCACAGTGTAATTTGTAATGATCTTATAGGATTGATAAAATTGTGCATTCTGTATCGGGCTTTAGTGCAGCACGGCGCAGACCAATCAGTGGCTGATGTGTTAGAAATTTTGTCCACCTTGAGACAGCGCTGACAGCATCTCACTGTGATGATGTATCAGAGCATCAGAGTACCGTGAGAGTCTGAGAGAGATTTGAGAGCAGTCGGCTGAGTCGGCCGGCAAAGCTTCTTCAGAGCGGCTGCTGGCCGCTGCATGAGCTCTAATGAGGACCCAGCTGCTTCACGATAGGCCAGATTCACCGATGGCAACGATCATGTGTTTTGTGTTCATTCTGACAGCCTTAGTTCCACTAATGTTTACAAATATGCATTTTTATAACAGTTCTTATAACAGCTCTTTTCATGTAGTCATAATGTTATATTGTGTCATGTTTATCAAAATAAAACTGATCACAAAAGCATAAACCCCACTTCATTGGTATTTAAATAGTATAGGCTTATGCTGAACTTTATTCTTGTTCAAACAGATGCTGTATTAAGCAGTACATAAAATATTGAATGAAAACGTCTGAAATGCCTGTGTATTTGACAAATGTTGCATTTAATTCATTTCATCAGTGATAAAGTATGCAAACACCGTACAAGCCTCATAAGGGATGCAGAAAGTGTCTGACTGCACGCAACTCTCGCCGATCGGTTTGTGCAGCACAGCTTGAAGTCGAACAAGCCTATTGTCTCTTGTAGAGCTTTGTTCCCTGTAACCTCTGTTCGTGAGTTATGTTTCATGTTCAAGTTTAGTTTTTAAAGTCAAGCCAAGTCAAGTCTTTGCTTATTTTGTATTTGTTCATGTTTTGTTTAAATAAAAACTGCACTTGGGTTCTCACGCTCACGTCAGTGGACTTATTACAGAAAGCTAGACCTACAATAAACCCAGCAGTTTGCTTAATTCGCATTAGTCAAGAAAACCGAACCACTGAGGACTATGTTACTGAGTTTCTTTAACTTTCCAACCTTGTGGATTTTAACAACATCGCCATGATGGATATTTTCAATGGAGGATCAAATGAGCCCATTTACTCACAGATTCCTGGGGGGATTCCTGTTGCTAAGTGGATCATCGTTCAAGGTGGGAATTGCAGAGGAACTCCACAGTTCTGCAGCTTATGCCACGCCATGGCCGCCACACCAGAGCCTCTTCACGTCATGGCTGCCATGCCAGATCCTCTTCAAATCATGGCCGCCACGCCAGAGCCTCTTCACGTCATAGCTGCCATGCCAGATCCTCTTCAAATCACGGCCGCCACGCCAGAGCCTCTTCACATTATGGCCGCCACACCAGAGCCTCTTCACGTAATGGCTGCCACGCTAGAGTCCCCTAAATTCACAGTTGTTCAAGTCTCCCATAGAGTTTTTTGGAGGGGGGCTATAGTAACCAAGCTCCAGCGGATGCGGGGCTTGGCTCACGACGAAACTAACTGCCAGTGTTATGAATTTAACAACTGGGGTCAGTGAAAGCGGTGAGCAGGTCAAGTTCTTTGGTCCCAAGTCCAAGTCCAGTGGTCCCAAGTTCAAGTTTGGTGGTCCCAAGTCCAAGTCGGATGGTCCCAGAAATTATCCCTTTGTCCACGGCGCTGCCTGTGATGGCAACTTCCATCCTGTGTGTTTGAGCCACACACACTTCCCCCGAGGTGGCAGAAACCGCTACAGCTCCTACAGAGGCAGCAGCGACAGCAAGTGAACTCACTGTGTCCCATGTTATGAACACGGAGGCTATCCATGAACTCACTGTGCCCCATGCTAAGCCCATGGAGGCCGTCCATGAACTCACTGTGCCCCATGCCAAGGCCACGGAGGCTGTCCATGAACTCACTGTGCCCCATGCTAAGGCCACGGAGGCTGTCCATGAACTCACTGTGCTCCATGCCACAGAGGCCGTTCATGTTCTTTCTCCACCAGGGCCTCCCGATCCACCAACTCCAATTTGGTGCTCTCCGGCTCCACTACGGTGAGATCCAGGCCCTCCACTGCTCTACGATCCAGGCCTGCCAGTGCTCCACAATCCTGACCCGCCACTGCTCCACTGTCCAGGCCTGCCACTGCTCCACAATCAAGACCCATCACTGCTTCACAATTCAGGCCTGCCACTGCTCAACGATCCAGAACTGCCGCTGCTCTACGATCCAGGTCCACCTCAATGCCATTATCCAGGGCCACTTCTACGTCACAGGCCTGGGCCTCCATCTCTGCCCCTGTACCACCTCCGTTCCACCACCCTTCTAGTTTTTCATGTTATTTTTGGGTTTTGGGTGGGTGTTCCGTCGAGAGCTACCCTTTGGGTGGGTGGGTGGGTGGGGGGGGGTATATATGTCACGTTTGGCTTTGGATTTTGGTTCGCATTTATGTTTTCATGTCTTTTATTTTGTTGTTTTCATAGTCATGGTTCCTGTTTGTCATGTGATTCCCTTATCCTTCATGTGATCATGTCATGTGCTTCCTCAGTCTTATGTGTAATGTTCTCATTGGTTCATTGTCTGATTGGTTTATTGTTTCATTAGATTCAGGTGTTTATTGTTTCTTATTAGTCTGTGTATAAATAGCCCTTATGTACCATTGTCTATTGTTTGGCTTTGTTCCTTGTAATCTCTGTTGGTGAGTTATGTTTCATGTTCAAGTTTAGTTTTCAAGTCAAGCCAAGCCAAGTCTTTGTTTATTTTGTATTTGTTCATGTTTGTTTAAATAAAAACTGCACTTGGATTCTCACTACGCTTGCTTCAATGACTCTTTTAGTACTTCAACTTAAACCTATTTTATTTGGTTAATTTTCATTTAAGTTTTTTTATTTAAAAATTTCATCTAATATTCATATTTTATTGGTTTGTATTTTAACACATTTTTAATAGTTTTAGTTAACAATAGCAACACTGCTTCAGAAGCCTTTGAATATAGTGTATGGATTTGTTTTTTGGTACTTTTTTGTAATTTTTTTGGAGATGGACAGGTCCCAGACTCTACACTCTTATTATATGTAAAAGACACTGTTTTTCTCAGAAGAAAGAAAGTTAGGTCAGGTTTGGAACAGTTGATTAATGCTGACAGAATTTACATTTATGGGTGAACTGTTCCTTTTAGGAATCAGGCCTGACTGTTGCCATATAATTATGGTCCACATGAGAGGCTCCAGTTGGAAGTTAGAAGTTGGAAGCTTTCACAGCAGGGAGCTTGTGTGCAATGTGCTGATAAGCTGCAGTCCCCACCACAGTCATTTTCAGCAGATTGGTTCACGTGGCGGACGCAGGAAGTGTTAGAGAAACAATGCACAGCTTTCCCTGTTTCCAAAAGATCACTCGACTACATAATGCTACCTTCTGTATGCTTTCTATTCGACTACATACGTCTGCCTTACTGATATATGATGATATACTGATCATGCTTTAAAAAATGAGGTGGTGTTCTCTTTTTCCAAGCTCAAAAACGCACATCTACATTCCTCTGTCAGTATCTATGTCAGTATTTTAAAGAGGCTAAATTTATGCCCTTGATTTAGTTTTTAGGGTCTACTTGAATAGGTTTTCATGCTTAAATGTAAAAAAAAATAAAAACTTTTCAGGTATAAAAACTAACACTTAGACATGGCGACAACACACTACTAACACAACTCAAACAAACCTCAAACCTTTTTTTATGTGTATGCCTTGGGTGGGAATTGTTTAAATGAGGAATATTGTGATGTTCGTTCCCTGAAGACTACAATTGAGGTGTTTCAGGGAGTTCAGAAACAGTGCTTACTGATAGACAATAACCCCTTTTGGAGTTGATTTTGTGCTTGTAACTTTGCAGACATTTTTCATGCTCAAACAGCATCATTACACACTAAAGAAAATGTAAAAAAGCATAATAGGTGCTCTTTAAGAAAAAGGAAACTGATGTCTGTATGTATGTATAATCCAGATCTCTAGATTGCTTAACATTTCACAAGGCTGTAATCATAAAATGCTTAAAGACACACAGCTATTGAACAGGTGGTCATTGGGAGCTCCCCAGCGTCACCAGTTATGATATAAATGAGTGACACGCTCACTGCGGCATCTCGATATGCGGCCCTCCCCACGTCGCATTATGCAGCTGTTATTACAGATAATCCAGGCAGCGGGGGCTTCTCTTTCAGGCAGTATCATGTAATGATATTTTAATTACATCCGGCCAATAAACTTTAGGACTTCTGAACTCGTGCTCTGGCCTGATTGTATACTCTTACTCTAAAACTGTCAACGTAATATGCAAGTGTGCAACTGTGCTCTACTTTAAACCAGGTCAAAGGGCCAGAAGGCAAAATATATAGCTGCATGTTCAGCACACCAAAAATCTCTCCCTCCCCTTAATAATACAGCCGAGCAGCTGAGAATGACATTGTACATTTGACAGTCATGCATTATCTTTATATAGTTTAAAGCAGTGTTTCTTTTAGCGTCAGAATACATCAGACTTTATTCATGATGTCTTATGTCATTATGCTCATGTCAACAGCATGTAACCCACATATTTAGTGTTGTTTGCTCATCTGCATCTATTTGCAGAGAGCTCAGATGGATGTACACTACCGTTCAAATGTTTGGGATTGGTATGATTTTTAAAGAAGTGTTTTATGCTCACCAAGGCTGTGTTTATTTGATACTAATACTATTAATACTGTGAAATGTTAATACAATTTAAAATAACAGTTTTCCTATTTATTATTTTAAAATGTAATTTATTCCTCTGATGACAAAGCTGAAGTTTGTAGCTATCTAATATTTTGATTTGGTGTTCAAGATTTGGTGCTTTTTAATTTTAGATAAACCCATATGCAAATGCCATCTAAAAACAAAACAAACTGTGGTTGGTCTCTTTTACATTTACTTTAAGTTATTCTCTGACTGACTAAGTGGGCGATTCTTGGCCAGAATAAGCTGCAATCTGGACAAGACTTTTATGCTGTTAGTTAAAAGTCTGGCTTTGCAGGAATATAAAGAGATCTTTCATCAGGCATGTTGTTGGTTTTCAGGCCCGGATCGGCTGGCAGCTTTGTCTCTGAGCTCACTGACCTTGCCCCACTCTGATATCACTACCATTGACCTTCACTCTCTCCTTTTCTGCCTCCTAGATGCTTCTGTAAAGTTCATGATGATGCTTATAGTTATCATTTCAGCGGCTCAGCGCTTTCTGCACCCAGCAGATAAAACTTTATTAGATAATCAAAATTCACCGTAAAATGCGATTAGGGGTTCTGTGAGAATGCAAATGCTTTGTCCGTAGAAATGAATGCTTAGCTCTTGAAAGTTCCCATAGATCTGTGCATGTTGTCCCTAAGGGTGCTCTGCATAGTCATGAAAGAGCAATGTGTTTCTGCCTAAATGCAGCAGAAAAAATAAACATATGCAGTGAATTAAAGTGTCACTGCATTTGAAGACAGCATTATGAACATGTTCACACTTGGCAGGTTTGGTTCGATTAAAATGAACTCTGGTGCGATTCATTTGAATAAGTGTGAACACTGCCCTCTGAACCCTGGTGTGATCCAAACAAGTGGACCGAGACCCCTGAAAAGGTGGGTCTCGGTCCGCTTCCAAATGAACTGCGGCGTGGTGCAGTTTGAATGAAATATTAATGCAACATGGACTAAAGACATCTAACCGAAGCTAAAACAGGACGTGATGCCACAAGATGTGACCCTAAAAAGGAAAGAATGCTCAAGCACATCTGTTTTTTCTCAATACTGGAGCAATGTTGTCCATTACAGGCATTCGAAATGCTGTCTCCTTGCAACAGATCTTCGTCTGTGTGTGACAGAGGAATTTCTGGCTCAGTTTTGACACTTCTGTAAGTTCTCAGCTGGTAAAAATTCCATCCTATTTTCCATTATTTCCAACATTCCATCATGTTTTGAATGGTCTGTCACAAAATAAATGTCATAAACGCCTTTTTTGTATCTTTAGGTTCGGTCTTAAAAATGACAGCGTGGACACTAAGAGAATCAGGACTAAGGTTGTGTTCACACTTGTAGTTCGGTTCTCTTGGTTCTGTTGGTCCGGACCAGAAAAGAAAATGATACATTTAGTCCTGGTTCGCTTAGCGTTCACACTGTCATGACATATTTTGTGATGAAACTTGTTGAACATGCTGGATGCTGGGATAAATGCGCACACTGTATGTGCATATACATATGATGGTAAATGATGATGCTGACAACTCATGACGAGCTTATAAAATGTGTAAAGGAGTCAAAGCAGTGGCAGGAATCCCTATGTCACACACACAAATGAAGATCTGCTGCGAGGAGACGTGGTTCTGATACCTGTACCGAACTGTGATGGCCAACATTGCGACTATGACGAGAAAAAAACAGGTATGCTTGAGCATTGTGTCCTTTTAAGGGTTGCATCTTGTGACATCGTGTCCTGTTTTTTGTTTGTTTACATGTCTTTGGTTCGTGTTATGTTCATATTTTAATTGAACCGCACCAGAGCTCATTTGGAAGCGGACCAAGACCCATCTTTTCAGGAGTTTCGGCCCACTTGTTTGGAGCGAACTACTGTAGGGTTCAGATGGCAGCATTCACACTTATTCAAATGAATCGCACTAACAGAGCAATCGCACCAGAGTTTGTTTTAAGGGTGCAATATGTAAGAATTTTGCAGTAAAATATCCAAAAACCACTAGGCCAGTGTTATATATTTTGTTCACTTGAGTACTTACAATATCCCAAATGTTTACAACTATTTGTAAATCGTGAGAAAATTTCAATTTTAACCAAGGCTCCGGGACGTGTGAGGAGTCGCCTGTCAATTGCGTCATACCCGCGTTACCCTCGGTTTCCGGTTTTATTTTGCAGAAACCATGGAAACACCAAAGACGCTTTAATATTTACATGTTTTAATAGGCAAGGGAACAACTGTTTGGTTACGTTTATAGACAGAAAATTATTGTTAAATAGTTTAGTCTTATTGTTTAAATCTAATTTTATTGATTTTTTTTTTTTTGCGAGTACCATGCCATAATTGCCTGCCATTTATCAACACAAGTCATCCAGCATTTATTAATATGATATTCTAAAATCGATCTATCTTACTGCAGTGTGCAACAAATGTCTCACCGCAGCCACCGAGCGAACGCACAGAGTAACGTTATAACATTTTCAACACTCTCAAATGTATCTAATATGATAAACAGAGCTGCATTACCTTATTCTCATGACCGGAAAAGCGGAAGCGGCGCCGGCGACTGTGGCGGACCTGCAACCCAATTTTTGTCATAACCTGCCAGTTGATAACCACTTATTTAGTGGATAAATTTATCTAGAGCACATTACAGTGCATTATCAGTGCTTTGCATCTTATGAATTGCACCTTATTTGTCCGGTTGTTCTCCTCCAAACGTCTGTTTTTGCAGAACAAAATCATTAGAGCACAGATTTTGGCCTGTGGCAATGACTGTTTTTCAGCATATGGACATATGAAGGTCAGTCATGAGTGACCGTGGTCAGTATAGAAGCTATTAAAATACTGAGGGAGCTAAATGGCTGGCTCAGCGTTATTATAGCACTTATCGACTGTGCCCATTTCTGTCCAAGATCCCTCATCCAACTGGCACAAAAACGGTCTTGTTGAATTGCTCATCGCTGTTGGAATACTAATTTGAATTTGCCACATTGCCCACATGAGCTTCACATCTTGCCAAAAGACATGCATTTTAAAATTTTGCATTTTAGAATGACAAATTGTGCATGAGATATGACAGCATTTTAATTTTAATGGCAAAAACGTGTTATTAAAATTATGCACCTTTATGATATAGCTTATTGGACGTGTACCTTGGTATTATTTATAGTAAAGAGTAGTACTCTTTGGAGGAGTAAGATGTAGTAGCATGGTGTCACGACATAACCGTTTAATACTCTAAATGTACTATGGTACTTTATGTAAGTTAAACTGACGTGTTTACTTGTTAAATATCCAATTCATCAGCTCTTGCGCACTGTAATGCTTGGTGTATTTTAAAGCACATGCACGCTGTAAAGTTGTGCCGCAAAGCTGCAAACATTAATGGCAGATTCTCTGGAGACGGTCACGCATCTGGGAGTGAGTGCGGGGCAGCTGTGGCGCAGCACGGGCAGTCTGACAGCGGCGCTCCCGGGAGAGGAGGGGTCTGTGTGTGTGCATGTGTGCGCTGTTGCGATGTCCGATTCGCGAACGAATCAATTTTTTTGAACCGCTTGACTCGGATCATTTGAACCGAATCACATTGCTGTGTTAAATTAGCTGTAAATTAGATTATTAGGTGTGCAAACTTTAAGTAGAAATTATAAACTTAAATACGATGTTTGTTTGTTTATTTGTTTGTTTCAAGTTGCAGCGACAAGTACAGAATTTAATCGAATCATTTAAGCAAAGCGATTCGCTGAAATTAATCAGAATTCTCCTCCAATTTGCCAATTGAATTGTTAAATTCAATTGTGAATTGTTAAACTAGATGACTGCGACTGAACCCGTCCAAACGCTGGGAGTGATTCAGTCCGAGTCTTAAATTTTAATTTAAAGTTGGCTATTGGTATTATTGTGTTTACATATAGGCTAATATTACCAAAGAATAAACAAAACAAGTAATGTTAAAAAATAAACAATATAACATTAACAAATAGACTAACAATGAAAATGTATTAAAACAAGGTGCTAAGAAATTAATAAAAATAAATATATAGGCTATGATATAAAATAGACATGTATCAAGACAATATGAAGAAAAAAAAATAAAATGTGATAATTTTTTTATATAGATATTTCTCAGGGTGTGCCGCTGTGAGTTTAGAATCGTTTAAATGAATCGTTTAAACCGGGTTTGTGAACTTGTTCAACCGATTCTTTGAAAAGATCCGACTCAAAAGAACGATTCATTCAGGAATCAGACATCACTACTGCAGTCTACTCCAGGCAGGAGAAACACGCACACACATTAAGAGCAAGAGAAGTGCTTGCACGTCAAAACTGAGCCTGAGGGGAAAAAAACTTACGCAGTCTCCATCATCACAGATTCACGTTAACATTTTACAAAGGTCACGCATGTCTTTCCAACATATTAGTGTTTAATGTACTGCAATTCCTCATTAGAGTCACAGGACTAACTATGTATAGTAAGCAAAAACAAGCAAAGTCAGTCGCGCGGAGTGGGGATGACAGCCTGACTCATCGCTAATGTGCTGGATGACTTCACTCCTGCTTTTTGGAGAGAGGATTGCGGCTGTGAGTGTGACTCTGGGGTCTCATAACGAGCACAGCACCGCAGATACTAGGCTACAGCTGCACTGCATCCGTCCACACTGCCACTGCCGATGCTTTTCTCATAAGAGACTCGGAAACACGCACCTGACTCTTATTAGAAATGGAGTGGAACCACGTCGAGACTGTGCAGGAATTCACTGCTGAAGGACAATGCAGCAAAATTAAGGTCCGATCATGCAGAATAACCTGGGACTCTCACCAGGTAATTTTCGCGCCCCTCTTTTAAGTGTATTGGTCTTTGTAGCATTGATTTGTGAAGAGCAGAACCGGTTTACTCAAATTTTCACACTGTTCGTTTGTTGATCAATAGGAAAAAGGATTGACCAGTTGTGATAAGTGTCAAAGTGTTGGATCAGGTTACTTTGTTGTAGTTATGTGAGCTGATAGATCACAGCTTTATGTATGGGAAAGGGATGCTCTCACCTGACATGTAATATTTGGGTAGTTGACATGACATTTCAGACAGTGAGTGGCTAATGCTATAGTTCATCTTACTTTAAACTGCGTTTTTCTAATTTGTATAATTATTATACATGCAGTTTTTGTGATCTCATATTAGTAGAGACTAAATTGAATGTTGTTCTTTTAAATGATTTATGCGAGCTTCAAAAAGGTGATATAAAAATGGCAAAAAACTTAAAATATAGCTTATTCTTGCCCTTACACATACATTAACTTTTTAGGATATAATATATGTGTGTGTATATATATATATATATATATATATATATATATATGTATATATATATAATATATATTTCTTCACTTTTCATTTTAAAGTGCCTTGACAGAAATGTGATAGAAGTGAAACTAATATGGCAAATTATACTTTAGGATGTCTCCTATTACCTTAGATCAGACAAAATATTTTAATATTGATTGTCATCCTTTTGCAATTGCAGCCATTTTGTAATGTTTGTAATATCAAAACTCATTGTCACTATCAGTTGACAAATCATCATTTTCCCTACAGCTACCATTCTGGGGAAATGCTTTATTTAATAATTTATGGTTTATAATTTACACGGTTTTATATTTCAGCAATGCACCAATATTGAATGTATATTTAGATAAAATATAATGCATATTTAGATAAAATATATATTCTGAATACATTTGCTTTGACATTAAATTCATGTTACCTGCCACAAATAAAATTTTCTGACATGACAAAATATGTTGTAAAAACGTTTTTAATAACGTTTCTCTTGCATCTCTCAATCACATACAGCTGTAGATTATGGGCTGTTAATATATGTTTATGTAATAAAAAAAAAAAAAGTGCTCAGTTTACATTATGAAACTTATTACTCTCACTCTCCTCTAAATGTTATTTGTCAGCTACCCATTTACATATTTGCCAGAATCAAGCAGGTTTTATTACTTGTGATTAAATAAGTGTGATGAAGCTTTCGGTACACACTGTCATTTTCAGGAGTTGCCATGTCAGACCTTGAAAAGAGCATTTTTGGGATTTGTTCTTGTGACAGGAGGAACTAAAAGTACTCTAATTATGGCTCATTTGTCAGGCGAGATATGAATAGCAGTGGCTGCGGGCAGGCGATGACCTAATGGACTATGTCATGTGTGAAAAAGAGTGAAAAGGAGAGAGGTAAAGAGAGAATTATGTCTCCTCCTGTAGATACTATTGGCTATAAATTGACTAAAAAATGTTTTTTAGTTAAAAAGTCACTCATTTTGCTGTAAGTTATTTTAATATATTCCTCATGCTTTAGTTTATGCAAGGTGGGTTGATAATGTAATGGCTGAGTGTGTTTAATACTTTGTGAGTGATCTCATCCTAAAAAGAGGGCCTGTTTCCTCAGAAGCACCAGGTGCTCACCAACACCAGAACGGCCCCAGGGGTGACCTCATTTTCTGTGGCTAGTGCCACATTTCAGGCAAATCCTTTCTCAGAATGAACATCCAAGGTTGCTAAGAAAGACACTCAGAATTGTGATTTTTTTTTTTTTTCCCATGAAAGAATGATTCCCTGAATGTTTATATAACAGAGAAAGCCTTTGTTTTTTTTTGATGGTACCTGTAGATTATCTGTAATGTTGCCTGTACATGTGGTCTGACACTTTGCTAAGTGTTTCCTTCCCAGTATTTCCCTTATTCAGTTAAACAAGTGATTAACCAAATGGCATTTA
The DNA here is from genome assembly GCF_019924925.1 of Ctenopharyngodon idella. Classification (NCBI taxonomy): domain Eukaryota; kingdom Metazoa; phylum Chordata; class Actinopteri; order Cypriniformes; family Xenocyprididae; genus Ctenopharyngodon; species Ctenopharyngodon idella. Next base: position 28,328,847 of record NC_067236.1, read on the forward strand.
CAGCTCAAAGTGACTGGCCTCAACTTGTCAGCAGAACTGAGCGCCAATCAGCAAAAATGGCTGATTTCAAATCACATAATCACATAGTATTTCTGCCTTATCTGACAGCACAGAGACCTCTTAGGATATTCTATATTAACTGGCCAGCCCCAATTTTAACATAGATTAGCCACATTGACTTTTCTTATAAAATCTCAGTGATGCCTCAATGAGATCATTTAGATAAATGTACCCTCCACAGAAAAATGAGGTTTTTCGGAGTACTGCTCTGACTCACTGGGGCCTGTCAGATGTTTTAATCATTATAAGAATAACATGTGTGCAGTGAGCCAGTTATGGAAATTGAGAGAAGCCAATGACTCAATTATTTTGAATGTGTGCTATACTGACATGTCAGACAGAAAGACTATCCCGGATTTGTTTGTGAAATTCAGGAATATTCGCATACATAGGCTCTTGTTATTTGTGCTTTTGAGTGTCGCTGTATACATTGTGTTTTTGTGTGTGTGTGTGTGTGTGTGCCTGTATCGTTAAGTATGAGTGAATGTTATGGAGTGTATATAGGTGAGTTTGCAGGATATGGCATAACTGTGAGCATCCTGTTCAGTCTCTTTAAACATTTCCTCGTGATTTAATGGTGATGATTTTGTATTTTGTGATTGTACCTGTTAAGTTGTTTTGTTTACTGTAGATATTTCTTTTGCCCAATGCCACACAGCTGTCTACCCTGCTGAAATCAACAACTTGGACCAGTTTATATTCTAAACTCATTTTAGATGGACAATGGTGGTCTGTTGCTGGCATGAAAATGCAAAAAAGAAAAAACCATATATGGTATGGTGATGTACTAAAAACGGAAACGTTTCTCCTTTGCATTTTTCGCATACAGACAACAATGTTGCAAATAACGATTCCGTTCACACTGATCCGGGAAAATGACTAAAAACTCTGTATTATGCATGCCAGGCCAGTAGTTGGCAATGTCACTTTGTTAAAAAAAAAAAAAAAAAAAAAACACTACGCGCCTGTAGACTGAACACATAATACATGCATGCGCATGACGTCACAGTTTTCCTAAATACGCGTTATTGTAGTGTACACAGAGACGATAATGGTATCGTTTTCAAAAACTTGCACTTTTAAATCAGTTTTCAAAAGTTTGCGTTTTCAAAATGCTGTCATTGTGTAAATGAATGGCCAAAATGCATAACAAGTTTTGTTAGTTGAAAACGGTGTTGTGTAAACGGCTTCTAATGCTGGGTACACACTACAAGATAATCGGGCTGATTTTGGGCCGATTTCTCCCCTTCGGACAATCCTAAGTATGTCCCGATTATCTTGATGGTTCTACAGATTATTTTATCAGATTTACCTGTGGTGTGAGGTGTGTTAAGAGTGGCTGAATCTGCTCGCCCGATCGCAACATGTTGAATATTTATGATCAGAAATCCTGAAGTGTGGGGGTAACCCCGAGGACAAACTCGCGCACGCTATGGAGATTATGACGTGAAACGAAACAATATCCAATCAGAAAGCGAGCTGACAGAAGACAGAAGCATAACAAACGCAGTCATGGCGCAACATAAAGTTAAATGGATTTGGACAGCAGAGATGGAGGATCAGCTTGACGATTTGTGGCAACAGCACAAGTATTTATACAAAGTGTCTTGTAAAACATACCAAAATCATTCCAAACACTATCATCGCAATTTCTTCCTGCATATCGTCCGTCATGTTTATTCTGAAATCTCGAGAGATTTTGCGAGATTTCTTGTGTTCACAGTCGGGACTCTGGTTGAAAATCTGTTTGTGTGTGGTGTGCTGTGTTTGTCACATCGTGGCACACCGCACACTATAGGAGCAAAACGGTTAAATCTAGGATTTTTTTGTCCACACTTTCAAAATCTTATACGTTTTCAAAAATCTTTTAGTGTGTACCCAGCATAAGTCAGACATACAGAATAGCACCAGTATAACCAACCATATATATATATATATATATATATATATATATATATATACATATATATAATATTTTGGCTGTCTACTTGAAAATTAACACAAAATACCTACATATACATAATATACAGTCTGTTGACTACTAATTTGAAACTAATTTTATTCTTAAGATGGCTGATCATTTTCATTTTATTGGAAAGATTTCATAAAAAAAACAAAAAGTAGTAATTCTTTGTTTCAACAAGTGAAGTTCAGCGTGTTTGTACACAAAGATGATTTTACGTTAATTTGTGTGTATGTGTCTGTGTGTGTATGTAGGTGGGGAATCCACGTGTGGAGTTAACACTGTCAGAGCTGCAGGAGATGGCAATGCGACAGCAGCAGCAGATCGAAACACAGCAGCAGATGTTGATAGCTAAGGTATGAAGCCTCTTGTCTCTTTATTTATTCATATGTCTTCAGATCTTTTTCCTCGTCTTATGCTTGGGCTGTTAAATTAAGAAGAAATTGCCTGTCCTATATCACTTTTATTTAGGATAAGATATGCATATTTTATTTTAGAGTCATTTTCAGATCTGTTAATAGTGCTCTGCTGGTCTGCTGACTTTTGCTTATTAAAATGAAGACCCCTGTGGTTCGCCATAAGCAGGTGTACGCACATGTATAAGGGGCATATGTGAACACATGGTCATATCATCTGGGGAGTGCATGAACTGTCATGTTTGATTAATTGTACTAGCCTGATTCCATGCAGCCATGTTAGGAATTTTCTAAAAGCCTTTTAAATGATTTGCATTTTAAAAGTGCACTCAAACCTGACTTCATTCGTTTAATTCGGCTCTTTTGATTTTGTGTTTTGAGAATTGTTTATCTCTGTAATGGAGATATTGTCTTGAGGTCAGTGTGTAATGGTTGAATATAACACTTAGGTCAGGGCTGGAGGGAACTGTGCGTGTTGCCTGGATGCAAAGTTCTTTTCCTCAAACAACAACAGGAAAGAAACTGCATTCACATAGGAAATGAGATCAGCATGGAACTGCAGCTGTCAGGAAGAGGGTGGACGTTAAGACCACCGGAGATTGAGTGTGCATGTACGTGTGCTCGTGAAGGTGTAGTCAGTTCCCGGGAAAAAAAAGTACCAGAATGCTTGGAAATTCGCAGACAAGCGACACAGTGACTAGCTATGATCTTTGAAGTATATGTTACTTGAAAATGTGTCAAGAAGTCATCAACTCACCTGTTGTAAGGTAAACAAATTCATGTCTGTTTAGAACTCTTCAGGTAGAGGTGGTTGTTGAATTGCTAATGTATTTATTGTATTTTTATTAGTTTTATATTGCTAATACATATTGTTTTGTGAATAGATAATGCAGATTTGAGGCAATTTCCATCATGTCAGACAAGAAAATATTGATATTTTTCACTTTAAACATTGTATAGAGATAAAAATAAATGAAAGAATATAAAAAAGTGCATGCATATTTCAAACAAACATGTTGTATGTAACTAACCGTAGTAGCCCTGTGGTTAAAACACACTTTGTTTGTTTGTCCATTCATTTAACACTGAATTGTGTCGAGTCAACACTCTGGGACTGTTAGGCCTGGCTTTGTATTTGCTCATTCTGAAGCAGACCTGAAAGTGCTTGTCAGCATGAATGCCTGTGCTTCCCTCCACTTTCTATTTTAGTCTCATTCCTCATACATTCACTTTTTGGGTGTGTTATGTTGTAATATCCCACATAACTGAATCTTTCATATACATTTGAAGTAATTAGAGTATGATTTTCAACATGTAATCGCTTCTCTGTTAACATCGGCACTGAAATTAAGTTGATATTCTTTTATCTTGTCTCTATCTTTTCTCTCTCTATTTTACCATCCTACCTGGTCCTTCCTTATTGTTTCTATCCCATTCTCTCGCAGCTCTCCACTGTGCGTAGTGAGGTGTGAGAAAGGGCTTTTGTTGATCTGTTTCGTGTTTGTTTTGATAATCTGTGGAGCATGCCCCCCCCCCATTTTGAAATTGACCCTCTCCTGTCCTTCCATTTCCTCTCCCTTCTGCGTTTAGGAGCAACGATTGCGGTATCTGAAGCAACAGGACCCACGTCAGGGCCAGTCCGTGTCTGAGAGTGAGAAGCTCCAGAGGTTGAGGGAAAGAGTAGACAGTCAAGAAGCCAAACTCAAGAAAGTCCGTGCGATGAGGGGCCAAGTGGACTACAGCAAACTCATCAACGGCAACCTGTGTATGTACTGTACAGCCATGTTAACAGACTTGAAAACGCTTTTGGGATTGCTCACTTTATAAACGGATTTAACTTATGTTCTCTGAAACATTAAAATGGCATATGATCATATCGAGTACAATATCTGTTTGTTATTGAAGTATCTGATATTGTATTGTATTGATATGTTTTTATGGTGATGTGACATAGTATTTATTAAAAAATGACTTGTCCGTGCACATCATTTAAAAAAAAAAACCCATCACAACAACATCTCTTCTCTGATATACCAGTGTACTGTATATATATACTAGGGGTGTGACGAGATCTCATGTCACAGGATCTCGCAATATATGACAAGATTTCTCATTGAGGTGAAAAGCTGTTTCGCGATATCGCCATGATGGAGCATGAGGGTGAAATTAGCATAGAATATGCCACCGCTATGTTTACATTACATTACGGTGCCCGCCGCGTCACCGCCTCCACTGTCATTTTGCTTTTTTATAGAAAAAAGCACATACACAGAGTACGTGCGGTTGTGAATTTGAAAGCGAAAGTAAAACGCGAGCTCCCTGATGTGCACAAATTAGGCTACATACAATAGCCTGTCTCCCAATATCAAACCTATCTTAGGCTGGGCTGTGTAGTTGTAACCACCTCTTAGCTCTGGTCTCTGTTTGTACTTAGAATATTGAGAGAGTACTTTGACTATGGTTGCACTTATTGTTTGCACTTAAGAAGACTAAGAAAAAACTGTTCTTTTTATTGTATTATTATTTATTTATACTGTTTTTATTTCTGTTCAATTTGTGGAAAGGAGTTCAATTAGGAGGTCACACACAGCCTCAATCAGATGTTCTGGAAGCTCATTATTCATGTAAAGAAAGTTCTGAAGAGATTCCTGTGAAATCATACAGGAGAGAAGCCAGTCAGTTGAGTTTGTGGCCAAACCTTTTACAGTGCTTGTATATTGTTGTCTTTCAATGCATATGATAATTCATACTCATAAAGTAGAACTGAAATGACATTCATTACAAGATGATTAGTTAAAACATTTCAAAAAGACTATTTTTCCAGTCATGAATTTTGTCATTGAGGATTTCTTAAAAATACTGTGCAAAAATCTCATCTTGTCTTGTTCTCGTCAACCCAATCTTGTATCTCGTCTCGTGAGCTAAGTGTCTCGTCAAACCCCTAGTATATACAGAGCAAAATGGTTGTCCAATGGCCAGATGAGATACAACCCATTTGGACAGAATCAAGTCCCATCCTCCTTTGTTTTTCATTTAAGAATCTGTTTCACTCAGATATATGTCACAATGGGGCCCCACAAGTATTGAGTCACAAGCCATCACTATAGAGTGAAGCAGGGATGACGTCAAAACCTCGCCGCCTTATTCCCTCAAGATTATATATGGGGTTTTATAATATATATATATATATATATATTTTTTTTTTTCAATTTATGAATAAAATATCTTGTGTGGTAAACATAACTTGACGAAACTTTGACGTTTTGTTCTATAACGTAAATTACACACACCCATAGCAAAAACGTGAATTTTGCAGCAGTTTTGTGCATTTTTGAAAATGTACATTTCCTAATAACTAGATAATTCAGTTTGTGCAGTTTACGTTGTAGAACAAAACATCAAAGTATCGTCAAGCTATGTTTACCACACTAGCGTATTAGACTTACAGGTTTTGCGTCATCCCTGCACCCACTCTATTGTTCCCTTAAGCAAAGCACTTAACCCCAGATTTCTCCACAGTGATTGTCCCTGTAATACGTTCATATCACCAATCAAAGGCAACCGTGCACAAAAAAATTCTCTCTAAAGAAATCAAACCGCTAGGTCTGAAACTAACAGTTATTACTATTGTTAGAGCACACAGTGGAATTTCATTCCTTGCTCCAGTTGCTTTTGCCGTCCACTCCCTCTGTGTTCCTGGCTGTGGATCAGTCAGTATGAGCATCTCTGAACTTTGAAACAGGGAGTTCTGTTTGGGGTGTGGAAGAGCCTGGGGACGATTTCACCCCCTCATGACATTCTTGAGATAAAAACCAAGATCACAATACCATTCCTCTCTATTTACAATATGTCATATGACATGTGAACATGGGGGGGTGGACAACTGGGCTAGCAGCAATTTGCACTGGACCTCACTCCCACACACTTGCTCAAACACACCCACACTTGAAAAATCCACAGACACTAACATATATATGAAGCGTATCAACAATCGTGCATCCATTTGCACATTATGATATTGTATTTATAATCTGAATGCTTTGTGCGTGTCTTTCAGCTGCAGAAATTGAGCATGTTAGTAGCCTGTTCCAGGAAAAGCAGGCAGAGCTGCAGTCGGCCATGGTCAAGGTGGACCAGCTCACACAGCAGCTAGACGATCTGCGACGGGGGCGTCTCAATGGACTGCAGCCTCTGGGGGGACCAGTGACCAGTAATGCTGCTCTGGAACTCCGCAAACTCTACCAGGAACTGCAGGTAAATGATGTAGGGATGATTCAGACAGAACTCAAAAAAGCTGTTCGGTGAATTTTGTTTGTTTTAAATTTTCTTTTCTTACTGTACAGAAACTACAATGTATGACTACATGTGACTACATGTGTTGGTGGTGGTGATGCTGTTTGTTTTTTGTTCAAGTACAGTCAACTTATGATAACTCGAAGGGCAACCGGCACCAAAACTAGCCAAAAAGTCAAACCAGAAAAAAATCATCCAACTCCGTTTATCTTAAAAATATTGGACTCCCTTGGGAAGAGTAATATGAAATAGACTTTCTTTTAATCCATTAATGCAGTTTGATCATCAAAAACTATTTTATTCCCTGGGGAATTTTTTAAAAGACTTTGATTTTAATGCGCTTTCCTGTTTTGCCACACTTGTTTATTCTTTTCTCAATCTTCTCTGAAGTTGTTTGTGGTACAGTTTGCACCCCAGAGTGATACTGCATAAAATATTCAGATTATCAAGCGTGTTTTTAAATTCCAAAGATATTAGTTGCATAAACATGTGACATTTGATGAGATAAAATATTCAGATGCAGTAACATAATCATCACTTCTGAATGCATGTGTATGACTCATGTATGATTGTATTAACATTTAGATCCGGAACAAGCTAAATCAGGAACAGAACAGCAAGCTACAGCAACACAAGGATATGCTTAACAAGCGTAACATGGAGGTGACCATGATGGACAAGCGTATTGGGGACCTCAGAGAGCGTCTCTACAAGAAAAAAGCAGAGGTAAGTGCATTGTAAATCATTGCTTAATGGCTTTTAAAGATAGTCTGGAATTAGTTAAACCCAGCATTTTAAGCTCAAAGAATTTTGAAGCAAAGTGTTTGACCCCAGCTATGCATACAAATCGCATTCAAGGGTATTTGTTGATATATACAGTATACTGCATATTTTTAGGTGTAAAAACTAGCACTGTATTGACCTAGCCTTTTCTTGCAAACTTGTCTGTATGGGGTTTGATTAACTATTCTTCTTCTCTACAGCTTGGCCGAATGAGTGGTCCTCCCTCCCCCCAGGCCACCCCAGGCAGTTCCGGGCGGGTGGCAGCAGTCTGTCCCTACATCCAGATACCGGTGCCTGGGCGCCAGGAAGGAGGCTACTCTTTACCTCCTGATCCCCTGAAGCCACAGTCTCTCTCCAGTCCTGCTACAGTCAACCATGCTCGTTCCAAGTCAGGTCAGTCTTTCCTCTTATTCCTTGACAGAATTTTACTTTTGCACTTGGTGTTTTCCAGGACTGTAACCAAAACTGCTACAGGAATTCTGGAGATTTGTCCAGGGATTAATGCATCATTGAGAAAACTCTTGGTACTCTCACACAGAAAACGTCCAAATAAAAGCTCTCTGTGGTAAAACAATGAGCAACAAATGGGTATACAAGGTTCATGACCCCAATCAGCAAGATAGTACTACATAAATGATGATAGATATATCATCTCAATATGCTTTCCTCTTGAAGGCTGTGTATATCAGTCACTCAACAGCAGAAATCTGCCCACCGGCTCTCCTTGTGAAAATGAATCTTCTTTCTCACCACTACTGTAAAATCATTCATTCAGCTTAGTTCAAATTTCTTTCTATGCTTCACTCATTTTCCTGATATGTCACAATCTTTATCATCCTTGGCATCATAGTACAGTTGGATGAAGAATTTCAATATCTCTTTCCATCTAAAAGGGGAGCTCATAAGCACCAAGTTTTGAAACATATCTTTATTCAGATATTCTCATCAATGTCAAACTAAAACATCTTTTTGTTTGTTTTTTCCAGCCTTTATCGCTAACATGCTTTTCCATTTTCTCATGTCTGTCACCTTTTATCTCCTCCCCCTATCGTTTGTCATGCTTGTGTGTCACATTTGGGGGCGGCGGGACAGAGGAAGAGAGGGTGAGGATGCCTGCAGGCCCATGGAAGGTCTCAGACTTAGACATCATAGTGGATCCTCTGGTGCCATCCTCAGAGCCTAGAGATGGGCCAGAGGCCCCCACAGACTCCGACTGTACTTCTAGTGAGTTTTTTTCGGGCATGATATCAAGAGGAAATCTTTGATCAGAGTAAATAAAACAGGGTTGCACTTCTACTTACAAGACAGACATTTGCCTTTATAAGACCATGTTTGATTTTAAGTTGTAGATAAATAACATATAAAGACACTGTGAATTGATTTGATTATCAATTATTCACACACACTGACAATCTACAACACTAGCTTGCACTTAGTTTGTCAGTACCCATAATGTAAGTCCTATGCATAATGCCTTACCTTGTGGGTAATGACAAACCAAGTGCATAAAATGGCAAATTTAAGCCCCACCCATTATTCATCCTAAAATGCACACTTACTGTAACATATCCCAATAAACACTTAAGTTAGATCCACAGGACTCCTAAAACCCTGAACTGAACTGGTGGAAAAAAGTAGCTATTATGTAATAACTTTATTTTTGTAAGTAGTCATGAAGATGTCAGGCTGGCCTTACAAATACATAACAAAGGACTCTATTCACAAATTAATTACTGGAAGTATCTGACCTATTTAGAGAAAAGAAAACCCCATATTTGATAGAGTTTAGTCCTTTGCTTCACTCCATTTCTCCTTTGTGGGACTTGGCAGTCGACTTGCCAGTGAGTTTGATGGCGCGTCTGTCAGACGGATGGGATAAACATGCGTCATCGCCCGTGGCTTTGACAAGCATAGCAGTGGACTTGGACACATAGGCTTAGTAATCCATTTAACCCAAAGAGAGCTGGATCTGTGCAGAGAACAGGACAAAAATATACCCCATTCAAGCCCCTGATTAGAAGTGTCCTGATGTCACAGGGGTCAGAGATGTGAATGTAGTCCCATTTGAGACTCATCTCCTGCTTTAATGACCTTATGAGCAGGTCAGTCTGTGTCATAATGAGGCTGACTGGAGAAAGAGCATACACGTCTTTGTCTGTTTCACTCTAACTCATACTGCTGTGCTCCCTACAGCTAATGATGCAGTCTGGCCCTCGTTCAGCAATAGGGTTCCTCTAAAACCTCCAGACTGGAAGGACACAAGTCAAGATCATACCAGCAAGATGGGTACCTCAGACAAGGTGAGATTAAACAGTCCTCCTTAGAGCTTAAGCACAAGTTCTAATGAAAGACATGCTTAATTCATGTTTTTGTCTCTTTCCAGGATGCCCCTAAGCTGTTAGGGACAGTAACAGCATTGTCTAAGCAGCCTCCACCCATCTATGGAACCTATCCCAGTGCAGGCCATCACTCCACAGTTTGTGCCACCAGCTCTTTGCCCCGCTCTGCTCCTGGCACCTTAGGCTGGCAAAGAACACCCCCTGCCTCTGGTTCCTCTTCACAGCAGATCCAACAGCGGATAACAGTGCCTCCCAGCCCTACGCCTCAGTCTGGATCAGCCCTCTTCCCTCAGAGTGAGAGGACAGAGCCTCCTCTAGCTGTGGCAGTGCGTCCCTTTATTCCAGACAGAGGGTCCCGGCCCCAGTCTCCAAGGAAGGGCCCTGCCACTATGAACTCCAGCTCAATCTACAATATGTATCTGCAGCAGCCTACAGCCAAAAATTACTCCAGCAGCAGCAGAGCTGCTGTTAAAGCAGGTAAGAAGCAGTTGCATTGGTTCCACAAACAGGTATGGTAATTAGCTTTCCATATTATGATCATGCATGATCCCTTCTTTTAAATTTGCTTTCTTTTCAATGGATTCCAGTATACGGAAAACCAGTCCTACCGGGCTCCACCTCTCCATCTCCAGTTCCACTCTACCAGCAGTCCTCCACAGATGAGGTCGACAGGGAGGCAGCCCATGAGAGCACTCCCTTACCTCCACCCAGTGTGGAGAACATCCCTCGCCCTCTCAGCCCTACCAAACTGACCCCTGTGGCCCACTCCCCTCTCCGTTACCAAAGTGACATTGACCTGGAGGTGCTGAGAAGGAAATTAGCCAATGCTCCCCGACCTTTGAAGAAGCGAAGCTCCATCACAGAACCAGAAGGACCCAGTGGGCCTAACATCCAGAAGCTCCTATATCAGCGCTTCAACACCCTTGCAGGGGGCATTGAGAGTGGAGTGGGTGGTACACCTTTCTACCAGCCTGACAGTCCTCTGAACTATATGGCCACAGCCCTGGGTGATGTGGACACTGCCAATGGGAATGTGATGGAGTCAAGCATGTTAGCAGAGCCTTCAGCAGAGCCGTCAATCTCAATCCCTCCTCCCACCTCTTCTGTGTCACCTACAGCTGATGACAATGAGAACCAGCCGACACATCTATCTAGTGACTCAGGGGGTGCCCAGTCGGATGATGGATCAGAACCTTCTCCTAAGGACACCCATGAGGACAATCATAACAACAACCACACAAATGTTACAGACACACAATCTAGTCCAGTACCAGAAGCTCATTCCCCTGCAGAGCAGGACACCACAGCACAGTCAGGCACTCCTCCTAGTGCATCTACGGTGAGTTGGCACTAGCTTGTTGGCCAGGGTCATGTCTAGATGTAGCCCTCATTCTGCAAAAAGTCTTGTGAGATTCACAAGCAACATTCATACACAGAGTCCTGCAGCAATCCTTTAACCCTAACCTTGGTAGTAGAATGAGTTTATCATACTGTTGGCTGTATCAATTAGCATAGCTCTGATATATCTTCATAGTTTGATTTTTTTCTCCTCAAAAGACATATGGCTCAAAAGACAAGATGTTCGTCTTTGAAATGTGAAAACTAAAAGATTTTTTTACATCCACAGGTAAAGCGCACCAATTTGAAGAAGCCTGGCTCTGAGAGGACAGGTCATGGCTTGAGGGTCAAGTTCAATCCTCTTGCATTGCTTTTGGATGCATCTTTGGAGGGCGAGTTTGATTTGGTGCAAAGGATTATCTACGAGGTACCATTCAGTTGCCATACGCCCCTTACACCTATATTGTATACTTGAAATGGACTCAGTAGAAGCTTGTCAACTGTTTCCTCCTCAAATTGTGTTTGACTCCCTCCTCAGGTGGACAATCCTAGCACTCCAAATGATGAGGGTATTACCCCTCTCCATAATGCGGTTTGTGCAGGTCACCACCATATTGTAAAATTCCTGCTGGACTTTGGGGTCAATGTCAATGCAGCAGATAGTGATGGATGGTGAGGACTATCACTTTTGTCTGATAGTTTATCTCTTGACATTTGTCTGCAATAGAGAATATCAGACATCTGTTGTAATTTCATATTGTACAGACATGAAATTCTCACTCATAAAGTGGTGCTAGCAATTGCTAACACTATCTCACTTGTGATCAGGACGCCCCTGCACTGTGCAGCTTCATGCAACAATGTTCATCTTTGCAAGTTGCTGGTGGAGTCTGGAGCTGCCATTTTTGCCACTACTATCAGTGATGTGGAGACAGCAGCAGACAAGTGCGAAGAGATGGAGGAGGGTTATATCCAGTGCTCTCAGTTTCTATATGGTAATATCAAAAACATTATCTGTGTTGTTATTTTTACTATTAAATGTGTGTTTCTAGAGTAGTTGTGTTACATGATTTTGAAAGCCAATTCTTTATTTCCCTTCCAGGTGTACAGGAGAAGCTTGGTGTAATGAATAAAGGGACAGTTTATGCTCTGTGGGACTATGAAGCTCAGAGTGCAGATGAGGTGTCCTTCCATGAGGGCGATGCTCTCACAATCATGAGCCGTAGAGATGACAGCGAGACAGAGTGGTGGTGGGCCAGACTTAATGACAAGGAGGGCTACGTACCACGCAACTTGTTAGGGGTAGGATATCTGTATAGGCATGCATTTGTTTCTTGAATGGCACTAAAATATTTTGTTAAAATTTAAGACATAAAATGAGAATCAACCCTGTAAATTGTTTAAAAGGTAGGTTCTCCATCTGTAATTGTTGTTCACTGTTGTCATTGTAGCTGTACCCAAGGATCAAACCCAGGCAACGTTCCTTGGCATAGGTGGCCAGAAGAGACAGCGCAAGTTCCTGAAACAGCAGTTGGCATGAAGCTGCGGGATGGCGCTCTGCCCTATCTTTGCCATCACCACAACACAGAGCCCACCTGGGTGGCGAGATGTTGGAGCACGTCTGGTGTTGGACAAGAGGGAATAACCGAAGAGTGGGCAATTCAGTGGTCTTTTCCGTTTGCATCCCAGATTTTATTCGTCACTTTGATGTGTTGTTTTTGCAGTATCCCTCTTACCCATATATCTGTTGAGGAACATGTTAGCTTTTCTGAACTCTTCCACAGTGCAAACCTCCTGAGTATATGTGCGTGTGTGAGTGTTTCAGAATGGGATGTTACTGTCAGAGTGGGACGTGGATGTGATAAGAGTTGGTGACAGAGTATGCAGTCTTGAATTCCAGTGTTTCATGCTCTGTGGTTATTATCAGGCGAAGAGGAAACTGAAGGGACTGATGTTTCATTTCCCACGGTTAGGAAGTTGCTGATTAAGGGAAAAGGAAGGAAAGTGCTGGAAAGTGTTTAGAAGAGACCTTGAGGCTGGTCAAGCTATTGATGGATAATAAGGAAGTGGCCTGGTATGGAAACATGTATATTTTTATGTGTGGAGAATCATGTGGGCTGATGGAGGTGAAACTGTGTAGTCAGTTTTAAAAGGATGCTGAAAGAAAACTGATGCCATAAAAACTAATGCTGTGGCTGTTTTCCCATCAACCAGGGGATATTGACAACATATCACATAAAACCTATATTACTATGCTTTATTTAAGTTGGGCTTGATTTTTTTTTTTTTTTTTTTTTTTTATGCTACATGATATTTTCCCTCTTTAAAGGTTGTTTATTTAATGAAAATTGAAAAAAAATTCTTTAAACAGCTTGATATAGACTTTTATGGCTGTCAAAACAGGCAGGCAAAACGTCTGCCTTGTGTTTGTGCTGCCATACGAGAGCCATTTATGCAATGTCATGTATATGTGCACAATAAAATTTCCACATTGGGACAAAGTCACATGTTGTATTGACTGGATTTTTCACAGGCTGTAGTCTATGCAGGAGTATGAGTGATGCTGTGTACTGCACAAACTTTTTAAAAAATCTCTTTGGGGTTTCGATCTTGAAATATCAATATAGATGCATTTGTTGTGAAGTTTGATACATGATATTACTTGCTTTATTTTACTTTAATTACTTATTTAGCTTCAAAATAAATGCTTATCATATCTTTTGAAAAATTGAGTCCTTAGCTGGTCATAAGCTGGTTTATGCTGGTCCTTAGCTGGACCAGCACTTGACCAGCTTAAACCAGCTCAAACCAGCTTCCATGCTTAAAAACATACCTAACCAGCATATGCTGGTTTTTTTCAACAGGTATAAGTTGTTAAATATTGGATTTAGACTCCTGTTTCACAGTCTCAGGATATCATTGCTCGGTACTCCCATGAATGAGTAACTTCTAGTTTAACCTGACATTACATTATTTCGCAAGCTGTCATATGGTTTATCTAGCGGTCTTCGACATTAGTTCATTAGTGCACTATTACTTTATTGTCAGTAAACGAACTTTGAACTTCTAGGCAATACTCATGTTCAAGAGAATCATATACACCGCGACGCAATAGGTGAGTAGACCAGAGTGATACTACTTTGTATATTTTATGTTTAAACCTTAACATGCCTGCGACTTAAGAAAACCCCAAGATACTGAAAACGCGGGAAATGTGTCATATTTCTTTAAATGTTCGTAACAGTTTGTGCACAGAGGTCATTTACCCACCGTAACCGGTTGTCCACTTCCTCCCTGCAGGACTGCATTTCAGAAAATTGAACAAAATGTCAAAGCAAAGCGGATTTCATGTCGTCACCCCGCTTCTCGAGAGCGCGGGCATGTCTAAGCGGATGGGGACCACTGTGTTTCTGAAGATGGAGAGCTCACAACCCACTGGTTCCTTCAAAATCCGTGGAATAGGATACATGTGTCAAAATGTGAGGAAAAACATCGCTGCATTTCATAAAATCAAGCACCACAATATTTTTGGACTAAACATACAAAGCTGCTAAATGTCTAACGCATGTTGTTGCATTTTACATCGATCACTGAATCAACGTTTACGTCCCGTACACCCAGTATATTGCGCGTTCACACTGCCCTCTAGGGCTTATTAAAGGAACGATTGCATACTATACTATTCTAAACATTAAATTTTATTTTCTATTCCTTTATAAGGTTGCAAGTTCAAATAAGTCGAGAGGTGTCGTTTGTTCTTCTGGTGAGTGAAATGGTAAACATTTAATTGTATTTCCATTCATACATGGGCACTTTTGGCCCTGGGGCCCTTTAGAAAACAAACCTAAAACAATTTTCACAATGTCACTTGTTTATTTAACATGAATATATTAAATGATATATACCATTCAGGCATAACATTATGACCACTTTCCTAATATTGTGTTGGTCCCCCTTTTGCTGCCATAACAGCCCTGACCCATTGAGGCATGGACTCCACTAGACCCCTGAAGGTGTCCTGTGGTATCTGGCACCAAGATGTTAGCAGCAGATCCTTAAAGTCCTGTAAGTTGCGAGGTGGGACCTCCATGGATCGGACTTGTTTGTTCAGCACATCCCACAGTTGCTCGATTGGATTGAGATCTGGGGAATTTGGAGGCCAAGTCAACACCTCAAACTGGTTGTTGTGCTCCTCAAACCATTCCTGAATTATTTTTGCTTTGTGGCAGGGCGCATTATCCTGCTGAAAAAGTCCACAGCCACCAGGGAAATACCATTTCCATGAAAGAGTGTACATGGTCTGCAACAATGCTTAGGTAGGTGGTACGTGTCGAAGTAACATCCACATGGATGGCAGGACCCAAGGTTTCCCAGCAGAACTTTGCCCAAAGCATCACACTGCCTCTGCCGGCTTGCCTTCTTCCCATAGTGCATCCTGGTGCCATGTGTTCCCCAGGTAAGTGATGCACACGCACCCAGCCATCCACGTGATGTAAAAGAAAACGTGATTCATCAGACCAGGCCACCTTCTTCCATTGCTCCGTGGTCCAGTTCTGATGCTCACGTGTCCACTGTTGGCACTTTCGGCGGTGGACAGGGGTCAGCATGGGCACCCTGACTGGTCTGCAGCTATGCAGCCCCATACGCAACAAACTGCGATGCACTGTGTACTCTGACACCTTTCTATCAGAACCAGCATTAACTTCTTGAGCAATTTGAGCTACAGTAGCTCGTCTGTTGGATCGGACCACACAGGCCAACCTTCGCTCCCCTAGTGCATCAATGAGCCTTGGCCGCCCATGACCCTGTCACCGGTTCACCACTTGTTCCTTTCTTGGACCACTTTTGATAGATACTGACCACTGCAGACCAGGAACACCCCACAAGAGCTGCAGTTTTGGAGATGCTCTGACCCAGTTGTCTAGCCATCACAATTTGGCCCTTGTCAAACTCGCTCAAATCCTTACACTTGCCCATTTTTCCTGCTTCTAACACATCAACTTTGAGTACAAAATGTTCACTTGCTGCCTAATATATCCCACCCACTAACAGGTGGCGTGATGAAGAGACAATCAGTGTTATTCACTTCACCTGTCAGTGCTCATAATGTTATACCTGATCGGTGAATTGTGTTTAACAGTAATGGAAATTACATTTTAAACATTTTCTCTCTGTCTCTGTGCGTACATATAGGTGGTAATGCTGGTATGGCCACAGCATATGCAGCAAGAAAACTCAACCTCCCAGCCACCATTGTTTTGCCCTCATCGACACCCCAACTGGTAGCTCAAAAACTAAAGGACCAAGGAGCTACAGTCAAAGTTGTAGGCAAGGCAAGAGCAAAGTACCATCACAGATATCCTAAATGCCTTTATTCCAGATTCGACACAGTTATGTTATCTTATCCTATCTTAAATCATTTACATAACAGGTTTTTATGTGATGTTGTAGGTGTGGGATGATGCAAATGCTGAGGCCCTACAATTAGCAGAAAGTGAAGGTCTTACTGTAATACACCCATTCAACCATCCTCTGGTCTGGTGAGTTTGTAGATATAACATTTAATAAAGGAATTTAATCATGTGTAGCCCTTATTTATTTCTTGGATTTAGATTTCACACAGTTGAAAAGCTGTTAAAAAAGATCTGTCTCTTAGGAAAGGTCATTCCAGCATTGTGCATGAACTCAAGGCCTCACTGCCATCCAAACCTGGAGCTATAGTGCTTTCGGTAGGGGGTGGAGGTCTGTTTTGTGGGGTTATGGAAGGGCTGGATGAGGTAGGCTGGGGAAATGTCCCTGTCCTGTGCATGGAGACCGTGGGTGCCGACTGTCTAAATGTTGCTCTAAAATCTAGAGATCTGGTCACACTTCCTGACATTACAAGGTAAAAGTTAACAAATCATCTTGAATTTATAAAGTTTTTTGTTTGCATATCTGACTGTTTCTGAAATTGACTGCTTGCAAGTGAAGCAAAGTGTTTGGGAGCAAAAACGGCATGCCAGCAGGCGTTTGAGTACAGCAAACGGCCCAATGTCATTTCAGAGGTGGTGACAGATCTACAGGCCCTGGAGGCAGTGGAACTGTTCCTGGGTAAGTTCATCGCTATGATTAAGCCCATCAAACTGCTCAATAACAACATAGCTTGCTTTGTAATCGATTACTGTATACTACATGCAGATGAGGAGCGTGTGTTGGTGGAGTTAGCCTGCGGAGCATCATTGGCTGCAGTATACAGCGGAGTCATTCAGAGGCTACAGGAGGAGGGACGCCTTCCTAATCCGCTCGACCCGCTGGTAATGATTGTGTGTGGGGGTGGCAGTGTGGACCTGGCTCAGCTTCGACATCTACAGGCAGTCATACGGAAATGACCACATTTGTACAGAGAAAAATGGTCAATGCATCTGCTTTGAATATAGCGCTGACGTGTTGTGTTGCATAAATCAAAAGATGAAATGGATAATCTGCCTTATTTCAAACAGCTGAGAGCAAATTGCTTTGAGGAAACATTCAAAACTATTCTTTGGATTTTCTGTAACACCTTATTTTAGTGAAATGCTGTTTGTGTAATAAAATCCTTTGACGGACCAGAATGTTGTCACTTGACACCTGTAACCAGCAGGTGGTGCTAATGTCTGTCATTTTGATATGTGTTGCTTAGCAAGTGAACATTAAGGCAAGACACTTCAGGCTAATATATATATATATATATATATAATGCACTGATACATTTTGAGATTTTGGGCTATTTGGATATTCATAGAGTGTTGTTTCAGACTTATGGAAAGAAAACATCCAAAGTATCCATGTAAATGTGTTTTATTTCATAGTTAGAGCAGTTGTGGCCTAACGGTTAGAGAGTAACCCAAAGATTGTGGGTTCAATTCTCAATACTGGCAGGAAACGACTGAGCTGCCCTTAAGCAAGGCACATAACCCCCAATCACTCCCCGGGTGCCACAGCAAAATGGCTGCCCACTACTCTGGGTGTGTGTGTTCACTACTCCTAATGAGTGTGCACTAACTGGATGGGTTAAATGCACAGGACAAATTCCAAGTATGGGTTACCATACTTGGCCTTCACATGTCACTTTTATTTTTATTGCACTTTATCTATTTGTATGTATCTGTCTGTATTCTGAAGGATTTTTTACAGAAGGGTTTGTTCATATATCATTTGCCTGATTTTATACCAACGACTTATATAGTGATGGCTGATTTCAAAACACTGTTTCCTGAAGCTTCGGAGCGTTATGAATCAGCGTGTCGAATCAGCGGTTCAGAGCGCCAAAGTCACGAGATTTCAGCAGTTTGGCAGTTTGACACGGGATCCGAATCGTGATTCGACACGCTGATTCATAACGCTCCGAAGCTTCATGAAGCAGTGTTTTGAAATCGGCCATCACTATATAAGTCGTTATTTTGTTTTTTTGGCACACCAACAATATTCTCGTCGCTTTATAATATTAATATTGAACCACTGTACTCACATGAA
Organism: Ctenopharyngodon idella; assembly: GCF_019924925.1. NCBI lineage: Eukaryota > Metazoa > Chordata > Actinopteri > Cypriniformes > Xenocyprididae > Ctenopharyngodon > Ctenopharyngodon idella. The sequence continues at coordinate 28,347,530 of NC_067236.1, forward strand.
CTGATTTAAATATGTTTTTAGTACATTAATGGATCTTGAGAGAGGAAATGTCATTGCTGGCTATGCAGGCCTCACTGAGCAATCGGATTTCAACAAAAATATCTTAATTTCTGTTCCGAAGATGAATGAAGGTCTTACGGGTGTGGAACGGCATGAGGGTGAGTAATTAATGACAGAATTTTCATTTTTAGGTGAACTAACCCTTTCATGGAATAGTCCACCCAAAAATGAAAATTCTGTCATTTACTCCCCCTCAAGTTGTTCCAAACCTGTATATAATTCTTTGTTCTGCTGAACACAAAGGAAGATATTTGGAAGAATGTTTGTAACCAAGCAGACTACCATAGTAGGAAAAAATAATACTATAATGTAAATCATTTGAAAACTACATAGCCACTGTCTGTTTTCAGCTTAGCCATTTCAAAGATGGCGACAAAAAAGATGATGAGTATCATTTTATATACACTCACTGGCCACTTCATTAGGTACACATTGTTCAGAACTGCTTTAATTCTTCATGTCATATATTCAACAATGTGCTGGAAACATTCCTCATAGATTTTGGTCCATATTCTTTGTGATAGCATCACAAAGTTGCTGCAGATTTGGCGGCTGCTCATCCATGATGCGAATATCCCGTTCCATCACATCCTGTGGAAACCATTGGAGTATAGTGAACTCATTGTCATGTTCAAGACTCATCAGTCTAGGCAACATTTTTCTATTGTCCAATTTTGGTGAGTCTGTGCCAATTGTAGCCTCAGTTTCCTGTTCTTAGCTGATAGGAGTGGCACCTGTGCTCTTCTGCTGCTGTAGCCCATCTGCTTCATGGTTCAGTGCTCTTCTGCATAACGAGTGGTTATTTGAGTTACTGTTTCCTGTCTATCAGCTTTGACCAGTCTGACCATTCTCCTCTTACCTCTGGCATCAACAAGGCATTTTCGCCCACAGAACTGCCACTCACTGGATATTTTCTCTTTTTTTGAGCCATTCTCTATAAACCCTAGAGATGGTTGCGTGTGAAAATCCCAGTATATCATCATTTTCTGAAATACTCAGACAAACCCGTTTTACAACAACAACCATGCCACATTTAATGTCACTAAAGCACATTTCTTCCCCATTCTGATGCTCAGTTTGAATTTCAGCAGATCGTCTTGACCATGTCTACATGCTTAAATGCATTGAGTTGCTGCCATATGATTGGCTGATTAGATATTTGCTATAAAGAGCAGTAGAATAGGAGTGAGAGGCCAGTGAGTGTATATTTTCTCATTATATATATTTTCTTGTGCACACATGAAGTCTTCTGGTTTTGGAACCACACAAAAAACTGCAAAAATGTGACAGTATAATGCAAACCACTTGGCTGTAACTCAGGAGCTGCTTTGTTTCCTAAGGCTGTTATAAATGGACTTCATGACCCATGTAAATAACGATGAAATTACCAAGTACTTCGTCATGTGATTTTTGAAAAGGCAGGTAATTGTGTTGGAACAAAGACTCTGATTGTACATTACAGGCTTTATGGTGCACTGAATGTCGGGAAACATACAAGATACTTCACTGTGGTTAAGATATCATACTGTTTCTGACATGAGCAACGTTCTTTTTGCATTGATTGATGATTGTTTGAAATGACTGATACATGAGAATGTTTATCTAGTTATACATTATTGAATAGCTTGAATTAGAGAAGTTTTTAAGGAACCAGATCTTTGTTGGTATTAAAGTTTCTGCCAAGATTGAATATACATAAACGGCTTTACAATGAGAGTGCATTTAAGCTTCTCACAGTTTTCAGTCCTAAGAGTTAAATGCAGATCAAAGCTGTGAGATTGATTTTGAGTGCCACAGAGGGCCCATAATCTACTCTACTTCTGGCCACTTTCTGTACTGTACTGAGGTTGATTTCAGTTGAAAAATACGACAGCTAAGAGCAGCTTGTTGTTAAATACAAGGCAATGATATGCAGGAAGTTAATCATAGAAGTTGTAAAGAATATTTGTGCTATCAGTTATCCCAAAATGAATGTTGTTCCAAACCCGTATGACTTTATTTCTTCCGTGTAAAAACAAATAGTCCCGGCGACTCATTTCCATATTTTATAAGGGTTTGAAACAACACAAGGGTAATCTTAAAGTGCCCCTATTATGGATTTTTGAAAATGACCTTTCATGTAGTGTGTAACATAGCTCTAAGTGTATGAAAACATCCTGCAGTTTTAAATCTGAAAGTGCACCGTATATATAGTGTTTGTCTCTCAAAAGTAAGAGTCGACTCTGAGTCAATTAAACGAGTCGTTTGTAAAACGAATCCCAAGCCACAGCAAAACATTAGCATATTGCCCGCCCACTTATTGCGCGCGCAGACGCCATGGAAAATTCATTTTTTCAATCATACCACAACAGTACAATCTTTTGTTGCGTTCCCGTCATTTTACTGACGACTGCTTCTCAAACCTCTGGGAGTTTAACGCAGGATTCACAGGATTAATTGATGTTTATATTTTCTAGCGATCAATCAAAATTTGTAGTTATGTTGTGTAACGTACACCCTAGTCTGTCTCCTGCTAACCGGCTAACTCACGTTTCTGTAGTTCTGCTATTCAGATGTGGGTCCAATATTGTCTAAAAATGTGTCGATTAATGCAGCTTGTCTGTCTTATTACTTGGAGTAATGATCAAGGATGGAGCACGACTTTTGTTTACAAAGTGTAATGCATTATCAGCTATTCACGTTTGTGCTCGGCTAACGTGGGAGTTTACAACATACAAAACAAACTGTTTTTTTTCCTCTGCATTTTTATTATTACAAGAGTGGAGCTCTATCTGTATTATAATAGGATGTTAAGATGCTAGTCCGTGCTAACTAGTTGAAGTATTCTCTCTGTAAACAGTAAACACTCATTGTAATGTCAAACAATGATATAGCCATTTTTCTTTCTTAATTATGACGAAAAAGTCACACATCTGGCCTAAATGTTTGGCATTCTGATACAGTTCCCACAGGTGCACCTACATAAAGTATAACAGTGACGCTGCTATCACGTTTTATAAATAAATAACTAAGGTGACACTTACCATATAGAAACGTCCTACTCCAGTCGTGATTGCGAATCAGTTTCTGGTTGATCGACTACTTCAGACGTTTCATCGTCGGACTCGGGCTCGAATTGATACGGTAAAATCGATGCTATCTTTTCTGTCCATACATTATGTCTTGCGAATTGATAGCTGTCATTTTTGGTGCACGCAGTAGACCAATCACAAAGGATTGGGACATCTGACCAATCAGAGCAGCGTAGGCTCACGGAAAGGAGCCGTTTAGAGAGACTGATTCATTGAACTGCTTCAAACGAATCGTTTACGAATCATTGAGAACTGAGGTGAAATTAAATGTATATTATGAGAAAACAAAAGTGTTTCTTGACCTTGCATGCATGTAAACCTGTTGTAGGAGACTCTCAAAACAATATTAGGAACCTTAAAAAAGGCATAATAGGGGCACTTTAAAGTAAACTATTGCCTTAACTTTTTGATAGAAAAGTTTTATTATATTTTTAATATTTATAATTTTAGAAAATGTTTCATATATACTACCAAAAGATTGGGGCCCACAAAGATTAAAAATAATAATAATAATAATACTTTAATTCATCAAAGACACATTAAGTTGATCAAAAGTGGCAGTAAAAACCTTTAAAATGTTAAAATAGATTTCTATTTCAAATAAATGCTGTATGCTTAAACTTTCTATTCATTTAAGAATCCTGATCAAATATGTATCGCGGTTTCCACAAAATATTAAGTACTTTTCAACACTGATAATTCTAAGAAATGTTTCTTGAGCAGCAAATCAGCATATTAGAATGATTTCTGAATGATTCTATACAATATTACTGTTTTACTGTATTTGTATTTCTGATCAAATAAATGTAGCATTGGTAAGCATAAGAGACTTATTTTAAAAACACTTCTTTCATGTTTGTTTTCAAAAAACATTACTGATTCCAAATTTTTGAATGATTGTGTATGATCTGTATCCTGGATTTCCTAATGAATTATGTTCAGGATCAGTAATTACAGTGTTAGTTTAAGGGTCGAACAGGCGTTATAGATAAGTCATGTAATCCAGATAGAGTCCTTTTGGCTTAAGCAGTTTTAAAGAGCTGGGTTTTTCTTTTTTAGCTGCTTATAGAAAGCACAGGCTCATTCCCATTAGTTCCTGCATGCTGAAGTAACAATATGCAGACCTGGGCTGCTTAAATATTTACACACCTCTAAAACTTTCAGCCCAGTCCTTAGAAGCGCTGTCCTCTATATACATTTAACAGACTGTCCTTCCAACCATGACAGCTCTAGTCTGGCATACTGACTCTAAGCTGAAGTGAAAGGAACAGCTTTGGCTTCTGAAAAGACATTTACTGACTGCCAAGACACTGAGGCATGTTGAAAGCCAAGTTAGGTGTCCTTAGCGAGTTTTCAGACTAAAGTTCTGTTGCCAAAATAGCTGAAAGCGAGATAGTGACAGTGTACAGTTGTAGCAGGGAGTGGAGACAGAAACAGTGGAACAAGATTTTTTTTTTTTTTTAAATAAAAATAGAAGTAAAAGATGTGGAAAGTGCATAGGGAATGATAACAGAGGGCCGCTGTGTACTTATAGTCGTCATAGTCACAACATCACAACGGTAATCATAGTTACTTCGAAGTTAATTAAGAATGTGAAAGCAATAGACCTTATTCTAGACTCAAGACACTACATGCTAGCAGGGTTAAAAAAATTGTTAACAATATTGTTATGAGATAGGCCTATTCTTATGAAACATTAGGGCTTTTCACACTTAAAATAGTTAACCCTGGGTCATTCTAAACCCTGTAAATGGAATACTGTGTTATCTTGCTTCACGTTGCACATTGCTCATAATTTACCTGGGGTTAACAATTGACCCTTCGCCGGGAGTTTGATTGGCAAGCGATTTAACCAATCATAACGCAGAATCCGCCATTTTGTCCGACAAAAAAGTCAGGAGTTAGAAAATTAACCTTGGTGGACTTGAACTTGAAAAATGGTGTGTATTTACGTCTTTCCGCATTTTAAACAACATTCCTTCTCATGTTCATTCATGTTTATTTGATGCTATAAATGAAGTAGTAGGAAGAGATGATCGGTTCACGAGCCGCTTGAGCTGAGGTGCTACAGCAGTCTGTCATGACACATTAAAGAGCCACAAAACGGTTTTTATTGTTCGAATTTCTTAAAAAAAATTACACAATTTGAAAGCTGGGACTTTGTTTAATATCATAAGTAACCTGCTCTGTCTTGTCTGTCGACGTGTTGTCAGTGTCCTCTTTGCTCTGCGGTGTATTTTACACTACGTGTGGCATGACAGCGCCATGGCTTGTCGGACAAAGCAACAGTAACTAAGGGGGGCGGGTCTTTGCGAAGGGTCAATTGGGCCTAATCCTGGGTATTTATAAAGTGCTGTTTCAAAAATTCCTAAACCATGCACTGTAAACCTGAATAAGTTGGCAAAACTCAAAAAATTAAGGCAATCAGTTGCCTCAAATTTTTTAAGTTAAGAAATTAAAAGTTTAAGTAAGCAGAACTGGTGAACAATGTGAATATTTTTATTAGTGTAAGCTTAGCTAGCTATAACAAGCTAATTTAATAATGCTATCTTGCTAATTTGCTAACATGTTAATGTCACGTTCAGTATTGTTTAGTTTAAGTGTGATTGGACTTTCAGTTTGTTTGTATCTGTCACATGTTCCTTTGTTCTGTTTCCCGCCATTTGTCTGTCTCCCCGGTTACCATCGTTATTAGTTCATCTGTGTCAGCTGTGTGTTAGTAGTTATCCTCATTATGTTCACTAAGTTGTACCTTCACCCTCAGTCTCTGTTTGATCTACGTTGTGTTAAATTGTGTTCACCCTGCCTGTTGCATTATTGTAATTAAACTTGGAGTATTTTGGATGGATTCATCTGTCTTCATCTTCCTGCCTGAGCACAGTGTTACAGTTAACAATAGCATGGTATTTGCACTTGCTGAATGAGTACAGCAATATAAAGCATTTTAATACTTGCTTTCAAACCAAGCCGCATGCACCACTTGATACCATCCAAAAACCCACATTAACAGAAACTCTTCTAAATTAGCATAAAAAAAACATTAATCACTACTAAATCTCCCACTTAACATTAATCTTGCACAAAAAACATTATATAACACTTAATTTTAGCATTTACTCTCCCTTTCGTGTGCCATGGGCAAAGCATGCTGGGAAATAGAAATTCCAGCCCAGTTTCTGTTAAACTTAATTTATCTAAATTAAAAGAAATAAGTTCATAAAACTCAAAACAATGAAACAGTTCAGTTTACTTAAAATATATCAGTTCTGTGAACTTGAAAGAAAAAGAAAGTGCTTAATACTCATAAAAGTTCATTTGACTGAACTAATTTGTTTAAGTTTGTCCTACTCAAACCAATTAATTATTTTGAACGTTAGGGTTTACAGTGTGGGTTAATGTTCTTATTTGCATATTTGTGGTGTCAGAGTCACTGATTGGACAAACTATATGTTTATATAAAGGTGTTTACATCTAGCATTGCGCATCCTCATTTTATATGTTGCCACCCGTAGGCCTATAAAGTCTATTTCGGACTATAAATGTAAGAATGGAATGGTATCTTTCTTCTTCTCTCCAATTGTGCTTCTCTCCATTTCCCCTCTCAAACGCTGAAACGATTTGTTCTCCTTATACAACGCGTGGCCAACACGCTATGTTTCGAATATATAATAACATATACACATGCTGTGTATTATTTCTGTGTCAACAATAATAATAATGATAATAATAATCAATTCAAGAATCAGACTCACTCTGGTGAGTCCTAATTTTTTGACTAACACTAATTCCTGGAAACAAATTAGAGCAGGCAGTATTTTTGGGAATTAAAATTTGATCATTGGTTAGTGTATCCCCATGGCCCAATCTCAATCACCAGCTGCTGCCATGCCTGTAATTCCACCAGACAGCCCACCATGTACAATTATTCCCATAATCCTGTGTAAGTCTGTCTGTGGCCTGCTTTTGCCTAAATAAATCCTATGGATCTCTTCCTTCAGTTGCTTTTAAGTGGAATGCATGCCACATTAAACCTCACGTGACATACTGTATACAGGAAGGCTGCTAATGGGACATAAATGTTTAATTGGTATTTCATACTAGTTCATGAAAAAAGTAAAATAAGTATTCTTCATATTTTATGTGTTATGATCTTTACATATTGACTCATTGCACTGCCATGCTTCTGATCATCATCTGACTTTACATTTTACTGAAAAAATACTTTCTAATTGCATGCATGGAATTAGAGTGGGATATTTATTCAGCCCTGGCAAATTTGTCTGAAATTTAAGATTTGCTTGCTAATTAGTGCTCATTATGTTAATGTTCTTGTAAGCTAATTTGATGTTTCTACTTAAATCAACCCTTGAAATTTGGCAAGACTTCCACTAATGAAATGCTTTCATCTATTATAACAGAAACTATTGTAGTGATTCAGAGTTATAGAATGGAAAAAAGCTTTGTGACCACACTGGGATTTCTAAAATCAGCACAGAAGGATTATGTTTGATCTTTGATTTAACATTTCAAATAAGATATATTAAAATTGTCTTATACTTTATAAATGTTAGTTAAATTATCAAATTATAGTTCATGTACAATATATAAATAAATGTAACTTAGTGTATAGAGTATATTAACATAGGCCTACATTAATTGACTTACAACCATCTATTTTTATCTGTTTATGAGCAATGCATGTCATTAATTAATTTTAAGTCTGTTTTAAATGTCCAAATGGTTTTTGTGGCTGTGGCGCTTTCCTTCACACAGAGTAGGCCTACTACATTTCCCATATAAACATGCGCAACTAACGGTTGCGCATGCGCAATAATTGTCAATCCTAAAGCCTAAAAGGGATGACGTCACCTGCCTGTTGGGTAGTGCTGTATTGTTACACCGGGGAATGAGGGCGCACGAGCTCAGAGCGTTTGCGGGGAGGATGGGACTGTTTACAAGGTAAGTTCTCAATCTCAAACGTCAAACTGACAGCTACATGACACGTCCAGAAAAACAAATAATATAAATACAGCCGACTTTGGACTTATTTTTAAGTGATTTGTCTTTAAAGGGTGGGACATAGAGATACGCGAAATCGGCGGTTCAATGGACGAATGATTCTCGTCTGATTTATAAATCAATTTGTTTTCAGTTTCAGTACACTTGTTTGCATTCAGACGCTGCCTGTTTGTAATTATTTAACTACTTTGATCTAGTTCACTTTAAAAAGTGCACTTTGTACAATGTTTGTCTTACCAACTCATGACAGTTTGATTCAATTTTGCCATTTAAAACTCCTTTACACGCAAGATATACTTCAGTTTAGTTCAGACAGTATTTGTCACCGTTTTTCCAGCTGTTCTAGTTCATGAAGGACAAAGGAAAGTTAATGATTAAGCAAATGAAAATCTGCTTTTCATGAACTGCAGAAGAAATGTTGAAGGTTTCTTTGGTGTGAGTTGTGTTAGGATAATGAAATGTTTTACTAAGTAAAACCCACAGATAAAACATTAGGAGAAAGATATTGTTCATTCACAACACAGCAGAAGTATAGTGATTGTTAGTACACTAACTTGTGGTCTGGACAGAGTATGTATTGGTTTTTAGCACATTTGCTATAATGTTTCCTGTAATAAGCTTTGATACTGTGGTTGTTGTGACTTGTATAACTGAGGACAAAACTGAGGCTACGATATTTTTTCAAATAATATCCGATCCAGTTTTGTGACATTAAGTTAGATTTGAGGCCATGTAATATGTTTGTGTGCTCCAAAAAATGAACTAAATTAACATTTAAACCTAACTACTTTTCCAAAATATCGATCATATCCAATTTTTTTGTTCAGTTAAATCCTCTCCCTGATTCCACCTGCCTGTAGCTACTACAGCCCTTTAATATGTTCTTCAGAAAAACTTCCTTTTTTTCCAAAAGTAGGTATGTAAATCTGGCAAAGACTGCTTGTCAAGCTATCTTTCGCATTACATGCAGTAGCTTTACCAAAAAGATCTTGGACTGATAGGCAGCTGTGTGTGAGGTCTGTTTTCTGATTGTTTGGATGAATAAAATATTGCTCCTGGGACTTGTGTGGTATTATTTTCTCCTTTGTCATTAATTTTACACAAAGTGGAACGATTACGTCTGCACGCGATTCACCTCAGCATTTTAAATTATTGCAATAACAAGCAGTTATAGCATTCTTCTGTGATCAAGCTCACAAGCACAGACTTGCAGTGACAATGTAAGTATTAAAGATGCGACTGAAATTGCTGCTCGCTCATGGATGTAATGCAGGTTCGCTCACATTGAAAATCATTGCCACATTCCTTTTATATCCGCGACTGCTCATCCAGGGCCGTCTGACCTTATTAATTTGTTGCACCGTGCAGTGTTCAGCGTCTCTCGTTTAGTCACACCTCTAGTACTTAACATGCTGGGCGATAAGCCAAATCCCTCCAGCAGGGCCCAGAATTCCTGCCTGCAGTCCCAGCACTTTTTTTTTGGGAGAGGGTTGATGGTTTATGTGAAGGGTGTGTGAGCATGTATGTGGTCGTGCACAGCAACGAGAGTTTGTTTTGCCTAATTGGGGAGGCTGGTAGAGATGCTGACATTAGACGTGTGGGAGATGTCTTTAATTACAGAGGTGAGGTCACATTGACACATCTTCAGTATCTCAGGGCTAGAGAATGTCAAAATAGTGCCAAGATGTGATACCGGGACTTCTTTCAGAGTGCAACCGATACCAGACGGAAGACTCCACCCTCCTATGGGCTCTGCCTCTGTCTGAGCTAATCTGTTTTTTTTTAGGTTTTAAGTGCTGTTTATGTGTAGTTTCTGTGACTCTTTGAATACGTAATGTATGATGAAATATGTTGTAAATAGAAAGATGTGTAATGTGTGTTTTTTTTTTGGGATTTGGAGCTGGTTTACTTTTGCTGTGCATACAGAATTGAAAGTAAGAGAAGGACAAGTTTGTTTGGATATTCTGGTCTGATAATCACATGCGCATGTTTCTTTGACAAGAGAGAGAAATTGTAATCTAGTTTCAAGTTTAAAGACAACACCTAAAACCCTCAGTCCATGACAACCTCTCTGCTGTATCCATGGCAACAGAGATGTCTTTAAAGCACTGTCAGGGATGTCTCTTGTTTGCCTAAAGTGCTATGTTGTACACCTTTGTTTTGTTTTGTTTTGTTTTTTATTCCAGTTTGATGTTCTTAGTTTGCCATATCTACAGTAGGCAACTTTAAAAGATAGAAAGATAAACCTGTCGAGAAAATGTCTGGGTCATATTTTACTTCAAAATCAAAAGAAATGTTATTTATTCTTTTATTTATTTTATTTAAAGAAAATATATCTTGTTTTTAGGTATTGTGACATGCAAAACATTGCAAAAAAAAAAAAATATATATATATAATATGATATAATAGATATATATTATAATTTTATATAATCAATGATGATTTTAATAAAATTATTATAATGATAATTTATGCAATACAATACGCTCGCAATATTCTAATCAATTTGCTTATTTTATAATAACAATAATTTATATATTGAATTATTTAATGTAATATAATTTGTTGATTTATACAATTCCATCCATCCATCCATCCATTAAAATCAAATATAAAATATATAATCAAATATAAAATAAAAATCAAAAATATAAAATAAAATCAAATATAAAATAAAACAAAAATATAATATCAAATATCAAATCAAATATCAAATATCAAATCAAATATCAAATATAAAAAATATAAAATATAATCAAAAATATAAAATCAAATATAAAACATAAAATCAAATATAAAATAAAAATCAAAAATATAAAATATAACCAAAAATATAAAATCAAATATAAAATATAAAATCAAATATAAAATATAAAATCAAATATAAAACATAAAATCAATATAAAATAAAAATCAAAAATATAAAATCAAATATAAAATATAAAATCAAATAGAAAATAGAAAACAAAATCAAATATAAAACATAAAATCAAATATAAAAAATATATAATCAAAAATATAAAATCAAATATAGCATAAAATCAAATATAAAATATAAAATCAAATATAAAAAATGACAATTTAAAAAACATATATAAATAAAATATGAAATAATACATTTAATTTTGTTTTTGATTTTCAGTCATTTCAGTTTCATTATGAACATTTTATATGATCATTGTAAAGACGCATACTGTTTTTCTCTTTTGATCTGTTTTTTATCAATGGTGGGATGCTTGTCTTCTAGTACTGGTGCCAGCCTCTTCTTCATCGGGTTGTATTTGAGATTGTACTGCACTGCAAAAGCTTGCGGAAGGAGTCGTGTGAGTGATTGAGTGTGTATGTGTGTGGATGTGGATGTGCCTCTGGGTTTGTGTGCCTTGGATAAAGGAGGTGTTCTGGGAGGCCTATCCCAGCTCTGTCCAGTGTAGTGGAACAAAAGCCCAGTGTAGCTGTTTAAATTTGCCATTCTCTCCTGGATAAAGCTCGGACAATGCTCTGATCTCATGTTATTCATATTACGGTCTTGCTTGGCACCCCAGTGCTCCAAAAAGCATTGCACCTCTAACCACCCAGAGGCAGGAGGCTCTCAGCATGGGCAGGGGACACAAATACCATTGAGCTGATCTGTCCTTTCAGGTTCCTGTAGTGTCCATCATTGCCACAGCCCATTGCAACCTGTTGCAACATACAGCTGACGCAAAAGAGCCCTAGTGGCATTCCTTAATGGAGATCGACTAAAGGTTTGCTTCTTTGACTCATCTTAGTTACACCATTCTACTTTGACAGTGCAGTTGTGCTTGACTTGTATTCATGAAGGTTTCTTGCTGTATAAGTATACCCAGATCTAGACTTTGAGCTTGACGGTAGGTGGAAAGGTGCCAGTTTAGATGAACAAAATCCAAAGCCATTTCCAAATGTGGTAAAAAATTGCAAGAGTGTATCTAATGTTTACACGGGACAGGTGTGAAACATACACTGTTTTTTTTTTTAGATTTAACATAGATTTTTATCCAAAGCCAGGGGTTTTCAAACGTTTTGATGCCACAAACCCTCAAATATCATGATCCCCTTGAGAAGGACTAAAATATCTTTAAATATGCAGCTTTATATTTTTATGTATAAAGTATCATTAATATTTTATTTTATTTTATTTTTAATCATCTGTGGAAGTAGCCATAAGTGAGAGAGATTTTTTTTTTTTTTTTCTCTTCCTTTTCTTGTTTGATCCATTGTAGGAGAAGCCGGAAGTTAGAGATTTTATTTTATTTTATTTTATTGTTAATCATCTGTGGAAGTAGCCAAAAGTGAGAGATTTTTTTCTTTCTTTCCTTTTTATCTTTCTTTTCTTGTTTGATCCATTTATTTTATTTTATTTTATTATTTTATTTTATTTTATTGTTAATCATCTGTGGAAGTAGCCAAAAGTGAGAGAGAATTTTTTTTTTTTCTTTCTTTCTTTTTCTCTTCCTTTTCTTGTTTGATCCATTGTAGGAGAAGCTGGAAGTTAGAGATTTTATTTTATTTTATTTTATTATTTTATTTTGCTGTCTTTCTCTAGCTTGAAACCCTATGTCCTCAGTGACACATGGGAAGGCGTGACAGTGCTTCTGCATGGAGTGGGTTTTAAGTGATGGATTCGCCAGATGGAGAAGGTGGTGGCCAGCAGCCATTGTCCATTGAATCCACATCAGAGGCTCAAGTAATGTACCAAAGCAGCAGAAACGGTGTAGCCTTGAACTCCTCTTGCACCAGGAAGACAGGCCGACATTTAATACGCTTGGGGATTGAAACAAAGATGTTTTGGAGGTCATTGTATTCAAGAGCTGAGGGCGCTAGCTAGCATTGCAGAAGGGAATGCCTGCGACCTGCCAGCTTTAACTAAACATTTCAGTGGGCCATGAAATGTGTGCAAATGTGGGTTTAACTTAAGTGGAAATGCAAGTTCCCAACAAGACCGCTGAGGCTGAAAATGCAATCAAGTCTAAAGGTCTCTAATTGGCTCTGGATTGGTGCCGGCACATGCGGTAGGGTGTTTCCAAACAGTAGCCAGTGGCAATGTGATTCTCGGGGGGAATTTTATTGCCCTTTTTGTTACCAGGGTGAACCAGAATGCTTCTTCTGGTTTGGCAACAACTAGAAGCCCTTCGGGCACACATTAGAGCAATAATGGTGGGGAAAACTGACTACATTTATCCTGCGGCGTGGAAGAAAGGCCACAGAGCTCTCAGCTCCATCCCCTAGACTACGGACAAAAGCAAGACTGTTTGTGCCACCAGTCTTGCCAGAACTATTTCTGAAAAAAATGAACTATTTATTCACTCTCTGCTATATTTAATGAGGCCGATAATAGTTGCGGTAGTGTTAGGGAATGCTAGGTCATGTCTCGGACTTAATTATTTCCATGTTAGCTACCACTAGCTGTCAGAATGAATGGTTAAATGGTGCTTGTCAACACTGGCTGTCATATGCAGCTATATGTTTAAGTACAAATAAATCACAGCTTGTTTCTTAAGGGCGAGGCTCTGAGTCGTCACGCCTTGAATTCATCCGCCTGTGTGTGACACACCTACTGCATAATGGAAAAAAAAAATGATTTCATGGACCCAAAACATTGACTTTATTGTCTATTTAAACATTATAGACACTTTGAATAAATTCCACCCTTTTTTACATTAAAACAGAAAGCTCAGATTGTTTTGAACTGCTGTGGATTAGATTTGGTTCGTATCAAATAAAGAAGACAGGACACTGTGTCCGATTTGGACTGGCTGCTGTGTTTTCAACAGCTTTCTGGCACACTTTACTATTAGAATTTGACTTTGTCTGTTTGGACAGTGACTTTGTGCTTCTATTTTGAAGAAACAGGATATCCCTTCTTTTATGGCCACAAAAGAGGTTTCTGCTGTGTAATGAGTGGGTGTATTGATACGACTCTTGTGTAAGTGAAATGAGTGATTTCTGCTGGCCTTTTGTAACCTTCATACTTTTTCTGTGCATCCAGTCCTGATTTATTAGAGCCAGGCGTTTATCCATTCCATCGTAAGAGGTTTTTGGCCAAAGCAAAAGTTTCTATTTCTTCACTTTGTTACAGTATTTTGAAAAGAGCAGGGGATAATCTGGGTAAAGGTCAGTGGTGGGTGGTGGAAAAGCCCTCCGCAGATAGTGTGTGGTCATACTTTAAACACTTTCCCATAGGCCCATGGGTTTACATGATGCACATCCTGTCATCAGGCACACCCACTTCCCACACCCGTCGCTTTACCTGACAGTCTAAGGGTGTGAGAAATCCCTCAGAGAGGATACGGCTGTATTTTCTGAATGTTTACTCAAGACACGCCTCACAACCTGAAGAATCAGATCTGGTTCTTATCATACTTGAGTTTGTATCTGATTAAATGCTTTGCATTTTGTGCTGCACTGATTGAAGAAAGAAAGTAAAAATATTGAAATGGTGTCCTCGTTTCACAGTGCTAGTGTTCAGATATGTTGAGGCATAATTAACAGGATAGTTAACCCAAAAATGAAATTTCTGTCATCATATACTCACCCTCAAGTTGTTCTAAACCTGTACGAGTTTCTTTGTTCTGTTGAACACAAAAGAAGATATTTTAAATCAATGTTGGTAACCAAGCAGTTGCTGGTCCCCATTGACTGCCATAGTATGAAAAAAAAAAAAAAAAAAAAAATACTATGGCAGTCAATGGGGACCAGAAACTGTTTGGTTACCAACATTCTTTTAAAATATCTTCTTTTGTGTTCAACAGAACAAAGAAACTCGTACAGGTTTAGAACAACTTTAGTCACTCAAAATTTTCATTTTTGAGTGACTAAAGTCCACTACGGTTTGCCTTTAGAAGAAAGATGTGGAATTCTGTGGAAATTGCACTAGGGATGCACCGATCCGCCTTTTTCGCTTCCGATACCGATTCCGATACCTGGGATTCAGTATCGGCCGATACGATATTCAAGTAATAATTCAAGTAAGAATTATTTATTAAATAATTGTGCATCAGTGCAACAACTGTAAATAAACCAATAGCTTCACTAGCTCAGTAGACATTAAAAATAAACAGTCCAGCCGATTCCTTCACCCATGACTCATGGCTTGTTTTTCATGAATGTTTGAGTCATACATTACATAAACTAAATATATTTGTATATAAATATAGGCTATACAATAAAATTAAAAGACATTTCTTTTAAATTTATAGCGGAGTTTTTTTTTAATGAGGCAGCAACATATGAATGCTATTAACATTAATGCAAAAAAAAAAAAAAAAAATGCTATTAACAATCTTTCATTGCGCAAAAGTAAGTATATAATATGAATGGCTCCCATACAGAGCAGCACAAAGCGCTTATGCGCATCCCGTGTGCAGAATGATGCGCTTGAAGCAACATGGAGTCACAGCGCGCAGCAGCAGCGCTCCGCAGTGAAAAGTTCAAAGCACAAAGTGAAGATATATTAATGCGTATTGTATTACCGGTATCGTTGTCTACAGATGAAGTATAATAATAGAAACATTGATTCATCTTGGAGAGAGTTTCATTGTGTTGACTGTTGTAACCGAACGCAACACGCAGTTTGAAAGCTGAATTGAGAATGACTGACAGCCGCAGCGGAGGGAGGCATTTACGTGAACTTTAATTTAACGACTTAAATATTTATCTGTACCTCAAATTAAACTATGGAATGGCTTCAGAACACTTGGAATATAGTGCACATAAACTTAATAGTGCTTTTTAATGCTTTTGTGCCTTTTGTGGAGCTTAACAATAACACAGAATAGTACACGCACAATATCGGATTTGGATCGGTCCCATCTGGCCGATACCCGATCCGGCAAAAATGGCAGTATCGGAGCCGATACCCGATCTGAATATCGGATCGGTGCATCCCTAATTAGCATCCTTAATCATGAATGCATTTCTGAAATTTATGGGAACAGTCAATTTATTTGAAAAAAAAAAAAAAAAAAAAAAAAAAAAAAAAAAAAAAAAATATATATATATATATATATATATATATATATATATAAATATATTAAAATAATATTTTATTTTATATTTTTTATTTTGCCATGATTAAAGACTTGATGCAGATATAGCAACAAAAATATTTACAGTGAACAAATTACAGTGATTGCAAGAAGAGCATGTAAACACCTTTATAAAACCTGGCAATTTCAAAATCTCCCAAAAATGAAAATTACCCCATAATTTACTCACCCTCAAGCCATCCTAGGTGTGTGACTTTCTTCTTTCAGCCAAACACAATCAGAGTTATATTAAAAATATCCTGGCTCTTCCAAGCTTTACAATGGGAGTGAATAGAGGATGAGATTTTGAAGCCCAAAAAAGGGCATCCATCGATCATAAAACATACTCCACGTGGCTCTGGGGAGTTAATAAAGGCCTTCTGAAGCGAATTGATGCATTTGTGTAAGACAAATATCCTTATTTAAAACTTTATGAAGTAAAATAACGAGCTTCTGGCGTGACAGCCATACTCATTCAACTTGCATCTTAAAAGCTTTAACTTCCGCGTAATGGCATACGTAATATATATATTTTTTTTAATCAAAATGTTACACACAACAATGATGTCATTGTAATATTGCATTCTGAATTGCAAATGGTCTTACATTTATTTGCATACTGAATGTCATCTACACTGCAAAGGATCAATAATGTGTTTATTCTCGTCAAAGACTTTATATATAGAAAGACGGTGTACTCGTATTATTATGAATGGGAGAAAGTGCAATGCACAATATGGCGGAATAAGTCCCCCCTTCTAAATAAGAGCCAGTCACCGATTGGTAAAGTCATCACGTCACTGCAGCTGCCTTTAGAAACTCTCCGGTTCTTATAGAAACAGTCAGATGTGCGCTTCCTTTAGAAACGCGTGCTTAGGACTGCGCATGCGCATTAGCTTGATCTGTTTGATGTTTCCCTGTTCAAAGAGATAGGAGCTGCATGCCAGAGAGGCATTTCAAAGATGGCCGCCGAGTGAAATGAGTTGTCATAAAGGGACTTTGTTCTCGTGCACAACTGACCGAAAACAAGATGCGTCTCCGTAGCATTTCAACCAAAGCAAAACCAAAAACTTACCCAAAACTTTAACTTTTTTTTTTTTGTTGCCTTGCAAGCACTGCTGTTTCCATCATGAAATGTAATTTTAGTTAGGAGAAATATTCCAATACATAACCAAGAGATATTGCAATTAGATATTCTATTAAAAATGTTCATGTTAACAAAATTGGCGTAGACTCTGACCTCAGATGGTAGCTGTTGTTGTGCTGATGCAGTGAAGTGAATCTATCTGTCCACTCCACTGATGCAAAAGAGCAAAGTTCATGATCAATAATTGCTGTTGACAGACATAGATCCCCATTAGCACTACCCACACTTCCTGCCAATGACCCTAACCTGACCTCTGTGACCTGTGCTCAGCACAGAAGAGGAAAGAGCCAGATACACTCTGGTTCGTGTCCTTTAAACAGAGGTAATTTGATCTGCTCTTGGAAACCAAGGCTTTCATTATTGCTTCCAAGTGGTATTTTGGGAAAATAATGGCATTTCATATCTGAAGCAGATTGCTCAAGTAAGGCAACCAGACACTGTGTACGTGTTTTTGTGTCTGTGTACAAGAGCACAGCTGATTGGTTGATGGAGATCAATGGAGTGACGTGAATTAGTGATTAATCAGTCACTGGAGTGATATGGGCTGATGCTGACTGTCTGCTGTGTGAGTGTCAGACAACAGTTTAAGTCAACATGACATTAAAACCTTGTTGACTTTTTTAATACATGTTCCTGGTCTTATTGTGCATGATTATAGTATTATTATTCCAAAGAAATTTTTTTTGGTCTTCATAGCCTTTAATCAAAATGTAATAACTTGTTCAGTCTCTGAAAGTGTCGGCGTTAGACAATGTCAACAACCAATATTAACAGTAAATTCTCATCCAGGTCTGGCTCCATTCTGGTATTGAACACTTACTTTTCACAATTTAATCAATCCAGTTTAACGCAAAAATGTAATTATAGATGTAAAGTTAGTTGCCGTGCCATGTTGAATTGAACATGTTTTTTTTTAAACTCATAACAAAAAAGTATTAAGATTTATTCATAGTCTATGCAAACAGTATTTCCAGTATTCCGCCAGATAGGATTTGCATGATATGCCTGAAAGCTGGGTAGTTCTTTGCTACAAAAGGTCAGAACCAAAAAATGGAAATAATCGCTAACATTTCTGCAGTAAAGATGTTCTGTGACAGCTGTTCAGCTTTTTAATCGTCCTTTCCAGCTTTGTTTCTAAGTTAAAGGTTTGTAAACTGGAGTTAATAGACAGAAGGCATTCAGAATTATGATAATTTCAAGTCTCACATAATCTGCTTTAACTTGTTTACTATCTTCACTGAACCCACTTTAACAAAATCAGGCTTTATTTGCAGGCATGTAGAGAAAGCTAGTAAAGAAAACATCTTTATTTGTGAGGATTAGTGAATTGTTGCCAGTGAAAAACAGTTTAATATGTTTATAAAGGGTTTAAGCAGTTTTAGATTTTCATGTTTTCCAAAGAAAACTCATGGTGCTTGTTTATGCAAAACTTGCCGACACAATGCTAGTGTGCTGCTGTGTGGTTTCTAAGGTGTTCTGTGTTTTCTGTGTGGTTGCTAGGATGGTTTTCTGTTAACCCGAGTCAAAAGACCCCACAAGTCTTTAAGATATTCATGTTAATAGTATTGTTTTTCTCATTTTATGGCCACTTATTGAAAATTCTAAGTCTAATTGCTTAGAAAAATAATAGCACACCTCCTCCCCAGTAAACCTCATGATTTGAGGTACAGTGATCGTGACAGTTGCCTTAGCTACAGTGTTATTTTAGTATCATTTATATACTATTATAGTATTCATATTTAGAATTAGCTTTTATTTTTTAGATTTTAATTTTAATTTTAGTAAATTTCTTGTGCATTTGTCTTTCATTTTTGTTTTTTAGCCTTTTAGCTGTCATTTTTAGTAATTTTAGTACTTCAACATAAACCTAAATTTATTTAATTTTCATTTAAAGGGATAGTTCACCCAAAAATGAAAATTTGATGTTTATCTGCTTACCCCTTGGGCATCCAAGATGTAGGTGACTTTATTTCTTCAGTAGAACACAAATGATGATTTTTAACTCCAACCGTTGCGGTCTGTCAGTCGTCTAATGCTTGTCAATGGGAACTCCATCTATAAGAGTCAAAAAAACATGCACAGACAAATCCAAATTAAACCCTGTGGCTCGTGACGACACATTGACACAGATGCTCAAGGCAGTTGGACATAGTGGTGTTTTAGAGGTGAAAAATGATATAAATACTGTTCGGTTTCTCGCACAAACCGATCGTTTCGTGTCGTAGGACATCAATGTGTCGTCACGAGCCACAGGGTTTAATTTGGATTTGTTTGTGCATGTTTTTTTTTTACTCTTATAGATGGAGTTCCCATTGATAAGCATTATACGACTGACAGACCGCAACGGTTGGAGTTAAAAATCATCATTTTTGTTCTACTGAAGAAACAAAGTCACCTACATCTTGGATGCCCTGGGGGTAAGCAGATAAACATCAAATTTTCATTTTTGGGTGAACTATCCCTTTAAGTTAATTATTATTTTTTTTTTTTAATCTAATATTTATATTTTATGTAATTCCAGCCTAATTTTAATTTTTTTTTTAAACAGTTTTAGTTAATAATAGCAATGCTGCTTAGCAAACACAATGCTGGCTAGTGATTGGTCATCCAATTTACGTTACTGTTTTAACATCTTAGATTCTTTTTCACTGTACACTTGTCAGCTCTCCCAGTGGACAGTGCAGAAAGGAGGTGTGGCATACAAGAAGAGGGCGGTCCCAGTTAGACCGGGAACATCTGTCTGACTGTGTGTGTAGACGGAGCACTTATTCAGACTCTGAGCTCAAGCTTACAGTTGTAGTCAGATATTAAAATATTCAAACTGCTTATACTGTAAATCCAGTGGAGAATTAAACCCGAGGCTGTGCTTTTTCAAAGAGTGCTTCTTTGTGTTGCTCTTGTGGAGTAGAGGGAGTTTCATCAGCTATTTCAGGACCAGCTCTCTGATTTGATGGTGAGAGATGTATGAGCCGTTGCGGTCTGCGTGCTTCCCACACCGCAGCATTCAGGGCTGAGATCAACACGGCTCTCGCTGCCTGGATTTCACGCGACAATGTGCTCTTGATGTGCCTTTCTGCCAGGTGAGCATGCTTTAGAGAAATCAGAATGTGTTGTCACTTTAACATTGACGCTTTAGGGTGTTTGTTTCTGTATTTCTCAGCTAGTGTAGCTCAGTTAGAGTTTGTTGTGTGGGTTGCCATGTGAAGATACATAGATCACTGCAGATAGATAAGCTTTATGAATACTTACCCTTTGGCCCTAGGGTAGGGTTGCACCAGCCATTAGTAATTTCTTACTTAAATTGAAACGTAAAAGTCCACACAAGTGTAAAATAATGCACAGTCGCATAATATGACGTTTACCCATATTCCAATAGCAGCCTTCAAATATGTTGTGTTGAAATGCAGTTTATCCTTCATTCTAACTTTTACCTTGTGTAACTAATGGTAAAAATAAGTTAAATTCAATACGATACTACTTAATCATGATCATAATAGGTATTTTTATATGTAGCATAGGCTAAATAACATTCAGAAACTGTATTTGAAATGAATAAAGATCAATAAATAAATACTGATACAAAAAAAAAAACATAAGAAATGACATTTGACATGCACTACACAGGATGGGTTCATGTTAAACAAGATGTATTCTATTCACATAATGTTCTTTCTCTCTTAAAATGTAAGCGTAAGTGTAAATGTCAGCATTATTATATACGTCTAAAGAATTGTAGTCTGTCGGGTAAAAAGAGCTTATTGATGAAGTTCGGTCAGTCTGCTGTTTTATTCCAACCATTACTCCTGATCGGAGGCTTCTGTAAATATTTAGTTTATACGTAGAGTTACGCTTCAGCTAAATTTAACGGTGCAACACAAAAACACTTGGTAGTGCGCAAGTTTTACTTCAGAAACAGTTGTAACTTGCGCACAGCTAGTGCAACTGGCCCCAGATGAACTGGTGTGTGTGCTTGTGTCATTTTTTTTGTCCCATAGCTAAGTGTCTCAGATGAAGCAGCCGTAGAGTTTTAACCTCAGCTGAGGAGCTCTTATGAATGGAATGAGACTGGTGTGCATTTTTCCTGTGGGTGTGCCAAGTGACATAATGCATACTTAATCAGCTATACGTAAACAGCCTGTTGATGATTTATTTATCTAATATGTTACTGTCCTCTTTGATTTATGTTTGTCCATTGTGTACCGATCTGTTTTTGTTGGATGAGGGTCAGGGGTTGGACATCTGTGTGTTTGTGTATGTATATGTTCATTCTTAGGAATAAAGGTTTATTATTGGTACAGAAGGTTCTTTATAGTGGAAAAGGGTTCTTTAGATTATTAAAATGGCTAAGAAAGAAAATTGTTCACTGAAAAGTTCTTTGGGGAACCCAAAATGGTTCTTCTGTGGCATCACTGTGAAAACAAGTAGAACTTTTATTCCTTTGTTGTTTTCAGTAGTGTTTTGCATTGTGTTTTTTTTTTTTTTTTTTTTTTTTTTTTTCTTCTCACCATGGTGACATTTGGACTGTGCTTTTGTTGATGACCCTCTATATTAATTAATAACCAGTACCAGCATGTGCTATTTGGTATTTGCTCATCCAATCACAGATGAGCTTGAGGAAACTCATTATATACTCAGTTCAACTGCAATCCCCAGTATTGAAGCCACAGGATTAGCACATGTAATGCGGCCTGCTGAATCACAAACACGCCTGGCAAAAACAGACAGTGTGCGTGTGCTGGATAATACTGGTTCTCTGGACTCTGGAGGAGTCTGACCCTGGGGAATCAGGCTTAAATGTGGCTTTGGAATGAAGTTAATGTGGGTCAGGGGTCTGTATTTTGAAAACTATTTGGCTCGTCGTCTGCCTGATGGACAGCATTTTTGCATCTTTCCTCTCTAGTTGCCTTTCTTGTTTTGTCTGAGTGCTCAGATCCCTGAGGGGTGCAGCCTATGACCCCTATGGGACGCCTCTGCTACTGTCCTGATGTTATTGATTACACATAAAGCCCCATTGAGATACCCAGCAACCTTACTATCTCTGACTTAACGGGGACATAGATAATGTTCTGTGTGCGTACGTGTTTGACATCACTTGTTTTTAGACATTATCTTACATGAATGTATACATGCATAGATAATGTCTTAATGTTTTCTCTTGAAACTTGAATAAAATCTGGAAAAATGAAAGCCTAATGAAAAATTAATCTTTTACCTCAAAAGAACAAAGAAATTTTTTTTTTTTTTTCTTTTCTCCATAGTATGACCCCTTTCACTAATTTCTGCTCCCTTTTTGAGGCCCAGCTAAGAGGCTTTCACGGTCTTTGAGTTATTATTTTTAAATTGGTTTAAAGTTCTAGTATTGTTGTTTTTAATATCTTTTAAATTTATCTGTTTATCTCTATATACTATACTACATTTATATGATACTACATGATACTACATTTCTCTGCCGATACTGATTATTCTGAATAATAAATAGCCAATTATTCTGAATGATATCTGTCGATACAGATAGTTTGATTTTCTTAAGGGGGGAAAAAAAAATCTCTCAACTAATGCTGTTAGGGGAACAGTCTCATTTAGTACATTACTATATCATTATGAAATTATGCTTTGAGCACTGTTGAGTGGATTTGTAAACACCTCTGATTGGCCTTTGTGTTCATGCACTCGTCAGATATGTCTGCGATTGGCTACAATGATCAACGCACAGGAGCGTGTGTATCTGCGTAAGCGCTTGGTGAAGAGTGTCGTTGATGTCTATTTACAACATGTTTTTGAAGCGTTGATCATTGTAGCCAATCGCAGACATATCTGATGAGTGCTTGAACACAATGGCCAATCAGAGGTGTCTACACATCCGCTCAACAGTGCTCAAAGTGTCATATTTTTTTAATTTTAGTACCGACTTGGTATCGCGGTCGGTACTTTTGACAACACTATTATGCATATTTTATGATTAAAGTTATGATTAAAGTTGTTTAACATCCCTGAACTTAAACTTTGTTACAGTTACGTTTGATCACTTACAGATCAAACATAACTTTAACAAAAAAATTCACATTATTTTGTTTAATTTTAATGAAACAGCCAGAAATGCTGAATTAATACTCATACAGGTCACTTCATTTGATGAATTAAAATTGTGGGGTAACGCAGCACTGTTTTACTTCAAAAACAATCGTACTAAAATATGTTTGAATGTGTTGACGTATGTTTAATATATTATTCATTTCATTGTTTCATATAATGTGATTCAAAAACCTTTCATTTGTTTGTTTGTTTTTTTCCACCTGTTTACTTGAACGACAACAACGGATAAATCTCATGGTTGCATATGCCAACAATGGACAAAACATTGCTTTGATTAGTTCAGTAGGGATCAATACTGTAACTTGCCATTAGGAAAATTGGCTTGTGACTGCTGGATGAGAGACCAAAGGCCAGGGTTTGTTTTAGTCGATCCTAGACTGGCCTGAGAGCTGCACTGGCTGACCTCCATTATGTAAACTCTAAAATGGAAACCCATCCGCACTTCTGCAGCCCCACTGATCAAGGCTTCTAGAGTAATGGATTAGCTTTTAATGAGAGAGGCAGAAAAATTACAGACAATGTTGCAAGCCTGCGGAGATGTTGGTTTAGTGTTAGTTTCATGACTGCATTTGATATCAGAGCACTGATGATGATGGATTTTTTTCCATTCCAGATGACACGGGCACAAAATAAATGGCGCAGGGAGAGAAAATGTCACAGAGCAAATAAGGAAAGACAGACTAACAGCCACACATTCATTAGATTATTCAGTGAGGTCTGTTGAGAGAGTCTGGTGTTGAAGTGCTGTTGTCTTTCCCAGGGAAAAAGCTCTTTAGGTCACATCCTGGAAGAGATATGACTGCTGACTTCATCATGGGACCTCAAAATCGTGCCTCATCTGTTCATACAATTGCTGTGCAATTATGCTATTATGGAGCGCCAGGGCTTGAGTGATGTTTGCTTTGGGATGTATGCATTAGTTTTGGTTGGGTTTAAAGGCACAGTATCTTAGGACTATGCTCCTTGCAATCAACCTGCATTAGAAGACTACTGTTCAAAATTTTGGTGAAGTATTATTTCAATTTAAAATATTTTTTTCTGTTGTAATATATTTTAAAATATAACTTATTCCTGTGATGGCAAAGCTGAATTTTCAGCATCATTACTCCAGTCTTCAGTGTCACATGATCCTTCAGAAATCATTCTTATATGCTGATTTGGAGTGTAAGGAACATTTATTATCAATGTTTTAAACAGTTGTGCTGCTTAATATTTTTGTGGAAACAGTGATACCTCTTTTTATTCTTTGACAAATGGAAAGTTTAAAAGAACATCGTTTATTTGAATTTTTATAATAATGTAAAAGTATTTACTGTAATTTGATCAATTTAATGCATACTTTCTGATAGGGCTGCATGATATATCAAAATATCACAAATGTACAATTGCGATATGCATATTGCAACAGCTTGCGATAACTGAATGACTTTAATACTTCAAAAAACATTACGAAAAAGTCTAATTTTTGTCGCCGCAGAATAGACTGGACGTGACAATGTTATAAACAGTTATTGTAACAGTTACACAGAAAGCCGCGTCTCAGACAGATTGTGTATTGAAGTTGAATTTTTAAAAATCTTTACTGTAACTCTATAACTGGTACTGTTGTTTAATACATATTAACATTTTATACTTTTTTTTTTAAGCTAAGCTAAAATATTTCTTAGTTAAATAAAATATAATAAAATACAAAAAATGTCCAATTATTGGCATACATTAAACAACTTAAAATTTAGACTACTCATCCAAATATCTTGTTCCTGTCACAACCGTTGCAACAGCAAAGAAAGAAAATGCAAATTGCCCATGAGCAGTACATTTCCCATGACATCATTTGAGTTGTGTGCCTCTTTGAGAACTCTCTCCTTTTATAAATCCAACCGCCTAAACTCTGTAGACTGTGCCTAAATGTGGTGAGACTTTTAATGAAACTGATTACAACTGTTTAGTTTCAGTACACAAAGCTGAAACAGGCACGTTTGTCTACCCATGTATTTGAAGAATGCACATATTTTATTAATCTTTAGAATGCTCATCTTTGCTTTGAAGCTATGCATGTCAGATTTGTTCATTCTATTGGCGATTGACCAATAAGTCGTTTGCAGTGAAAACCAACAGGTTCCAGTCATTCTGTTGACAACTGAAGACAAAGCACTCTGTGATCTGAAGCTCAGGAAGTGTTTGTTACCACAAGTAATTACCAGTATTTTATGCAAGATGGGTAGAAATTCTAATTGTTTCTTGCACTTTTCTTAAGATCTGTCTGTGGAATGAGGATAATAAGAATGTTTGTGTTTTTTGTTCATTTTACAGCTCTTTAAGGCTAATCAGACCCTTCTGTTAGAGCATATAAAAACAATTAACATCCCGCCATCTAGGGGTGGGTGATAACGGTAAACAAGATTTACCAGTAGAAATTTTTCAAACTGTAGAGAATTTGGACTATCGTCTCTATCGCTGTTACACTCATGTGACATTGCTGTCATGAAAGCTTGTCATGCATTTTTAAAGCATTGCATTTAACCTATTTTAAACTGTTGAAGCGCAATAAGCAAATTTTGCTATATGCGTGTGGTGTCTGAGAGATGGTTTCTAGGCGCTGTCTGAGAGATGTGCACACATGAAGCCGTGCTCAGAGAGCGCATGAGTAAGTATCTGTTAAATACACATAGCCTACTATTAAAATGTCCATCTTTGCAAGGATCCTATAAACACTGTCATTTATGTCTTAAAGGTGGGGTAAGTGATATTTCAATAACACTGTTGGATATTGTTGATATTTGAAATCAACCCAAACAAGCCCACCCCGCTCCTCATTGCTCCGCCTCCAAAACTCACCCTCCAATCCTAACCACCCTGCTCTGAGTCAGTCTCAAACCTCGACTGCTGCTGGCAGGTGAGGTGAGTGCACTAGCAATGATGCTAAACACCGCATTCTCTAGCGGTCGTCTATGCGCAGTGGTTTACCTGCAAAACTCTCACTATCTGGCCACTGTTACACACGCAGTGCGAGAGCTGATGTCTGTTTATCACAGCTGATGCGCAACAAAAAAATGCTTCACGAAAAATAAAGCGCAGATGATGAACGAACGACAAGGCAGCACAAAAAATGAACGTACTGTACAAAAGAGTAAATACAAACAAGTGTTTGTTGTTAGGCGCCAACAGAACAGCAGCTCCAGACAATCATTGCACTCAAACCCAGTGTTACTCACATGTGAAACGGAATCAAAGCAGCCTCCCCATCTGTTTTCAGGCCTTCCCGCTTAGCTCTCTCCAGCACTGGAAAGCTTTTCTAATATTAGCACTTGTCCTACAACACTTGCCCAGTCATAAACCTTCATTCCAGTGATATTCTTTTGAGCTCTTTTGTATTGTCTTATCTCTTTCTGCAGTCTTTCTTCAAATCTCCCTCTTGCTTGTTCTGCCTCCTCAACCGCCATACGCCCCCTAATGCTAATTGGCTACATGTTTGTTGTTGGTGTCTGTCCGACTAACTTCCAAACAGTGTTTTTGAAATATGACTTACCCCGCCTTTAATTTGAACGTAAACAGTTGAGAAAAGAAAGGTGATTTTTAGTGGATGTATGAAGTCATCAATATAAATATTGACATTTGACAAGCAGAATGTGTCCAAATTATCTTATTTTTTTAATAGTTTTTTTCCCTACATCACAAACATCTTACTGTAAAATATTTTACTTGAAAATACTATTTCTCTTTAAAATAAATGCCATATAATAATGCAAATACATTTACATGTATTGGATGAGAACAAAACTGAATTGAGCTGAATAATGGCACTACTATTTTCTGCAGAGCTGCTTTAGAGCCGTTTCGACTTTGTTTCATAACTGACGTAAATTTAATCAATATTGAACTGACTGTATTGTATAAAGCGCTATATAAATAAAGGTGACTTGACAGTGTGGCTAAAGTTTTTAAATATTTTTTTATGGTCCACTGCATCATATTTGCTTTTGATTTTCATTCTGAAACCATTAATTTTAAGCAGGAGTGTATGTACAGTGCTTCATGATGTGCAGAAGTGTAAACGTGCTTCATGATTTTGGTTTATTCTCAATGCTTTTACTCCTGATCCAAGATGAATGGGAATTGCTTCCTGATGCATGATCAATACAGCCGTTCATAAAGATATGACTTTGCTTACATAATGAGGCATAATGAGGCCTGGTGAATCAGATCAGAGAGGTGGTGTAAACGTGTGGAGTGAACGTCAGCACATGCCCTGCTGAAGTGCGGTCACCAGGGTGGGGCACGGAGATACATGGGCTGGGCTGTCATGGATTAGCTTCACTGGTGAGAGAGAAAGAGAGAGAAAGAGATTTCATAAGACAAGTGTGTTATGGAGGCATTTTCATGCCAGTTGCTGCACAGACATGCACATCACTTGAAATCTACCTTCTGGTGTTCCCTCCCAGTTCTGTACTTGTTGTCATTATTCCCTTTTATACTCTGTATATACTTTTATAACTGTTGTGCTTTTTTTTTTTTTTGTATAGTGAAGTATCAGTCTTGTCGTAGATAGCCCTTGATTATAGTCTCCTGAGCCTGACCTTTAATATAGACAGTACAAGGCTTGCAGAAATTGACACTATTCCCCTCCAAAAATGTATCTGAATTGCTTTGGAAGAGGATGTTGAGAGTATCTGGAGAAGTATTTAAAATGTAACTTCACCAATTTCAATCCATTTTGTGTTGTTACAATGTCGGTAGTATATGTATTTTAAACAACGTTTACTCATTCTTTGTGTAACTGAGAAATTCACATTTATTTGTCACCAAAAGTCCACCGGATGATGCAAAAAAGGTCATCCTTTTGACAGCTCCAGAGCTCCAGGCTGCATCATTTTTGTATCCTTGAACACAGACAGTTGGATCAACAGAGGGTTAAAGGGATAGTTCACTCAAAAATGAAAATTATCCCATGATTTACTCACCCTCAAGCCATCCTAGGAGAATGAGAGACTACAAATGCTGTCACAACTGTGAAGTTCACTGTGGCTCTCACATTATATGATGTAGCAGACTAGTTGCAGACCCGTAGCACACTAGTTGTCCAGTGCAGTTCCGTTCGTTCAGCGCGGGTTTGTCGAGAATGCTGTTGTGAGTCCTGAAAGTGTGCAGGTGTCTGTTTGGTTATAGAATGTGGCTGTCACACTCATAAAAAAACAAAAAGCTGTATGAATGCAACTATATTAAACGGTGTTGCCATACTAGCCACTAGCATCTGCTCTAGAGTTTTGTTTTGTGTGAAACGTGACTGGGGATTAGGGATGAACGTAAACAGTGCGTAATCAACATAATCAATTATGTCGATGTGTCTTACTAGCCCTACTAAGAAGTATTTCCTACTAAAGGAAGGCGGTATTTGACTCTGGTCATGCGTATCAAAGACTAGATATAGAAAGATGGTTCACTCCTGTTAGTTATGAATGGGAGAAACTGCAACGTGCAATATGTTGGAATGCGTCCCGCCTTTTAAGTAAAAGAGCCAATTGCTGAATGATAAAGTAATTGCGTCACAGCAGCTGCTGTTAGAGGCTCCGGTTCCCATAGAAACCTGAGACTCGCGCTTAGGACTGCACATGCGCATTGGCTCGTCTAGCCTGAAAAATAAGCTTTTTAACGCTATTTGAGCATAAGAAACAACATTTATGTGACGGTTCATGTCAGATTTTGTTGTTGATTTGAAATATGTAATTTAATTGGGAGTTCGCCAAGCAGTTTTTGAGATTTCAGGATTCAAATAGATAGGACTTGGTCTTGGATGTCCGAAATAGCTGCTTGGAGGCGTTGCAAATATGGCCGCTGAGTGAACAGACTTTCCTTGAATGGGACTTTGCGCATATCCATAGCAGACTGGTGGGAGTAGCCTTGGACGGCAACATGCCTAGTGCATTATGGGAGTTTTCCTACCTATTTGGCAAAGACAACAGCCTTTTTTCCTCTGTTTTCTCTAGTCAAGTAGCACTGATTTCAGTTTTAGTACCCCTTTAATGCTGTGAGGTAATATTAACAAGATGTCCATTTTCAAGGCCAGTGTTATTTTAGTATTATAGTATTTATTCATATTCTGAATTATATTTTTTGTTTTCATTTTAATTTTAAATTAATATTCAGTAAGCTTCAGATTCAGTTTTTATGTACTTTGTTATTGTGCTTTTGTGAATTTTTTTTATTTTTTAATTTTTTATTTGCTATTTTTTTCCCATAAATTTCTGTAGCATGAATTTTTGTTTTACATATTTATTTTTTCACCAAGGCAACATTTCTGTTTTTTTTTTTTTTTTTTATCTAATATTTATATTTTATTTTTTATTTTAAATAACTTTCTTTTTTTTGTTTAGTTTTAATATAACAGCACTGTCAAGGATGCATGTCAAATGAAATGGACTTGAACCTGTGACCACAATTTTTAGAACATGCTTCTTTTTTCAGTTGTCAGTTGTCCATTCAGTAAAGACAAGCTTATACATAAACTGGTTGTTTTATGTGTTTTACAAGCACAGCGAGACTCTTATTTCATTTGGGCTTTGGGAAAGACGTCATTTTTTATTAGGGATAAAATGTTAAGCTCTGTTCATAGCACATGTTTGCTTTCATTTAGGCTAGCTGCTGATTCTTTTACTATTTTAGTTGTAAATATTTTAGTCACCTGTCTTAGTACAGACTGCGGTATCCCATAAGCCTGTGAGCTGAAAGATGAGGAGCAGATGATCATTTTTTTTACATTCACACATTTGTAGGTTTTGTAATAATAACTTTCCTGTTCTAGTCTTTTTACGATGTTTACATTTTAGGGGTTTCCCAGGATGTAAAGATTATTCTGCTCCTAGGTGATCCCAGTGCTTTGTTTGGACAAGATGTGGATTTGGATTACCCATTTTTATTTTGGCATTTGTCAGATAAGCTCCTGCATTGTATTGTGTTTGAATTGCAAAGAAAGAGAATATTTGCTTAGCGGTGTTTGTGGGTCATAGTTTGGATCAGACCTTGCGAACAAGGACATCCAGCAGTGGCACGTGGGATTTAAATCTGCCGCTTGTGAATGATTTACAGTGGCATATATATATATATATATATATATATATATATATATATATATATATATATAGTATTTTATAGTAAGTAGTATTTGTTGTACTGGATTTAATTTAATTAGTACTAAGAATGTAATTGTCAGGTTTATTTTCTGTTTTCATGGACTTTTAGTTTGTATCACCTTGTTTTCCTGTGTTTTGTTCCTGTTTGCTTTTCCTGCTCTTCATTTGTTTCTAGGGTTACTGATTTAGTTGCACACCTGTTTCTAGTGTGATTATTTAACCTGTGTATATGCAGACCTCAGTTTTAGTAGTTCTTTGTCCATTCTCATTGATATCACAGTGGTTAGCTTGTTGTTCTCCTGTTTTTCTCGCATGTTTTATAATTTGGCTCTTTTGTAAATAAATACACTGTAAAAAATTATTTTCATGATTTATCACAACATTTTTCTTTTGTCAAATCAACTTAATTAATGTGGTTCAGATAATATTTTGAGTTTCTGTTGATTAAACCAGTCACCTTCATCGTATTAACTCAATGAACTCAAAATTTGAAGGCAACCATGTAACTTACTTTTAAAGGGGTGGTTCAGTGTTTTTTTTTTCTAGGCTTGATTGTGTTTATGGGGCGCAGTTTAACATGTCTTAATGCTTCGTTTTTAAAAAATGCCGTGTTTTTTATATATTTTTGTTCATTCTACACCTCTGTTTCCCTTCTCCTAAAAACTCCTATCTGACAAATGCCAAAATAAAAATGGGTCCGTTGAGTTCCTGGTTCCATGAAGCCCCTCCCTCAGAAATACGCAATGGACTGAGATTGGTTAGCTGGCCCTGTGTATTGTGATTCGCTGTCCGGAATACGTTGTCGTGATTCACATTGTCCGGAAACGCCACACCCCTTACCATTGTAAATAATGGCATCGATATTGCCGTATTAATTTGAGCCCGAATCAGACCCAGATAGCAGTAATGATGAAGAGTGTCAAGCAGAACCTCTGTAAGCACGGCTTTTAATGGACGTTTATGAATGTTAAGTATTTTTGTTAGTATTTGTCAGTGTTTAGATATGCTGTCACTTGTAAATGTTACTGCTGTGTTCTGATTAAAGCTTTACTGTAGCTGAGTACATGACTGAGTAGTAGCATTTTTGTAAAGGTATTGTTTAATTTATAACATGAACGAGCATGTGGGTAAACACAACATAAAAGCCGTAAAGAAACAATGCTGGACACCGATAACAGAAACGCCAACAAACACCAACAGAAGTTCGCTGGTGTGATTACATACAAGTTTGTTGGTGTTTGTAGATTTTAGCTAACTGGCTAGCGAAGCCAAACCGAGTTGGTCTTTGTTTACGTCCCAGAAACTATATAACTTCATAAAAAAATAAAACATACTTACAGTTAGGGGCCCATAAACAGCAGCTTCTGCTTTTAAAGTGGGAACTGCTCCATCTTTCAGTAATAGCCTTTGTGCAAATCCAGCATTGAACATTGAGATTCTGGAAGCTGTCTTTAGAATTAAACATAAATTTTAAACATTGTTCACTAAGTCCAGCGTCCCTAGGAAGAAGACTTGTATGCACGCGACATGGCCTCACCCACTTTGTTGCGTGTTCCCGTGGGCAGGGTTTATGTTAATTGCAAGGTTTATGATGTCACCAACCCGGGAAGAAGCTCGTTGTAGTCCAAACCGGTTGTTTTTGTAGGCATTAAACTGCCATAAGTTTAAAAGACAATATCTCCGTTTGCATTGAACTTTCAGCGCTGTAACTTTGCAGATACTGTTTATGCTCAAGCAGCAACATTACATACTAACTAAAGTTAAAAAAGTGAAATCGCAATGATCCACCCCTTTAGGTTAAACCAACAATTATTTTTTTTACAGTGTATAACTGCTGCAACTAGATCCTGCATCTGCTGTCCCTTGCTGTAACCAACACTGTGACAGTAATGAGAAATTATCAATACAATGGGAATTTCAAAATAAAACTCAAAATTAATTAGAATTAGAATATGGGGGAATGTGCTTTAATGTGTTTTTTTTTTTTTTAAATGTCATCAGGCAAAACTTATGGGCTAATAGGGCTTCATTATCATTATGCAAAATATGTTTTTTTTTTATTTAAGTAAAATGTTCTTGACATGTTTTTATGAGATTTACCCATCTCCTAAACGAATAAATGTAATATTGCTGAGAACATCTACATTCTCAAAGCCTGTTGTCATGGTAGAAATTGTCATGAATAGAAATTGTGCAGTTGTTCTGTATTCAGGATGATCTAATAATAGATCTGGAATCCATTTTTTTGTGGTGAGAAGTGTGTGGTCCTTGCCCACTGATCATTTGACCAGCTAGCCAGGCCGGAGCTATTTTCACACCTTTAAATAAACCCAGCGGTGAGAAAATTCCCAGCCTCGCTCAGAGGAACAGCTGTGTCTGCTCTGCTGGGTTATCGCTGCTAAATGGTTACAGTGTGAGAATCGAGATACTCTTCCTTGTTGGAAAATTACTCAAGGCCGTGTTAGTGTGAACATCCAGGCTGTTGACATGGCAGAGTGAATCATTCGTTTCAAGGCTTAGAAAAAAAAAACGCATAAGAGTTTCCTCTACAATTTTGCTTTATCTTTGCTTCCTTCTTTGCTTCCTTCCTTCCTTCCTTTTTTTTATCTTTCTCACCTGGATGTGACTAAACTATAAAAGTCGCATTTCCATACTAATTTAACTACATTTCTCAGTAGCATGACAGTCTTTGTAGCTTTTTCAACATTATTCAATTTTCAGAAGTGGTGTAGCTTAAAAAAATGCTGACAAACCTGTTTTTTTTTTTTTTTTTTTTTTTTTTTTTAAATGTCATGTTGTACTGGGCACGTAGCCTGATAACCAAAGTAGAGTCACTCGGACATGCTCACAAAGCCATTCTTGATTTCAAGAAGCAATGGGAAGTCCTATTGATTTTAGTGAATCATTCTGAAGATTCATTTTAAAGAACCAGTTGAAAAGAAATGATTCACAGATTCATTTTAATAATCTCTCAGTGGTGTTCACGGATGACCCTGCATGACATTGCGTTTTTAATTGTATTAGTTGTCTTTAATACAAGTTATTTGTTCACCCATGAGTTTGGGTCCAGCTTGAGTAGGGGTGTAACAATACACTCATGTCATGATTCAATACAAATCGCGATACTGAACTTATGATTCAATACTATCGCAATATTTTAATCCAAATTAAAGAAGAGAATAAATTAATATTAATGAATAATAAATGTTTTTATTATTATTACTTTATTATTATTATTTTTTTTTTTGTTATGATCAGGACCCCATTGCATTATTATACGTTATATTAAACATTATATATAGTAGTTTAATGTAGTATTGCCTCTCCCTCTATTAATGGACTATACATATAAGAATAAATCATCTAAAACACTTTGAATAATCATGTTACTAAAACTAAACATGACGGTGATTTAAATCAATGCAATCAATCACATTAATTACAGTTCTAATCGCAAGAAAGCATGTCAAAATGGTTAGTTCATCCAAAAATTTAAATTCTGCATTTACTCACTCTCATGTTGTAAATCTGTTCATCATATAACACCATCATGTCTCTTCAGAAGACTTGGATTTGGATTAGACCACTCAATTGATTATTTTTACAATGCCTTTGACATTTTTGGATCTGAATGGACTTTAAATGGAGGGACAGAAATCTCTCAGGTTTCATTAAAAAATATTTTCAGTTGTGTTTGGAAGTTGAATGAAAATCTTGTAGGTTAGAAACAGTATGAGAGGGAGTACATGATGACAGAATTTGTGAATTATACCTTATAAATACAGTAAGCTGAGCCTTGGATAAAAATAACTATCGCAAATCATAACATTTACATCAACGATACATATTGTCGCACTTTTATATCGCGGTATCTCGATATAACAATATATCGTTACACCCCTATGCTTGGGCCGCTTTTTGGTCTATCCCTTCTTTTTCTTGTCAATTCTCCACTGTCTTCTAAGTAAAAATGACAAAAGCCTCCAAAAATTGCATTTTTTTATTCTAATTCTGATGGTTGATGGTCTGAAACTGCTCCTTTAATTATTTTGTGTAGCTCTTAGTGTTGTCACGGTACCAAACTTCCATATAATAAAAATTTTACGGTTCTCGGTACCAATTTCGGTACCACAGGAAAATCTGTTGGAACTATTTTACTATTTTATATTTTAAAAACATATTAAATATGATGGTAATCATACATATAAATACTTGGAGCTTGTGTGTATGTATGTATATATACCTCAATGAAATAAATTTTAAAAAATAAATAAACAAATGCTCAAACATCCATTTTGTAACAGACGTGCGTGTTTTATTTTAGCTATTCCTTCAGTGAAACGACACACTATAGCCTGTAAAACTATGAAACAAATATCGGTAAATAATGGTAACCTAAATAATAAGAAAGTTATACATTTCGGTTTTTTTTTATTTCCACACAAAGATGCGTCATATAGCCTACCGCTCTGCGCTTTGAGAGGGATGTGGGACACGAGCAGGAAAGAGACCATCTCTTTTATAATATCTTCATGTTATCTCCTGACGTTACAAGCAACTGACACTTGTTGTAAAAGGTCTGAAGAGCGAGTTTTATCTTCAGCAGGGGCAAGACATTCAGGCTATGTTTGATTTAGTGCTGCCAGAGAAAAGGAAACTACAAATCACCTGCGTGTGTGAAATGTGCTATAGAAAGTCTAATAACAAGCACAAACTGTGTTAAATAGAAATTGACGTGCAAGCAAAAAGGTTTCTGTCCTACAGTGTTTTTTCTACTTTACCACAGTAAAGAATGAGAATAGTCTATAATAGGCCTAAAAGCGAACAAAAGGAAGAAACGTTTATAATCCCCTGCGTGAGTGAAGATTTGGGAAAAGAAACAGAGATTCCATGTTCAGTGGAATAACTAATGGAATATTGTTAAATTCTCTGCTAATCGGGTGACCAGATCGTGATTTGCAAAACAGAATACAAAGCTTAAATTTATGGACTCGCGTACCTCTCTCATTCGGCATGAACCAAAATGTTTCCATGGCTGCGATGTCACATTTAATTGCTAACCTATTATTTCTTTTGTAAACAAAGCTTTGCGCTTCACTTGTGTCATATTCACGTAAATACTGCCACAGCCCTATCAGTGGGTACCGTACCCGGATTCTCGTTACTAACGGTACTACAGAAATGTGGGTATCGTCACATTTTCAAAATTTCAGTACCGACTTGATACCGAAGTACCGGTACTTTTGACAACACTAGTAGCTCTAAATTGATAGAATGATTTTCAGCAGTTTCTTTTCTCAGATGAGCTGCAGACAAACATTCAGAGGTCAAACTGCATAGCGGATCATGTTTGGCATCACCATTTAAGTCTGTGTTTGGGTATGATGGCACTATAAACCTGCGCTGCAGGGTCAAGTACACTGAGCAGATTTTACACAAACACACGTACTATAAACTCCAGTCTAATCCTGAAGCCATTTAAGTCTTTATGTCCCTGTTCTTCTAAAGGGAAACATCTGGTCACTTTGAGCTTCTGGGTCTGATCATAAATTCAGAGTGAAGTTTATGTTTGACGACTTATGGGTCATGATGGCCTTTGCGCTGGAGCTCAGGCTGGTGTACTCATTAAAGCTGGACTGGATGAAGATAAAGTTGGGCATGGTAACTTTCTCTGTTATTCCTAATATGGAGAAAAGGAAGATGAACACGGTTCAGTCTTTTGAGAGGTGAGGGCTAGTTTCATTGTGTGAGGTCTGGGGATATAGATTACAGACAGACAAATCTTTGTGTCTGTGTGTCTCTTTTGTGTTTTATGAAATCTGGGACATCTGGGGATCTAGATCAAACAAGGTGATGTTGTGGTTAAGTAGTAAGTAGACATTTGGCAGACACTTTTATTATGAAAAGACACAAACGACAGTTGCCTTGTAGTAACCTGGTGTTAAAGGGATTCAAAGAAAGTTCATCCAAAAATGTAATTTCAGTCATCATTAACTCACCCTCATGATGTTCCAAATTGGTTTAAGAAGAAGAAAGTTCATTCAGCCCAAAAAAAGGATATAAAAAGCACCATAAAGTTGGTTTATGCACTATTTGTCAAGACTTCTGAAGTCATACGATAGCTTTGTGTGAAGAATAGACCAAAAAATAAGTCTTATCTTGATATGCAGAAGCTCCAGTTTTACACTT
This sequence comes from Ctenopharyngodon idella, assembly GCF_019924925.1. Classification (NCBI taxonomy): domain Eukaryota; kingdom Metazoa; phylum Chordata; class Actinopteri; order Cypriniformes; family Xenocyprididae; genus Ctenopharyngodon; species Ctenopharyngodon idella. Next base: position 28,384,279 of record NC_067236.1, read on the forward strand.
TGGTCTGTTCCTCACACATAAGCTATCATATGGCTTCAGAAGACCTGCAATGCAAACCCATTTTTATGGTTCTTTTTGGAGCTTGTGCTCAGTTTGGTTTCACTGTATGTAAAGGAGATGTGTGAACATTTTTAAACTTTCTTCTTTCACAGTGGTTATTGTTAATGTATTGGCCTTTTTGGTGTTCAAACTTACATTTCGGTTGATATTCACACATATGCCACCACACCTTTAAAAAAACGAACTGTTGTTTACATGATATTTTTTAATAATTTCATTGCTTTAGCATTTTTGATTAATCCTTGTCAAGAGCTTCTCTGTTTTCCCATGCAGTTGTCTTTCACTGATAGACACAGACCCACTTAAATACTAAATTATAGGCTATTACTTGTAAAGCAAATTATAAACAATGTTTAGTGTCAACATGGTTTGCTTTTTTTTTGTAAAGGGATTCACATATAAAAGCACCTAATAAGCGTAATGTGATAGCTCATTGCTTTTATAGCTATCTGTCTACATGACGCTCTGCATGTCGAATCATGTCACTGTGTGTTTCTAGAGTTTATGTGCTTGTGTGTGTTTCTAGAGCTTGTGTGATTGTTGTGATGGGTTATAATATCATATAGTGCTGCATATTATGAGTATCACTGCACGGAGACACAAAGAGTCAATCCCATTTCTGATTTTCACCATTCAAAAGTCTAGGTTTGGGAAGTCTCTTATCCTCACTTTATTTGCTCAAAACTACAGTAAAATCAATAATATTGTGAAATATTATTAAAATGTATTAAAAAATAAACAGTTATTTTAAAATATTATTTATTCCTGTGATGGCAAATCTGAGTTTTTCAGCATCATTACTCCAGTCTTCCTCTTCAGTGTCACATGATCCTTCTGAAATCATTCTAATATGCTAATTTGGTGCTCAGAAACCATTTTTTATTACTTGCGATGTTGAAAACAGTTGTGCTAATAATATTGTTTAAACCATGATACTTTTTTTTTTTTTTTTTGATTCTTTGATTAATAGACATTTTAAAAGAACATATTTTTTTTTTTTTTTTTTTTTTTTTTTTGTAAATATCTTTACTGTCACTTTTGATCAATGTAATGATCAATGGAGTTAGCTAATCAATGAGTGCTGCATAAAAGTATTTATTTCTGTAAAAAAATCTTACTGACCCCAAACTATGTACCTTTGCAAAACATGATGAAGTATACTGTAATCAAAGTTTTGATTGTGTTTCATTGCAGTAAGATTTTATGCACCAATACGGACACTTTGCAATGCATATCACTACTGGTCTACAGTGGGAGGTCCAATTTAACCTGTTAGTCACGAGTGTATACTCAATACATTAACATTTTAGTTTCAATACCTCACACTTCTCTTGTGACATATGGCTGCAAATAGCCCTGGTGAGGGTATGATTTTCCACCACGTTGTCATGTTGTTCTGTTTTTCATTGAGATGCATCCCAGCACAGCCATGCACATTTTCAGTGACCTAAGAACAATTCCCTGTATCCTTTTTTTGGTAGCTTTGATATCACGCCTTTTCATTTTCTCTTTTTGTTTTATCTTGGACAGGGGGTCGTAGCTGAAGCGAGACACATTTGACTGGCTGGGGCTCTAGCCATGATGGCCCCACGTAAGCGAGGAGGGCGGGGCCTGTCATTCCTCTGCTGCTGTCTAAAGGGGCAGGACCATCCCGAGATCACCTACCGCCTCCGCCATGACAGCAACTTCACACTGCAAACCATGGAGCCCACCCTGCCCATGCCCCCCACCGAGGAACTGGATGCCATGTTCACTGAACTGGTGGTATGTGCCATGAACTCAGACTTTTTCTTTTGTTTCCTTTCTTTTGTTTTATTTATTTCCCATACTCTCAATTGGATGTATGGATGTATGGATGGATAGATGGATAGATGGATGGATGGATAGATAGATAGATAGATAGATAGATAGATAGATAGATGTTATGGATAACTTATTAACGCAGAGAGTCTTTGTATCGGATGGGTGGATGGATGGATGGATGGATGGATGGGTGGGTAGATGGATGGATTGGTGAATAGATACAGTAAGTGGGTGGATGAATAGGTAAATGGGTGGTTGGATGGATGGATTGATGGCTAGATAGATGGGTGGATAGATGAAGCACTCATTGTAGTCTCATTTTCTTTTAGTTTGCTATATATTTTATTAAACTAATACTTTAGATCTTTGGACTCAGGCCACTTTGAAAGTCAAATCTGGTCTTTGGTTTTGTCAAACATTATACTAACAGACATGTTATGGATAACTTATTAAAGCATTAGAGGAACTTGTCTTTGTATCCCATGATGGATGGATTGGTGAATAGATAAGTGGGTGGATGGATGGGTGGGTAGATGGATGGATGGCTAGATAGATGGGTGGATAGATGGAGCACTCATTGTAGTCTCATTTTCTTTCAGTTTGTTATATATTTTATTAAACTGATGCTTTAGATCTTTGGACTCAGGCCAGTTTGAAAGTCAAATCTGGTCTTTGGGTTTGTCAAACATTATACTGACAGGCATGTTAAGGATAACTTATTAAAACAGAGGGGCGCTTGTCTTTGTATCCCATGATGAATTTTCACCATTGCCTTTTTTGATAAGACAGAACATTCAAAGTTTGTAAGCTTGCATGCCTGCATGACCAAAAATCACAAACAGAGTCTGTTAACTGTGTTTATTCAAAAGAATCCCATCAGAATAGTTAGAAAAAAGCTTATTCTTTATTTAAGAACTGCTTTGCTCTACCATTCCTCCATTTGTGGAGTGAATCAGTGCTTGTCTTGGATTCCGTAATATGGGGAATCCAAGCATTCCCTGCTAATGGTCCAGTAAAGAGTATGTTAGACAATGCATGTCCCCTCATTAGCTCTGCAGACTCTGTTGAGTAGAAGAACGTCTGTATGTCTCATGCCCACCAGCGCATGACCAGCAGGCATTTGGCACAGATGGGCTCATGGATGACTTGTATGCACCAGACTCCATCCCTTACGCAGCCTGTCCCCTGCTGAGCCTTTGAGCTTTCACAGAGAGACACAACTGAGGTGTCAATCAGTGTCATGTTAAGTTGATTTAACAGGAAAATACTTCTGACAGGCTTTTGATTTTGCATCGGTTTGAGGCGAGAAAGCTGTCCTCCTTATACGGAACTTTATCTTTAAATTTTTTTTTTTTTTTTTGACTGAGTCATCTTTCTCTGCAACTCAAACAGAAAACTGGTCTCATAGTTTAACACTGTCACAACCATACGCAAGAAGTGTTGCAAGTACATTGCTGTCACTGCTTGAAAGCATCCAGTTATCATTTGTTGCAGTTTTGCAGAGCTGCTTCTATCTAAATGGCTTTCATTTAACAAAATCTCAAGTTCAGGTTTTCCCGCAGAGACATAAAGAGGGAGAAAAGTATGAGAGAACGATCTGGAGAAGATCAGATTTTGACCTGCCTGCCTCTACAATAGACGTGGTGTCTGGATGTGATGTTCTCTCTCTGGAATCTCTGCTCAAATATACATGAGTACTTACGAGTTGGATTAAACGATTTCCCTGTATTTTTCATTCTTTTTATCCTCATTATTTCCTTATGCAGCCTGTTAAAGTGGTCTCTGGACCTGCTTGTTGTGTGTCTCTCACATGATGTTAATTAACTTGTGCCCGAACATCTGGACTGAATATGACCAACTTAGTCCAGAACTGCATCATGGGAATGCACCGAGGTCACAGGAGTGTGCAGGCAATAATTGATGGTTTACGTGACTAAATCTTTTCTTTGCTGTGAGGAAACAAGAAGTCTCTCTCTCACACAGGATTGTGGGAAATTAACCCCCGCTTCAGGGTCAGTGATATCCAGAGGCTGATGTCAGACTTTAAGTCATGTTGGTTTTGTCAGGCCTCGTGGCTGACTTAATAGGATGCCTGTGTGTGTTACTGCCAAACTAAATATTAAATGCAACAAATAAATAGGCAAGAAAATATTTTGTCTGGATTTTTTTTTTTTTTTTTGTATGGAGTATGACAACAGCCGGTATGCTCCTCACGGAGATCTGATCTCACCATCATCAAGTCCGTCTGTGATTAGGGAGGTAGGATTCTTCAAGTGTCTTGAAGACGTTGCTGCAGTTCCTCTAGATTTAGTCTGTCTCAGTTTTTTCCTGTTTCTTCATGTAATCCCAGATGGACTCGATGATGGTGAGATCAGATCTCCGTGCGAAGCATACCGTCTGTTGTCAGACTCCTTGTGCATACAAATATTTTTACAATTAATTGCAAAAGGAATGTTTGGAAATGTAAACTGATATTTCCTACTGACTCACTACAGCAAAAGATATAAATAACTGACTTAAAACCTCTATTTAGGTGAAAATACAAACATGCCCAAGACTTTTGCACAGTACTGTGTGTGTGTGTGTGTGTGTGTGTGTGTGTGTGTGTATATATATATGTATATATATATATATAAAATATAAAATATACTGATCAGGCATAACATTAGTGAAATGTTGTTACGGCACCTGTTGGGTGGGATATATTAGGCAGCAAGTGAACATTTTGTCCTCAAAGTTGATGTGAAGCAGGAAAAATTTGGCAAGCGTAAGGATTTGAACGAGTTTGACAAGGGCCAAATTGTGATGGCTAGGGTTAATCTCCAAAACTGCAGCTCTTGTGGGGTGTTCCCGGTCTGCAGTGGTCAGTATCTATCAAAAGTGGTCCAAGGAAGGAACAGTGGTGAACCGGTGACAGGGTCATGGGCGGCCAAGGCTCATTGATGCACTCGGGGAGCAAAGGCTGGCCCGTGTGGTCTGATACAACAGATGAGCTACTGTAGCTCAAATTGCTCAAGAAGTTAATGCTGGTTCTGATAGAAAGGTGTCAGAATACACAGTGCATCGCAGTTTTTTTGCGTATGGGGCTGCATAGCCGGAGACCAGTCAGGGTGCCCATGCTGACCCTTGTCCACCGCCGAAAGCGCCAACAGTGGGCACGTAAGCATCAGAACTGGACCACGGAGCAATGGAAGAAGGTGGTCTGGTCTGATGAATCAAGTTTTCTTTTACATCACGTGGATGGTCGGGTGCGTGTGCGTTGCACACCTGGGGAACAAATGGCACCAAGATGCACTATGGGAAGAAGCAAGCCGGCAGAGGCAGTGTGATGCTTTGGGCAATGTTCTGCTGGGAAACCTTGGGTCCTGCCATCCATGTGGGTGTTACTTTGACACATACCACCTACCTAAGCATTGTTGCAGACCATGTATAGAGTGAAGGAAGCTGTATTCCCTGGTGGCTGTGGCCTCTTTCAGCAGGATAATGCACCCTGCCACAAAGCAAAAATGGTTCAGGAATGATGAGGGTTAGCACAACAATGGTTAGGACATAGTTAGCACAAACCACAAAAAATGGTTTGAGGAGCACAACAATGAGTTTGAGGTGTTGACTTGGCCTCCAAATTCCCCAGATCTCAATCCAATCGAGCATCTGTGGGATGTGCTGAACAAACAAGTCCGATCCATGGAGGTCCCACCTCGCAACTTACAGGACTTAAGGGATCTGCTGCTAACATCTTGGTGCCAGATACCACAGCACACCTTCAGGGGTCTAGTGGAGTCCATGCCTCGATGGGTCTGGCTGGTTTGGCAGCAAAAGGGGGACCAACACAATATTAGGAAGGTGGTCATAATGTTATGCCTGATCGGTGTGTGTGTGTGTGTGTGTGTGTGTGTTTTTTTTTTTTTTTTTTAATATATATATATATATATATATATATATATATATATATATATATATATATATAAAATATATATATATATATATATATATATATATATATATATATATATATATATATATATATATATATATAAAATCTTTTGTTCAGCCATTGTAGTTTGTAAGATATTTATTTATTTGCATAAATATAATATAAAACTATTATATTATATTATATTATATTAATGTGAATTTTATATTGTATTATTATTGTATTATATTTTATTATATTGAAATCAAGGGACATAAAGTCTAAATTTTAGGTATTTAACCATATGAGAATGTGGTAAATTAAACTTTATTTATTGGGCTTGAAATTATGGAGTATACACTTGAAACCTCTCATCATGTCTCCTTCTCCTACAGGATGAGCTGGATCTCACAGAGAAACATAGAGAGGCCATGTTTGCCCTTCCTGCTGAGAAGAAATGGCAAATCTACTGTAGCAAGAAAAAGGTAAGACATTGCCACTGGATGGTACTGGGCAGGGACCTTTTCCATTTTCAGAAATACCTGCATGTCAAAGTGTTTTGCCTGGCTTTAAACATCCATAGCAGTTTCCTAAAACCAGTTTAATCTGATTTGACCATAGAGCTTAAAACTGAGCAGCTAGATGTATGAACACATCGCACTCTTACTGTACACCCAAAAAAGGATGTAATGTAAATGGTGCTTCTCTAGCATAGGCTTGGCTTCGGGACAGAGAAGTGGTGTTGAGTGCAAGGGTTTATTTTCACAGTATGTGTGATTTGGGTCTAAGGAGTGAGAGGTAACAGAACCCAGGCTGCCCTGACACACTCTGTAAACCCTCATTTATAAGAGGCATTTACACCAGTGGAACTAAAGAGCAAACCACACAGCGGTGGCCTGGGGATTGTCTACGGCTGCTGGAGTTCATGACCAGTTACCTGGTCACGACCCACCAGGGGACTGCTCTTCAGCTGCTGACCCATTGTCCTCCAAACCACTTAAAACAGAATACTGTCAATCATTATGATGTTAGGAATGAAGTTTATTCTCATTCATATATTAAAGCAAACATTTATGTTGGTGTTCTGTATGATGGATCAAAGCTTTGTAAGCTTATATACTGGTAGAGATGGAATTTCAGTTGGAAATTTTTATAGCTTATGTCTGTCAGCTCTCAACTTAAAGGAATAGTTTACCCAAAAATGAAAATTCTGTCAATTATTCACCATCATGTCATTCCAAACTTGTTTGACTTTTTCTTCTATAAAACACAAAAGATGTTTTCAGTATTTTTAGTATTCTTTTTTTTTTTTCTGTCATACAGTGAAAGTCAGTGGGGTCCCACAAATGTTGTTTTCCACCCCATTGACGTTGTCATTGTATGGAAAAAACGATATAAAAATTACTGCTGTCAAAAACAAATGCCTTAACCTGAAAAAATTATTCGCATGCGTTAACATGTTAAAACTATTTAACACAATTAACGCAGCATCTATTTTTTTCCGTCATCCTTAAGTTAACATTACAGTACAGTATCTCACAGAAGTGAGTACATCCCTTACATTTTTGTAAATATTTTCTTATATCTTTTCATGTGACAACACTGAAGAAATGACACTTTGCTACAATGTGAAGTAGTGAGTGAACAGCTTGTATAACAGTGTAAATTTGCTGTCCCCACAAAATAACTCAGCACACAGCCATTAATGTCTAAACCGCTGGCCACAAAAGTGAGTACACCCCTATGTGAAAATGTCCAAATTGGGCCCAAAGTGTCAATATTTTGTGTGGCCACCATTATTTTCAGCACTGCCTTAACCCTCTTGGGCATGGAGTTCACCAGAGCTTCACAGGTTGCCACTGGAGTCCTCTTCCACTCCTCCATGACCACATCACGGAGCTGGTGGATGTTAGAGACCTTGCGCTCCTCCACCTTCCGTTTGAGCATGCCCCTCAGATGCTCAATAGAGTTTAGGTACCCTCAGCTTCTTTGGCCCAGTCTCTGAAGGGAGGGGATCATGCTCTGCTTCAGTATGTCACAGTACATGTTGGCATTCATGGTTCCCTCAATGAACTGTAGCTCCCCAGTGCCAGCAGCACTCATGCAGCCCCAGACCATGACACTCCCACCACCATGCTTGACTGTAAGCAAGACACACTTGTCTTTGTACTCCTCACCTGGTTGCCACCACACACATCTCTTGACACCATCTGAACCAAACAAGTTTATCTTGGTCTCATCAGACCACAGGACATGGTTCCAGTAATCCATGTCCTTAGTCTGCTTGTCTTCAGCAAACTGTTTGCCAGCTTTCTTGTGCATCATCTTTAGAAGAGGCTTCCTTCTGGGACGACAGCCATGCAGACCAATTTGATGCAGTGTGCGGCGTATGGTCTGAGCACTGACAGGCTGACCCCCCACCCCTTCAACCTCTGCAGCAATGCTGGCAGCACTCATACGTCTATTTCCCCAAACACAACCTCTGGATATGATGCTGAGCACATGCACTCAACTTCTTTGGTCGACCATGGCGAGGCCTGTTCTGAGTGAAACCTGTCCTGTTAAACCGCTGTATGGTCTTGGCCACCGTGCTGCAGCTCAGTTTCAGGGTCTTGGCAATCTTCTTATAGCCTACGCCATCTTTATGTAGAGCAACAATTCTTTTTTTCAGATCCTCAGAGAGTTCTTTGCCATGAGGTGCCATGTTGAACTTCCAGTGACCAGTGTGAGAGAGTGAGAGCGATAACACCAAATTTAACACACCTGCTCCCCATTCACACCTGAGACCTTGTAACACTAACGAGTCACATGACACCAGGGGAGAGAAAATGGCTAATTGGGCTCAATTTGGACATTTTTACTTAGGGGTGTACTCACTTTTGTGGCCAGCGGTTTAGACATTAATGGCTGTGTGTTGAGTTCTTTTGAGGGGACAGCAAATTTACACTGTTATACAAGCTGTTCACTCACTACTTCACATTGTAGCAAAGTGTCATTTCTTCAGTGTTGTCACATGAAAAGATATAATAAAATATTTACAAAAATGTGAGGGGTGTACTCACTTCTGTGAGATACTGTATATGATCACATTCTTATTCATGCAAATGTTTTTAAACCATTCAAGCGCAACAATAAAGTGTTGGTAGCACAATCTGAGCCGCATTGAGTTCTCTTTCGTGCTTGAATGGACAAAACACAAAATTATGTCAAAATGCCCATTTTGTTGAGTATCCTCGTAAGCACAGTCTTAAATTAGTTACATTTTTAAATGAACACAAAGAGTTGTGAGAAAATAGTGTCGCAGGTCTTAAAGTGACAGCAGCCTAATAAACCTGCTACAGTCTGCCAATAATGATAAAGGAAAAAAGGAAAAAGAAAATCACTCACTGCTCTTAAATGAGTAACTTTTGTAGCTTTAATAAAAATTAATCTATATTTTAATCTAAATTATGCAGCGAAGATTGAAGTGTTTGATAACTGCTTTGATTCTGGATATTTCCTACCTGTTGGATCAAATATTTAAAATATACTGTCTTTGTTGTTTCTACATTAATTTGGAGATTAAATTTGAAATTATTATAATAAGCATATATTAAAAACTTTAATGTTAGGTGCAATTAATCGTGATTAATTACAGAAAAATGTGTAATTAATTAATTCATTTTTTTTTTATCGATTGACAGCACTATTAAAAATATGTTTGTTTGTGTTCCCCAGAAGAAATACAGGTAACACTTTAGTTTAGGGTTTCTCATTAACTATTTGCTTATTAGCATGCATATTACTAAGAAATTTGCTGCTATTAGTACTTATTAAAGCCTTATTCTGCATGACCATATTCTACATCTCTTAATCCTACCTAAAGCAGTATTTAGGAGTTTGAGGCAAAAGTAGTAGTTAATAGTTAGTTAATAGTGAGAACTGGACCCTAATCTAAAGTGTGACCGAAATAAAGAAAGAAAATAAATAGACAATAAAATTATTTATCATTTACTCAATTTTTATTCAGTAAAACAGTATAGCTATTTTTTATTTTATGTTATTTTATTTTGTTTTAGAAATACAGATTCGCAGAACTTTTGCAGAAATGCTTTCAACCCAAACTGTCTCAGAAAAATGAGTATGCTGTGTAATCCCAGCTCAATAAAACACTGCATGCAGTGTGTCAGCCAACTACACCTGCAAGGCCTGGATCAAATCTCCTCCCAGTGGAGTTTTGAGGTCTGAGCACATGTGGAACCAACACCGTGCAATATAATGAGTGCTAAAACTACTGTCAAGATGTTGAGGCAAAGGAACTTGTGAATGTCTGGTATGAAGTATTTGTGTTCATAATAACTATAATGAGAACTTTCTCACCCTTCTTTTTGGTTTCAAGCTATACTTTTATTAATCTCCAAGCCCCTTTGGTCCAAAATAGTTTAGTTAAATTGTATAATTGCAAAGCGTGGTTATAAAACAATGGGTGGACTTGTTAAATAAGATTCCTGGAAGCTTATCGGCTCATGTGGTGCGCGAAACCCCCCAAAACAACCCCAATTCCCAACTCCAAACTTACCCTGGCCAGCATAAGTCAATCTCAGTCTGAAAGAGCAAGCAGCTGTTATATTATAGACACTTGAGCATAGCACAAAACACTGTGGTATTGTTTCCCAACCCCAGGCTTTGTATTAAAAGCTTTAAAGAATAAGTTACTATGGGAAAAGGCATGTTTTGGACTGAATCGTAGCCTTTTAGCACTCTGCCAGAGCGTTTAACTCAAAATCGGGAGTGGAGTAGTGCCGAAGTGCAGAGTCTGTGTCTGTTTTCAGGTAACAAGAAGCATCTCAAACAAGGTGTCAGCTGTGGACACTCACACACATAAAACTTATTCATATCCATTCACAAACACTTCTGGATTGTTGGATGCGATTTCTCTGGGAATTGCAATGGTTAGATAAGATATGTTCTCACACATCGTGGCTGTTGAAAAGCATGAGAATGTGGCGGTACAAAGAGATCTCTGTTGGTGTGGAGGACAGAATGTTGATGTTTTTGTGTCAAATGTTTGCAGTTTAAAATGTCTGTCTGTCTGTCGAATATGTGTCTGTCTGTCTGTCAAATGTGTGTTTAGATGATTCCAGTATCCAAGCTAATCTTTAGTTTTTCCATAGGAACAGGAAGAGAATAAGGGGGCGACCAGCTGGCCTGAATTCTACATCGATCAGATAAATTCTATGGCTGCTGTAAGTATGACTTGCCAGCTAGACAGCAAATACTGAACATTTCCCTGACCATGCTAATTCCCGTCTTTTCCCTGAGGACATAAAAGTCTTAGTCAAGAGGGAGTCATTAAACTCACATATGCTGCCTTGAGGAAGTTGTTGGGGATGTAAGAGTAGTAAACAACTGTAAATATTTCATAGGGCAAAGAGCGCTGATGCTCATCAAACCTGAGATAATTGGTGAAGCTATAAATTCCTTCACACATTTTTTGAATTATGTACTTTAACAAAACTCTGATCTGGCAAACTTTGGTCAGTCCATTAATTGCCTTTACGTTAAATATCACCACCAGAGGAAGTCCCTGCTGGCCTTGGAGAAGGAGGATGTGGAGGAGAGGAATAAGACCATAGAGAGCTTGAAAACAGCCCTCCGCACACAGCCAATGAGGTACTGCCTTTAGCACACACACTCACTAATGGTCATTGTGTGTATATATATATATATATATATATATATATATATATATATATATATATATATATATATATATATATATATATATATATATATATATATATATATATGCAATGACTGATACCAATAGTTTGATTTTCTTGAGGGGAAAAAAAAAAAAACCTCTCTCGACTTATACTGTAAATCTTACTGGGAACCCTCTCATTTGGTGTATTACTATAATATTAGATAACTGAAAACATTATTAAAATTAATAACAGAGGCCAAACTATTATATTCAACTGCTATTCATTTTCAGATATAATAATTGCACTCAAATAAAAACTGAAATGTTTGTATACAACTTAGTTGACAAGGTAGTTTTCATAAACATTTGTCTTCATGACAAATTTATTCAAACATACAAATCAGTGGTGTGCAGTGGTGTTTTAAAATGAGGAGGCAAAGTCCTCATTTATGTCCCTGTTACACAATTTTAAGTTAGCATTACATGAAAAGAGAGACCAAATTCAATTCTATTTTGTTATTTTTACACTATGTAATGTTCTATTTATTAAAACCAAGTATAAATTTCATCAAATTAGTGTTTTTACACATTTTTACATTTATTCCAAAATAATAACTAAAGGCAGTAACAATTTAAACAATATGTATTATTTTTATACTAATATTCAGTCTTTCTTTTTAATAGTCAATTTATTTTCAGCATACACTGGTCACTCACTCACAGACACAAAGATGTACCTTTAATTTCACCACACTCATTGCTCACTAAAACCCCCAGCAGTCATCATGTTTTCAGGTCATTTCGACTTTGATTTTAACATGACACAAAGCGGTGATATCTAAGTGACAGTTGTTTACTTACTTTTTAATTAGTCTTCCCATTAACGCCATCACTGTCTTCATTCAGGCCGATTCGAAGAGAACGCGCACGAAAACGAGAGGCGGGATTTATCGCAGGAACCAATCACGTCCAATCATAACCAATCATATCCAATCATAGCGCGATTGAGGCATTGTCTCCTCTCATGTGACTTTCCCCCATTCATTCTCAATTATCCCCCACTAAACCCAACGCACGATGAGGTGGCTCTGCTTTGTTTCTATGAGCTGAAGGAAGTTACAGAGAAGTCTGGAGTCTTTTGTCACGAGTCAGAGTCGAGTCTCGAGTCATTTAAAAAAAAAAAACCTCATACTCAAATCCTTTTTTTTTTTTTTTTATCAGTTACACTTTTTCCGTAAGTTGAATAGGTAAGGTGTAGGATGTGGCGTAAGCTTTATGAACTTCAAGAGTTTTACACATTCTTCCTACGCTGAATACGGAAGGCGGTCTGGCGGAAGCTAGATATTTTACTTCATAACTTGTTAAATATGGATATTTTTTTTTACACAAACACATCGCTTCACTTCAGAAGCCCTTAACCCCCAGAGCTGTGTGGAGTGCACGTTTATGATGGATGGATGTAGATGTAACATCTACATCAGCTCATACTAGTGACCCCTGTACACTGCCATTATAAAGCTTGGATGCGTCAGGATATTTATAAATATTTCTCAGATTGTTTTCATCAGAAAGAGTCATATACACCTAGGATGGCTTGAGGGTGAGTAAAGCTTGGGCTAATTTTCATTTAAATTGAACTAATCCTTTAAAGAGGAACAGATGACTGACTCGCGCTCCGAGGTGCTACGGTGGTCTGTCACATCATATTAAGAGCGACAAAACGGCATTTATTGTTTGAATTTTGTAATAAAATTGACAGAATTTGAAATCTGAGACTTTGTTTCTTATCAGAAGTAACAGAGCACAAAGCTCTTTGTGATTATTAGATGGGAGGTTTGGTGTAGGGAAAAACTGCAGACCTGGCAACCCTGGCTTGAAATACGGGTGATTCATAGGGTCAAATAGAGCCTGCTTTAACTCTCTATTTTTTATTTTTTATTTTTTTAACTGTTAATGCGTTATTGTCTTGTTAACTTCTAAATTCAAGACCAGAGACATTTTCTTCACACACAGTATAAGTTGCAGTCTGACACATTTTTATGCCCCCTTTTGATTTACTAATTGACAGGATCGTCCCTGATCATTGGATAGTGATTATTGGCTGATACATAGTGCATCCCTGAGATATATATATATATATATATATATATATATATATATATATATATATATATAATTATATACACACACACACACACACACACACACACACACACATATATATATGAGTATAGATCTTTCATGTATACATTCATGAAATTTTCATTTATACTATTGTATACTATTTTAATGTATTCTTATGAAACTGCTCAAAAAACAGATGTGAAATATTTATCATCCCAATAAATGCACACTAAAATTGAAATTGAAATTGTAAATGAAGCTTGTACAAAAGATGTTAATGTTGGCCTGCTTTTACACATATTTAATTGTATTATTTTTGTTAATTCCCAGTTTTATAAAATAACATGTGCATTTAAAGGCACTGTAACAGCTGCAGAAGTGATTATGAATTTCTATTGCTGTCCCCCAGAAACCGTTTACAGGGCCAGCAACCGTCTCTAAGCTACAACAGAAAATGCGCTTAAAATTCAGGACATTAAGTTTAAAATTTTCCATGTGTTCTCCTACCTATGAGTTGAAATGTCTTTTCATGCGCTTGGCCTGACCTCTGTCATGCTCCTCAAGGTTTGTGACACGCTTCATAGACCTCGATGGACTGACGTGCATCTTGAACTTCCTGAAAACGATGGACTACGAGACCACCGAATCTCAGATCCACACCTCACTCATTGGCTGCATTAAAGCCCTGATGAACAACTCTCAGGGACGTGCCCATGTACTCGCACATTCAGAAAGCATCAACATTATCGCTCAGAGCTTGGCCACCGAGAACATCAAGACCAAAGTGGCCGTTCTGGAGATCATGGGTGCTGTTTGCTTGGTGCCAGGAGGACACAAGAAAATCCTGGAAGCCATGATGCACTATCAGAAGTTCGCTTGTGAACGGACGCGATTTCAGGTGGGCAGGAGAATTCAAGATTTTTCTCTCATAGCCACATTGGGCCTCATTATTCAAACACAAATCATTCATAAAAAACACTAAATACATAAATTGTCCCTTTGAATTGAATGCAACAGAAATTCGTTCTGCTTGTGTTTCATGAATAAGGCCGTTGAGACTTATGAATGAAATATTAAGAGGTCTTTCTCCTTTGTTGTTCTCATTCTTTCTCCCCATCTTCTCGGTTTACACATAGACCCTTCTAAATGACTTGGACAAGAGTACGGGCCGCTACAGAGATGAGGTGAACCTCAAGACGGCAATCATGTCCTTCATCAACGCGGTCCTCAGTCAAGGAGCAGGGGAGGTAAGCGCTACTTTCTCCACATCTGCATCTCATTAGATTCAAATCATCCAAGAGTTTCTCCCTGACTTCCAACGTTTCATTTACAGACCAGTTTGGAGTTCAGAATTCATTTGCGGTATGAATTTCTAATGCTGGGCATCCAACCAGTGATTGATAAATTGCGGTCCCATGAAAACTCCACGTTAGATCGGTAAGTGCTGTATTTTGAGACGCGCTGTCCTCAAGTACTTGGCTGAGTTCTGTTGAACTTAACATGCAGTCATCTTTTATTACTCTTCAGGCATTTGGACTTCTTTGAGATGCTACGAAATGAAGATGAATTAGCCCTAGCTAAGCG
Source organism: Ctenopharyngodon idella (assembly GCF_019924925.1). Taxonomy (NCBI): domain Eukaryota; kingdom Metazoa; phylum Chordata; class Actinopteri; order Cypriniformes; family Xenocyprididae; genus Ctenopharyngodon; species Ctenopharyngodon idella. The sequence goes on from NC_067236.1 coordinate 28,399,449, forward strand.
GTTTGAAAATGTATGCTTGCGGTCTAATTTGTCTCTGAATATAGCCACTTTGTTTTAGTAGTAATTTCAAGATTGTCTCTTTGTTTGGTTCAGGTTCATATAGACACTAAAAGTGCCACTCAGGTGTTTGATCTCATCCGGAAGAGGATAAACCACACGGACGCCTTCCCGCACTTTATGTCTGTCTTACAGCACTGTCTTCATATGCCTTGTGAGTGATGTCACTTCCCTTAACCCCTCCATATCAGTGTGAGCAAATGAACATCCAACATGTTACCTCATCATACACAAATAGTGGCACTTACAAAAGAATACCGTGGTATATAGTTTCTGACAGGCCACTACGGTAATACCATGTTTTATGGACATTTATTGCTCATGCACCATGGTAATATATATATATATATATATATATATATATATATATATATATATATATATATATATATATTTTAACAATTACAAGTTTTAGTTAAAAAGTAGTTCTCTTTTTGTGAATTGTAGTCAGCATTAGATTTTATTATGAACATTACCATTCCAAAGTTTGGGGTCAGTAAAAATATATATTTTTAAAGAAATTAATAGTTTTATTCAGGCAGGATGCATTAAATTGATCATAAGTGACAGTAAAGACATTTATATAAAAGATTTCTATTTCAAATAAATGCTGTTCTTTTGAACTTTCTATTCATCAGAGATGTACCACACTTTCCATAAAAAATATTAAAGGGTTAGTTCACCCAAAAATGAAAATTCTGTCATTAATTACTCACCCTCGCGCCATTACTTATCCTAAAGACTTTCGTTTATCTTCGGAACACAAATGAAGATGTTTTTAATGAAATCCAAGAGGTTTCTGTCCCTCCAAAGAGATCAATGCAACTACCACTTTCAAGGTCCAGAAAGGTGGGAAAGACATCATTAAAGTAATCCATGTGACTCCAGTGGTTTAACCTCAATTTTATGAATAGTGATTTGTTTGAGCAAAAAAACATAATTTACCACATTAATTACAAAACAATATTATCCAAAGAGTGTTCATGCAACAATGTGAGCTCTTGCGTGAACACAAAATGCATGCGTTGTGGTGCTTTCGTACGTGCGAGTCTGAACACAACATGCATGCGTTGTGATGCTCTCGTGAACGCGCTTTGCAGATCAGTGTTTTCGTAAATACAGTGATAAATTGTTTATTTTTTGCACAACCAAAGCACTCATAAAATTGTAACATGGAGTACTTTAATGATGTCTTTCCTACCTTTCTTGACCTTGAAAGAGGTAGTTGCGTTGGATCTCTATGGAGGAACATAAAGCTCTCAGATTTCATTAAAAAGATCTTCATTTGTGTTCCGAAGATGAATGAAGGTCTTACGGATGTGGAACCGACATAAGGGAGAAAAATTAATGATAGAATTTTCATTTTTGGGTGAACTAACCCTTTAAGCAGTAAAACTGTTTTTAACATTGATGATAATAAAATGTTTCCTGAGCATCAAATCAGCATATTAGAAATATTTCTGAAGGACCATGTGACACCAAAGACTGGAGTAATGATGCTGAAAATTCAGATTTGATCACAGGAATAAATTACATATTAAAATATATTAAAATAGAAAACAGTTATTTTATATTGTAATAATAGTATTTCACAATATTACTGTTTTTACTGTATTTTTGATCAAATAAATGCAGCCTTGGTGAGCATAAGAGACTTCTTTCAAAAACATGAAAAAGTCTTACAGACCCCAAACATTTGAACAGTTGTGTATATATTTGCATTGTATGGGCCATTGCCCACTTTGCTCTCTACATATCGGCATCAGCCCTTAAAAACATATTAGTTGATTACTATAGTGAACGCTGTGTAGTTTGCTTAGAAGTGTTGACATCATCTTTGCTCTTTGCTCACAGACAAAAGAACTGGGAACACTGTGCAGTACTGGCTCCTTCTCGATCGAATTGTCCAGCAGATTGTCCTACAGAACGATAAGGGTCATGACCCCGATGTGGCTCCCCTTGAGAACTTCGACGTGAAGAACGTGGTGCGAATGTAAGTGGCACAGTCCAAGAATTTGTATACCCAAAGAAGTAGTACCCTGGTGTTTTCAGTTGCTCTCATTTATTAATATCCTGAGCTTTTAATACCATCCAAAACTGCCTGCCATTTGGTAAATTTTGCAATTTCAGTTATTTAGCTTTGCAAATTAAAATCCCAAATACATAATCCAGTCTCAAAGTCATTTTAGAGCTAGCCACCCATCCACCTGTACCTCATCACATTTTAGGAAAGCGCCAGACCATAGATTTTGGTGTCGTATGGTTTTAAACTTAGACCCTTCCAGAATATGATTGAACATGACAATCATGAACGTGTACAGATTGAAAAGTAGCTTCTTTTTGGTGGTACAAGAGTTAAAATAATCAACTCTTGTAAATAAATAAACTTTGTGTCATCTTTCTGCATGGGATTAATTAGAAGTGAGACACAACTTCATTCTAGTTCAAACAAGTCGAAGGCTGAGAGACGGTCTGGGACAGTTTCAGTCAAATAAAAACAAATATGCAGAATGCATATGGAAAACATTTGGTGGTTTGATCAAATGTTACAGAGCTGAAATTTGACTCAAGTTTTAAGGCGACAGGGGCACCTCTGATTGCTTAACATTTCGCACCGAGGTTCCTTGGTTTCCTGCTGGTCCTACCCAACTAATATGAAGCCATCTTTGTGCTTTTTTAAGAATTATGAATGCCAAGTTTTGTGGTTTAGGGTCACATGGTGCTATTTAAAATGATACTTCACCCAAAAATGAAAATTGTGATCATTTACACTCCCTCATGTCGTTCCAAAACTGTATGACTTTCTTTCTTGTGTGGAACATGACATTCTCGATTCCTTTTATGTGAATTTTGTGTGAACTATCCCTTTAGCCATACATAAGTGCCCAACGCTGTTCTCTTGTTCGATTTTACAGGTTAGTCAATGAGAACGAGGTGAAACAATGGAAAGAACAAGCGGAAAAAATGAGAAAAGGTACATGACCTCTCTATGAGGCGAATATTGATCTAAGTGACTGTTTATCCTCAGTAGGCCTTGAATGTGTTTACATGTGCCTTCGTCAGCATGGGAATCAGCGATGACATTGCTGATGTTGTCAAATACTGAAGTCTTTGTGCATTTTGATTTTTTTTTTTTTTTTTTTTTTTTATATATGTGTGTTTTCTCTGGCTTGAATCGTAGAGCATAATGAACTTCAGCAGAAGCTGGAAAAGAAAGAAAGAGAGTGTGATGCAAAAGCCCAAGAGAAAGAAGAAATGATGCAAACACTCAATAAGATGAAAGAGAAGCTGGAGAAGGAGAGCAGTGAACATAAGCTTGTTAAGCAGCAAGTGGCTGACCTTTCTGCCCGGCTACATGAGATGAGTAATGTATGTTACATATGCACATAAGCACAAAGTACCTCTTCCAAAACCTAATTTTCTCCTGTTGGCAGCTACATTTTAAGGCAACAACCTAACTGAAATGGAACCTCATATGTCACTGAATTGGAACAAGCTCTTAGCTCCTTGGCTGCTATTTAGACTGCTAGTTAGACTGATCTGGTGTCGAATGAGACCAGATAATCCAGCTACTACTTCAGAGAGTGTCATCTAACTATAACATGTCCAAAAAAATATGTCAGTACCATAGTATCATCACCAAACTAAAGAGTCAGGACCAGAGACCACTTTCCTGTCTAAAGTTATTGAACAGAAAGTCCTTTACGGCAAGCGGGGAGCAGGAAAGTGTTAGATAGATCAGGAAATATATAAAAGGGCAGGTGTAAACATCAGGCAGAAAAATAGAGAATACAGAGGGAGGGAAGGAAATTCAAGGAGTGAATTAGTTAGACTGATCTGGTGTCAAAGGAGACCAGATAATCCAGCTAGACCATCTTACTATCTTAGGATGGTTTACGTAAAAAAAAAAAAAAAATCATTGCACACATAGAAATAGTGAGAACTAGTATATATATATATATATATATATATATATATACAGTGCTCAGCGTAAATGAATACACCCCCTTTGAAAAGTAACATTTTAAACAATATCTCAATGAACACAAAAACAATTTCCAAAATGTTGACAAGACTAAGTTTAATATAACATCTGTTTAACTTATAACATGAAAGTAAGGTTAATAATATAACAAAATTTTCAGTTTTACTCAAATTAGGGTGATGCAAAAATGAGTACACCCCACTGAAAGTCTCTGGAGCAAAGCTAAATTTTAGACTACAAATGTCTAATTTAACAAGAATTCAACCACAGGTGAGTCTAATTATTCATTACACAGGTGTCCAGCAGACAGTTGACTATAAAAGGGTGTTAAAACCCCTTCCCATTTCATGCTGTCAGCAATGGCACCACATGGAAGAGAAATGTCACAAGACCTGAGAAAGAAAATAATTTCTTTACACCAGAAAGGTGAAGGCTACAAGAAGATCAGCAAAGCTTTACTTATCAGTCAGAATACTGTAGCAAAAGTGGTACAAAAAATTTAAAAAGATGGAACTGCAACCATCTCACAGAGATGTCCAGGTCGTCCACGGAAGTTAACACCTCGACAGGAGCGTCTTCTGATGAGAAAAAAGCCCGCCTAGAGTTTGCCAGGGCCCATGCTGACAAAGATAAAGACTGCTGGGACTCTATACTCTGGAGTAATGAGACCAAGATAAATGTTTTTGGAACTGATAGCTTCAAAACTGTATGGCGTCACAAAGGTGAGGAATACAGAGAAAAATGCATGGTGCCTACAGTGAAACATGGTGGTGGCAGTGTCCTCATGTGGGGCTGCATGAGTGCTGCTGGTGTCAGGGAGCTGCATTTCATTGATGGCATCATGAATTCACAGATGTACTGCTCTATACTGAAAGAGAAGATGCTACCATCACTCCGTGCCTTTGGTCGTCGTGCACTTTTCCAACATGACAATGATCCTAAACACACATCTAAGGCCACTGTTGGATTTCTGAAGAAGAACAGGGTGAAAGTGATTCAGTGGCTCCTGATCTGAACCCAGTCGAACACCTATGGGGAATTCTGAAGAGACAAGTTGAGCATCACTCTCCATCCAGCATCCAGTCTCTAAAAGAGGTCATTCTTGAAGAATGGAAAAAGATAGATATTGCAAAATGTCGCCAACTTGTTCATTCCATTCCTAGAAGACTTGGTGCTGTCATTAAAAATCATGGAGGCCATACAAAGTACTAGATGTAGTAGTTTTTGTTGTGGGGTGTACTCATTTTTGCATCACCCTAATTTGAATAAAACTGAAAATTGTGTAATCTAAGTTATATATTAACCTTTCTTTCATGTTATAATTTAAACAACTGTTATATAAAACTTAGTCTTGTCAACATTTTGGAAATTGTTTTCGTTCATTGAGATATTGTTTAAAATGTTACTTTTCAAAGGGGGTGTACTCATTTACGTTGAGCACTGTGTGTGTGTGTGTGTGTGTGTGTGTGTGTGTATGTATGTATATATATATATATATATATATATATATATATACATACATACATACATACACGTATATATTTAAGAAATATTTGCATGTATATACTCTATATATATATTTCTATAATTTATATTGTATAAATATTACATATATAAATATAACAAATTTTTTGTGAATATATACATGCATGTGTGTGTATTTATATATACATAATAATTATACACAGTACACACACATATATTATGTAAACACAAACTTTTATTTAATTCTTAATCGTTTGACAGCCCTAACTAACTAACTAATAAATAAATACATAAATATCCCTTTTCCCTTACAAAAAGGTTCCCTTACAAAAACTACTGTAGTGGTATTGGATGATTTCCATATTCATGTACTATAGTATTTCCAGTATACACTAAGGTATTTCAAAGAATACTATGGTAATGTCATGTCCAAAATAATCATGGTACTGGTACCATTCCAGTGGTACTCGTTTGTTTGTGTATAAGCCAGCATAGCTGAAACAGCTTGGAGCCTTCGATGCCTAAAAATGCAGTGTCAACAGCTCATGGGGTTTGGAACAGACAAAAATGTTTTGATTCATAATTATAATAGAGCCAAAGCCTCACAACACTTTTGCTTCATGTTCCTACTGTGTCTTGCTTTTTAGAGGACAAATATCCCAGGCGGCCCCCCTCTCGTCCCATTGGCCCCTGGTAGCATCCCACCTCCACCACCAGGTCTAGCTGGCATTCCTCCTCCACCACCTCCAGGTGGAGCACCACCACCCCCTCCCCCTCCCCCTGGTGGACCGCCACCTCCACCAGGCCTGCCTGGCTTTGGTGCTCCTCCTCCCATTGGAGGTCTTCTGGGCTCCACGCTGAAGAAAAAGAACATCCCTCAACCGTCCAATCCGCTTAAGTCTTTCAACTGGACCAAACTCAGTGAAGTGAGTTATTAAACGTTTGTAATGTTTATGAAATACATCAATGTGTGTTGTTTTTTTTTTTGTTGTTTTTTTGTTTTATTCAGAAGTCACAACCAGCTGTTTTTATTAAAACAAAATAAGCCATGATAGGCCATTCTTTACAACCATGGTAAAGGGGTGTTGTTAGGCATGACATGAAGCACAACAGCAAAACTGTGGCTGCACTAATACTGTAAAACACACCAATTTTCAATAAATAATGACTTTTATTAATATTAATAAACACAATAATTATTTTCATTTTTATATATATATATATATATATATATATACACACATACAACTGTTAGTCTTTATAAATGTTTCTTTATAAATTACCTCAATGTAGTTTATTCATTACTCATCTCTGTCTCACAGAATAAACTGGAAGGGACATTGTGGCTGGAATTGGATGAAATCAGAGTTTTCAAACAATTGGACTTGGAGGATATTGAAAAAACATTCTCCGCTTACCAGAGACAGCAGGTATAAGACATTTTTTGAGAACTTTTACCCTTCTGCTCCTGGATTGTAAATATCGTGCACATTGTTCCAAATGCATTTTGAGAATAATACTGGAGTGTCAGACTAAAATGACTAAAACTCCACTCCTTGAATTTCTTTCCCTCCCTCCGTATTCTCTATTTTTCTGCCTGATGTTTACACCTGCCCTTTTATACATTTCCTGATCTAACTAACACTTTCCTGCTCCCCGCTTGCCGTAAAGGACTTTCTGTTCAATAACTTTAGACAGGTAAGTGGTTTCTGGTCCTGACTCTTTAGTTTGGTGATGATACTATGGTACTGATATGTTTTTTTTGAACATGTTATAGTTAGATGGCACTCTCTAAAGTACTTTAGGATACCGTATGAATTATTGAATCTTAAAAATAAACGTCCTGTTACATCTCACCCCCAAAAAAGAAAAGTAATTAAATTTGGCATAAAGATAATGTTTTGTTGCACTGTGTGCATTTTGTTGCATTATTTTTAGAGCACATTTTGCAGTTTACTATTCTGATACAGTACTCTTTACTTCATTATAATGAAAAATAAAATGAATTTTAGTCAGGTTAGACGGCATATTGAATTTAACTCAGATAAAAAGTGTGAGGGACAGACGTTCAGTACAATACCATGCACTATATAAAGGTCCTAGATCATGTAATTTTCACAACTTTTAACTGTTTTATAGAGTTTTTGTCTACTGTAAATTTTTTGGAAAGATGTTTTGTCAGCTGAACAATTGTTAAACAACAGTACAGTCCATTGAATGCACTGTATAACCCTCAAAGCCTCGTTTTCATTCCTGTCAAAAAATAAATATGGCAGTACCCTGACTAAGGGCTATACCTTAAAATTAAAGTAATATGAGAATATGAAAATGAGAGGGTTTTTGCATTAAACTCTCTGTACTTAAAACATGATTTTAATGACAATTATGTAAAATGCATTACTGTAAAAACATTTCTCAATCTTAATTGTCTTAAAATAGATTTTATGTTCTGCTTTTACAAAATAAAATGTCTTATTTTGCTTTTTGGAATTAAATGTTATTTTCTTAAAAGGTTTTCATGAGATTCACCCAAATACCATATATAAATAATAGTAATCAATAAGAACATTAGTATATATTAAAGTAATGCCTGATGCTATCACTACCATGATACCACTATAGTTTTAATCAGCATTCTTATCACCAAATTGTTGCCTTTTGTATCCTAGCTTAAAAACACAACGAACCAAATGACCTATTTCAGTTTATTAGCGAGCATTTCAAGATGTCTCTGTTCGTAATTAGCCAAGTTGGTTATGAGGCATGCAGTTGGTTTTGCATGCATCTGGAGTTTATGCAATAGTGAAGGAGACAGATTTCCACCAACTAAAAAACAAATATCCCCCCCCTGTTTTTGGACAGATTCCCTTCCACTCCTTTCACCCTCTCCCTCCTCCAAATAAAATCCGGCGTGCCATTGTCTAAACACGCAATTTCTTGCTGTCTGCTCCCCAGCTGGCACTAAAAAGGAGGAGATGACTGTTTTCAGCCTCTGTTGTTGTGGATGTCTGGTGTGTTCGGTCACAGATGTGTCATGAGCATGTTGTCCTGTGTTTGAAAAATCATTTTGTTTGGGTTTTACTTTAGAGAGCAGGTGTCTTGTTGGTTTCACATTCAGCGTATTTGCTAATGACTGTGGTTTTGCTTTTAAACTATGTTATGATGTTCAGAACCACACTACATTTGAAAAATGCTTTAGTCTCTAAATATCATCCCATGCATGACAAGTACACCAACTTTGAGGACAATCAAACGCTGATTTGCACCAAAACCTCAAGTGTGAAACCAACTTTAGACTGCTCTCTTAGTTTTTGCTCTTCATTGCAATGTGGTATTAATGCTGACCTTAACTCCACTTGTCTGTCTGCAGAAAGAATCAGAGGATGACACTGTCACTTCTAAAAAGGTCAGAGAATTGTCTGTCATCGATGGTCGCCGTGCACAAAACTGCAACATCCTTCTCTCCAAGTGAGTCTGTAGCTTAGGAACCCATAGACACCATCTTTGACCATTTAAGATTCGTTCACGGTAATGAACATTCCTGCATGACTCACTGTAGAACAATTCTTTGTTTATTTAAGCCATTTTGGATGATCCTAGGCAGGATTATTTTCCTGTTGCATCACAAGTCGCCATAGAAGTGGCGATAAACATCTCCCCCACAAGCTCACTTCATGTGTTCGATTTAATTGTACAGCTATGAACGAAGCCTGGAATTCAGCTATTTTAAACATTTACTGCATCAAGAAACATTCATTCACAGTAAACATGTGCGGTATACGGTAATACGATATATCACGATAATGAACATATGCACGTTATTGTTATTGTGGGTACTTCAAAATACTGTGAACAATTATTATTATGAATTATTCCAATTTTTAGGATGCATTTTAAGAATACTTTACCCATCATCCGTTTAAAATGCACAAAACCGCTGTATCCTGCGACAAAGAGGCACACACGTGTAAACAAGCCCAACACGCATGAGCAGCGCATAGCTGAAGGTGCATATTTACTCTCTGACAACAGATGGCGCTGATGGAACAGCAGAAATGCAGTGGTTACCCCGGTAACACCTGTAAACAAAGCAGCTGCGTTACCTTTTAGTATTTAAATGTTTCAAACAGCCATTCAGATTTTTGTATTCGCCATGGTATTCATCACAGCACCAAATACTTAAAGACTTAAGGCTATTTATTTTCAAATTTTAAACATTTTTATATTTTAATCTGGGCTACTACAACATGCCCTAGGTTTTGTTTGCATATGTTCTGATTTTGTTCATTCACACTTTAGCATAAAGTTAACATTATTTAATTCATTAGTTAACATAAACTAACAATGAAAAATACTTCTAAAGCATTTATTAATCTTAGTTCATGTTAATTTCAACATTAAGTTGTAACTGTATTATTTAATGGAGTTGAGCTAACATGAACAAACTGTTATTAATCCTTTTATAATATGACAACACTTTTTTTTGCAAATTATTTCAATATCGTGATAATACTGTATACTGTGATTAAAATCTTCGGCAATTATTGCAACATGAAAATTTGATACTTGAAAATTTGAAATTTGCTGTTGCATCAGCAGCCAATGAGCTGCGGCTCAACATTCAAACAGGGGTTAATTCATGTACGGTACTTGTGCAGCAGCATGTCTTACATGCTCACAGCAATGTCTGTAAATGTATTGGCAGTAGCAAGTCTCGGTACTTGCTCTGCAGCAGCAGCAACAGCGTAGCAGATCTATTCTGCCAAGACCATATACATTAACAATGCCATATTCATTACCATGCCAATCTCCCGAGGGTTGTCATGACAGAAATATATTTTATCCACTCATGAAAGCCACACTCAAAGATTCACTTAAATCTATTTCTTGCAGGTTAAAACTCTCCAATGAGGAGATCAAGAGAGCCATACTGACCATGGATGAGCAGGAAGACTTACCCAAGGATATGTTGGAGCAGGTGAGATGCATCACCACATACAGTACTTCATCAATTACCTCACACTTTAACTCATAATTCCAGATGGCTTATGTCCAAACAAACCTGTTTTACTGCAGTGGATTGACGTCAAACATTTCAGAACTGTGATTAGCTGATACAGCGTCTGCACGGGTGGCGAGTTTAATTACATAAGCCCGGCAGTCCAAGCCAGAATGTAATTATTGTTTTGCATAAACATTTTTGGCAAGACACCAATATTGTCCTTGCATTTTTGTCATTCTGAATGATAGTGAAATTTGTTGTAGTTGGTAAAAATATAAACCATACCGAAGCCTTTCCACATGCCTGAATTAAATCTGTTGTGTATATCCTGCTAATGGAGGCTGAAATCAAGCACATTTATAGTTTAATTAAAACCCGTTCAAGCCATGTAGCCATTTTGGTAATAAAATGCAGCTTTGTATACCTCACCCTGTTTAACCTTTAAAGCAAATCACCACATAAGAGCAGCAAGTAAATGGTCGTAACATTTTCCAAATGGACTTGAAAAGCAATATAATGGCAATCAGGTTTTATAAGTCCTCTGATTGCTGTTGTTTTAATCTGAACAGTAATCATACAGTTATTGTAGTGTGACAGGAATGCATGTTCACTTAATGGATATATGTTTGATAGGGCTACATTGCATTAAAGAACTTAATGCAATGTAGCCCTATCAATAGCTCTATCAAAGGGCTATAATATACTAAATTGTAACTTTTTTTCATGCTTTATCTTATACATTTTATTTTATGAATAAACAGGCTACTGTATCTTTAAGACTTCTCTTTCAAAATGACCTCTGATTAGTTGGCCCAATTTAGTCATTATAATGCTTTCTCTCCTTCCCCGCAGCTGTTGAAGTTTGTGCCAGAAAAAAGTGACGTAGATCTTCTGGAGGAACACAAACATGAGTTGGAGCGGATGGCGAAGGCAGATCGCTTCCTTTATGAGATGAGCAGGTAACGATCAATTTAGGTCACTTAGTTTGGGATATAATAAATAATGTTCATCAGACTGGACAGAGCTGTCAAAACACACAATATCTTCTAAATGGTGCTGCTACACAACAGCTACAGGTGATGGAGAGGTCAGTATGTGGAAAATAAACTCTTTTACAGGATTAACGTTCTTATCTTGGTCTGTCTAGTCTCTTGCTATAATAATCTTTGACTTCAGTTACCAAATGCTGTCTGGCAGTCTGAAATTGTCTGAAACAAGACTGGAAACATGTCGTCATTTCTCTGACCTCTTCATTGTGCAGCTCTTAATGTCATTAATCTCTGTGGAATGACAGCCAACAAAGACATAAATATAAAAGCCATGAAGAATGGGTGGCTCCAACAATTAATAAAAAATAAACAAGTTGCAGGTGTTATTGGACTTTTTTTTTTTATTATTATTTTAATATGGGAAACAGGACCCGTGTCTCACGAACAGGCATGCTTCGACAGAACAATGAAAAACCACAGAAGAATATTTGGCTGTTAATGTTAGACGTTTTGCAGCAATGCATTATGGGTACACCCCTTGTAAATAAATGTGGGTTTTTACAGTTAGTTTTTTTCTATTCTAGTATGCATTTGTTTTTATATTATTTCATGTGCACTACCAGTCAAAAGTTTGGACACATTCTCTTTATTTTGACTATTTTCCACATTTAGAATAAAAGTCATAGCAGTAGAAATTCAAACAAACTAATCAAGAGGTTTTCGTTCAGACAATTGTTCTAAACTTTTAAAATAAAAAACCTCAAAAATGGGAAATAATGCAAATGTTAATGTTAAATAAATCAAAACTTATATTTGATGAATTTAGATCAGTTTTATATTTGATCAGTTGTGTCTGCAGGCAAAAGTGGACACAATTTATAACTGTCACCAAAACTAATTTCAAGCATTTAAGCCTTTACTTTATTAAGAGCTTTAAAAACTGGTAGTGTAAATGATATATTATCAAATATTAATAGTGTTTCATTTCAATTTTCCTTTTAAATCACAGAATCAACCACTACCAGCAAAGACTGCAGTCTCTTTACTTCAAAAAGAAGTTTACAGAAAGAATAGCAGAAATCAAGCCGAAAGTGGAAGGTAAATCCTGATACCTCTGTCAATCATGTGTGTCAATCATCTACAGTTATGTTCACTACTAGACTTTTGTGAAATAAAGCATGCAAACACCTAGTAGGTTATGTAAGGTGTAATATTAAAATTTTTTCCCCCTCCACAGCTCTCAATAAAGCATCTAAGGAGGTTCTTCAGAGCAGGAATCTTCGACAGCTTCTGGAGGTGGTGCTGGCCTTCGGGAACTACATGAACAAAGGCCAGAGGGGCAATGCCTATGGATTCAAAGTGTCCTCTCTCAACAAGATCGCTGACACCAAGTCCAGCATCGACAAGTAAGACAGAGCTTTGGTTTATGCAAGTTCTGTTTATTAAACTCTGACCAGCCGTGTAGTTACACAAGCTGTGCATGTTTCTCAATAGGAATGTCACTCTTCTGCACTACCTGATTACCATTCTTGAGCAGAAATACCCTAAAGTCAGCCTGATTCATGAGGATCTGCACAACGTTCCAGAAGCTGCCAAAGTCAAGTAAGCACTAAAACAATCAAGTCTCACTATTGCACCCACTTAAGTGGTTTTAAAGAGTTTCTGTTCCAGTTTCTGTTGTATGTAATAAGATAGGAATGTAGGAAGATGCTTAGGATTTGGCTAAGTAGGATAAATGTCATTGTTGGTCCAGGAAGGAGTAAAGGAGTATTCTAGGTTTATTACAAGTTAAAGGATTAGTTCACTTCAGAATTAAAATTTCCTGATAATTTACTCATCCCCATGTCATCCAAGATGTTCATGTCTTTCTTTCTTCAGTCGAAAAGAAATTAAGGTTTTTGAGGAAAACATTCCAGGAATTTTCTCCATATAGTGGACTTCAATGGTTACCAACTGTTTGAAGGTCCAAATTGCAGTTTCAGTGCAGCTTCAAAGGGCTCTACACGATCCCAGCTGAGGAATAAGGGTCTTATCTAGTGAAATGATTGGTCATTTTCTAAAAAAATAAATAAAAATTTATATACTTTTTAACCAAAAATGCTCATCTTGCACTAGCTCTGCGATGCGCCATGCATTACGTAATCACATTGAAAAGGTCAAGCGTGAAGGAGAGAATACAATTGGAGTTATATTAATAAATATCCTGACGCATCCTGACCACCTTCTGTATTCAGCTTAGAAAGAAAGTGTAACGCCTCTCGCAGTTCAAAACGCTTACGCTACTTCCTGTGTCTTCTGTATTCAACTTAAGAAAAACGCATAACTGACGGAAGTGAATGCAAAAGGCGAAAGCTAGATATTTTATTTTGTAACTTGTTAAATATGGATATTTTTCATACACAAACGCATCGCTTTGCTTCAGAAGGCCTTTATTAACCCCCCAGAGCCATGTGGAGTACATTTATAATGGATGCATGCACTGCCTTCATACTTGTTGTTTCCCATTCACTGGCATTATAAAGCTTGGATTCGTCAGGATATTTATTAATATAACTGATTGTGTTCATCAGAAAGAAGAATGTCATTTACACCTAGGATGGCTTGAGGGTGATTAAAGCTTGGCCTAATTTTCATTTTAAAGTGAACTAATCCTTTAAAAACCAATCAGATGTTAGGGATAAGGTTTGGGCTGAGAGCTTGAAGCCTATCATTTCACTCTCATTTTAGGGTAGTTTATAGTTCGGGATAGGTTTAGGACTTTGTTAGACAGGAATGTTGTTCCAGGACCAACAAAAGTTGTTGATCCAGGAACATGTCCTATTTGGCAAAACCATAGTCACTGTGTGAAGATACTGTTTGATGTGATTCATTCCTCAGCCATTCGAAATGAGATTAAAGGGTCTGCAAATTGTCCAGTGAAACATTATATCTCATTATCTCCCTCTCCAACTTATTTTTCTTCCTTTTTTCTCAGCATGACTGAACTGGAGAAAGACATTAACAATCTGCGCACTGGCTTAAAAAGCGTGGAGACGGTGAGCGACATTCTCGTTTTGTCTACAATTTCAACAAGCTCTAGAGCTTATAAGGTTATCCAGTGTAGCAAATGTATCTATTTATACAACAGCTATGCAATATAATAGGCTAAACATTATTTATGGTTACAACACTTAAAACTAGAAAACAAGTTTCAAAGTTTGAAGGCCTTGATAGATTGCTAAGTTGTTTTGAGTGGTTACTAGGGTAGTTCTGGGTATTTGGGATGATTTTGGCATTTTGCTCTAAATTTAATGCACTTTTTCTATTATTTAAGTCATTGTGTCCATCCCTCCATCTTGATAGCAGTCTGTCTCTCTTTCTCAACAGGAGCTGGAGTACCAGAAGGGTCAGCCTCAGACCCACGGCGACAAGTTTGTGTCTGTTGTGAGTCAGTTCATCACTGTTGCTGGTTTCAGTTTCTCTGAAGTTGAGGACTCTCTTCAGGATGCCAAGGAATTGGTAAGATCGAAAGGACACCACAGTTCGTTGAACCTAAGGAGATTATAGATGTTAAAGGTTTATGAGAGGTTTGAACATAGCGAGGCCTGTCACTCTATCTGGCTGCTTAATTGTGAACGCTCACATAAAGTTGCTCCGCTGCAGCTTTGAAGTTGCTGTTAAACGTCTGAAATGACAGATTTTTATCCCCCTGCTCCATGCTGGCACACATAACTCAGACATATAGAAGTTAAATCACTGTTTTCGTTGGAGTTTATTGGGCTTCTGACCGTCTGTGTGGACATTGGAACCGCTGGAAACATGAACCTTAATCTTTAACTGCAATAGGCTGAAGATCAGTTTCAAAGGCAGGTTCTTCCAGTCTGATCCTGCTCATGAAGCTGCACATGAATTTGATGGCACTGCAGCTGTCGAGTTTTCTAGCTGGTTTTCTAAAGGGTTGGCAAAGGGACAGATGAGCGTTTGATCTTAGTGTGACATGAGGACCTACTCATGATTTCTGCAATATCTGGATACCTGTCTCATATTTTATTACATTTACACTCTACTGTTCAAAACTTTGGGGTTTGTACATTTTTGTTTTTTGAAGAAAATGAATATTTTTATTCAACAAGGATGCATTAAATTGATCAAAAATGACAGTAAATACATTTATAATGATTTTATTTCAAATAATTAATGTTCTTTTGATTTTTCTTTCCACAAAAATATAATAAGAAGAAATGTTTCTTTTGCACCAAATCAGCATATTAGAATGATTTCTGAAAGATCATGTGACACTGAAGACTGGAGTAATGATGCTGAAAATTCAGCTTTACCATCACAGGAATGAGTTGTATTTTAAAATATATTCAAATAGCAAAAAGTTATTTTAAATTCTAATCATATTTCACAATATTCCTATCTTTCTGTATTTTTGAACAGAAAAATGCATCATGAACAATAAAGACTATATTAAAAATCTTACCAACCCCACACTTTTAAACAGCAGTAAACAATATTACTGATCTGCCTGTATTGACACCATTGTTTGCGAACTGAACTGTCATCACTGTTTTCTCCAGAGATGCTGTATAGATAAAGAACTAAATTAATAACTAATGATTTTTTACAATAGAAATGAATCAATATTGAACTTATGTAAGCTGGACAATGACACTATTTGTACTGCTGTACAGCCAAAATTATGTTTCCTGCTATCAGAGTAAAGCTGCTTTGAAACGATCTGCATTGTAAAAAATGCTATATAAATAAAGGTGACTTGACTTGACTAGTGTACATGAGAAGCAAGGAGATCACTAGTTCATTCTAGTGGCCTGGACCTGAGTTTATTACGTCAGTTTTTGTAGTACTTTTATTGCTTACCAAGTTCAAGGGTCAAAATAATGATTATATGACATCATTATCATTATGAAAGAATCACACCCTCCTAAATGTCCTTGTCTTTCATTCTACACAGTTTGAGAATGCCGTAAAGCACTTTGGGGAGGACGCCACACGTATGCAGCCCGAAGAGTTCTTTGGCATCTTTGATCAGTTCCTACAGGCCTTCAATGAAGCTAAACAGGACAATGAGAACATGAAGCGACGCAAGGAAGAAGAGGAGCGCAGAGCCCGCATGGAGGCACAGGTAATGTGTCAAGAAGCATGCAGTGTGTCCATTTCAAACACATGTACACACATTCCCTCTCAAAAGTGTTGTACTAACGTCATTTTATAGACAAACTGTTCCCCTTTCTAAGCAAAAACTATTATGAATGACATACTATCATTATGAAACATACTAGGAATGTTGTACAACACAGCAGTGTTTCTGAATGAATTCCCGTTTTAAATGATGGCCCATTCATTGACCCTGCATCCCAATGTGCATACTATCCACCCTATCCGCCCTAAATAGTATTGAATATTACTAATGTCACATTCTACAGTTGTCAGCATTTGAAGTGGATCAAAAAAGTTCATCAAAGTTGTGCTAAGAACTAAATTGTCCCAAGAAGGTTTTAGGACAACTTTGATGAAAGGTTTTGATCCACTTCAAATGTTGACTACTGTATTTAGGATGGATAGTATGCACATTGAGACGCAGGCAAAGAGAGCCATTTACTTCATTCCTGAATGAATCAGCCATTTGAATGGTTTGAATGAATGACTCAATGATTTACTCATTTAGACTTTTACTGCCACCTACTGGCAGTTTTAGTTACCATATGAATTAAAAACCCATTAAAGGTATAGTTCACCCAAAAATAAAAATTCTGTCATCATTTACTCAACCTTAATGGCCGTTGTAGCCTGAAAGTTTGTGTAATAATAAATTCTATATTGAATGAAATACGCTATAATATTTATTTCTAAAGCAAATTTTGTAGTGTCTATTTGTTGCTTTTCTCATTTAACACAACAATGATTTTAAATTATCTTTTGGGGGTAATTTCTCTGCCAAATTTGATGTGCGATTAATTTGCTATTAATTAAATCGCCGCATTGTGTTATTAGATTAAAAATTTCAATCGCTTGACAGCCCTAATATATACACACTATTGTTCAAAAGTTTGGGGTCGATTAGGTTGTTTTATTGTTTTTGAATGAAGTCTCTTATGTTAATTTTGCATTTATTTGATCAAAAATACAATAAAAATCGTAATATTGTAAAGTGTTATTACAATTTAAAACAGCAATTTTCTATTTGAACATATTTTTAAATGTAATTCATTCCTGTGATGGCAAATGATGTCATGTGATCCTTCAGAAATCATTCTAATATGATGAATTGATGCTCAAGAAACATTTCTTATTATCATCACAATCACTGCTTGTCATTACTTGTCTGTATACACCAAGTCACAGTCATTTTTAGTCATTGTGTCAGGTTCGAAATAGAGTACATCTCAAAAATAAATCTATCTCAAGCATTTTTTTTCCAAAAGCATGAGAATTTGCAAATGCAACTGTACATTTTTTCCCCAGTAAAAATCCTTGTGTTTAAGCAAACTGAGAATTAATAAATATAAAGACATGCTACAGACTGAGGGGAAGGGGGTTATAAAGAATATGTTGCTTCTAATTGACAAAAAAAAAGTAAGCTGCCTATAGTATTCCCTGTGTAGTATGCAGTCGGTAGTACTGTACTATTCCACTGAGCAAGCTAAACACCCCCACAATGACAGACATTAAGACAAAAGGAAAACGTACAGTTGTGATTAATGGAAATATGTCTGTGAACAGCTCAAGGAACAGCGTGAGAAGGAAAGAAAAGCCCGGAAGGCCAAAGAGAACTGCGAGGAGGATGGAGAATTCGACGACCTGGTGTCTGCACTTCGATCTGGGGAGGTGTTCGACAAAGATCTATCGAAGATGAAGCACAACCGCAAACGTCCCGTCAAACAGAGCGCAGAAAGCAGCAGAGAGAGGCCCATCACCAAACTCAACTTCTGAGGAAGCTTTGCATGCGAGCGCTGCCTCCTGGTGGTAGAGCTGAGACATTACACTTGCGTGCACAATGCTCTACCACTGTTTATAACTGGAGAGGATATCCAGGCCCCATTTGTGCTGACTGCCAAAATACTTCTGAAAGATTTATAAAGGCTTTTCTAAACATGTAAATCAGTTGACAGTGTTTGTGTTGAAGATGACAGGAGTTGTGCACCAAGGAAACCGTAGTTCTCCCCACGGAAAGAATGAGCAGAAAGGGCTACATGCTTTATAAAGCATTAAAAAAACCCGGTGCTGAAATGTACACCCATTTTCGTAGTTTTGCTTCCCTGACAACCATAAACCCTGTTTATTTCTGTCAGGTCAGATACTGCATATGTTTTTGTCTATTTTTTGGTAGTGTACAAACTGAACTTTCTAGAAACAGGCCTTGTTTTGCAACGCTAAAAGTCAGTTTTTTGGAAGCAAAAGTGATATTTGCCAATTCTTGGGACTCAAATGACAAAGTCACTGATACTTGTATGGTGTGATCGGCCTAAGTAGTAAGTATTTCCTTTTGTTACACTTGTAACTCAAGCACAAGTGATTGTTTGGTAATAAAGGGTCCATTCCAGACCTGTTAAAGCACAATGCACAATTTTAGAAAAAAAACTCTTCTATGAAATGTTATTGAAATTAAAGTGTTTATTATAATCTACCGATGCCATGTATTAAATGTACTGACAGGAATTATAGTGGAAAACAATATGCTGAGATAAAATTTTGATTGAAAGTATATTGTAGAGACACAATGTCCTTTTTTTGCGGTTACCAAAAAGAAGATTCATTAAAAAGAGCTGTGGATGCGAAACATACATCTTAAGCAAACCAAACTGTCTGCCATGCATGTATATTCTTGTAATTTCTTTTGTTTGTGTTTAAGGTTGTATATATGTACATATACCCATTGTTAACTCTTCTGACCAAGGCTTTTTCTTAGTCCTTGACACAATTTTGTGCTAATAATTTTTCCTGTTGATCAGATGCCATTAAACCTTTTTCACTAATAGTTCTTTGTAATATTGTATTACTTTGTAATAGTTTCCTTTGTTGGCGGGATTGTTTCATTTTCTTTATTTAAGAATTCATTTGGATGTAAGATAAGTAATCAATAAACAAAACCCTGAGGGTCATTCCTTTGGTGTATGACTGCTGATTTGTGTTTCACAACCTCAATTCATTCTTGAACTGCAACAAAATTTAAGTGCTTCATAGCCATGATTACACAACATTACTGTAGTTAAAAATGAATTATAGTGTCAAAAAGTGATCTATGAAGAGTAATCAAACATAGTCATTACTTAAAAGAAGCAAAAATGGATAAAACAAATTCAAACTTTATTTCAGGCAAACTGTTTTCAAAGACATATGGCAATTTTTAATAGATGATCTGTCTGATATATTTAAAAAATAATAATAATTTGAGTATTTGAAAATGATAATGCATCTCTGTTATTGAAAACAAGGTAAGCTTGTTTAAATGGTAAAAAAAAAAAAAAAAAAAAAAAAAAAATTAATATGATCATTCTATGCTTGCTAATACCATCTTAAAAAATACATCCATTTGAAGGAATGTTTCGCATATAAAACACCATGTGCTTTTGTAAGACTGGATTATCAACATAATACACCTCTCTAGAGCTCTAAGACTGGTCTTACATTGAAATAAATACTGATGAATGGTTGAGGAAAAAGTCATATTTTCATAAAATATTAAAGACTTAGAAGCACTGATATATAGAAACATAAATGCTGGTTTAACACATCAAACTAATGAATGGCAGTCTGATGCTAAAGTGATACACATTTATAAAATTCATAATTTGATAAACTCATGCTGCAAGATAATGGAACTGTTCCAAATATTTCAAAACTGATATTAATGCACTCTGTAATCTGTAAACCATGCTACATCCAACAATTAAGGCAGTTTATTGGTTATATACAGGTTTTAAGTTGATCTTCCAAAACGCCATACATCAGAGAAAAGATTTAATCTGATTTCTTTTAAAAATATTATTTGACAGTAATATAATATATGCTTTTTTGGTACAGATTAATAAAAGGAAATTATATCCCATCCCTATTTTATTTGACTTGTTTATAAATGCAGTGTGATTTGGAGTCCTTTTACTGCATTATAGAAGGTAGTCATGGTTCTGGATGCCACAGCATGTTTTGAAAATGTATGTGTAAAGGGTGTGAACATAGGCTACAAGCAAAGAAATATATTTCACAATGATGAAATGAAAAGGTTATAGCCCTATTTCTTAAACGTCCATGTCAATATGACTGATCGTTTAATTAGTTACAAAATCATCTCATCTCTTAAGTTTGACTGTTAAAGGGGCTATATGAGAATGTGTGAACAGCTTGTAACGAAACTTAAAAAACGAGACCCGAAATTGTCTACGAAACTTCCTACATTGTCTAAAAAAAAAAAAGCCTGAAGACTGAATTTTATGTGAAGGACTCGGGACGTGACGTTTATAACACATGAAACAAATGTAATGTTCAGGATAAAGAGCTGTACTGTAATGTCAATGTGTCATGCAAAGAAAGGGGATTAATTCAGACTATAGTCAAAGACTATAGAATAACACAAGACGCGTCACATTATGAACGGGAGAAAGTGCAACGCGCAATATGGCGGAATAAGTTCCGCCTTCTAAATAAGAGCCAATCGCCGATTGGTAAAGTCATCGCGTCACTGCAGCGGCTGTTAGAAGCTCCGGTTTCTATAGAAACAGTCAGACGCGCGCCTCCGAAATGAGGCACGAGACGCGCATTTAGGACTGCGCATGAGCATTACGTTGATCCAGCCTGAAAAATACCGTTTTTTTGTCATGATTCGAGCGTTTAGAAACAAAATTTATGAGACAGTTGTTGTCAGATTTCATTGGTGATTTCAAATATGAAATTTAATCGAAAGCTTTGCAAACAGCTTTAGAGAATTTGATGTTCCTCCATTCAAAGAGATAGGAGCTGCACTTAGATGCCCGAGAGGCGTTTCAAAGATGGCCGCCGAGTGAAATGACTTGTCTTAAATGGACTTTGCTATAGTCTCACATAGCCAGATCTGTATAGTCTATATTGAATATACTTTATAATCGAAGTATCATAACAGTGTAATTTAATTACCTTATCATGATGCCAGTGAATTGCAGAGCTTCTGCAAACATATCCATGTCACTATGATCAGATGTTTTCTTAACGGCTGCTTTTTCACCTCTGTCATTTTTGTTGAGTGTTTACTTTATTGAGAGGAAAGTGCGCAGCACTCATTTACATATTCATCTAAACGTCACTCTCAGCATCGTGGACGGCGTCGGGATGTTATCGCTGCAAAGGTATTTCCAACTTCTTTTTACTTCTTAGCAAAGAACAAAGAAGAATGCCTTGAATCATGTTCAGTCTATCGTACATTACGTGTGCACGAGAGCAAGCACGAGCAGTAAGGTGCTGGCTGCAGTTCACTTAACGGCCACCGGTGTCGCTAATAATAATGGTTTCACTATTCTACATATAGCCCCTTTAATATTCCAGGTCAGCAGATAATGAAGATGTGGTTTTAGGCTATGTGAGAGATTTCTGTAAACCCTTCGGTTCTTTCACAGTGTTGTAAAGCATTTGCA
Source organism: Ctenopharyngodon idella (assembly GCF_019924925.1). NCBI lineage: Eukaryota > Metazoa > Chordata > Actinopteri > Cypriniformes > Xenocyprididae > Ctenopharyngodon > Ctenopharyngodon idella. The sequence goes on from NC_067236.1 coordinate 28,421,574, forward strand.
TTAGGCTCAAGAGTGACTTTCATCTTGACACTTCAGACACTATACACTAGTCTACACTCTTTATCTGCTGATTCATTACACTAATTCAATTAGGTATGCTTGGAGAGTTTGGTTTCAAATACAGGTTGGTGGTAGCAAAAGTGTTAAAACAAAGCAACGCTTTATAATGACTTAGCCTATAAGTAAATCATAAACATTATTAGAGTATATAATGCATAACAGATCTTAAATTCATGTACATTCATTCAATTTTAAATGTCATGGAAACTCAGACATTTTTATCGGCCTATTTATATTTAAAGCTGAAGAATGTAACTTTTTAACACTGTGTCATTATGAAAATTGTTTTGGGCGACCCGGTCAATACACGGACTCGACCAATGGCGAGAGTTGGGGGTGGGGTTATCTGTTTCTTCGCTAAGCTTCACTTTGACATTTTCACTAGGTGGTGCTAGTGACAAAAATGACATACTTCAGCTTTGAAAAAAAAAAAAAAAACAGGCAAAATAATGCTCTTTTAAACATTATATCATGTAATAATGTTAGTTAATGTACATTCAAATAGTTGGAACTGCCATGAAACTTGGATTCACAGCAGCCTATACTCCATTTATTTGAATGCACATGATTTTCTGAAATCGAAAGGCTACTACAGGTGACATTTTCCTTGCAGCAAAATGAAATGTTGTTGTAATAAAATATGTAAGAACGCACAATTTTTGCATTGTGACTTTATCCCTAATTAAATAAAAGTTATCAATAAAGTAATCTGCAAATTAAACATAATCTTAGCCAATCTTAGCCAATGCATAGCCGATCACAAATTATATAAACCCTACAGAAAATATCACAAATGTAATTTTTACAACAACTAAAAGGTGCAGTGTGTAAATTTTAGCGGCATCTAGCGGTAAGGTTGCGAATTGATATATAGAGAAACTACGGTGGCCAACACAGGACAAAGATGTCGTCGTCTGAGACAGCAGAGAGTAGACAGTCAAGCAAATGCGCACTGTAGAGCAGTTTGTCCGTTTGGGGCTGCTGTAGAAACATGCTGGCGCAAAATGGCGACTTAACATGTAAGGGGACCCGCAGTGTATGTAGATAGAAATGGCTCATTTTAAGGTAATAAAAACATAATGGTTCATTATGTAAAGTTTTTATACACCACTGAAAACATCGTTATGTATATTATATTGCATTTCTGTCAACAGATACTCCTAAAATTTACACATTGCACCTTTAATGGTTTGTGATTGTCAGCTCCTTCTGTCAAAATCTTAATTCTTGAACTAAATACTTAGAAATACATTTTTCATGTAGGCTAATTTTCTAGCTCTTTTAGGATGGCCCACACCAAAGAAAGACTTGGCTATTACCAGCATAAATATAATTTAAGGAGAAAATCTGATAGGGTTTCTATTATATATTTACTGTCTGAGCAAAATATCAAGAAATGGCCTGCAAACAATGTGAATGTGATATAAAATCATACCAAATACATGTGAAAATAAAGTTGGCCATTATTTTGTTTTTTAAAGTAAATGTATTGCAAAAATGTAATTGTTGAATCCTTCCAAATTCATATCTTACAGCTTAAAAGTGTAATAATGGCAAGATGGCGGCGCGCATAGACGCTGCGCTCAGAGCGCTACTTTTCATATAATTTCGTTGTACTTTTTTGTATAATGACAAATAAAGATTCTGATTCTAATGTCATTGCATTAGAAAAGAAAATCAAACCAAGTGGAATCTGAAAACAAATGCTCCACTAACGTCCAAATCCAAACGTGTTTTTTTTTTTTTTCTCCATCTGAAACCTAGCAAACTTCTCTTTGTTTGTGCTATATGTTTTCTTAAAATAAAGTCCACTTGACTTGATTTTGTTATCCAGTGTAATAAATGTAATTTTAGATTTTAAAGTGTGACCCAAGTAAATGTTTGGGCCCACCTGTAGCACCTCCCGTCGTTTTCATTTAAGTCATCATAAAGTGTGGCCGCATTACAAACTGGTGTCAGCAGTCTCAACTTTGGGCACCGCCGGTTCAGTGATTGTATCCGGATGCGCATCTCTGCAGAAGAACACAGCCGGGTTTTTACAGGCCCACATGGCCACATCTCCCCCGTTGGCCGGGCTGGAGGAAGACAAGCGGCTGTTTGCGCCGTGCCGGCTCACGTACCGGTCCCGAATCCGGTCGGCCCGTGTCCGGACCGCGTCCCTGCGCTGCGTCTGCGTGGACAGGTACGCAGCGATGTTTCTAGTCCTGTATCCCTCCTCTCTGCTCCGGCCCAACAGCATGGATATATTCGGGTTCCTTATGGCATAAATCAACGGGTTTATGGCACCGTTAGACCACGCCATCCAGATAGCCACAGTATCCATAGCGGGATTGAAAGAGTACCTCCCGAGCGCGGTGATGATACCCATCAGGCAGTAGGGCCCCCAGCAGAAGATGCTGAACACGATCATGATGAGCACGGTGGTGGCGGTGCGCATCTCGCTGTAGAAGCGCAACAGGTGCGCGTAAGTGGTCACCGGCCGCACCCTGATCTCCGACAACCGGACGGTTTTGCAGATGTTATAGTGGCAGAAGCACATGAGGGCGAAGGGAAGCAGGTAACACACTACTATTAAAGCAATACTGTAGGCAGTGCCCATCCTGGAGGTGCCCGAGTGGAACACATACATGCAATGGTAAAAGCCCTGTTTGTGCACCACCAAGCGCCCGGAGGTCTCCATAAGCAGGTACCAAGGAAACGAGAAGACCACCGCGGAGAACCAAACGGCCACCAGGAGCTGGATCGCTCTCCTCCGGCCAATTTTGGCTTGCGGCTGCCTGACGATAGCATAATACCGGTCGAATGAGATAAGAGTCATGGTCAAGGTGGAGATAATACCGAAGCAGGTGTTAAAAAAGCCGTTGGCGATGCAGAAGGGCTCCCCAAACATCCACTTGCCATCCTTGCTGAAGAGCATCATGAAGGAGAAGGGCAAACAAAGAACGGCCGTGAGAAAATCAGAGAGGGAGAGGGACATTATGAAAGCGTTAGTGACCGTTCTCAACTGCCTGTGTTTGATTATAACCACCACAACCGCTGAGTTACCCAGACTGGACAGTAAGAAGATGGCCAGCAGGAGCAGCGCCTGCGCGGCTACCGCGATGCCCTGGAGAACCGAGTTCCCCTCCGAACTCCACACTGGGGTGTTCATCTCGCCCCCGGCTGTATAGTTGCTGGCCTGAGTGCTCAGGCTGTTTACAACTGGTTTGATGGTCACAATCTCTAAAATGAAGCCCAAACCTGACATGTTGTCCACGGTCGTGTTGCTGATGCCGGGGAGATCCATTGGACACGGTTAGGGCGCATCCACAGGGTGGAAGAGAATTCATCCCTTGTCAGTGTCTCCCGTGTCCGTATCACAGTAAAATGAGTATGCGCTACGATGTCACAGATGGTCCCTATGTGGTCATTTAATGCCATACACTGTGCTTGGGAGTAAATAATGCACCCCTTTCCCTCCCCTGTTACAGATTGAGCCGACAATGCTGCTCGCTTACTGTTAATGCGAGACGAAACGTTGTCATTCCTCTAGGGGGCGCTTGGAGGCCCAGAAAGCAATTTCACCGTTGAGACGCATTCAGATTTTAAGACAGTTTGTGTTTTACTGGAAACATTTTTGTCTAAAGTTTTTAACAGTTTTAAGTATTATAATTTAACGGATTAATATCGGAAATGCAAATGGAATTCGGAAATATCAATGTCTATAAAAGTAATTTAAAAATGCCTCTTCGAATGTGCATCAGCATCTGCGATTGGTCCATTCTGATAAGCGCTGAGAAAAGTAACAGGCACCGTTTGCTCTAGTTCAGTAGCTGTTGGGGCTACATGTACACCTGATTGATTCCCAGTTGAATCAAAAATACTCATTGTCAGATGAATTAGGAATAGTTTACTAACATACCAGTCTACGACTACTGAGTCTACCTAATAAACATAAACATCAGCCAAAGTGAATTCGAGCAAACAAACTGTGATTGGTCCATCCTCACAAGTGCTGTGAAAAGTAATAAGTATCATGTGACACAGCCGTTTACTTCAGTAGCAACCTGGAAAATATTTTATTTTGACACGGTAAAACTTGAATAATCAATTAATTAAAAGAGTGTTTAATTGTTTGTCTAGCCCGTTGTATCTGACCAACGCCAGCCCATTTTTAGACACCGTTTCATTGTAATCACCGCTCTACATGCTTGCTTTATTTCTATTATACAGATGCAGGCCCCTGCACCTCCCCGTGACGTTTGAAGCCGTTGCCATGACACCGGACCAGATTTTTTTCCCAGCTGAATTACGCACTTTCTTATGAAGATTGGTTTCATTTGTTGTGCTTTGTGCGCACGCAGCCGTTGATGCAAACCTGCAATCGGTGCCATTATCGTAGTGTATATTTTATATTGTGTATTTTATTTTTTTTTTGTAATTTGTTTAACTACTTTATTTTAAATCTGTCTATCTATCTATTGCGTTTTGGGTGTGTTTGGAAAATTCCCTTGAAGATGGTTGGTTCAATATTATATTATTATTGAGATGGTTCAATATTATAATTTTATAAATAAATAAGTAATAGACACAATCATTCAACTTAAAAAAATGAGTCAGTCTCTCATTGTGAATAAATGATATGGTGATGCATATATACATAATGGATCTGAATGACTGTCATATGTATTTACATGCATATCAGAGAATATACATCTGACCAGTGAGTGGCGCTGTTAAACGATTCAGTCTTTAGCAACAACGTCCCACATTCACGTGAAGAAGACGGATGTGTTTATTCTTCCGGTTTCTGTTACGTCGTTTAGATCGGTGCGGTTTAAAATCACTAAAAAAAAAACCTGGGCATATTGATCGCTTTGTAATGCTGCATATGACATGGGTATGTAAAAACAAACAATATTAAATGCTAACAGTTAATGACAATATCTATTTCAGCCATAATTGTTTTTTTTTTATTTTGCTGTTGATAGAATCGCTAGTTTATTGGCATAACAACAACATTCAAATATGTCTTTATTTTGAATTAAAGGATGTTTTTTTAAATGTTGTTTCTCTGGCTGTAATGCAGCTGTAGCAATGAGCTCCACTTGTCCTGGGCTGTACTGTGGAAGGACCATCATAAATGAGTCTATTGAAGGAGAATGTGGGGTAAGTGCCTCATATTAATTTAATGGGTCCGAATAAAACATACACATATTGTGTAACTGTCTGATTACAGTGTGTACTCATGCAAGAGCTCATATTGACAGCACAGTTGTGTATATAAGCACCATGATGTGCGTTTTACTAGTTCACCATTGTTTCTTTCGGCAACACTTTGCATTAAGGTTTCATTTATTATGCTAAATAAGTTAACACGAACAATGCACAATACTTATACAGCATTTATTAATCTTAGTTTATGTTAATTTCAACACTTACTAATATTGTTGAAATCAAAAGTTGTATCTGTTAATATTAGTTAATGCACTGTGAAATAACACAACCAAACAATAAATAATTGTATTTCTATGAACTAGCATTACATTAATGTACTACCAACATTAATAAATGCTTCAAAAATATATTCCTCAATGTTACATTTTTCAAACTGGGGTCCTGGGACCCCCTGGGGCCACAGGGGAGTGACAGGGGGGTCAGTGGAAAAGTCTAGATTAAAATAAATAAACATTTTGATTATAATAAATAAATAATACTTAAACGATACATTCTTATACTGAGCAGAAAAATATGATAATGTAATAAACTAATTTTAGATTTATAATATTAATTTTTCAGTGTATAAATTTGGTGTTTATAAAAGATTGCATTTGTTAACATTTGTTAATGTACTTTGAACTAATATGAGCAAACAATGAACAACTTACATTAGCAAAGATTAATAAATACTGTAACAAATGTATTGATCACTGTTAGTTCATGTTAGTAACTACATTAACTAATGTTAACAAATTAACCTTATTGTAAAGTGTTACCATTTAATTTAAGAATGGGGGTCCCTCACACAAGGATGATCATATTTGGGTGTCTGTGGGACCAAAAAGATTGAAAACCCCAGTGTTAGATAATGCATTAGCTAATGTTAAAGGCACAATATGGAAAATATTCAAAAAACACTAAAAATGTTATATATTTTGTTGACTTGTGCACTTACATTATCCCAAATGTTTCCAACTATGTTTAAATCCAGAGAAATCAGCAGTTTTAACCAGTGACACGGTCCATGTCATTGTGTCGCCTGTCAGTGACATCATATCCGCGCTACCCTCGATTTCTGTTCTTTCTTCCGTAGAAACCATGCAAACACCAAAGTCACATTACTATATTATGTTTTATTAGATAGGTGAACAACTGTTTTTGATACTTTTATCGACAGAAAACTAATCATTTTTATATAATTCAACAGGTTTAGTCTTATTTGTTTGAATCTCTTGTTTTTTTTATTTAGTTAGTACTATGCCTCAGAGACAATGCTATTTTGTCAAGTAGCTAACATAGCAAAATCAGAAAGAGCTTTATCTGTAGTAACAGTAATACAGCATTTTCTCCACCATACAATATATTTTAAAATTAATTACCTGCCATTTAGCAACACAAGTTATCCAGCTTTTATTAATATGATATTCTAATATCGATCTAGTTTACTGAAGTGTGCAACAAGTGTCTTATATCAGCCACCGAGCAAACACACAGTAATGTCATAACTTAATTTTCAACACACTCAAATGTATTTCAGTATGATTGTTTTGACCAAGTAAAACAGCGCTGTGTTACACCACAATTTTAATTAGTCAGATAAAGTGAACTGTATTAATAGTAATTCAACATTTTAATGAAATTAAATAATGTGAATTTAAATGATTAAATGTAACTAACAAAGTTCAAGTTCACGGATGGAGGCGACGAACGTTAAACACAACTTTAATTGTAAAATAAACGGCAAATGAAACTATCTTTTTTTTAGCGACCTCTAGTGGCGAAACTTACATACTGTGCCTTTAACAATTGAGACCTTATTGTAAAGTGTTACCTTTATTTCTTTGTAAGTCCATTAGTTATTCCTAACTGCAACAGCTGTCACCTGATCATTCAAGAACAGTTCTGCTTGTACTCGTTGCACAGTTGTTGGTTTTTTTGTGGACTGTATTCAATTTAATAACCTTTACCATTCTCATTATAAAGGTTTGTCCTCGTGGTCAGAGGACAAACCTAGAGAAGATCTGCATGAAATGCACTGGATCTCCTGAGCTGTATGACTGGCTGTACCTGGGCTTCATGGCGATGCTGCCTCTGGTCCTGCATTGGTTCTTTATTGAGTGGTATTCTGGGAAGAAAAGGTAGTCGGCAGAATTTTCTTGTGCTAAACAATAGTAAGATATATGAGGCAATAATATTGTGTGCATCTGATTTTTTTTTGCAGTACTATGCCTTAAACTTAACTGATAATACATCTTTAAAGTGAGCTTTCCAAACTAACCTATGCTTTCTTAATGTCATCTCCAGTTCTAGTGCCCTTTTCCAGCATATCACCGCCCTGTTTGAGTGCACAGCAGCTGCCGTAGTGACTCTGCTGCTCAACGATCCCGTCGGCCAGCTGTCTATACGTTCCTGTGAGGTTAAGATGCTTTCTGACTGGTACACCATGTTGTATAACCCCAGTCCCGACTACGTCACCACGCTGCACTGCACGCAGGAGGCTGTTTTCCCTCTGTGAGTGCCCTTTACATTTGATTTGATCTGAAACACCAGTTATTTCTGTTGCTTTCTAGGGGTGTATCTAGAGCTGCATGATCTGGATAGATCGAGAATCACAGTTTTTTGTTTGTTTGTTTAAGTTGGAGATTACAATTCTCCCATGATTCTGAATAGACAACTAAGCAATAACATGTCATTTATTAGAGATTCTGACAAAATGTTAATTGCTATTTAAAAATATTGAATTAATTTGAATTATTTTTATTTTTTATAATCTAAATGAATAGTCCATTTACAGACTCAGTGTTATTTGAACAAATCTTTTGAGTGAATGATTCAATGACATTTTTTTGACAGTCACTAGTCGCCACTTACTGGTGTAATGATGTAATTATACAATCTTTATTTGAAGCATCAAGTTACTTTCAAAAGGTGATTTGCGCTATTTTGATAGCTACCGTAGACATCAGTGTTTATTTCCGAACTATAAACTTTTATCCCATTCTGTTATTTTGAATTATTGTCACACAATTAATGATACTGTGTGTATACTGTATGAAAAGACTGATTGTGAAGCTGTTTCATACCTATACACGACAACTGCTCTCTCTGGATCAGCAGCAGCACCAACACAGATCTGAATGTTTGCTGTGATCGTGAAATAGACATTGCCAAATCATTGTCATTTAGGAGTAAGATTGTGTGGGTGTTTGCATTGCAACATTTTAACAATTAATCATGCAGCTCTAGGTGTAACAGTACACTCATGTCATCATTCTGTCTGATACACAAATACTGATCTCATGATACTTTAAACAGAGCCAAAATAGTTAAAATGCTTTTTTTAAAGACATGATAAACATTTAAAGGGCAACTTCACCCCCAAATTAAAATGACCTCATGATTTACTCACCCTCAAGCCAATCATAGGCATATATGACTTTCTTTTTTTCAGATGAATACAATTGGAGTTATATTAATGCCCTGGCTCTTCCAAGCTTTATAATGGCAGTAAATAGAGGATGAGATTTTGAAGCCCAACAAAGTGCATCCATCCATCCTAAAAGATTAAAATAATTAGCTTCCGACAGATGGCCATACGCATCGATTTACGGCACATGATGTATTGATGAACACTGAAGCGCAGAGGAGAGAACAAACACCGGTTACGAATTAGAAGTCTAAAACGAGAATTTTTAAAGAGAAATGTCAGAGGACTTTGATATAGGAGTTTGTTGCCCAGCCCTATTTGTTTGAACAGCAAGAGGCGTCAAAGCTTACGACACTCCTACATCGCGTCAGGGGTTACTCTTTTGACGTAAGTCGACATGCGTACGGCTGTCTGCTGAAAGCTAGTTATTTTAGTTTTTGAAGTTTTAAATATGGATATTTTTCTTACACAAACGCATTGCTTTGCTTTAGAAGGGCTTTATTATCCCCCTGGAGCCATGTGGATATCTTTTTTGATGGATGGTTGCACTTTTTGGGCTTCAAAATCTCATCCTCTATTCACTGCCATTATAAAGCTTAGAAGAGCCAGGACATTATTTAAAAGGGTCATGACATGAGAAATCTAATTTTCCTTGATCTTTTGGCATATAAGAGGTCTTTGTATCATTAATACATCCTGCAAGTTCCATAACTTAAAACGTCCTCATCATTAATAAAAAAAAACGTTTATATAATCAAGCTGGAAAAATACTTTGTCTGAATCCGAGGTGGCATGTGACGTCATAGGGGCACAATCATTTGCATACGGCTGCCTCTGGAGCAAGACAACAACACCTATTTTTACATCATTGCATCATTGTCCCCGCCCACTGATGTTCAGTCAATGAGCAGAGAGTGGATCTAAAGTAGGCTTAGTTGTTTACGATAAGATTGTGATGCCACGCAGACTTTGTGCTGTTCCTGGCTGTGGAAAAACATAATCTTTGCATGAGCTGCCGATCGAATCCCGATGTCAGAGAAAAATTGATTCAGTTTATTTTTATATTTCACTCTGGAATATTTGGTAATTCAGTTGCAGTATCGACACAGGCTTTGCAAACAGATTTTTACAATATGGATTCGATAGCAACACCACAAACATCTAAGTAACAGTGTTCATTCTAATGCCTGATCTGTGATCAGTGATAACTGATGTGTAATTATTCAAGGTCAGGTTCCGATTTTCTTTGTCCCAAAATTGTTTAATACTGTTTATGCATCAGTAAATCAAGCCAGTAAACGATCAACTTCACATTGTTTCTCTTAGTAGCATGAAAATAATCAGATTTTTTACATACGGCTGAAGCTGTCAATCACACAGCGCGAGTTTATCTACACACGTGCCAAAAGTGCCTTTATAATGAATGACGCTGTTACACTGCAGAACGAAGCTCTTAGGCTAACATTACTGTATTTACAGGATTAGTTAATATAACCAATTTGTTAATTCGTTAATAGTAAAAGTATCCGAGAGGGTTCCACGTGTAATACGTATTTCAAATGCAAAGATGTCAGCCAATCAAAGTAGTGCGCTTTTACACTGAAGTGTCACAGTAGACACGCCCCTTCAAACAGAGCGTTCAAGCCAGAGGGCTAAAATCAGGATAGAAAAATGCCTTTTATTTCTAAATTATGACAATTTTTGATGTAAAAATCGTACTAACATTATAAGTGCACCTCAGGACACATAAAATACTAAAAAAAAATCCACTTCATGACCTCTTTAATATAACTCAGATTGTCTGAAAGAATAAAGTCATATACACCTAGGATGGCTTGAGGGTGAGTAAATCATGGGGTAATTTTCATTTTTGGGTGAACTATCCCTTTAAGGAAAAAGTACTGTTCATTAAAATGCTAAATTTTGTATTACATCAGGGGTACACTTGAATAGACTTGGACTTGGTCCTTTTCCCCCATTCACAGAGCGCAATGGAGACACATTTCATAGCTAAAAATACAGAATTATGTTAGACACACATTCTTGCACTCTGTCCCTGACAACATGTATGTAAAGTTGTATATATAAAATATAGTATTTTGTTTAGTAATGTATGTAATTTTTAATTTATTAATAATAATTTATAAATATGTAAGCTTAAATGAGTGACCTTCTGGGTTTACCATATTTGACATATCCATAATACATATTGTCAGGCTCCCGGATCTTCCAGGGGAGGTGGGATGTCTGTATTTTTGCACTACATTGAGACACGATACATTATTACACCCCTATGCTTTTTTTCAGGTACACCATTGTGTTGATCTACTACGCCTTCTGTCTGGTTTTCATGATGCTTTTGCGACCACTTTTGGTTAAAAAGATTGCATGTGGCTTAGGCAAGACCGATCGTTTCAAGAGCATCTATGCAGCGTTGTACTTCTTCCCGATCCTCACTGTCCTGCAGGCGGTTGGAGGAGGACTTCTTTGTGAGTGTCGTTTATTTATTTTTTTTAATGAATATTTGAGAATGTACCTAGTTGACATTTGTGTTTTTATATTTCCCTTTCTTATTTTATCAGACTATGCATTTCCATATATTATTTTGGTGTTATCGTTGGTCACGTTGGCAGTTTACATGTCAGCTTCAGAGATACAGGTAAATATATTGTTATTATATGTTTTTTGTAATGTCACGGTGCTTTTTATCTCGTATTCAAAGACAAATGTGTTAAAACTGTTTGTGTCTTATCTCCCGCAGTCTTTCAAAAACCTTGTGGCTAAGAAGAAACGCCTCGTGGTTCTCTTCAGCCATTGGCTCCTCCATGCATACGGAATCATTTCCATATCCCGACTGGATAAACTGGGGCAGGATTTGCCTTTGTTGGCTCTGGTGCCCGGACCCGCTCTCTTCTACCTGCTAACGGCCAGGTTCACAGAGCCGAATAGAATTCTGTCCGAGGGTGGGAATGGACACTGATGTCACTTCCTTTTGTAGGAGAATCGCCTTCCCCACAAACTTGCATGTTAGAGCTCTATACAGATGCTGTGGACCGACTTAAAGACACCTTTTGCATGGACACCAAAAAGCCATAAAACATTTAGTTATTGCTTATGAAATAGTATGTTGCCATAATGTTTTCGGTTACGTCTATGAATATTTTTGATTGCTTGTATTGAATGGAGATCAAATGTAATACTTTGTAAATAACGTTCTTTTCTTTAATGTTTTCCTTTGAATCCTGAAAGCGAGTTTTGGAAAGTAAATTTTTTGTAAATTTATGGTAACTTATATTATTCATTATACTTTGCGATTTGTATCTATTGTCAAGAATAGTTACAAATCAAACATCTGTTGTACTGTACAATGTAATGGACATTTTTTGTGTTATATATATGAAACAGCTGGTCTGTGAATTTCTTGAGTGCCCTGAAGTAATGTTGACAATTTTCGTATGACAAACTTTCTTGTGCCAAATATAATTGTATGTATTTCAGCTTTCTATTCATGTGCGGTTAAATGATAATAGTTTAACACTATAAAATGAATATTGTGACAAAATGTATTTGCATGTGGCATTATATGCATGTTTTGCTGCTGAATATGTAAATCTGCATATACATTGTATTGTGAGAATCTATGTAGTTTTCAATGTTCTCAGACACTCATCCTTTACAACTTGACTAAAGATTTTTTTAAACATGTATATTTATAAGTTCTATAGTTATGTGTGGAATATAACAAACTGATTAGAGATATTAATGTTTTAAACAGTTTTATTCAACATGCAATATGTTGGTGGCGAGTTACATCCATGCCCATCAGATCAATGAAAATGAATGTTTCTCAACCGTGTGACTTGTTGAATAAATTATTGTGACAGATTTTTGGATAGATGTGATTTTTTTTTTTTTTTTAACAGTTCTAACAAAAAAAATTCTAATTTTTTTTTTTTTTCAGTTCTCAGATTCATGGAAATTAATAACATGTTAGGTAAAGGAACTTGCAGTAAAAGTTACAGTAAGGTTCCATGTTTCTGTAGGTAAGGTAAGTACATTAGTTAACATGACCTAACAATGACCAATACAGTTTTTATTAATCTTAGCTGATGTTAATTTCACAATATCATGTATTTCACAATGTAGTTAACAGCACATTTTTTAAATAATATAAATCAATGCATTTTGAGCTAAAATCAACAAACAAACAATTGTATTTTATTAACTATCATTAAAGAGTTCACCCAAAAAATGAAAATTCTGTCATTAATTACTCACTCTTATGTCATTCCTCACCCGTAAGACTTTCGTTCATCTTCGGAACACAAATTAAGATATTTTTGATAAAATCCGATGGCTCAGTGAGGCCTGCATTGCCAGCAAAATTGCCACCTACTCCCTTTTTCAGTGCCCAGAAAGCTACTAAAAACATTTAAAACAGTTTATGTGACTACAGTGGTTCAACTTTAATATCATAAAGCGACGAGAATACTTTTTGTGCGCCAAAAATAATAAAATAGCGACTTTATTCCACAATATCTAGTGACGAGTGATTTCAAAACACTGCTTCATGAAGCTTCAAAGCTTTACGAATCTTTTGTTTTGATTCAGTGGTTCAGAGTGTGAATCAAACTGCCAAAGTCAGGTGAACTATTGAAGTTTCAAAACATTCACGATGTAACGAAGCCTTGTTTACTAAAATCATGTGATTTTGGTGCTCTGAACCACTGATTCGAAACAAATGATTCTTAAAGCTTCGAAGCTTCATGAAGCAGTGTTTTGAAATCGCCCATCACTAGATATTGTGGAATAAAGTCGCTATTTTGTTATTTTTGGCGCACAAGTATTCTCGTCGCTTTATAATATTAAAGTTGAACCACTGTAGTCACATGAACTGTTTTAAATATGTTTTTAGTAGCTTTCTGGGCATTGAAAAAGGGAGTGTTATTGCTGGCACTGCAGGCCTCACTGAGCTATCGGATTTTATCAAAAATATCTTAATTTGTGTTCCGAAGACGAACGAAGGTCTTACGGGTGTGGAACAACATGAGGGCGAGTAATTAATGACAGAATTTTCATTTTTGGGTGAACTAACCCTTTAATGAAGTAAAAACATAATTTACCACTTTATTTACAAAATATTAATCTCCAACGTACATTCACGAGTGTACCACGACGTGTTGACGCGAGAGCAGACGTTGTTGTGTGAACGCACGTTGGAGATTAATGTTTTGTAAGTAAAGTGGTAAATTATATTTGTTTGTTTTTTTGTTTGTTTTTGCCCAAACATTTTTTTTTTTGCTTCATAAAATTAATGATGTGTTTGCGACCTTTGTGGTGCTCGAAAGTGGCAGTTGTGTAGGCTGTCAATGGAGGAACAGAAAGCTCTCAGATTTCATTAAAAAGAGTTCATAAAAAAAACTTAATTTGAGTTTAGAAGATGAACAAAAGTCTTACGGTTTTGTAACGACATACATGCTGTAAAATAATATTTTGCTCATTGTAAGTTCATGTTACCTAATGTGCAGAAAAGTCATTTTTACTAATGCTAAAAATTAAACCTAATTACCAAACTTTCTATAATCATTATAAAAATGTTTCTAGTAAGACTGTTCTAAAAATCAGCTAGAAGTTGCTCTTAAAGATTGAAATCTCTGTAACATATTTTATATGTCAGAGGATATTGGAAATAGTGGAAATGCTGTTCCATATTAATGTAAAGTATAAGTGTTTATTTCCTGACTTTTCTAGTTTGGCTTCTCTAACAAGGAACTTATGCCCACTAACTCTTTCTCCAGCCTGTTGTTGATGTCACCGATGTGATGTTTTCTTTCCTGAATCCTTAATATGAGACTGTATATGTTCTCCACTATCTTCTGGTCTTGATCTGCAGATTCCTAATATAAAAGAGTTCTGATTAGTTCATTTATTGTAAAGTAACTTGATAAAGTTTATCAAAACATCAAGGTCAGAAAAGACTTTTTGCTTGTACCTCAGTAAGCACCATATCTGTGGTCCAGCTGTCTATTAGACACTCTGGGGATAGAAAAGAGACATGATTTGTTCTGGATCATTATACTAAGAGCACAATACTTCAAAATGTAAGTGGTTGCCAAAAGACTTACTAAAGAAGGACTGTGTTTCCTCTGTCATCCACTTGGCCTCCTGCATATATCTTTCCTTGTCTTTCTCTGCATCCAATATTTCCTCCCTCATTTGTTCAATGTACTGCAAGTACAGAGATGTTAGAAAGCACTGCTGAAAAACATCTCAAGCAATGTGCTAATGTGACTGTACTGATTAGTGTGAGTTTTCACCACAAGCAGACGACTGTTTTCCATCGTAACTTGCTCAAGCATGACCCTGTTCTCATAGATGCTTTTTTCGACTGCACTGATGTCTGCAGCGTTAGCAGTTAACATCTCCATATGCTTGGCCCTCGATGTCATCAACTCTTTCTTCAAATCATCCTACATGGCAGCAAACATACAAATAGACTCTTAAGGCTATGTCTAGTAATCCATACACTAATCTGGATACATTTGAAAATGTATTTTTTTTTCTATGTCCTCTATGTTTTAGCCTTCCATATACTGAGATGCTGTTTTTGTCCTGAGAAAACTCAGCTTTTTAGGGCCCAAACACCGATGGTGTGAAACTTTGCACACGCGTCAGAAGTGGTGAAAATTTACGTCTGATATGGGTTTCAGAATTAGGTGTGGCAAAATGGCTCGATAGCGCAACCTACAAAAAAATTTCAATTAAGCACCCTTCGCGCTACGTTTCACATACAGGTATGAAATTCGGTAGACACATGTAACAGCCCAATACTTCAGAAAAAGTCAGTGAGAGCAAAATCTGTAAACCGAACAGGAAGTGAGATATTTTGAATTTTCTCTGCAAAATTTTTACAGTTTTTGCCATTTCCAGATGTTGTACTTTAACGAACTCCTCCTAGAGATTTTATCAGATAAACATCATATTTAGTCAATCTAATCTAAAGGCCTTTGCAACATTAAATTGCGAAGATCTTGAGTTTTCACTGAAGTGTGTGTCCGTGGCGGCCTGACAAAATTAGATGTTTCTCCATGAAACAGGAAGTTGTTGTAACTCAGGCATACAATGTCCGATCTGCCCCAAACTTCATGCTTTATTAGAGTCCTGGCCTGAACACATCTACATGCCAATATTTAGTTACAGTCATAGCGCCACCTGCAGGCAACAGGAAATGGCATGCTTTAAACTGTAATTCACTCACAGAAACACATTTCAATATGCCACGAAGTATCAAACATACTAAAAACACATTAAATCATGCAACACTTGGCTATGTGCTAATGTTTGCGATAAACGCCACGAAACAGGAAGTTGTTGTAACAATGTCCGATCTACTCCAAACTTCAAATTTTTGATAATAGTCCTGGCCTGAAGACATCTACATGGCAATATTCAGTTATAGTTAAAGCACCACCCGCTGGCAGCAGGAAGTGCGGCACATCAAAATGACTTTGCCATATTTATCCTATATTTACCCGCTTAAATGCATGTCACCCACTGTTCACTGTTTTCCTAAGGCCACCGGGTGGCGGTGGCCCCAGGTGTGAGGGCCCTTTCAATGCTGCTTGCAGCTTTAATTGAAGATGCTTTTCCAAGTGGATAAATTTGAAAATGGCATTGTAGTGTGAAAACAGAGGTATCTGAAAACAACTATGTGTTTAGTCATGAGACGCACACCCATAGATATCTCTGTTTATACCAGCATGTGCCTGCTATGTGCTATTCACTTTCACAGTGTTGCTAAAGATACATGTTTCTTTGTACAATCTTTATATTACATTTCTGCAAAGATGACAGAAAATGTACCCTCAATTGCTCTCCTGCGGGAAATCATGAGGGCAACTGCATTTTAGACCATACATGGAGTGGCGATTGAGTGTGTCCTGAACGCACCAGTAAGAGATGAGATATTCTGCTAATAATGTGATCATGGCAGAAGAACAGCATGAAAACTTTACTGGCTGCGTCTTAATAATGTATCCTTCACTGACTTTGCTATCCCACAGTCCTGTGTGACAGTTGAGCTAAAAAATAAAGATGGCGTCTGAAAGTTGCGGTTGGAGGTCAGTTTGTGTGTAAAAAAATGCACTTTTCACAACCGTTTAAAAAGGACATTCTATATAGTATGAATGTGACAGTGAAATTCGGACATACTATATCCGCCATGTTGTCATTGTCATGTGACAAGGTGTGTCAGTTGCATCGCTACTATATAGTATGAAAGGCATAGTAGGCATATTTGTATGCAGTATCAGTGTGGACAAGAAACTTTTGACGCTAGAGTGGACAGGGAGAGTTTTGAAGCAAAACAGCTGTTTTCAAATCTATCCGGATTAATGTAGACATAGCCTAAAACCATCAGGTAATTTAGAACACAATTGGGAAAAATGCAATGCTGAATAAATATTAACCTTTGGCTGTAGGAGAGCCGCAGTCTGCTTTGTGACCTCCTGAATAGAGAGCTCAAGATGTTCTTTTTGGGTTTCCAACTCTGGTAAAGAGAGAAAACACAAAATCCTTACAAAAACATCTGAGTTTACCTACAATCGCCATTGAATTTGACAATGCAAAACCCTCAAAACATCAGTTTACTGTGCTTTGATAATCTCTATTCTTTCTCATTTCAATATTTTACAATAAAACAACCCAGTATTGTAAATAATATCTCATAAAGAAACTGACATTTGAAACACAACACTAGCTGAAACAACAGGTGGCCAGTTCATGACTCCACACTTCAGTGCAGTGTTGAGCTACATGAGAAGAATAGAAATGAAGCCTGTACCTGTTATTTGGTTCTTTAAAGTCTGATGTTTAAAATGCTCAGTGTCTAACTGAGACTCCACTGTCTCTAAAATCGACTCCTGGGCCTTGAGCTCCTGTTCTTTCTCCAAATGAGTTTGAGCGATTGATTCTGAATCCCTCTTTAGAATCACAAGACATACATTTTTAGTTTGCAGATGCAGTTATGCATGCTTGGCTAAACCAAAAAATGTTTTATTAAGCTTATAATAAGTATATGAAAATGGATTTTCTCTTGTACAGTAAGCTGTAGAATTTCAGACTGGTAGTTCATTTCCATTTGTTTCCCCTCTTCTTCAGTGTTGGCCAGCTCTTCTGTAAGATCCTTTATCACTGAATTCAATAATATATGGTCTTGCAGTTTCTTCTCCTACAAAAACAACAACATGTCTTAGATAGAGTGATGTCTCTTTGTATTGCCACCATTACTGACTAGTGATTCTGTCAGACCTCCTCGAGAAGCTCTCCATATCTCTTCTCTGTTTGTTCGATGGATGCATTCATCTCCCTTACATACTCCTCATGTTCCTCTTTAAGAGTTTTCAGAGATTGACATATTTTCTCTCTCTCAGCTTCAATTGCTGCCCTGGGTACAAAAATGTTAATGTCATAACAATAACCATGTTAACTCTTTCCCCGCCATTGACGGAATTTTCCGGCAATCCATGTTTTTGCTGTTATGTGGTAGGGGGCACTATTACACATTTTTGGAAAGAGTAGAGAATGTCTGGATCAAAACACAGGCGAAAAAGAAGCAGAAATAAGATTATTAAAATTAGCATTGAACGCGACAAGACGACTGTTGGAATCCCTTTACTGTTGGGAATTTGTCGCATCGCTCCGTGCCGCATCCAGTATAGACAATATCACGGATTATTATGGGTTCTATTGTCTTTTGACGCATCGTGTTGCGCTGCTTGCGTCCGGTGTAGACACGGTGTAAGTATATGTGAAGTATATGTATATATATATATATATATATATAAAACATTATAAGTAATATTAAAATAAAATGTTATACAGACCTGCTCATGTTCTGTTTGGCCAATTGACCTTCCAGTTCCTCCAGAGTTTTTCTGAACATATCTGCACTGATTCTAAGAGACAACCATTCAAATAAAGGTATGAAAGAATTTATTTGTATGTAGTAAGACAAAACCATAAAACAAAAGACAGGGCCGTACATGTTAGCGTCATGAAGCTGTCTCATCTCTTCTTTCATGTTTTTGATTTCAAATCTACATTTGGCAATGGATATAATGTCTTCATCATGTCTCCGTTTATTCTCCTCTAACCTGAAACAAAATGATCATTTTAAATACATTTGAAGGTAGTCACCATGATGAAGCAAAGAAGAAAGAGTACTAAAGAGACAAATGTACCGTTTGGACAGACTGTGTTTTTCAGCAATCATGTCATCTTCCTTTTTCCTCTGAGTGTTGAAGATGTCTGACAGTTTAGCGTGGGGCTCTGACAGAGCACTTTTCACTTTCTGTTCTTCCTTTATCTCATTTTCAATCTGAGGAGAAATCACATCTCCTTACTGTGCCTCAGACCCAGGTTAAAAATTTCACTCTGCTCTTTACAGATGGCTTAGATTGGCAGTTCAAGTCACCACAAGAACTGAAGATCTATTATATTACATAATATATATAAAAAAATATAATATATAATATAATTATACATGAAAAATATTATATTAAAATAATATGAATATATTTTTTGCACGACAATCAAGCACCCACCACTAAAATGTCTGTTTTATTACTGTAATACAGTAAAAAAAAAACATCCTATTCAGATTGTTTTATTAAAAGAAAATTATATATAACTGAAAATTAAAATAAAAAGTGAAATAAGGTTGTTCTCCAAACCTAACAACACCAAATAGAGGTCACTCTTTGAAAATCAAGTGTTCAGTCATTCTGATAAAGGCCTGGCTTCTAAATGTGACTAGATTGCAGTGTTTTGTTCACTTACATGCTTTAGACACACATGTTGTGTAACCCACTATAGTTCATGTCAAGGTGACGTCTTCTGTCACTGTGTGCTATAATGCCTGCGTAATTCTGATACTTTGGTAAGGAACATTTGTTGGTAAAGAGTTGCAAACTCTTCATTTTAGCCAACTATTAATAGGCCCATGACTAGCACAGAGACCTGGAGGGCAGAACATACAAAGAACTACAGCACAGGTCTGTCAATTTTCCATCTCAAAAGAAGAAGAAGAAAACAAATGTTAGCAAAAAGTTTTGGGCACTTGTGATCCATATACAGTACAGCACCTGCTGCAGTATTTCAATCACTAAATACAATGGGACATTTTAAAACGCTTAACGTGAAAAACACTTACAGTAAAGTGCCTTAATGTACTAAAACAGAGATCAAATTCAGTATACACCTTATTGATGATGCATACAAGCAGATGAGCCCAGTATATGAACACAACGAACAGATGGTTTTCTTTATAATGGTTTTCGAGAAACTGTGTTTTGCATTTATATTCAGAGTTTATCTGCTTGCCTGTACATAGTAAGCATCATCAATAAGGTGTATATTTAATATCCCCAGAATGTGTCTGTGAAGTTTCAGCTCAAAATACCTCACAGATCATTTATTTTACCCATTTTTGAGTGCATGCAAAAACATGCTGTTTTTGTGCATGTGTCTTTAAATGCAAATGAGTTGCTGCTCCACACCCCCTTTCCAGGAAAGCACTTCCTGCAACATCTCCTGCCTGCATCGGATACTCTGCCAAATACTAACAAAACATCTGCTTGGTTTGATTAAAGTGTTTAAAACACTGTATGTGTTTTAAATCTATATCAGTTTAAACTTCTAATTTATCGTTTTCTGAGCACACATCTGAAGCACACGCACAGAAAGCTGGCTGTCAGACAGCACATCCCGTGAGTATTAAAATAACTTCTCTTTCATGTCTTATTGTGTTTAATCTGTCAAATACACAAGGTCATGTCAAAAACACACAAAGTTCACATAAACACAGTCGGTTATGTCTGTGAACGTAAACAGCAGAGACAGAAATCCTGCATAAACCAGCATGAATTCCAGGTCACAAGGTCTCAATTCACAAACAACAATGTTGTTTTAGTATTGTTTATATACTATTATAGTGTTTATTAATATTTTGAATTTGTTTGTATTTTTATATTTTCAATTTTAATTTTTTTAAGTTTTAGTAATTTTGTTACATGCTTTTGTCTTTTTAGTTTTTTTTTTTAATTTCTATTTAGCTTTATTTTTATTTTTGTAATTTTAGTACTTAGTCACTTATTTTATTTCAGTTGCAAATTAGGGCAACATTTCAAATATAATTTTTTATCTTTGAAGGAACACTCCACTTTTTTTGAAAATAGGCTCATTTTCCAACTCCCCTAGAGTTAAACAGTTGAGTTTTACCATTTTCGAATCCATTCAGCCGATCCCTAATGATATTGCGCAGCGTCTCTCACAAATGTCTCCATGGTTGCAAGGCACCAGGGGGTCACAGGCGCTGCGTAATATCATTGCGCCTGCTGCACCCATGGTATGGCAGCAAATTTCCTTGATTATTACACCAGAATGAGAGTATAGTTCCTAACCATATCGGCCTAGAAAATCGCAACTTTTCATTTTCCGTCGGTCTTTGTGCACGATGTAACTACAGAAGAGTCAAGTTTTAAATAGGAAAAATATCGAAACTCTTTGGTCATTTTTGAGCGAGATGCTAACGGTCTAATCAGATTCAATGAACTATGCTAAGCTATGCTAAAAGTGGTACCGCCAGTCCCGGAGATCGGCTGAATGGATTCGAAAATGGTAAAACTCAACTGTTTAACTCTAGGGGAGTTGGAAAATGAGCCTATTTTCAAAAAAAGTGGAGTGTTCCTTTAAGTTTTTTACATCTAATATTTATATTTTATTTTATTTAAGCTTTATTTCAATTAATGAAAGTTTTAGTTAAAAATAGTACACTGACAGTCTCTTATACCTTGCATAACCAGTATCATCGTATACCGCAAGCTAGGTAGGTAGGTATTAGATAGATAGATTAGAGGTATAAGATAGATGGTTAGACAGATGGATGTTCATATATCCAGACCAGGCGCACACCTATTGACTGCTTGAACTATATAACATCTAAGGGCAGCCCAGCACTCGGCTGTATTAAAGGTCATCTATGCACATTGTGTCTTTGAAGGAAAGCATTTTAAAAGCTCAATGTGATGGCTGCTCAGCGGGACCTGCCAGAGGCAGGAAATCGATGCTTCAGATCTGACATCTAAAGACTGAGATTTGAGGGTTTTGATCCCTTCCGAAAAGAGTGCATTAAACACATAGCAGCCATTCGTTTAGTGTCAGGAGTTTCACAAATATGTCTGCCTCTACTTACTACTATCATCTGCTCCTGAATGGCCTGAACTTTCTGTTCAAATGCTTCTGCCAATTCAAGCTGTTCTCGCTCAAGAAGCTCCCTGTTGGTTATATATAACAAAGCTGATTTCTGTTGACCAGAGGTGAAGAAAACAGAAAGAGACAACTGTTTTGCAGTGCAAGTTACTTTTCTCGATCAAGTTCTTCTGTCTTACTGATCTCCTCATGAAGCCATTCTTTGCACTTTATTTTAGATGCAGTCAGTCTAGCGATGTTTTTCTCCAACTGGGAGATATTCTGAAACCAGATGAATGAATTATGCAGGCAGTACAAATAATCCCATGGCAACATTATTTTAATATTGTTTTGACATTTTATTGTGCGTAGATGCTTACTTTTTCACACTGTATGACCGTTTCCTCTTTGTCTTGGAGTTCTGATGCAATGATATCCATCTCCCTGCGTGTTTCTGCATTGATTTTTCTTTGTTCTTTCATCTTAAGAACAGTTTTCTCAATCTAAAGAGGGAAAATATGATTTAAATCACAGCTTTTGAGTGAAAATCTATACCATTTGAAAAAATCTACCTCCTTTCCCACAGCGCGTTTGCTTTCAGTAAATGTTTTCCTCTTCTGAATCATGTTTTCTTTTAGGTCCTGTTGGGCAGTTTCCACCTGGGCAGTTTTGTCCTTCAGTGATTGGATCTTATTCTGTTTTTCTGTAAGCAGTATCTGTGAACCAGCTTTCTTTGACAGCTGCTGATTCATCTGATCAACAGCATCTTCATAGTTTCCTTTAATGTTTTCTTTCTCCCGACTGAAATATAATGACAAGAGGAAGACGTAAACATGCATTTTATCATTTGTTTGTGAGTTTTTAATGCTTAAGTGTGTAATTTCTACATCGCCAAACCGAATTGCAAAAATAATGACTGTTTTCAAATAGGTTTCTCAAATGTTTTCCATTGGTCAGACAAAAAAGATAGCCCCTCCTTGAACTCACGCCCTTAGGTGTGTTCGACTTGATGTGGCGCTGTGTAGACCGATCGTTGTCTGACTTGAAGCAGTGCATGCTGGTTAGAAATTTCGTCTGATTTAAAGGGATAGTTCACCCAAAAATTAAAATTCTGTCATCATTTACTCACCCTGAAGTTGTTCCAAACCTGTATGAATTTTTTTCTTTTGCTAATCACAAAAGAAGATATTTTGAAGAATGTCAGTAACCAAACAGTTGATGGGCTCCAATGACTTCCATATTTTTTTCCCCTTACTATGGAAGTCAATGGGGCCCATCAACTCTTTGGTTAACTAGAAACTATCTGAGCGAATTTGAGGAAATATTTGAGAGAACTATCCCTCTAAGACGGCTCAGACGCCACATGACTGTGACATATATATACGATCAAAGTAATGGCTGCATGAGCTCTGAGGACAACGCAGCTGATCATGATTGGCCGGATTGACTGATGGCAACTATCACGTGTTTTGTGTTCACTCTGATACATTCAGCTCAGCTGATGCTCACAGATTTCTGTTTTTGTAACAGTAAAAACTCTTTTCATGTAACCACAATGTTATATTGTATCATGTTTATCAAAATAAAACTGATACAAATATATAGACCCATTTTATTGGTATTTAAAGGCCCACTGAAGTGCCTTGGAAAGGCAGCTTTATTCACTGTGTTGACGTAATTTCCATTGAAACAGGTAGACAGGGCGAAAACGGACTTCAATCGCGTCAATGGAAAGCATATTTACACTCTCTTATCGTTTCCTATCCTCTATATAGTGCACTATGTGCCATTCACCATACAGAAACCAGTAAATGTGTGAACAAATGACCGAATTCAGCTGCAGCTTAAGCGTCTGTTTATAGTGTAGGAGGGGGCAGGATATCCGATTCTAGAGAGCATTTGATTGGACAGAAGATTTGATGAGAAGCTGAAGTCCACGTTGATGTCATGAAAATCCGTGAACCATTTTAGTGTAAGTGAGAGGCTGTAAGGCTGTGCCTGAAATGGCCCCCTATACCCTTAAAAAGGGCACTATTTGAGGGGACAGACATTTGTAGTGGTGTCCGAAACCATAGTGGATGATGTTGAGTGCACTCATTCAATCCCACAATGCACCGCAATAATGAGTGTACAACCCATGCATGCTCAACGGCTAGAGAATACCCATAATTTACTGAAAGAGTCGCACACTGAATGAATTCCCACGTCTCGCCAGAAGATGGCGTCCGCAGCTGAATCAATCATCCATCCATTTTCCAAACTGCGCTGGTCAAGAATATCATACAGGTATAAATTCCTTTTTAATTGATCATTGAATCGTTTAATTAAGGTTTGTACATGCTAATTTCCATGGCAGAGTTCAACATAAATATTCATTACTACTGGAGCTGCCAGTTTGCTACGTTTCAAAAGATTATTAAACAGCAGCACTAACTATGCGAAATCGGCATCCCTTCCGGCGCACTCAGCGCCCGAATTCACTCACTCGTTTCATTCACTCCTTCAAGTGGACTATATTAGTGGAGTAATGTAGGGAATAGTGAATAGGGGGGGATTTCGAACACAGCATAAGTTTTGATTGCTTATATCTCCTAAATGCAAATTTTGTCTTTGTTTTGGAACACACCAGCTTATTCATAACCTTAAGGCCAACATATTCATACTAAAAGCTAAAAAACTTACATTTTGATTGCAGGGGGACTTTAAATAGTACAGGCTTATGTTGAACTTTATTCTATGTAAGGCACTGTATTAAGCAGTATAAATTACTGAATAAACAGTGTTTCTCTTGCTTCATGAAAACATCTGAAACGGCTGTGTATTTGACAAATATCGCATTTGATCCACTACATTTGTGATAGAGTACGCAAACACTGTGCAAGCGCCACTATGGGAAGCAGAATATCTCAAACTTCATTTCTCTGTTTTCAACTCATCCCCGACTGCAAATGGTAAATCTCACAGATAGATTACATCCAGCCACAGCCGAAGTCGAACACACCTGTTGCTTTGACAAGAAAGTTAATGTTGAAAGAAATGTACACACTTCAGCTTTAATTAGTATGGTGTAGCTTAATGGTACAAATAATAACGTGAACTACATTTGCCATGATCCCCATGGGTCAACATGTTTAAATACTCACAACAGAACAGCATTTTCTTGTTCAAGGAGTTGTTGCTTCTCCTCCATGGATTGTATGTCATCTACTACAGATTTCAGCTCAGTTTGAAGTCGATTCAACTCTGCAGCATTGACTTCTCTAGCTGCAGTTACACAAGCTTCAAAAACAAACAACAAACAACTTTAGGATGTTACCTGAGCAGTTTCCCATCTCTCACCATGAGTTGTTGCCAGAGATGGCACAGACTTTATTTCATAGATTCATCAGGTTTCCAAAGATTTGTGGATGAACTCACCTGATATTTCACTCTTGATATCATCCTGTAGGTTAACTGTTTGATGTCGAAGCTTGCTCGTCTCAATGGTTTCAACCTCAAGTTTCTCATGTGCTGTTTTTCTAGAAGATTCCTAAATAAGATTGCCATAGTGATATCAACACATACATTGATCATTCCTGTCATGAATTATCATCTGAATTTGGTAATGTTAAACTTTAACAGGATGGAAAATGATATTGAGGTTTGATTGATTACCTCAATATTATTTGTTTTGTTTAAAGCACTTTGATTAGAGAAAGGAAGAAACACCTACAGAATATTTATTAAGAAATTTTCCATTTTTTTCATGTTAGAAGGTATACAGTGGATGGCACTCAAAATGGCAACATCACTCAAACTAGTCATTCAATTATTTGAATTCACCCCTGTTGACTTGTGACAAAAGAAAACATTGGATATGAATTCCATCTCTTAAAAATTATGAATTTAATCATTTATATTATTATGTTAAGAACGATTACAAGACATGAAAAAGTAGGCTGCTGCATAACAGAAATTACACATCGAATATGTACTGAATATTCATATTTAGCCCTATTTCTGAAACCAACAGTAAAGAATGAATCAGTTTTAGATGATGATGATTCAGTTAAGTGTAAATACTAGCAAATACCAGCTCTTTAATGGCTTCAGCTGTCTCTCTCAGGTGATGACTTGCTTCTTGACTAAATGAAACACCTTCTTCCCTCAGTCGTTTATCTGTAAGGTGTCAATGCATCTATATCATTTCACAGATAAATTAGAAAGCGATTCTTAATATACATATAATGGCATAGGGCTTATTGAAAATGGTGTGATCGAAGCGATTCTAGAATTTGCCACTAGTTGGCGTATGAAATTGTGTGTTTAAAAAGACTTTTAACCCCCTTACAAAGAAAGTTTCTTACCTAACTCGCCCAAATGTTCTAAGGCAATCCTTACAGCTGGAAAATCCGGCACCAAACAAGCCGCCATATTATTCAAAATTATTCTATTTTTAAACGGGAAAAGGACGACTTAACAAGCCATTGGCAGAAGAAACACGAGTTGAAAACAACAGTTCATCTGTGTACTGAACACGTTGGCATGGCGACCGTTATAGCAAGTTCACGAGACTCCATGATGAGCAGTTTTCCTCAATTTTGGTTGTATGTAGGAAGATTATGAAGTAAGCAGATCTCAAAAAAGATTTCAAGTCTTGGCCTGAATACTTTAGGTGTCAGGTGTTTACATGAAATCTCTTTACTGTCCCTTATTTATTTATTTATTTGTTTGAAGGATTTACATTGTTTAGTTTGTATAGTATTTCAAGAAAGATAATCCTAATAATCCTAATAATTTTTTTATTTTGTTATTTGTTGCAAAATATCCTGTTTTTAATCAGTATTTTGTCTTATTTTCTTTAAAAAGAATACATTTTGTAATTTATTTATTTATTTAAATTCTTTGTGTGTGTGTGTGTGTGTGTGTGCGGATTTTATGTCTTATAGGAGTGATACAACACTTACAAAAATATACTATGGCAATAGTTTCCACCAAAATACTATTGTTGCTATTGTAAAATCCATCTTGTTCTGTCCTTCAAACAGTAAACAGACTATTAATTTGGCTGAAACTATGGTTACTATGGTACATTTTTTATTTTGTTTTCTCATGTGGCAGCTGGTCAGAATCAAGAAAAGCACCATCATATTGATATGATTGCTAATCCTTTGTATTACAGCTCTGAAGACAGAAAGTGCTTTGATGGATCACAGAAGCAGCTGAAGCAGTGCTTCTTTTGAGGGCCTGTCTGAACCTGATACCCTTTTGTAATCTTCTGAGACAGTGAAAGGAAACGAGGTAGTTGATGTGGTTCACCAACTCTCGGAGAGGCTGTCCTTTTTAAAATGTCCATTAGAGAGCGCTGTTGGTCCTTGTAAAACAGTAGACAGTAGCCCAACATCCCTGACTTGAAATGCAATTAGAATGGGCTAGAACTGCAGTGTTGCTATTGATTTCCTTACCACAGCATCTAGAAAATATTATGTGTATTTTTTATTTTTTTTTCCCCACAATATATGGAGTTTCTGTCTGTGTGCAAGGCTGTGGATACTGCCATTTGAGTCTACGAGTTCATACTCTTAGTCCACTATCAGCAAAAGTCTATTAAGCATAGGCTACACCTATAATTGATTTTTACTAGATAATGTTTATATTAGTGCTGAGATGGCAATCCACAAGTTGCCACCACAGTCTCTGTACCATGAAAGATGATAAAAACATACTCTGAATCATGTCAAACACTAGGGCTGGGCGATATAGTCAAAATAATTATCACAAGATTTTTCATATGAGTGAAAGTAGTAGCCGGTAAAACCACACATTGCACTATAGTTACTATATAGTTTCTATGAAATTTGTTATGAAAAACAGTAGCCCCAAAACTGCTATAGCCTATTAAAGGCAGGGTAGATGATTTGTTTTAAAAACATTTTTTTGTTATGCTGGTTGAAAATTTCTTCACATCCTGATAGCAATCACTAAGTTAAGTGGTCTAAATGTACTGTATTTATATGTATTTATATCATCTGTGGAAGGTGTAGGACCATAAAATGTTCATCCAATCATATCCCTCAGTTTCGAGGGATATGATAGGATGTCGTACCTGCCTGTCAACGTATATTTTTACATACCCTCATGCACCCTGTTCATGCAGACATCATACGTCATCAGCATGTTTCATGCTATATGCAGAGTTAAAACAGACGCCAGTCACGAGCATGAGCACCGCAACCAAAACAGCAGCCATGTTTTACAGTTCCTCCTGTACCAAAACAATGAACTTATGATGCATTCATGCCATAATTACCATAATTTGGAAGAGATGGAAACTTGTGACGTTATACTCGGTTCGTGATTCGAATTTATGCGTTTCAATGTCAACACTATCAACGCCGAAATGAATCTGCAGCAGTCAGGTCGTACAGGTCAGTGATGTTTAAGTTGTTTACATTCATTATTATTGTAATGTTATGTGCTTTGAGACATGAGGTAGTTTAAACGCCATCTCTCATGACACTTTTATTTGCTCCCTGCTGTGTTCATGTGTTTTGGAGGAGGTGTGGCTTTTATGCTTTCAAAGCTAGCTCGCTATCACTAGCCTCTCCGAAAATGACCTACCCTACCTTTAACAAAACAAATACTGCAATTATTTTCAATTACTCCTTTAAAGGTGCACTCTGTAGAATTTCAAATCCACTGTTTGGAAGTTAGTCGGGCCGACACCAACAACAAACGCGTAACCAATCAGCATTAGGGTGCGTATGATGGTCGAGGAGAGAGAACGAGGAAGAGGGAGATTTGAAAATAAGGAGAAAAAAAAGACTGCAGAACGAGAGACAGGACACAATACAAAAGAGCTCAAAAGAATGTCACTGGAATGGTTTATGACTGGGCAAGCACTTTAGGACCTGTGTTTATATTAGAAAAGCTTTCCAGCACTGGAGAGAGCTAAGTGGGAAGGCCTGAAAACAGACGTGGATCACGCTTCTCATGTGAGTAACACGGTTTTAATTGTCTGGAGCTGCTGTGCTGTTTGCGACTAACAACGAATGCTTCGTACTCTACGTAAATTTTTTTGTGCTTCCTTGTTGTTCATTCATCAACTGCGCTTTATTTTCCGTAAAGCACTTTGTTGCACATCAGCTGTGATAAACAGACATCCACTCGCATTGCGTGTGTAACAGTGGCCATATAGTGAGAGTTTTGCAGGTAAATGACTGCGCACTGATGACCACTAGAGAATTCAGTGTTTAGCGTCATTGTTAGTGCACTCGCTTTGCATGTCAGCAGCAGCCAGGCTGGGGTTCGAGACCGACTCTGAGCAGGTTGGAGTGTGAGTTTTGGAGGCGGAGCAGTGAAGAGAGGGGTGGGATTGTTTGGGTTAATTTCAAATATCAACAATGTCCAACAGTGTTGTTCAAAATCTACTTACCGCACCTTTAAAACAATTTGTTATGAATATCCCACATTTCTGCCCTAATCCCATGGTTTCCGTTAGTGTTACTAAAATAAATCATGGTAGTAAATGTTGGCACCTTGTGGATTGAAAAGCTAGAAGAACTCTATCATTGTGGCTCAATGTTTCTCGTGTTTTCCGCATCAGTGTTGAGAATGTCAGCGCTGTTTCATCTGGATTTAAACTAGTTTAAATCATGAGGCATTTAATTTGTATGGGAGAATTCTGTACCGAACTGGAACCACTGGATCACTAACGCTGCGGTGTGTTTTGAGCCGAGCTAATGTTCCGTGTGGCGCGCGGTTCAAACGAGCAGCTCTGTTTTGTTCCGCTTTTGCTGTGATTGCTGTTTAATGTCAATGTTTCTCATATGCAACGGAAATGGCAGCACTTATGCAAATTGGCACTGGCATCAGTGTGATGGTCTGCAACACGCATGCACAGCATTATTTGCATAGTGCATAAACATTGGGCGAACTCCAAATGGCTTTTTTTTAACCCTTGAAGGGTACATTGGAGCATGTGTAGGGGCGTTCCAAACGAAAGTGAACAACTGAATCCCTTCACGAGGGAACCTTCCACAAGTCTGTTAGCGAAGGGAACATGTGATGGTCACTTCAAGTAATTTAATCGTCTATGGTCATGTGACCCAGGGTGACAAGTCCCCACTTCAAGGGTTCTGCTTTTTTGGAGCGAGTAGGACAAAGGGATGCTCACTTCTGATTGGAAGTTGCCCATTATATCGAACACTTATCGAACATTTGTTAAAATTTATCGAGGAAAATTATTTTGCAATTATTATCATTTCATCGCCCAGCCCTAACTGAAATAATTTGTTTCTGTTAAGACTAGTGCTTTGTAATGATCTTCACCTTTCAAAGTAGAAACATCGATGATGCAAGTCTGGCTGAATGAGATTGCACTCGTTTTCATCTTTCCCAGTCTGAACGTTAGTGCTCCCTGCCAATGCAGTTGAACTGGGAAACGGTCCAAGCAGAGTGATTTTAATTGGACAGAGGTTCAGTAGCCAACATACTAGCTGATGTGGGCAGCAGAGTGAAGGGAAGAGCCGAGGCTCATAGTTTAGTTTGTGATGGGAGCTTCTAACTGTCTGCCGCCTTTTCACAGCTAGTAGCCTCTTAGGAGAACTTTAACAGGGATCACTGAGGTCTTGAGTAAAGCTTTTTAAAACATAGACTTGTAATAAAGCCTATCTAGTGGAACACATCAAATGTTTCTTTTTGATTCTGACCCCAAGGGCCACAAAAAGCCTCTAAAGAGCCCCAGCCTATAATTTCTGACAGCTGCAACAGTGGCAAAATGGACCAGGCCTGCTTCCAGCTTGTTTTTTTCGTTGGTTCAAGACAAGAACATCAACACAACTCTCAAATTACAGTCATCCCACCACATGCTTGTTCAGGTAGGCCATTGCCACACAGTTAGAATCCTGTGCGTCCTTCACTTTTGTCCTTTTATACATCGCTGGGGTGCCACATCCAGGCCAAAGAGTGTTCGGTGTCACACGTGGCTGTCTCCTGTGTTGTTTGCAGACAGGCCCATTATGGGGCTTGATTGTGCATAATGGAACAGGTAGTGCTGTTACGCTGTTAAAGTACTTGGCTTTGCTTCAGACCAGGGTCGTGTTACGATTCACGTACATAATTTATCTATGATTCAAGGTCAAAAGCCCCTGCAATAGAATGACATCTAACATACCAGTACGTGAAGTGGGTTTAATGTTTCTCATTCCGGAAGTGAGCACCGAGGATTCTTTTCCCAAATTGCTGGTTTTAATATTGTTTTGTGAAAAATCAGCAGTTCTTGGTTGGAAGAGGAAATGGGGAAAAATAGATTACGGTGTAATGGTTGCATATAATGGGGCTTAATTCTCTGTCTGATAATGTAGCAGGAGGATTAACTCAATGATGGTACAGTACGCTGTATTAAAACACAAGACTCATATTGCATAATCCCTTTATTCAGTATTGCACATTCTGTCTTTATAAGAGCATTTAGATTTTCTTGAATCAGCATGCAAACAGTCACACCTCCATTACTGAAGAAATTTATCAACTGGGGTTTTCTATGTTAATGTATTTTAAAACATCATTAATTTCTGTGCTGGAACGCTGAATTTTCAGCAGGATCATTCAGTCTTCAGTGTCACTGAATTAAAAATGGAAAACAAGAGCAGGATCTAATCGCAGCAGTTGCAGATTTATTAAATTCAAACTCAAAACAAAACAAAGGACTACAAACAGAACAACCTTATGCTGTAATTAGAGCGGACAATAAACTGAAAGAAACACAGAGCTTAAATACACAAGGGAAGCCAATCAACGAAATAGAGAACAGGTGCAACACTTAATCAATCAATCAATGAGAAACCATAGAAACAAACTGAGGGTACGTTTACATGACAATGTTATGCTTAAAACGAAGAAGTTTTTCCTTTGTTTTCTCTGTGTACAGACGACACCATTGTTAAAATGACCCACATTCACACTGATCCGTGAAAACAACTAAAAACACTGTATTCTACTGCCAGGCCATTACATGACGATGAAACACCATAGACTGAACATGTAATATGCATGTGCATGACATCGTCATTTCCACAGATTTGCGTTTTTGTTGTTTACAGAGGGACCGCTTTCAAAATCTTGCACTTTGAAACCTGTTTTCAAAAGCTTGCTTTTTCAGGCACCCAAAATGCTGTTGCCGTGTAAATTAAGAGCTAAAACGCAGTTTTACATTTATAGTTGAAATTGGTGTCATGTAAACGGCCCCTTAAACACAGGAAACTGAACTAAAGCACGTATCAGAACCCACCCAAAACAGGAACAGATGCTGCGTCCCAATTCACATACTATCCATCCTAAATAGTATTTGAAACTAGAATTAGTGTGTTCCAAATTGTAGCATGCTGAAATAAGTATTCCAAAGATTCCCGGATGGTCTACTTTTTCCGGTTAGAATCCGAAATGGACATCCGTGCACACTCTAACGGCTAATATTGCCCACACCCCATTGCGTGTTCGATTAGAACTACAAACACAAATAAAAAGTGTTAAAAAACTACAAACATGATTGATGTGCGAGTCAAACGGTTAAAGGGTTAGTTCACTCAAAAATGACATTTCTGTCATTAATTACTCACCCTCATGTCGTTCTAAACCTGTAAGACCTTCGTTCATCTTCGGAACACAAATTAAGATATTTTTGATGAAATCTGAGAGCTTTCTGACCTCCCTATAGACAGCAATGTCATAACCAATTTCAAGGCCCAGAAAGGTAGTAAAGACATCGTTCAAATAGTCCATGTGACTACAGGGTTTCAACCTTAATGTTATGAAGCAACAAGAATACTTTGTGCTCAAAAACAAAACAAAAATAATTACTTTATTCAACAATTTCTCCTCTTCCCTTTTAGTCTCTTACGCTGTTAACATTGTAAACACAGTGCAGCACTTCCGGGTTCTACATCAGAACGCCGGCTCAGTATTGGCTCCAGCATACACATGCATCGTGGTGCTCACTTGTACAGCATCGGCCAATACTGAGACGGCATTCTGACATATAACCCAGAAGTGCTGCACTGTGCACATATCTTAATTTGTGTTCTGAAGATGAACGAAGGCCTTGCAGGTTTGGAATGACATGAGAGTGAGTACTTAATGACAGAAATTTCATTTTTGGGTGAACTCACCCTTTAAGTAAACAGGTTTAGATAAAGAGGTTTGAGTGATTAATAATCAGTTTCTAACCTGACGAAAAGATATTTATTCAATGTTATCCACATTATATTTAATCTGCAACAGCACTGTGAACTTGAAGATATGACCAATATTGTAAAGATGCGTTCGGACATTAACTTTTAAATGCATCATTATGCAAATTGCAAACACATGAGGAGAGTTTTCAGCATGATTGTAACTGTGACA
This sequence comes from Ctenopharyngodon idella, assembly GCF_019924925.1. Classification (NCBI taxonomy): domain Eukaryota; kingdom Metazoa; phylum Chordata; class Actinopteri; order Cypriniformes; family Xenocyprididae; genus Ctenopharyngodon; species Ctenopharyngodon idella. Next base: position 28,454,890 of record NC_067236.1, read on the forward strand.
AGATGATTAACAGGGCAGTTTTTTAAGAGTGACAGGATGCACATAACTAAACAACAAAGCTGTCCGTTAAAGACGCAATTATGACGAAGTAGTATATCCCAAAGGATCCATAGTATGTCCCAAAGGATCCTTTTTTCAGGATCTTTAATAAATCAAAAGATCACAGCATTTATTTAAAAAATTTTTGTAGCATTATAAATGGCTGTACTGTCGTTTTTGATGGATTTAATCTATCCTTGCCAAAGAAAAGTATTAAAAAACACACTTTTGAATGGTAGTGTATTTATGCACCAAAAAAAAAAAAAGACATAAAAAACATTTTTAAATATATATTTATTTCACAGAATGCACTTGAGCCAAACAACATAAAGCAACTTAAACAATTAATAACTAAAACAGATCTCCCATGACTGATGTGTCTTCTATTCAATTCAATTCAATTCAATTCACATTTATTTGTATAGCGCTTTTCACAATACATATCGTTTCAAAGCAGCTTTACAGAGAATGCATGTCAACATTACAATTTGGAGAATGCAGTTAGCTAATAATGTAATAATTTAGGCAATTAATTTACAATCACTGTTAGCAATTTAATTGAAGGTAGAAGCAAAGAGCTCCTGGAAAAATGAATTACATATTAACAATAATTAGCATATATAGAAATTTGCGAATGTGCGTGTTGATCCAGATGTTGCATCTTCTGAAGTACTCTCTAGTCACCTCGGGACGGAGCGATTGTAGGGTGATAGAAGATCGGTTAAGTACACAGGAGCTAAACCATTTAGAGCCTTATAGGTCATTAGCAGTACTTTATAATCGATACGGAACTTAATAGGTAACCAGTGAAGAGATGATAAAATTGGTGTTATATGATCATATTTTCTTGACCTGGTAAGAACTCTAGCAGCTGCATTTTGTACTAATTGTAGCTTGTTTATTGAGGAAGCAGGGCAACCAGCTAGTAATGCATTACAGTAATCTAGTCTAGACGTCATCTGAGTTCTGAGTTTCAGATCACCCTGTTCCTCTTGCTGTCATTCCAATTCATATTCCAATTCAACATCCAGTGGGGACATTCAATTCAAATTAATACTCATGGATTGAAAAAACACCAGTTTTTGAATTCTGAATTTTGCCTAGTCCCATCATGCCCAATGTGCACCGCATTGTAGCTGACACTCTATTATTTGTGACTGATGTGAATAAAAGATTACAACACGACCACGTCTCTGATGCAAACAGTACAGAGAGCCGAGACTGTACAGGGATCTTGAGCTGTCATCATTTCCCATCTGCTGTGCCACGGTGCTGCAGGCAAATTAGAAAACCCTTCCCTCTCCGTATAGACTTTCTATACAGCTATTAAAATGAGATACTTAATGAGATTGTAGGGAAGGGCTGGTTGTTGAAATCAGATTCTGGGTGAAAGGATGTGTGGAGAGGTTATGTATACTAATTATGAAATCATTACGATAGAAATAATTACACAGAACTATAGGATGTTTAAAACACATGGCATGCAAAAATGTGTTGGGAACACAGAAGTGTTTGCTAGTAAACTGTTTGCTTCAGTAATTTCTATTGCTTCACAGATGGGATCAAACAATTAGCATAAATGTCAGTGCAGCAGGTGAGCAGGTGTTTTCATCACTGTGCTGTGTGTTGGAGACCTCCTGGTTCTCTACAGCTCTCAGATGGCAGATTACTCTTAAAAGTGTTATAAAAAACCACTGTATGTTGTTGTTTTCTCATTATTGGCACTTGAAAGGCTTCCTTTATCAAGAACACACAACACAGATTCATGCTGTAATGTTTGAGTTTTGTTCTGTTTAGTTGTTCATGTCTAGAGTTTGTTTTTCATTGGTCACATGTTCTTAGTTTCCCGCCACTTGTTTGTTGTCATGGTTTCTGATTTGATTAGTGTTTGAGTTCAGCTGTGTCTTGCTAATTAGTATCGTTAGATCTTCAGTTCACTGTGTATTTAAGCCCTGTGTTTCAGTCTGTTCTAGGTCAGTTCTCTGTTGTGTTTACCTGGTTGTTCTTTTCTGTGTTTTTGTATTCTGAGTTCTCTGTTAAAATAAACATCATACTGCTTGCGCTTAAATCCTGCATCTCATCCTTTGCTGCAACCTACTGTGACAGAAGAACTGACCCTTATCATGGATCTAACAGCAGTAAAGATGAGCATTCTCTTCACCCCGGTAGAACCTGCTGACCGCTTACTCACCCTCTTTCAGGATGCCCGCCCGATTGAGGACTATACTGAGGAGTTCCTTGATCTCTCGCATTTGGTAACCTGGAGTGATGAGGTCCTGAAAACTGTTTTCTGGTGTGGTTCAGACGATCTTCTGTACCAGCAGGTCCCAGCCGCAGCTACCACATGCTCCTTGTTGGCGAAGTTGATGAAGACACCACTGCCACTCAGCCACAGTCACCCGCATCCGCTCCAGTCCCCGAGTCGAGTCCAGCCCCCGCTCCAGTCCCCGAGTCGAGTCCAGCCCCCGCTCCAGTCCCCGAGTCGAGTCCAGCCCAACAGCCTGTTCCAGAGACCGCTCCAGATCATTAATATAGCTTTATTTTTATTTATTTATTTTTTTTAAAAAAAGGTTAGATCACCCAAAAATGACATTTCTGTCATTTATTTCTCATCCTCATGTTGTTCAAAACACGTAAAACCTTTGTTCATCTTCAGAACACAAATTAAGATATTTTTGATGAAATCCGAGGGTTTCTGATCCACACATAGGCAGCAACGTCATTGTACCTTTTGACGTCCAGAAAGGTAGTTGAAAACATGGTGTTAAATAGTCAACGTGACTACAGTGGTTCAACCTTAATGTTATGAAGCATTGAGAATACTTTTTGTGCACAAAAATAACGACTTTATTCAACAATTTGAACCACTGTCATATGTAGTGAACTCGGTGCAGGACATCCGAACACCAACTCCGTATTGGCCGAAGCTGAACACGTGAGCAGCACAACGCATGCATGTGATGCTGACACAGTATCCGGTCGTTATTTTTGTTTTGTTTTCTCATTGCTTCATAACATTAAGGTTGAACCACTGTAGTCATGTTGAATATTTTAACCATGTTTTCAACTATCTATCTATCTATCTGGACGTCAAAAGATGCAATGACGTTGCTGTCTATGTGTGGATCAGATACCCTCGGATTTCTTCATCTTTTGTGTTCCGAAGATGAACAAAGGTGTTACGGGTGTCTAACGACATAAGGGTGAGTAATTAATGACAGAAATGTAATGTTTTGGGTGAACTAACCATTTAAAACAATTTGAGTGGTGCTTTCCATCTCTTGGCTAGGCAGTTATGGGGATGTTGCCAGTCCATTATGATAGGCAGTTGCTATAGGGTGTTTTTGGTCATCACCAAGGTGTAGCTAAGTGGTTGCTGAGGTTTTTAGAGTTGTTGCTATGGCATAGCTAAGTGGTTGTTAGAGTGTTTTGGATGAGGGTAGTTGCTTACTAGTCCAAATCAATATTCTATTGATATCTGGTCTTAGAAATGGCTCTAGTCCCTCCTTTATTTTAGATCTATGAATATTTTGTTCAATTATTTTTTTTTTTTAAAAATCATCCACCAGATTAAAGTCTTATCACTTTGAAAAGTAATAACGCAGTTCTCTACAGCAAAGCTACAGATTATTCATATCTTAAATTCATATCCTCTTCATATCATAAAACACAAAGTGACAAGAGGTAAAAGCTCTTCCATGTTAATCTGAGTTGTTGTCCATACCAGCTGTGATCCCAACAAGAAACAGGTTTTTTTTTTTTTTTTTTTTTTTTTTTTCTGGGACAGGTAGCCCCGCCCACTGTGAAATCCCTTTGATCCAAAATCCTGTTTTACACAATTGTACTTTTAAATATCTTCTGAATGGCTGTGATTTGCATCACTTCAAGCAGCAATTTCTCGTATTTTCTAAATGCATTTTATAGACCCTTTTCACATTTCCGGGTTTCTCAGAAGCGGAAGTTGTCATAGTTGGGTAAAATTCTATAGCGGTGAATGAGAGAATACATTATATATATATATATATATATATATATATATATTTTTTTTTTTTTTTTTTTTTTTTTTTTTTTTTTGTTTCCATTTTACACAAATAGCAAAAAAACCTCCACAATAGTGTTTTCATAACTTTCAAAAAGAGGAAAAAAATAGAAAGTGAATGATAACGGCAGCCAGAAGAAAGATGTCATTTTTACCTTTACTTCCATAGCCTAACTAGTTTTTTTTGTAATTTGATGCAGTGGTAATATAATACTAAGTATAGTGTTAAAAATATACATTTAAAAAAAAAAAAAAAATGAAAATATAAAAAACTTTGCAGGATTTACGATATTGATAACCGTTAAAATGCATCATCACAGTCTGTGAAAAGGATCTACTGACCTTATTGTGAACAATTCATTTGTGCATGTTTCATTTTTGAATACTTTCCATTTGACCTCATAATTCTTAATCTCAACACGGTCTTCCGGTGAAACGACTTCTTTGTGGTGACGTATGTCGTACTTCTCCAATCATTTTATCCACAAAAACACATAACAGTCCCTGTCCTACTTTTTTTTTTTCTACTTCGATAATCCATTTCTCTAGGGTGTACGTTACAATACGGAATGTTTCATTGTGACTAAGTATGAGCAATAGTAATAGTGTCACTTGCAGCCATAGTAAAGAAAAATGAGTGTTTTAAGTGTCTCAGACTCACACAGTGTGTGTCTTGCATCAGTTAACATGTCAAATTGCTAATTTGTTTTTCATGATTGAACTACTTCATGTGAAACCATTGCACAGTTTGCTTGAGGCTTCAGGAGAGAGAAGTAACCCTTTTAGACTTGTTAATCTGTTTCTGTTGCAGACGCATGCCATGTGCAAATGTGATTCTGGGAAAGGTAGACATACACAAGGGTGTCTTTATGACATCAGACACTACAGTACTCATGAGTTCCGCTTTCCACAGTCACCGGGAACGGCTACTCAGGCTGTGCTGTATGCTACCAGATATGCTGTTCACTTGATACATTATTGAGCCTCTTTCTAGAAATGTGGTCTGCATAATGCATGATGTAGTAATAAATACCACACTTCACATAAACTGCAGATTCCTTGCTGAAGAGACACTCTCGTCCGTGGGGAACGGCGAGTAATTTTTTCTGTTTGATGAAAGGGAACCAGAGGCGACGACTGGGAGAGTGATTGCGAACGATGGAGTGAGACGGCACGTGAATGAGTGGACAGATTGGGGAGTGAGGGATTGACACAAAGCTTTGTGTTCGTTTCGAAATGGCAGAAGCTTGAATGGAAAAACCCCCTGCTGGCAAGAGATGCTCCTAAATTGTAATTGGTGCTGGAAGGGGTGTTGGAAGTCTCTGTGTGCCAGTGGAACCCAAGCACCAGAGGTAATACATCATCATGTCTCTCGCTTGGGTAGTAGAGCTTATGCGTGTAAGAGCCTTTCGTCCGACATCCCATCTGACCGGAGTTGGATCCGTCCCTTCGGCCAAGTCCGACTTCATCCTCCCGTACAAGATCACAGGACTTTGACTTATACCACAGAATCACAACTCAATTTTGCCCTTAACGAGTTTGTTTGACGGCGCTTTTCGTCATGGTGCATGGTCGGGATTTATGACGTGGCTTGTATAAGTGAGGAAGTACTTGCTGACAGTGAGGTTTTGTCTACTAGTGTTAGTACAGCATCTAAATCAGACATGTTTTAGGACTTTTTCTTTCAGGACACCCTGTCATCCAGAGGCACAATAAATGACCCACTAGAACAAAGTTGTCTTTCTCTTTGAACACTCTTTGTACTCTCACCTTACCTTGACCACATACTGCACTGGTCTGATTTGCTGATGTGGGACTGTTCGGTGGCTCTAGAAACACATTTATCACTTTGCAGATGGTCTCCTGTGCCAGATCGAAGACCAACTGTTCTGTTGTCCTTAGAATTTTCATGCTAGAGAACTCCTCAAATCATAGGAATATTTACTAAATACGTTTTTCTCCAACTTTGTGATGGACAGCAAAGCACACCAAATTCCAAGCGGCATGTTAACGTCATCTTGCGGGTAATGCAAAATCACCCCCAATTGATTTTCCTTCCTTTTGAGAGCAGACCTTGAATACACCTGGTTGTCAGAGTTTAACTAACAATGCTTGAATGACTGGAGAGACAGCACATAGACCATAATCGATGTCTTACACTTCTGTGCCTGCGCAAATGAAGGCCTGTTACAAGCAAACAATGGTGCTCTGAGGGAAAAGCTTGGGCCGTCAAAAGTGAACTGTCAAGCTAGTTGTCCTCAGGAGCGTAGCCATAACAGTTCTGCCAAGTCTAATCCTGTTTGTGTTTACCTGTTATACAGCCAAGTGTGCAGCTGCTGTCTGATTGCGCTAATAGCCTCACAGAACGACTGCATAGCCTGAGAGACCGAAAGAGAATGAGCGAGTGATTGTGTTCGAGAGAGAGAGGGAGAGGTTTTCAAGGGTGGCAGAGAAAGCAGATCAAATCCTGTTCGTTTAAAGCCTCTGCACACGTTCTTACTTTCGGTCCACCGTGTGCTGTTAAAAATCGATCGTCTACCTGATTCCAGCCTTACAAATCCACCTAAAATGAATTCCTTTTGTCATTCTCAGAGTTGCCATTTTGCATTGAAAAGAGATGAAGAAAGTAATTGTTCACATATAGGGGTGTTCTGTGTGAGTTTCGACCATGATGTGCTTGAAACAAAAGGTTTAGCAGAAACTAATGTTCTTGATATGCCTCCCCAAAGTTTTATTACATTTGTCGCTACGGTACATGAAAAGTAACTGTATGGGAACATTTTCAAAGGAACAAGCACACAGTGGCTGGGTTGGTTAGGTGAGAAGATATTGCGTTGGCTTGAACCATTTTCACTGTATTTTGTTGAGGAATCTAAAATGTGTTATGTTTTTAAGACTTTTTATATTTCATCTTAATCATTGTTTGCTATCACATACTGTATAATGTAATATTTTATTGCACTTGTATTACCGTTCAAAAGGGGTCAGTAAGATGTTTTGTTTTCTGCAAAATTAATACTTTTTTTCAGCAATGATGCTTTAAAGGATTAGTTCACTTTCAAATGAAAATTAGCCCAAGCTTTACTCACCCTCAAGCCATCCTAGGTGTATATGACTTTCTTCTTTCTAATGAACACAGTATTTTAATACGTATTTTAATAAATATCCTGACACATCCGAGCTTAATAATGGCAGTGAACAGGGGTCACTAGTATGAAGCTGAAGAAAGTGTTTCCATCTGCATCCATTCATTATAAACGTACTCCACACGGCTCTGGAGGGGTTAATAAAGGCCTTCTGGAAAAAAAAAAATCCATATTTAAGTTATTTAAGTTATGAAGTAAAATATCTAGCTTCCGCCAGACCGCCTTCTGTATTTTAGTTACGGAGAAAGTGTAAACTGGCGTCGCGTCCGTAAGTTGAATAGAGAAGGCGTAAGCTTTTTGAACTTCAAGAGTTTTACACTTTCTTCGTACGTAGATTACGGAAGGCAGTCTGGTGGAAGCTAGATATTTTACTTCATAATTTGTTAAATATGGATATTTTTTTTTTACACAAACGCATAATTTCACTTCAGAAGGTCTTTATTAACCCCCTGGAGCCGTGTGGAATGTTTATGATGGATGGATGTGGATGGAGACACTTTCTTCAGCTCACACTCGTTTGGTAACGCTTAATACCATTATAAAGCTCGGATGCGTCAGGATATTTATTAATATTTCTCCGATTGTTTTCATCAGAAAGAAGAGAGTCATATACACCTAGGATGGCTTGAGGGTGATTAAAGCTTAATTTTCATTTGAAAGTGAACTAATCCTTTAAATCGTTAAAGTGACCGTATAAGACATTTATAATGTTACAAAAGATTTCTATTTCAAATAAATGCTGTTCTATTTGTCAAAGAATCATTTACAAATGTATCATGTTTTACACAAAAATATTAAACAGCACAACTGCGTTCAACATTAATAATAATAAGAAGAACATTTTACTACGCATCAAATCAGCATATGCAACATGCTGGCTGTTACACAATCCAGATGTTTAATCAGATGGTTGCTTGTAAAATATCCACAGTTGCCCACTAGCTAAAACTGCCTGAGTAAATGGAGATGAGTTTCCCTCTTCCTAGATTAATTAACCATCTTTCTTTATCACAGCTGAACCAATGTGAAAAAATGAAATCAGAACTGCAGGTGTGCATGAGTAGAAATGCAGAGAGCATTGATTTTACCATCAGCGGTTTTTGTAGACCTCTTCTTTTTATGTTCTTTGCAATTGCATTTTGTTACTATTTACATGATGATAGTCTGGTCACCAGATCTTGCAGAAAGTAATGTTTGTTGTAATTGGGCCTATACATTTTCAGATAGTTCTTCCTGAAACATTTCTCAAACCTGCTTAACTGAGTTTATGTTGGCTGCTGTTTCCTCTCTTGGTTATGGACCAGGGTTTTATTAGATTTTTTCCTCATAAGGTCCTCACCAGTGCAGCGTTAGATTTAAAACCTTACTCTGAGTGTCTCCAAAGACACAACCGGTGGAGAATGTGATGAAAAAGCTCAGTGCTGCTGCTACACATGAGATAAAAGATGTACTGTTACAATCTTTTCGGCAGTGTTTTCATTCTATGCCGTTCACTCCACGGGTAGATTGGTAACACCTCCAGGCAACTATTTTCTGTGTAGGTGTGGTTGTACAAGTACAGCTCTTATCTACTTGAATGGATAAAGATGGAAGTTTATAAAACAGCTTGTCAAGATTGTGTTTCAATAACATTTCGAATAAGTTTAGCTTTTACAGCTCAAATCTTCTCCTGTTTTTAACACATTTGTTCTCAGTCTCATTTTAAAAAAACTGATTTTATTCACTGATATTTTCTTCATAAGCAAATCAATACCTTAAACATCCTCAGCTCTGTGTGACATTGAGTATGAGTTGGGTTTTATAAGCCATAATTGGAAAAAAATGAACAAAACCTTCTATCTGTCTAGCATTTTTTTTTTCTTTGCTTCTGTCTAACCTTGCTGGGCCAAATCATCATTCTTCCAGCAAGAACACAGTCATGCACTCCGTGGAGATCTGCTTAACCTGGAGAAACACTGGCCTGTCTGTTTACCCAACGATAACAATTCTGTTTACAAAGGTGTTCAGGGTTTTCGGCTGAAACAAGGTTGGACTTTGTTCTCAAAAATAGTTTTGAATATGGTAATGAATAATGACGTGGATTTTTGGTACCTTGGTAATTGGTAGTCTTTTGAAGTATCATTTATATAATGTGGCAATTGTTCAGTACCATGCATATTTCAAAATACCCTTTGTATTGTCTTCTGATACCGCCAGATTTTTTTTGTAATGGCCACATGCACAGATAAAATGGGCTATTATTCAAGTTAAATATTTATTGACGTTTGCTTATGAAAGCATATTCATCACCGTCATGTACAGTCTGTAACGTCCCTCATCCGTGTAGTTTCCTACAATGATCTAGAATTCTGTTATTCATATGTGACGTGAGCTGACTCAGGTTAGGGGTAATTCTACCACATGGGGGCAGAAGAACATTAATTAATAGTGTGTGAGTGTGTGTGATAATGGTGGGAAGCTTTAGAGATGAAATCTTTCTTTCTGGAGATCCATTACTGTTTTCTAATGAAGGGAAACTCTGTCTTTAGCTTCAGCACAGCATTTTGGGATCTTGTAGAATAATCATCATTAATTACAGCAAATGTTACCACATTTAACTTAGTTGGATGGTACATGGCAATAGAGAAGAGACCCCCTTTTTTATTTGTCTGACTAATTCTTTAAAATGCCTGAGAACAAATACCAGTGTGTGCAAAATGAATCTGGCAGTATCTGTTGTGGTGCGTTAGAAGGTACAATATAACAAATCTTAAGAGTTGTGATTTTTGCCAATGGCATTTTGTACATATGAACAAAACATCTGACATTCAGTGTTAGCATCTGCTAAGGAGATGTTTGCCAGCAGCTACAATTTCTGCTTGTCTCCTGTTGTCATGCACGATTGTATGGCAACGTGCACGTATGTAAAGTGAAGTGGTACCATTTATAAGAATTGCTGACAGGGAGATCCATCAGGTCGCATGACATGATGGAAGCAGAAAGGTGTCACGGTCCATTTACAGAGTGCAAGTCAGGGATGTAAAGGATGTCAGTGTTCTTGAATGAAGATCTGGTAACCAGTACTAGCTGATCAAGTTGTCTCTCACTGATTCTTATAGCAAGGTTATTAAAGTTCCTGGTTAATGCATAAACTTAAACTTTACAATAGCGACCAAAGGTTTGGATTCAGTAAGATTTCTTTATACTGTTTTTGAAAGAAATGTCTTATGCTTACCAAGGCTGCATTTTTTTTAAAATGTCATTCATTCCTGTGAAAGTAAAGCTGAATTTTCAACATACATTACTCTAGTCTTCAATGTCACAAGTTCCTTCAGAAATTATTCTAATATGCTGATTTAGTGCAAAAAAAACATTTATTATCAATGTTGAAAACAGTTGTTCTGTTTGATATTTGTGAAGTGAAAAGTGAAAGTGACGTGTAGCCAAATATAGTGTGAAATTTGCCATCCTTTACCCATCCGAGTGCACACACACAGCAGTGAGTATTGAACACACACCCGGAGCAGCGATTGGGGGTTAGGTGCCTTGCTCAAGGGCACCGCAGTTGTGGGTAATAAGAGTGGAAGATAGTGCTGTTCATTCACTCCCCCCACATTCATTTCCTGCCGGTACTGAGACTCGAATCCGCGACCTTCAGGTTACAAGTCAAAATGTCAATTTTCACTTGGGATTTACAGGACTTTAGAAAGATGGCAGCATCATTATTTTATTTTTACACAGAGATTGGTAGGTCTGTTAGTCAAATCTGTTGACTTTAGCTATCTTTTCTGCATTGTACGCCAACGGTGACTGTTCAAAATGGCAAAAAGCTCTTCTTGTGTTTTTTGCCCGAAGTTTGCATGCCTGTAACTCAAGAAGCATTAAAGATCTCCTTATAACCTTTTAGATTCTTAACAAACTTTTCTTGTGGTATCTTAATTTTTAAGGCCTAATATGGTTTAATTTCCAGAGATATGGGGATCTAATGTGGCTCTATGTGTAAATTGTACACATTTTCAGTGGTCAAAAACCAAATGTGGGTCACTTTGCATACAGCTGATACTTTTTTCTTTTTAAAGAGGAATGTCTGAAAAACAAATAACGTTGAAACTAGAAATGTACCTATTTTTTTTTTTCTGTCAACACAATTGGACAGAACATGTCTTACTGCAATAAATATTCTTTTTTGCATGCCTGAAACTCTAAAAATATTAAATATCTCATTATCCTTCTAGATTGACATTCTTAATAAACTCTTCTTTTGTAATCTTAGTTTTTAAGGCCCTATATGGTTCAACCCCATTGATATGGGGATATAGGGATCCCAAATTGGGTAACACTTTATAATAACTGCACACTATTAAGAATTAGTTAAGCATTAGTAAACAGTCAATTCATCATTTATAAAGCATTAATAGACATTAATGAGCCGTTTATAAATACACCTACAAATGCTTTGTTCTTGATTTATAATCATATCTATAATGTGTTTAATAATTGTATTACTTACATACTTTATTAATGATCAATTTATCATTTCTAAATTAAGTATTACATTATTTACAAACCAGTTATTTAGGAGTTGTCAGTGGTTCATAAGATCCTTTAGGAAATGTAAGTAAATGATTAATAAAATATTTAAATGTACATTTATACATCTTTTTATTTAGACATATAGTAATAGTTACTCAGTGTGTTAATAAATGCTTTATTAATACATATTCCTACTGTAATTCATGATTAATTCAGGGAGTTTAGAAGTGGTCAGTTAACTATTTTTGTGAGCTCATCTAAAGTGAGCACTATTCATGCCTCGTAAAGCTTTACAAAGTAGATTTAAAGGTTCAGGGATCTTCTGCACTGCTGTCCTCTAATATTTTAAAGTTAGCACTGAGGTAGTTTTGACACTGTGAAATATTTTATTACATTATTATTGTTTTATAAAAACATTATTTGTTGTATTTTGGCACTCCTGTAATCCAGTGTTGGCACTGGTACATTTTTATTCAGCAATGTTTGCATTTTACAGAAATTTACTTTTATATCAGATTGCAAAAGCTTAGTTTCATTTTACTGCACAGTTATGTTTTCTGGAGGAGTACAGGGATTTTTATTTTCTTTTAAATTGCAGAGGTTTACTTTTAATCAAGTTACCCATCGTAAAGTTTCATTTTTTTCCTTGAAATAAATATTTTTATGTTCTGTATCCTTTAAATCTCCTTTATAAAAGCTTTACGAGGCATGAATAGTCCTCACTTTAGATGAGCTCACAAAAATAGTTAACTGACAACTACTAAATGTTTTATAACTACCTGAATTAATCATGAATTACAGTAGGAATACATGTTAATAAAGCATTTATTAACACACTGAGTAACTATTACTACATGTCTAAATAATAAGATGCATAAATGTACATTTAAATAGTTTATTAATCATTTACTTGCACTTTATAAATGATCTTATGAACCACTGACAACTCCTAAATGTAAATAATTTTTGTAAATAATGTAATACTTAATTTAGAAATGATAAATTGATAATTAATAAAGTATGAAAATACATTTATTAAACACATTATAGATATGCTTATAAATCAAGAACAAAGCGTTTATAGGTGTATTTATAAACTGCTTACTAATGTCTATTAATGCTTTATAAATGACAAACTAACTATTTACTAATGCTTAACTAATGCTTCATAGTGTGAGTTATTCTAAAGTGTTAGCCCAAATGGTAGTTTTTACCCATTTTCAATGGTCGAAAACCTGTCACAGTTATGTTCAGTTTGTTTTAGTTTTCATGGACATTCGGTTTGTTGTCATTAGTCACATGTCTTCCTTTGTTCAGTTTTCCCGCCACCTTTTAGTTGTCATGGTAATTCATTTGATCATCACAGGTGTTCATTATTGCCTTTGCACTCTTCAGTTGTCTGGTATAGCTTGTGTTTTGAAGAATAAATAATGTTGAAACTAGAAATGTATCTTGTTTCCCTCTATCAAAACAGTTGCATAGAACATACATCTCTTAGTGCTAAAAAATATATATTTCTTGGTGGCTGCTGTGGTGTTCAGAGAGGTTTTTAGCAGGTTGCTACGCTGTTACTATGGAGTGCTGGATGGTTACTATGCTGTTGCTAATGTGTTCAGAGTGCACATTGCTCTTCTGTTCCCTATATGATTCAGGTCCCTTCTTCGGTGTAATTCTATGATTTTTGTGCATTTACTCATCAAGTCTGATTAATACAGTAGCTCACCTCTTCTCAACCAACCACATATTTTGAGGTATCATTCATCCATGAGGCTTCAGTGTCATTGCACAAACAGTGTGATAACTTGGTTCTCCCATGACAATTGTTGGAGTGTTTGGCATTGTAATGGATATGACTATGTTGATATGTATTGGTGGAATAGGCTAGATCTGCTATGCTGCTGCTGTTATTGCTGTTGCCAATACAACATGCTGCTGTGAGCAAGACATGCAGCATACATGAATTGGCCATAGCAGATCTATACAGGTGGAGCTGGGGAAGGTGAATGGTTTCTGAAAGTGCGCTTCAACTGCTACAGTAAGTGCTGACCAAGTATTTGAAAACTAGACAGAAAGCTCATTGGCTACTGATACAGCAGGAACCAATCAGCTGTGCCCTATAGAGAATGATGTGATTGCAAGCAGATTGAGATAAAGGTGCAATGTGTAAAATTTGGGAGGATCTATTGACAGAAATGCAATATAATATACATAACTATGTATTCAGTGGTGTATAAAGACCTTACATAATGAACCGTTGTGTTTTTACTACCTTAGAATGAGCCATTTCTATCTACATACGGACCCCCTCCATGTCAAGTTGTCATTTTGTGGCAGCATGTTTCTACAGCAGCCCTAAATGGACAAACTGCTCTACAGAGCGTGTTTCATCACTATGTTGTTGTTCTTCTAAATCATTTGTGTTTTTAGAGGCAGCTTGCATCGTCACTATGTTGAATACGCAAGAAGAAGAAGTAGTAGTAGTAGTCGTCTGGTTTATTAGAAGCAGAGACTGTTCTTTGTTAGAAGTAAGAAGAAACCTCATTGCTTGACTGGCTAACGTACTCTCTGCTGTCTCAGACGACATCTTTGACTTGTGTCGGCCAGACGGCCACCATAGCTTCTCTATTTTGCTTTGAAAGGGAGGGGTGAGCTGCTGTTGGTTGCAGTTCGCAACCTCACCGCTAGATGCCGCTTAGATTTACACACTGCACCTTTAAGGGCCTATCAACCTGTGCCATCAAGAGTTTCATGACAGAACTTTGTATATTTCAGCATCTTCATGAAAGTTTTTGTCTTTTACTTTGTGTTAAATGGCTTTTATGCAGCTCTGTGCTGATGTTCTTGCTGTACTGATGCTGAGGTGACTCCAGTAACTGACTTTTCATGTCATCTGAGTCCCTGAGCTTCATCTTGGCCTCCAGCTGTGCTGACGGGGGCCTGTGGTTAAAAGCCCGGCCTGCCAGTGCTGAATAATGAATAGGTAATACAGTGAGCTTCCTGTCACCAAACACCTGTGTTGAGCCTGGGTGATGCCACCCTGTCACCCTGAGAAAGATGTCTGCTGGCTGTTATGATTTACTCTGCCATGGCTGTAGGATAGAAGTGGGTATGTGTGTTTGTGTGTGAGGAGGTCATAAACTTTTGACCATAACTGCCAACCTCCTGCTGGCTGAACATGTGGCAAATGGTTCACCATCTCATCACATGTCTGTATAGTAAGTTTAGTTTAAGATTTTTTTTTCCAGTTACTTTCCCCTCCAGTGTTGCTTTTGACTTAAAATTCAGTCATTAATTACTCACCCTCATGTCGTTCTACACCCGTAAGACCTTCGTTAATCTTCGGAACACAAATTAAGATATTTTTGATAAAATCTGATGGTTCAGTGAGGCCTGCATTGCCATCAAGATCATTTCCTTTTTCAATGCCCAGAAAGCTACTTAAAACATATTTAAAACAGGTCATGTGACTACAGTGGTTCAACCTTAGTATTATAAAGTGATGAAAATACTTTTTGTGCACCAAAAAAAACAAAATAGTGACTTTATTCAACAATATATGATGGGCGATTTCAAAACACTGCTTCATGAAGCTTCGAAACTTTATGAATCTTTTGTTTCGAATCAGTGGTTCACAGAGCCAAAATCACGTGATTTCAGTAAACGAGGCTTTGTTACGTCATAAGTGTTTAGAAATTTCAGTAGTTCACGTGACTTTGGCAGTTTGATACACGCTCCGAACCACTGATTCGAAACAAAAGATTTGTAAAGCTTCGAAATTTTGACCCAGTTTAAATAAACCCAGTTTTTTTTTAAATGTAAAAAAAAGAACTAATTAAAGAATATATAAATTAATTATTTATTTATTTATTTGTAATTATTTTATGTATTTGTCTTTAATTATTTGTTTTAAATAATTATGTTTTTCAATGTTTTTATTTGATTTGTATGTATTTGTTTTTAATGATTTTATGTATTTATTTTTAAATAATTATGTTTTTATTTGTTTATAATAAATTAATTGTTTATTTTTATTTATTTACTTGTTTTTAACATTTATTAAAAAATATTTTATTTAAATTAATTTTGTCTTTTGCATTGTTATTAAATAAAATATGTAGTGGTCTCAAACTTTTGGATCCCACTGTACAAAAAAGTGTTAAATTACAATAAGTTATGTCTGTTTGATTCTGCAATAACCATTTTTCTAAAGCTAGACTTTGCAACCCTATTTTTATGTGCCTATGATATCATATTCCTTTTAATAGTTGAGCTTTTGTTCTCTGTTTTGATCAGTAAATCCTGTGTTGTGTTGACTACAATGGTTCATAGCAACCCTCTTGCATGTTGATGTTTGTTTGTGCACAGCTCAGCTTGTGAAACAGCATAAAGGTGTCGAGAAGCTATTTAGCCACAAATGGGGGTAAATGCACAACCAATAGTGGAAATGTTTGACAAATGAAGCCGCTGGTCTCATGTGAGAGGACATGCATATCCGTTAGGACTTAAATTGTTTATTCAAACCAGTTTGTGTCCTTTCAATCATACCTCATGCAGAAGAGCACCACTTTGAAGCTCTCAGGGTTCAGAAACAGTAAAATCGAAATCCACAGGCAGTACGACGCATTACAGAAAGAAAAGGAAAGCCTGGCATATCCAAAGCAAAAGTTTGTGACTTCCATTTGATTTGCCAAGCCTCCCATGAGGGAAAGCAGCCCACATGATCTGTAGTCATCTATTTATCCATCTGTGGGAAGTGAGAGGTAGACTCATTAAATCCTACGCTGCTGGATGTTCTAATTCCGCTCTCTCATTTAAGTCGATGACTCAAATTTTGGACAGACTTCAAAAAGTGTATCTGTAAATGTAGCAGTTGGGAGGCCATTAGTAGTACTGCAGTAACAATCCCTTGCAAACAATAGCCCTCAATTATTCTTGTTTTAAAGAAGCATAATGATACTAATTTTAATGCAGGTTCGCAATATCCATTAATATAAAAAAAAGTCACTGCTGTACACAAATGACTCATCTTGGATTGTATTAAATGTATTTCATGTGCAGTATATTGCGCTGCTCGCTCGAGTACATATTTTATTATTTGTTCGTGTTGCATTGGCGTATCTGTGGGTGCATGCTGCAAATTGTCCTATTCTTAATCAGATATTTTT
Organism: Ctenopharyngodon idella; assembly: GCF_019924925.1. NCBI lineage: Eukaryota > Metazoa > Chordata > Actinopteri > Cypriniformes > Xenocyprididae > Ctenopharyngodon > Ctenopharyngodon idella. Next base: position 28,471,791 of record NC_067236.1, read on the forward strand.
TACTGAAAAACAAGATACCAAATATACTTAAAATTACATAAATCTACCAACAAAGGTTTTCAGAGAATGTGTATTGAATAACTTATTTGGATAAAAAATATTTGATTGATTGATAACAAATTGGTTGATTTTATTAACCCTATTAGGTCTTATTTCATGTGAATTTTTCCTTTTCCTTAATATACACTGCTCAAAAAAAATAATAAAGGAAGACTTTTTAATCAGAGAATAGCATCAAGTCAGTTAAACTCCTGGGATATTGATCTGGTCAGTTAAGTATCAGAGGGGGTTATTAATCAGTTTCAGCTGCTTTGGTGTTAATGAAATTAACAACAGGTGCACTAGATGGGCAACAATGAGACGACCCCCAAAACAGCAATGGTTTTACAGGTGGAGGCCACTGACATTTTTTTCCCTACTCATCTTTTCTGACTGTTTTTCACTAGTTTTGCATTTGGCTAGGGTCAGTGTCACTACTGGTAGCAGTCTTAAAAGCATGGAGGAGATTCCAGGAGACAGTCAGTTACTCTAGGAGAGCTGGACAGGGCCGTAATAGGTCCTTAACCGATCAGCAGGACCGGTGTCTGCTCCTTTGTGCAAGGAGGAACAGGATGAGCACTGCCAGAGCCCTACAAAATGACCTCCAGCAGGCCACTGGTGTGAATGTCTCTGACCAAACAATCAGAAACAGACTTCATGAGGGTGGCCTGAGGGCCTGACATCCTCTAGTGGGCCCTGTGCTCACTGCCCGGCGTCGTGGAGCTCGACTGGCATTTGCCATTGAACACCAGAATTGGCAGGTCCGCCACTGGCGCCCTGTGCTTTTCACTGATGAGAGCAGGTTCACCCTGAGCACGTGACAGACGTGAAAACATCGTTCAGCATGACCAGTTTGGTGGTGGGTCAGTGATGGTCTCCATATCCATGGAGGGACACACAGACCTCTACAGGCTAGACAATGGCACCCTGACTGCCATTAGGTATCGGGATGAAATCCTTGGACCCATTGTCAGACCCTATGCTGACGCAGTGGGTCCTGGGTTCCTCCTGGTGCACGACAATGCCCGGCCTCATGTGGCGAGAGTGTGCAGGCAGTTCCTGGAGGATGAAGGAATTGATACCACTGAATGGCCCCCACGCTCGCCTGACCTAAATCCAATAGAATGGGACATTATGTTTCGGTCAATCCGACGCTGCCAGGTTGCACCTCAGACTGTCCAGGAGCTCAGTGATGCCCTGGTCCAGATCTGGGAGGAAATACTCCAGGACACCATTGGTCGTCTCATTAGGAGCATGCCTCAACGTTGTCAGGCATGCATACAAGCACGTGGGGGCCATACAAACTACTGAGTACCATTTTGAGTTGCTGCAATGAAGTTTCAGCAAAATGGACTAGCCTGCTGCATCATTTTTTATTTTTTTTTTTACTTTGACTTTCGGGGTGTCTTTGAATTCAGTCCTCTGTAGGTTGATAATTTTCATTTCCATCAAATGATGTGGCATCTTTTCATTCCTAACACATTACCCAGTCCATATCAGTATAGATATCCAACATTAAATATCCAACATTCCCCAATGAGATCTGATTTGTTTTCAAAGTTTTCCTTTAATTTTTTTTGAGCAGTGTGTATACAGTATATACAGTTCCTGTGGTGATACTGGCAGAATATTGCATGGCTGGAAAGACCACTCAGCCAATCAGATATATACAACAGTTCATTCTGGTTCTTGAATCTGATTGGCTGAGTGGTCTTTCCATCCATGCGATATTCTGCTAGTATCACGATGGGAACCGTTTCACTGTATGAATCACTTCCTCACAAAAGAGGGTTTTTAAAAACACTCCATTGTTGTTTCTTAATTTTACACACTTGTGCTGTCAAACTGTTGTATAAACGCAATATCATACCCGTAGCCATGCGATATGGCTCTATATTAGCACGGCTGTAATTACCTGCGGCCGAATCACAGATGTGCTGATATAGAGCGATATTGTACGGCTAATTGTGATTTTCAACATTGATAACAATACGAAATGTTTCTTGAGCAGCAAATCAGCATATTCTAATGATTTCTGAAGGATCATGTGACACTGAAGACTGGAGTAATGATGCTGAAAATTCAGCTTTGCCATCACAGCAATAAATTACATTTAAAAAAATATTAAAATAGAAAAAAAATTTACTTTTTGTTTTACTGTATTTTTGATCAAATAAACAAGACACAATTTTATTTATTTGAAAACATAAGACAATCTTTAGATAAGACAGTCTTACCAACCCCAAATTTTGATTTTGATGAAATTTTAATTTTTCACTTGAGTTATTAAATAGCACTTACATTTTCTAACAGACATTTTTTGCAGTGCACAATGTGGATGTTACATGCTTATAGAAATTAGGTCGCCTTAGAAAGACACATTGAGGTCTCACGGCTAGTAGAACCTGTGCCGTGTGCATGTGAAATGACCATTCCCAAATATGACATGAAACCCATGTGCATTCATTCCAACATATTGATTGCTGAAGTGTAAAATGCTTAAACTCCTCAGAATAGTCTCCAAAGGATAACTGACTCCTATGTAGTTGTAAAACTATTAATGAAAAATTGTCCCCAATTGTGTGGAGTGATGTGTCCTCCTCATAATGAAATAATGAGCTCTCCAGAGATCCAGGAGTCTCTGCCTTACTCCTCGGCTTTGTGTCCAAGGAACAATGCAGAGCAGTTCTTGGCCATACAGCCATTGAGAACCCTGTCTGATTGCCTCTTGATGGATGACTTTCTCTAACAAAATCCTCAGGAGAATTGAGAACATGACGTAGGCCCTGGATAGTCCATTGTATCGCACTGTAGCTCATTGATGCTGGACTGTGGATAGCCAGATGCTGACCAAAATCAGTAATTCCGGAAAATTTAGATAGATAAATGCTTAAAGGTATAGATCACCTAAAAATGTAAATTCTATTATCATTTACTCACCCTCATGTCCTTCCAAACCTTTAGACTTTGTTTCTTCTCTGGAAAGCAAAGGGAAAAATTAGGAATATTGTTGTTATATTGAAGGGTGATTAGTGAGTTGAACTTGAGAATCAGATGAGTTTGAATTATACATCTATGAATGAACTGGTTCATCAAATTGAATCACCTGATTAATTGAAAAGATCTAACTTAAAAATTTGATGCTTTTATAATACTTGTCCAGTGTTTTTTCCCCTTTTGATGCCTTCACTTTAATAATAATGAAAACAAGTCAGGATATTAATCAAAAACTTTTATGTTCCACAGAAGTACTCAGTGTATTTTGAATGACATGAGAGTTTTCAATTTTGGGTGTGCTATCATTAAAGGTGCATCCCAATTTGAGTACTTATGCACTATTCTATGACATTTTTAAGTATAAATAGTGCAAGTAGTGTGTTCACACTGAAAATTCCAAAAAGAAAAAGTACATTTTAAATACCCGGATGATGCACTAAATTAACGGAAAAAACGAAGTGTGGAATGTTGGACACTTCATGCATTCAACTGTCGCAGCTTTAATTATGTAGCGGAGGGGAAGGGGCTGTCAGACTCTGGTGTTAAATGACAAAATAACCTTATACAATTCACGCACTACGTGGATGAGTACATAGTGCATAAGTACATAGTGTATAAGTGCATAGTGTATAGTGCGTCATTTGGGACGCAACTTAAAGGGATAGTTCACCCAAAAATGAAAATTTGATGTTTATCTGCTTACCCCCAAGGCATCCAAGATGTAGGTGACTTTGTTTCTTCAGTAGAACACAAATGATGATTTTTAACTCCAACCGTTGCGGTCTGTCAGTCGTATAATGCATGTCAATGGTAACTCCATCTATAAGAGTCAAAAAAACATGCACAGACAAATCCAAATTAAACTCTGCGGCTCGTGACGACACTTTGATGTCCTAAGACACGAAACGATCGGTTTGTGCGAGAAACCGAACAGTATTTATATCATTTTTCACCTCTAAAACACCACTATGTCCAACTGACTTGCGCATCCGGTTGGTGAGGTCTGAACACGCTCTGACAATGGAAGTGATGTCTCGTACTCATTGAAGTATAAGCGCGAGACATCACTTCCATCATCAGAACACATTTTCAGACCTCACCAACCGGATGCGCAAGGCAGTTGGACATAGTGGTGTTTTAGAGGTAAAAAATGATATAAATACTGTTCGGTTTCTCACACAAACCGATCGTTTCATGTCTTAGGACATCAATGTGTCACCACGAGCCACAGGGTTTAATTTGGATTTGTCTGTGCATGTTTTTTTGACTCTTATAGATGGAGTTCCCATTGACATGCATTATACGACTGACAGACTACAACGGTTGGAGTTAAAAATCATCATTTGTGTTCTACTGAAGAAACAAAGTCACCTATATCTTGGATGCCCTGGGGGTAAGCAGATAAACATCAAATTTTCATTTTTGGGTGAACTATCCCTCTAAGTCTTAAGTCCCTTTGTTTTATCTAAGATAAAACTGTTAATTTGGTGATTATGGAAGGCCACGAGGGTTAATGAATAAAGTGAATCAAGAATTCTGTGTAATTAAGGTTAAATGTGTCTTTGTCTCTTTAAAATGAATGACTAACATTACATTGGCCACGCACAGATGTGTGCTTATTAAAGATAGCATCCTTTGAGTGATTCATTTTATGATTCACACTGGTTTAATGCCAGTTCAGATCTGCCCACATACTACATTACAGTTTTAGATCCTCACACCTAAAGTTTGCAAAGATGCACACACACACACCCATCATCACGGGAAGATTAAATCAGAGGCTGTTTTGCTAATTTAGTTTAGATGAAAAGACAATGCACTGTGCGAGAACTAGGTGTACTGATGAAAATATTATATTTAAGTATGAGTAATTTTATATCATGGAATTGGTGAATATCACAACACTTGTGTTTGCTTTTGTGAATTCAGCTAAAATGTTTTTATTTATAACAATCATGTAGTAATATAACCTCTTTTAGAACAGTGGATATATATATATTAATCTTTATTGTTATTGGTCAGCACTGCTAATTAAGGTCTTACCTTTTCTGCATCATAGATATCATGACTTCAGTTTGTGACCGAATTGATTTTATCATTTTCCTCTGCTACAGTCCCCACAAAATGTACTTTATGAATGTGATTACATTATATTGTTACTATAATATTACAGACAGTCAATGCACTAGTTGGCAAAAGCAGCTTTACACCTCAGTGAATTTTCCCATGAGCCTCCAAACAATAGAGGATGAGTAGGAGGGACAAACATTATAATGACGATGGTGCTAATCTAATTGTGCTGGCTGGCAGGAACTGCTGCTGGAGACACTATAAGAAACTGGCTCGTTTTTCACAGTGTTTGCCCAGACAGTGTCTGAAGTGGCTGTAGTAAACAAAACTACAACTATGACACATTTAGAGATGAGAACAGAAGCTACAATTGTCCCTTACAGGGTATTGCCAAAAGTCTTTGTTTTTTAACTAGGCCTATAAGAGATCTGGGAGAACTAAGGAGGTCTGTAATACTTTTATGGTTTCATAGATTCTCCATACAGTAAGTGCACAATTAGATTGTCATCTTTTTTCTTGAGCACTCAGTTCTGGACAAAATTTGATCCAATGAGCTGATCCATAAATGCCATAATGTGAGTACTATGTCTATCATGAGCTGTGACATAAGACAGCAAATATTAGACTCTACCCTACAAAAATGTCACTGATGAAGCATTATACATGTAGAATATAATCTAATATAACGAAGTTCTGTCTGTCTGAATGAATGAATGCACGCACGAATGAATGCACGCGAGAATGCACGCATGAGCGAATTAATGCATGCATGAATGAATGCTTGGAAGAAGATGCTCAATGGAAAAATATGCTTTTTGCTCACTAAATGTGAGCAAGTGTGTCCTTTCAAAGTGTGCTATTACTTTTAAACTAAAAATAAGAAAGTACACTTTCAGTCTACTTTTTTATGTACTTCTCAGAAATACTTAAAGGGAACCTATAATGCCCCTTTTTCAAGATGTAATATAAGTCGTTGGTGTCCCCAGAATGTGTCTTTGAAGTTTCAGCTCAAAATACCCCACAGATCATTTATTATAGCTTGTCAAATTTGTCCCTATTTGGGTGTGAGCAAAAACACGCTGTTTTTGTGTGTGTCCCTTTAAATGCAAATGAGCTGCTGCTCCCGGCCCGCTTTCCAGAAGAGGGCGGAGCTTTAACAGCTTGCACTTCGGTTGCTCAACAACAACAAAGCTGGAGAATCTCACGCAGCCAAAATGATGAATGTCAGTAACAGTGTTCAGCCTTACATTGTTCAAACCGGAGTCGGACACTGATGGGGAGACAACTTTTAGAATGCAACTGGACGTTTCTGAATGGTTAGTGGGTAAATTTATGTAGTTACTGTCAGTGTTAATTTAGTTAATTTCAACGAGATTTTTTAACGGACGAAAACGAGACGACTAAATAAAAATGCGTTTTGAATGACTAAAACTATGACTAAAATCTACTCTAATTTTCATCAACGAATAAAAACGAGACGAAAATGAAAGAGAGGGACGATTTGGGAAGATATCCAGTCAGGACTGCTGTCCTGTGTTGAAGATACGCGCATTTGAAGTGTAACGTGCTGATCTAACCGCGGGAAAAAGCGGCGCTGTTGCGCACTCTACAGGCTCGCGCAGCAGCACTTCAGACTGCTTTGCAATTAATGAATAGCGCACATTTATGCCAAGCGATTGCTTATAAGCTAATGTTGATGAATTATGACAATGTTTACTACACAATGTTTATATGGTAGTATGTTTTAGACGGTTGTAAGAATGCATATTTTATCACCCTCATGAGCAGCCTGCTACAGTGCAGACTGCAGACATTTCAGAATAAGAGTCACGGTGTATTTTGGGATGGTTTATAATTATTATTTTTTCCTGGTCATTATTGTTATTGACACAATAAACTATTTAATTTCTATTTAATTCATAGTAAACTACTGTATCTTCTGTCACAGGAAGGAAAGACTAAGAACATTATTTGACACATTATTCAATATGTTTTACAAGTATAAGGGTTATTATAGTTAACTAAACCTAAAACCAAAGAAATCTTCATTACTTGAAATAAACATGAACTCAAATAAAAAGTAAATATATATAAAAAATGTAAACTTATTTTATTTTATCTAGTTTCTAAGATTTAGCTTAACCTGAGGTATTAAAATAACAAACAGAAATAAAAACCTATAGACATTTAAATGCAAAAACTAAAAGGCATGAACACACAAAAAATTGCCAAAACTTTTAACTAAAATTACAATGAAAGCAGAAAAACTAAAAATTAAATCTAATAAAAAATTTAAACGAAAACTATAATAGTACCTCAATGATAAGGGTGTCAGTCCCTGAAAAGTACTGAATTTTGCTCTTTCGTGTCTTTTTGCACTTGAACGGTCAAAAACCATCCGCTTTGGTGAGCAAAGTACAGTTGGGTGAACATAAACAGTTTGGGGAAAATCAGATGTACTTATATCAGTGTATAGGATCTGTGTATTGTTAGAGAAATGCTTAATGCATTACAATTTAACTAAATTAGATTTTAGTCGACTAAATCTACTGTAGATTTAGTCGACTACAATCTTATGATATTTAGTCAACTAAAACTAGACTAAAACTAAAACAATTTCCGATGACTAAAATATGACTAAAACTAAATCAAAATTTCCTGTCAAAATTAACACTGGTTACTGTGGAGTTGATTCAACTCATCGACTAGCATGTGCCATCATGTTAATCTTCTACCAGCCTACCAGCCATTTGTTGTAGTCCTTAAACAGCGAATTCTTTAAAAGAAAAAATCTAGTGAAAAGCATTCAAATTCAGCGCAGAGTTCTCCGTTATTAACCATAGATATAAGATCAAACAAGAACAGCGCTGACATAGAAACTAGGAGAAACACTGTGCCATAAATGAACAAGTTATAGAGGGCTTTCAGTCCACAAATTAACAACATTCGCCATGGATTTAATGTAGTAACACTAACTGTAACCACGGAAGTTTTGCAGGAATAGTACAATGCTTTCAAGTACTTCAAAGTACTTAAAAACTTTAATATTATCATATTTAAATGTTATTTTTAATGCAATGACCAAAACAGTATCAACGCCCACTTGCTTTGAACTTTGGAAAACATTATTGTATAACCGCTACCCTTTTTTTTGAGCTTAAGTTACATAGAGTGAGGAGGGAAAGCTTAAAACTAGGTACCATTAGATGAATGTTGACCTCCTTTGGTTTATCAAACAAAGCATTTCAAGCAACAAACCCAATACTTCCAAATGAATTGCACGTATGTTATATTCAACACCACAATCAATCACCCCAAACATTTACATTGCACAAAACACAACAACAAAACACCAAATAGAAAATATGAAAAGAAATAATCAAGAAATATTCAATGTTTGGGTGATATGGACCAAAAATAAGAACAGTAAATGATGATGAAGCCAACAATGTTTGGTAATGGCTGAAATTGTGATGTCCATTCAATTAGTGGTAATCCAATGTTGACATAAGCAAGTCAAACTTGATGCAACAATGAATCCTCCTATCTTCCACATATAAAATCCACCAGTTCTTTGTGTTCGTGTAAAACGCCCCAAGTGTTCATGAGTCCAGCGACAAACAAAGCGGGCAGTGGAAACAAACCTTTGGAACTACTTTCCTCATAAGAAAGAAAGCATAGGAATATGCTTGATTGACCAAAAGGAAACAAATTCCTCAATCATAGGACCTCAGAAAGAAAGCTTGAACAGCACCAGAAAGCCATTGCTTCCTCTATCCAAACGCTTGCCTACTTCTTCAGGTATAGTACCTGGCTAAATACTCATCTTAGAAGATGAGTATTTAAAGGTAACAGTGTTAGAGCCGTTACAATTGTAACATGTATGTTATACCCCGGTTGTTTCCCTGTTTTGCCCTGTGACCTACTTCTAGTCTGTGTCTCCCTTATTCAATTCATCTCTTGTTAATCAATTAGCTCATTAGTTCCTTCATTTGTTCTGGTATTTATACTCCCTGTGTTCTTGCAGTCCTTGTCCTGTTTACATCAATGTTAAGGTGTTGTTATAACCGATTCCCTGAGTGTTCCTGAGTGTTTTTGTATTAAAGACTGTTTCTTTGGATTATTGCACTTAATTCTGAGCATCCACCCATGCCATAGGCCATAAGACAGGACCAAAACAGTTTATTATAGTGGTGTTTTACCTTCCCTTTTTTTGTTGTTGTTGTTGTTGTTGTTTTTCTTCCCTTCCATGAACCTGCCTGCTGTTCAGCTGCTCTGCCTGGAGTAAGGAGGCCGTCAGCTGGAAGACCACATGTGGGACTTCCATCTAGCATGCCAAATGCAATGAATGAATTGAATGATTTATTGGAGGTGTTTTAGGAGGTAATTCCCGTTTCTCCTGTCCCCGCTGGTCCAGCCAAACTCTGTGTCTCCTGTTTTCCCGCTGGTTCCCCCCAGCCCTGAATTTTCTGTTTCTCCGCTGGTTCTGCCCAGCCCCATGTCACCTGTGATCCCTCCCAGCTCTCTCTCCCACCTCCTCTTCCCAAATCTGCCAGTTCCTCAGCTTGCCTTTACTGGTTCCCTTCAGCCCCTCTGCATTTCCAACACTCAGAGTTTCAGGTCACCAGCTCCTTACAGTAAGAAGGATCCTCTGGCGCAGCCTGACGACCCATCTGCCCCGCCTTCGCTCCTCCCTCCCTCGGCTCCACCAGAAACCATCGTCCTGATGGCTCCACCAGGCTCCCTCCTACTACCGGCTCCGCCTTGGTCAGATGTCGTCCTGCCTGCACCTTCAGCTCCATCTGGCTCCATTTTCCTCCCGGCTTCACCTTCGTCCTCAGTCCAACCCGTAATTTACAGACAAAGCATTATGCATTATTATGCAAAGCATTATTTCAGTGTGCAATGTTGTTGCTGTCAGGTCCAATACTGTGCTGCTGTGACGGAATCACAGAATCAACAATATCAAAAAGAATAATTTTTGGTTAAATAAATGCTTTGTTTATAATGAAGAGGACGTTTTAAGCTATGAAACTTGTTGGGTGTTTTAATGTTCAAGGAAAATTGGATTTCTCATGTCATGACTCCTTTAAGATAAACTGCATGTTGCATTATATTAAAAGCAGTAACTGTGTGCAGCATTGCAGCAATATTCTCTTTGTTAGTTATGTTAACACATGTATGTGCTGTATTTCCAGCTAATAGTTAGCTGCTATTTTTAGTGTTTTCAAGTGAAATTCATTCATCATAGTCACACAATTGCATTTATAATAGCAAATAAAATGAATAAAAAGTAAGAAAAAATGCTGTATGAATTTGGCACTTTTTTAAAGAAGCTAAGGCAGGCCTTTTTTTCTTTGTAAATGTAGATGAGAGTCACCAGTCTTTTGGAACCACAGCCAGGGACACTCATTTGTTTGTGTACCAGAGGAGGGGAGAAAGGCATTTGTTTCTGAGAAGAGGTTGCTTTTGATGGCATGACGTGTGTGTGGTGGTGAGAAGCCGAGGGACAGACGCATAATGTTGAAGATGAATAAGCAAATGCGTAAATCGATGAACTCGGGCCCCGGTTCTCTTTATGAAGCTTGTCGTAAAGCCATCATTTAGGATTTGTGTCGGCATAAACAACCTGTCTTCGCATTTTATGGGAGGCATGAAGGAATGGAAAGTGCCTATATTGCCGAGACAATTTTGCTGATGACCTTTAGTTTAGTGGATGTCAATTTATCCTGCTGAGTGAAACAGCGAAAAGGAAAAAAATGTAAGAGCAAATGTGCTCTGACAAGGCTGGTTTTCAGAGCAATCCAGAACGTGTTTAGCGATATCGGTCATTTAACCGAAGTAGCTGTTTCAGGTTGCTGATGGACTGACCTCTCTCGACTTCGCCTTTCAACGCTATTCTCAGAAGGGACCAGCACATTATTACTACAAATTTAGGCAGGCTGGATAAAACACCTAGTGTGGTTTGCAAGATTGGGGGAAAAATGTCAGAGTTGCATCTATATTATTATTTTTGTTCCCCATCATTTTTCTTTGCAATTTTGCCATGGCGAAATAGGCTCATTGAGAGGGTGTGCACTTGTCCCGTAGCATAGCTGATGGAGAGACAGACATTTATGGACCCCCAGGCCACTGTTCGGCTTGGGAATTATGAAACTCATAAAACCAGCTCGACTCCGGCAGCTAGGCGGACATAATGAAAGAAGGGCCTTGAGACAGAGAAATCACCAGTCCAAGTTTGGAAATGTCACCCAGACTTACGATATGATCAAGAGGATGGTCTCTGGTGCCCAAGGTGTCCTCTAAAATGAGCACTCTGCATATAGAATGCCATGATAAGACAATGACCGATAGAAGCATGTTTAACGTTTCTATGTTCACACTACAATTTTTGCTTAGTCATCGAAATAATTCATCCAAATACATTCTCTCATCATTCGTTCACCTTCAGTTTGATTTGTATAACATTCTTCCTTGGATCACAGAAAGAGAAATTTGGAGACTAAAGAAATTCTGCTTTTTGCTCCCTCCAACCCCCCAATTATAATTGTGCTGCATATTTTTGAAGGTTAAGGTTGCAAAATTATCACAAAAGCAGTTCTTCATTTGAGTCATACGATAGCTTTGTATGATGAACATGGAAATAGGTGTTATCAAAATGCTGACATACCTTAGCTCTCCTTGGTTGCAGTGAATGATTTGTTCTTTTGAGCCAGATCTTTCAAACAAATCAGCTGATCTAGTTCACAAAATCGTTTTCAATTTAAAGTTCAACTCACTGACTCACTGAGTATGTCCCAGCAGTTGATGGCTCACTAGAGTGGAAGATTATCAGTGAATTTCAGTCTGTTTCCTCATACAATACAATTATATGGACTTCAAAAGACTCAAATATAGCACACAGACATTTTTATGATAATTTTATGGTATTTTGTTTCCATTATGATGCTAGAAATCCAGTAATTGCATGAAAAAAGAGACCAGCACACTCTTCAGAATACCTATTTTTGTGTCTCTCGAAATAGCAAAGTGATGCTGGTTTGGAACGACATGAGTTTTCTCTATTTCTTTAAAATCTACTCTGGTAATTTTACCCTTAAGAAATGACCACACAAATGGATTTTTATGCTCTAGTCTATGGATGTATGAATATAATTCTTCTGTAGCTGGACATTGTTTTAAATCTTGCTACAGACTCATAATTAGATTAGCACCCTTAGATTTAATAAAGGATACTAAAAAGTGATATAAAATATTTATTATCATCATTCTGGCATGTATTAATGGAGGGCTGTCTATAACTGCTGGGACAGGATGGTTAGCAGATGTCATTTTTTTCAAACAGTTTGTCAAGCAACTGACAAGTGTTATAACATTAAAGCATACAGTTTAGGATAGAGGTGTCCAAACTTGGTCCCGGGGGCCACCGTCCTGCAAAGTTTAGCTCCAACTTGCCTCAACGCACCTGCCTGGAAGTTTCTATTACACCTATTAAGACAGGTGTGTTTAATTGGGGTTGGAGCTGAACTGTGCAGGACAGTGGACCTAAAGACACTTTAAAGAATGCATTTTTGTTGTTGTTGTTGTTGTTATAATACTAACTTATATCCTAACTAACAAAAATAACCAATTCCTTGAAAAAAAAATCTAATTTATTTAAACGTTTTATATAAAAGTATAAATACACTGATCAGGGATAATATTATGACCACTGACAGGTATACACTGATTATCTGATTATCTTATATTAGGCAGCAAGTGAACATTTTGTCCTCAAATTTGATGTGTTAGAAGCAGGAAAAATGTGCAAGCGTAAGGATTTGAGCGAGTTTGACAAGGGCCAAATTGTGATGGCTAGGGTTAATCTCCAAAACTGCAGATCTTGTGGGGTGTTCCTGGTCTGCAGTGGTCAGTATCTATCAAAAGTGGTCCAAGGAAGGAACAGTGGTGAACCGGCGACAGGGCCATGGGCGGCCAAGGCTCATTGATGCACAATTGCAGGATGCAGGATGCACTATGGGAAGAAGGCAAGCTGACGGAGACAGTGTGATGCTTTGAGCAGTGTTGCAGACCATGTACACCCTTTCATGGAAACTGTATTCCCTGGTGACTGTGGCCTCTTTTAGCAGGATAATGCACCCTGCCATAATGCAAAAATGGTTCAGGAATGGTTTGAGTAGCACAACTATGAGTTTGAGGTGTTGACTTGGCCTCCAAATTCCCCAGATCTCAATCCAATCGAGCATCTGTGGGATGTGCTGAACAAACAAGTCCGATCCATGGAGGCCCCACCTCGCAACTTACAGGACTTAAAGGATCTGCTGCTAACATCTTGGTGTCAGATACCACAGCACACCTTCAGGGGTCTAGTGGAGTCCATGCCTCAATAGGTCAGGGCTGTTTTGGCAGCAAAAGGGGGACCAACACAATATTAGGAAGGTGGTCATAATGTTATGCCTGATCGTTGTATGTGCATTGTTCTGTTTGTTTAGGCATCCATACCAGATATTTTTATTTTATTTTATTTTTTATTTTATTAAAAAGTTATGTATACATTTGAACCGGGGTCTCCTTGAAAGAAATGAAAATTATACCACAAGATCACACAACTTCCCCTAGGGTGCCAAGTCTAGACTGCCACTGAAATGACTGGTGATTATTTTACGAAGGCAAAATTGTGTTATGAGTGTTAAATTTAGCACTACAAGGGAACACTGTGGTAGAAAATCTAGGCCAAGTTAAAGGCCTCTAGTAATTTTTGGTACTGGGCAGTAGTTGGCAGAAAAAGTGGTTTACATTAGAAATGTCCATTTAAAAGATAAAAGGGTTTTGTGGATTTGATCGGCAAAGAGAAAATAAATTTTATGCTTTTCATGTTGTAAGCGGAAATTGGCAATGGACAGATGGGCATTCCCATTGAAGTTGGGAAAGAGCGCAGTTTTAGTGTAATTGAAGTTTTAATGACAGGTCCATGATCTTTGATCTGAAAGCCAGACCCCAGGAAGAGCAGGCTGAAGAGATCAAGGTAAATTCAGTGGAGAGAGAGGTTTCTCTGAGATCACCAATACCGAGTGAGAACAGAAAGAATCATTAAATCACCCAGCTGTTAACAGGATGGAACAGAAAAGCCAACTCCAATAACAATCTGCCTTCTGACGCTTAACACTCGTGTTTACACCCAGCCCAGCAGCAGGATGTAATGAAAGCTAAGTGTTGCGGCATATGTGTCAAACTATGTTGTTTCCCTGGTGTATTGTTGGAGAATAGGTTTTAAAGAATCCTCCATCCTCTCCTGTGGACAGATGAGAAAGAAAGCAACAGATAGGTGGGTGGTGGCTTCCAAAAGAAGATCGATTTTTAACTGATGCACTAGTTCGTCTTTAGCTTGCCATGAGAAACTGCCTGAGTGTAAGAGTGGGTATTGGTGAAGTCTTTATGAGCATATCCGTCATTTGAGATTGGATAATTAGGGCCCAAGCGCCCAGTTTTTTTTTTCTTTTCTGCTTCTTCCAACTAGCAGCCCCTAGAACCATATGGTAATCTAATTTGAGCTCTAATGTTTTCTAATATGTACCTTAACCAAATTTGTTCTTGAGGCAATGCTTTATAAATGTAGCAAGCAACCAAATGTCAAGTGCACCAAAAGTGAGTTCATATTTTTGCAACACTTCACTGTATTGATGTGTAAAATATGAATAAAATAAAACATGAATAATTATAACGTGACAAGAGTCTTGCTATTTACACACTCTTCTTAGACGACTGCACATTGTGATCAGTACTGTGGGTATTGCCACCTAGTGGACTCTTCTCTTCTGTCCACGCGGACGGGGTGTGCGGCCGGCCACAAGCCCTCCGCATGACGAAAATTACGAAAATTACAAGCATTGACTAGAGTGGCCGCGGATCAACTCCAGTAGCCGCGTCGTAGCTGTAACGCACCGCAGACGCGTGCAGTGTAAACAAGGCCTAAAGCTGTTTCAAACTCCAGTAATGTACTCCAAATTAACCTTTTGGCCTGATTTTGTTTGACACAACATTCATTCTTTGAGTTTATCAGTATATCAGGGCCTTTACAGTCTCTGTTTAATCTTTACCACAATTCCTAACTATATTTATTTAAGAGATTGTTGCACTTGTGCGTTTCTGCAGGAACTGAAATCAAGCATTTATTAGTGCTCAATGGAGACAATGTTTCTAGACAGCAGTTTAATTTGTGAATTTATGAGGTCCCAGAACCTTAGAGCACCTACTCGACAGTGCAAGTAAGCAGCATGACAGGATGCAACTAAACTAAATTGCTTCCATTAAAGTCAATGAAGCTGTCTACATGATGAACATTGGGCATCTAAGGTGTAGACTTTTTTCTTTTTTTTTAAATGGCGGGAGCATGTCAATGCATTACTTTTAGTGATAATATAGAGTATAGCAGGTGCATTTCCCAAATGTTAATATTGCATTACGGCAAATGAATAGGTAAATATAACTTTGATAGCAAAGATGTCTTTTTGAGGCATATGAGGTAGGGGGTCCACTTAAATATGTGCTCCATCCAACTTAAGTGCTAGACGTCAGGTAGACATCACTTCATTGCTGTAAGTCAAGAGAATGTGGTAAGTACTACAGCAGGCAAACACAAAGACGTACTTGACATTTAAGCTGTAGTAGTAGGTTTAATAGCTTCTCTAAAGTGTGATAGGTGAGTTTGATGTCCAGACTGCCATGTATGAGGACATGCGAGTGCTAAAGGCCATGTCTCTCTGAAGTGCTCTGTGCGGCATGATAAAAATCTCTTATTTAGACTTGATTCATAGAACAGTCATTCATGGATGAGTCATATGGCACAAAGAAGCCAAGCTAGTTGTATTTTTCTGTCAAGCTGCAAAAGTGTTATTGCAAAGCCAGAGCCTAGTCTGTAACTCTAGTCTTATTTTCGTTGTGACTTCATTGAACATTGACAGTTTTTGCTCAAGACAAAAAGTAATTTAACTCATGTTTTCTGTCCAGCTATCAGGGCCTGTTGTTACTATAGGAAATATGTTGCTATATAATATTTAATGTTTTTTTTTCAGCAAAATGTAAGCAGTAGTTAAAAATAAATTTATTATAATAAAGTTTATTAACCAGCTGTCTTTAATAATTTATGTGAGTTTTGTTGAGTTCCCAAGGGTATTACAAAATATGGGAAACAATATTAAATTGAATTAAATAAATATACTTTTTGTTTATAACTGTTAATAATACGTTAACTAATGTTATTTTATACAACTTTAAATGTTCTCTAAATATATTAGTATGTGATTAGATTGTGGAATACTTTAAAAACAATGTTCCTCAACGTCAAATTGCAAAGGCTTTGCAAATCTCATCATCTACAGTGCATAACATCATCAAAAGATTCAGAGAAACTGGAGAAATCTCTGTGCGTAAGGGACAAGGCCGAAGACCTTTATTGGATGCCTGTGGTTTTCAGGCCCTCAGACGACACTGCATCACTCATTGGCATGATTGTGTCAATGACATTACTAAATGGGCCCAGGAATACTTCCAGAAACCACTGTCGGTAAACACAATCTGCCGTGCCATCTGCAGATGCCAACTAAAGCTCTACCATGCAAAAAGGAAGCCATATGTGAACATGGTCCAGAAGCGCCATCATGTCCTGTGGGCCAAGACTCGTTTAAAATGGACTGTTTCAAAGTGGAAAAGAGTTCTATGGTCAGATGAGTCCAAATTTGACATTCTTGTTGGAAATCACAGACGCCGTGTCCTCCGGGCTAAAGAGGAGGGAGACCTTCCAGTGTGTTATCAGCGTTCAGTTCAAAAGCCAGCATCTCTGATGGTATGGGGGTGCATAAGTGCATACGGTATGGGCAGCTTGCATGTTTTGGAAGGCACTATGAATGCTGAAAGGTATATAAAGGTTTTAGAGCAACATATGCTCCCCTCCAGACGACGTCTATTTCAGGGAAGGCCTTGTGTATTTCAACAGGACAATGCAAAACCACATACTGCAGCTATTACAACAGCATGGCTTCGTCGTAGAAGAGTCCGGGTGCTGAATTGGCCTGCCTGCAGTCCAGATCTTTCACCTATAGAGAAAAATACGTCAAAGACGACCACAAACTCTTCAGCAGCTGGAAACCTATATCAGGCAAGAATGGGACCAAATTCCAACACCAAAACTCCAGAAACTCATAACCTCGATGCACAGACGTCTTCACACTGTTTTAAAAAGAACAGTACACCATTGTAAACATGCCCCCGTCCCAACTATTTTGAGACCTGTAGCATGCATCAAAATTGAAATGAGCTCATTTTGTGCATAAAATTGTAACATTTCTCAATTTAAACATTTGTTATGTTATCTATGTTCTATTGTGAATAAAATATTGGCTCATGTGATTTGAAAGTCTTTTAGTTTTCATTTTATTCAAATTTAAAAAAACGTCCCATTTCTGGAATTCGGGTTGTAAAACTCACAAATAAATTCACTGCTAAAGTAAACACAAAATTTAGACTCAAAACCACATAGTTTCTGACACACAACCTGTGTGACGACTAGCAGTCCCCTCTACAACAGGCCTGTTTGCATGTAGACTTATCAATTTTTTATTGTGATTTTTTTTATTAGGAATATCGATATCATTTAATTCAGACACTTTAGTGTGTTATGAAACAACCATCAGCAGCCAGAATTTTTATCACATTCTTGTTTGTTCAGGTCCTCTCCTGTAGCGTGTGGAAATGTAGATACTGGTCACGCTGACAGATGAGTTGTGTTTTACTTACAGAATGGCTGTGAATTGAAATACTGGAATTCTCGAGGTATAGACAGACAAAGTGCACTTTGATATTGGCTATCCACTCACTTACCTCTTATTACAAGTACTCTCGATTGCTTATTAATTCAGTACCTGGACCCTTAGCAGGGAAAAAGGGAACTGCGATGCTTTGAGATTCAACTCCATTACTGCATTTGGCCCATTTTTCTTCATAAAAGCAGTTTACAGGTTTGAAAAATGCATGCTTTTATTGCTGCGGAAAAGCGCGTCTTTCTGTTATAGAAAAAAAAAGCAACAAAACAAAGGCTGATTCTGAAAGAATGGCTTTTGTATTTCTATAAAAAGACATAAGGACAAAAAGGCTCATGACCCATTTTTACAAGGGTTGGATGTCTTGTGTTTGCACATGTTGGATATGAGGGTACCAGCGTCCCTGTGAGAGAGGGGACACTAAGATGGATTACTGTGATAAAACTGTCTCTCTTCTTAAAGAAAGCGAATGGAGGAGGAGCTTTTAAAGCCTCTGATAGTGAGGATTTTCCTCACACTAAAGAGACGGATCACTCTGGAATGAATGGTGTTGGAAAGAGATAAGCCAACCTGGCTTTTGATGGATATCTTTTGGCATGAAAAGCTGGAGAGGTGCAAGTTTCCAAAACCGATGTCAATGACCTTTTAAGGCACATTAGGATCAAGAGTAAAATGTGTCCCACTCACATTCATCATTGTGTGATGTGAGACGTCATTTCATTTCTGTAGTCAATATAATCATGGTCAGTATACAGCAGACAAACACAAAGACATACTTGACATTTAAGCTGTAGTACTAGGTTTAATGGCTTTACTAAAGTGTGAAAGGTGAGTTTGATGTCCAGACAACCGTATTCGGGGGCATGTGAGTGCTAAAGGCCATGGCATTATAGTGTTTTTGAGGCATGTCTTTCTGAAGTGCTCTGTTCTGTGTGGTGGAAATATCTTATTTAGGCTCAATTCAAAAACAGGTTGCAGGCCATTTGTGGATGCCATGGATCTGTGGTCAATTTCATATGTTTGGCTTTGTTCACACACTGCACTAAACTGCAATTAGTTTCTTATGTTATATTATCACCATTTTCCATCATGGAGAAAAATCTATTAAGAAAAAGTTATTACTTCTGTTTCATTTGTCATACAGGAAATGGAAGGTAAAGTTGAGTGCATTGTATTGTGGTATATGTTACTTAGTGTAGTTTGCTGTTGCATAGTGAATTATACCTACATAGTCAGTGTTGAGGAAAGTTACTTTTAAAAGTAATGCATTACAATATTGCGTTACTCCCTAAAAAAGTAACTAATTGCGTTACGTAGTTACTTTTTATGAAAAAGTAATACGTTACATTACTTTTGCGTTACTTTTTCTCACCTGGGCTGGGCTTACTTGTTTGTTTTTTAATAACAACCAAAAAAGGTCTATTTTTGGCAAATGTAAAGGCCCTTTCACACCAAAAGTGAAATGAATAAGCCTCAGGCTGGAGGAAATGCATATTTACGCCTGTACAGTAGAGGGCGCTGCTCAAACAAACCTTTCAACTGTGCTGCAATTCTGGATTGAAGAAGGATACAGGAGAAAGAAGTTCAAACTCTTATTTCTAAATGTAATCTAAAATAATTTTTGCTTATTAGTATGGTTGAATTAGATCATTGAAGGTCAGCAGCAAATACTTGGTTAATAAAGTGAGATTAAATACAAAGTATATTTGTGTAATTTAATATAGTGAATTATTACAGGTTTATGTAAATGTATTGCACTTTATTTCTCTCAACGTGGGGACAGGAGAGCTGTCAGTCAATAAATGTGAAAAAGTAACTTGTGTTACTTATTTGAAAAAGTAATTTAGATACTTTGTTGTAAATTAAAAAAAAAAATAATGCGTTACTTTACTAGTTAATGGAAAAAAGTAATCTGATTTCAAAAATGAAAATTATGTCATTTATTACTCACCATCATGTCGTTCCACACCCGTAAGACCTTCGTTCATCTTCGGAAGACAAATTAAGATATTTTTGATTAAATCCGATGGCTCAGTGAGGCCAGCAAGTTAATTTACACTTTCAATGCCCAGAAAGCTACTAAAAACTTATTTAAATGTGAGTACAGTGTGCCCCAAAAAACAAAATAACGACTTTTCAACAATATCTAGGGCCTCATTTATAAAATGTTGTGCAGAAATTGTCCTAAGTTTGATCTAACGATCATTTCTCAGATGTGCGTACGAGTGATTCTAGAATGAACGTACACACAGTAAACGAGCGTACGCCTCTCTTTCAGATGTGAAATCTATAAATCGCAAATGACCTTGAACGGTGAATGGTTTCAGTTCCCCGTGTTGTAAACAACACATAATTAATGTCATGTACATATAAAAGATCAACAGTCATCGTCCAAATCCTTAGCGAGCTGTGTGTACGTCTGCTCAGACCCTGACATGGCTTTAAGCACTTTTCCACGTCAAAGATCGTTTTCATAAATATGAGCGTTGGCGTGGATTTAAGTAAAAAGTTACTGAGGTGATTATGTCCTCTGTTGAGAAATGCACTTGCCCTTAACTAGCCTGCCTCTATTTTAAGTTCTTCCAATTGAGTAATGATGCCTGTGCCAAAACTGGACATTGTGCTGCTTTGTATGAGCTTCCTGTGTTCCTTTGGGGCCTCTATGTTGTAACGGAAAGTTGCTCAACCAGCACAAACCCAAGCCCGCCTACCTCACCTCTACGGCCAGTGCTGCACAGATGTCACTGCACCCTGGAAAACCCACGGTCAGCATCTTGGACAGTGCATCTTCATTCTCGTGTACTTATGATTACACTGCTAAAAAATCGAGGTCGACGATCGAAGACGCAGAAAGGCCAGCAGAATATCGACATGACGATAACGCATTATGGTATTGTGTTGTTTAAGATTTATCTAGCTAGTTTATGTGCGTTGTTCAGGTCTGTCGGTACCAACACATGGCATCCTTCATCCTCTTTGATTGCTTTAGAGCTTAATTGGCCGAGATGGGTTCTGATGGCTTTTTAAATGAACTGCAAAATATCTCCATCCTCGTTACCCCTGGAGGTTCAACATGATGAATGACAGAGTTCTTGAAGTGGAAGAAGGCACCCCCCAAACTGCAGTTTCATCCATCAGAACAGACTCTGCTGGATTATCTTCAAAAAATGGACAGCCGCAGTTGCTGCATTGATCTGTCTGTGTCTCCACTTCAACAGTATGTATCGATTGCGAGCAGACCGGCTGAGATATGAGTTTACTTTGTACCGCTGCAATGAAAGAGCTGCTCAGCAGCATAAGCAAGAAATCAAAGACAGGGTTATTATATTTATCTGCATGGGGAGTATGGTGTCATTAAAATACTAAAGACTTACTGTATGCGGATCATGACCCGATTCAGGAGTTTTTAAACTTTTGCCCAATTATGATGATCCCCTTGTGAAGGATTCTATTCCTAAAATACAAGGCAGAATAAAATACTTATTTTCATATTAATCCACATATTTACCCATATATGCATGCAATATATGATATTGAAAAAAAAAAAGTCTTTAAATATAAGTGTAATGAATTATATGCATAGTGATCAATATACTTAATTTTTCTCCCCAAAATGCTTGTAGAAAAAAATTATTATATATATAAAATATATGTTCAACCCAATATTATATTATACTATATGCATATGTGAGTAGAAAAAAGTCTTAATATGTACCCAGTATTTTATTACTTGTTTGTTTTTCTTACTATTTAAATACAAAAGTTTTGATTCAGTAAGATTTTTCAAAAAATTTTTTTAACAAAGGTGACTGTAAAGACATTTATGATGTTAGAAACTCTTTTGAACTTTATCAAAGAATCCTGAGGGGAAAAAAATGTTATCATGGTTTCCTCAAAAGTTTTAAAGGGTTAGTTCACCTAAAAATGAAAATTCAGTCATTAATTACTCACCCTCATGTCGTTCCACACCCATAAGACCTTCATTCATCTTCAGAACACAAATAAAGATATTTTTCATAAAATCTGATGGCTCAGTGAGGCCTCCATTGACAGCAAGATAATTAACACTTTCAATGCCCAGAAAGCTACTAAAGACATATTTAAAACAGTTCATGTGACTACAGTGGTTCAACCTTAATGTTATGAAGCGACAAGAATACTTTTTGTGAGCCAAAAAAACAAAACAATGACTTTATGACAATATCTAGTGATGGGTGATTTCAAAACACTGCTTCATGAAGCTTCGAAGCTTTAAGAATCTTTTGTTTTCTTTCGAATCAAACTGCCAGAGTCATACCCCCCAGTGGTGAACCATTGAAATTTCAAAACACTTATGATGTAACTAAGCCTCGTTTACTGAAATCATGTGACTTTGGAGCGTGCATCAAACTGCCAAACTACTGATTCGAAAAAAAAGATTCGTAAAGCTTCGAAGTTTCATGAAGTTTTGAAATCGCCCATCACTAGATATTGTTGAATAAAGTTGTTATTTATTTATTTATTTTTTTGGTGCACAAAAAGTATTCTCGTCGCTTCATAACATAAAGGTTGAACTACTGTACTCACATGAACTGTTTTAAATATGCCTTTAGTAGCTTTCTGGGCATTGAAAGTGTTAATTGTCTTGCTGGCTATTCTTTTTGACGTCATGTTTTTTTTTTTTTTTTTCCCGTCTCAAATTTTGAAAACTCAAGTGGAGGAAGTACAGGTTTTAGAGACCAGCACTTTTAGTTAGACTTGTTGGAGTACTTCAAATGCCACCATTTCCTGCAGACTAATATGAGAAAAGTGCACCGTGGACAATTTATAGCAGCGTACTATGTACTTACTCAGGCAAGGACATTCTCTAATTAACCATCCAGTTATGTAGCGGATGAACAGACAATTTATTATGTGGTGTCTGTATACTATATGACGACACCTCACGCTGTGCCTTTTTTACAAGGATGATATTTCTTATAAATTAAGGTCATTCTTCTGCTGCTCTTCACTGCAGGTCTGAACTAATGTGCTAAGAAAAGGCAAAAGGTTATTCATGAATCAGATATAGATCACTTCACGTATAATTAAGATTAAAGAACGTTATCTCTTCCGACTGCATTGAAACAATATTTACGCTGCATCTTTTAGTTTCTTTGCATTATTCATGAGTGTTATGAAAACTGAAATTGATGCAATGAAAAAGTAATAACCACGGCAAGAATATAGTGCCTTTTTTGATCTGCTTTGACGCATTTACACAATTTCAAGCTGTATGTTCACTACATATGTTTCTGCTTTTCTTGTTCACAACCAGGTAATTTTTCTAATGGCACAATTCTCAAAATAATTCAGATGGCCATCCAAGCTTGTACATCAACTGTACTTGAAATTTGATTTGTGTCATTTTTCTTTTTGACGTCAAAATGCATATATATATATATATATATATATATATATACACAGTATCTCACAGAAGTGAGTACACCCCTCACATTTCCGTAAATATTTTATTATATCTTTTCATGTGACAACACTGCAGAAATGACACTTTGCTACAATGTAAAGTAGTGAGTGTACAGCTTGTATAACAGTGTAAATTTGCTGTCCCCTCAAAATAACTCAACACACAGCCATTAATGTTTAAACCGCTGGCCACAAAAGTGAGTACACCCCTAAGTGAAAATGTCCAAATTGGGCCCAAAGTGTCAATATTTTGTGTGGCCACCATTATTTTCCAGCACTGCCTTAACCCTCTTGGGCATGGAGTTCACCAGAGCTTCAATGGTTGCCACTGGAGTCCTCTTCCACTCCTCCATGACGACATCACAGAGCTGGTGGAGGTTAGAGACCTTGCGCTCCTCCACCTTCCGTTTGAGGATGCCCCATAGATGCTCAATAGGGTTTAGGTACCCTCAGCTTCTTTAGCAAGGCAGTGGTCATCTTGGAGGTGTGTTTGGGGTCGTTATCATGTTGGAATGCTGCGCTGCGGCCCAGTCTCAGAAGAGACCATGCTCTGCTTCAGTATGTCACAGTACATGTTGGCATTCATGGTTCCCTCAGTGAACTGTAGCTCCCCAGTGCCAGCAGCACTCATGCAGCCCCAGACCATGACATGACATCCCACCACCATGCTTGACTGTAGGCAAGACACACTTGTCTTTGTACTCCTCACCTCACCATCTGAACCAAATAAGTTTATCTTGGTTTCATCAGACCACAGGACATGGTTCCAGTAATCCATGTCCTTAGTCTGCTTGTCTTCAGCAAACTGTTTGCAGGGCTTTCTTGTGCGTCATCTTTAGAAGAGGCTTCCTTCTGGGACGACAGTCATGCAGACTAATTTTGACAGGCTGACCCCCCACCCCTTCAACCTCTGCAGCAATGCTGGCAGCACTCATACGTCTATTTCCCCAAACACAACATCTGGATATGACGCTGAGCATGTGCACTCAACTTGTTTGGTCAACCATGGCGAGGCCTGTTCTGAGTGGAACCTGTCCTGTTAAACCGCTGTATGGTCTTGGCCACCGTGCTGCAGCTCAGTTTCAGGGTCTTGGCAATCTTCTTATAGCCTACGCCATCTTTATGTAGAGCAACAATTCTTTTTTTTCCAGATCCTCAGAGAGTTCTTTGCCATGAGGTGCCATGTTGAACTTCCAGTGACCGGTATGAGAGAGTGAGAGTGATAACACCAAATTTAACACACCTGCTCCCCATTCACACCTGAGACCTTGTAACCCTAACGAGTCATATGACACCGGGGAGAGAAAATGGCTAATTGGGCCCAATTTGGACATTTTTACTTAGGTGTGTACTCACTTTTGTGGCCAGCAGTTTAGACATTAATGGCTGTGTGTTGAGTTATTTTGAGGGAACAGCAAATTTACACTGTTATACAAGCTGTTCACTCACTACTTTACATTGTAGCAAAGTGTCATTTCTTCAGTGTTGTCACATGAAAAGATATAATAAAATATTTACAAAAATGTGAGGGGTGTACTCACTTCTGTGAGATACTGTATGTATGTATGTATATATATATATATTTTATATATAATTGACAGCATATGACAACATATTGCTCTGATTAATTTAGCTCTTTAGAAAGCCCCCCTGGACATTAGTAAAATTAGGAACAGCCAACAGTCTCTGCATGCGGCTAATGTGTATTTGTGATCTAGAACTATTTGCTCTCCAGCATGAGGTTTCTGTCCACAGTATTCAGTGCCAGTTTTTGATGTCAAAGCTCTGATGTATTTGGTCCTGATTTGAAGGCTTTGGTTTCAAATATTCATCATATACAGAGAAATTGGGTCTTTTAATGATGTTTGTCTCTCGGTTGGTCACACTTGCTAGTGACATTAAAGACACAGAGAGTAGAGGACAGAGAAACTAGGAGGAATAATAGATTTTAAATGAGTCCACTGCGAATAAACAAAGGCAAATTTCAATTTTCTCATTGTGACTTTTCCAATAATGCCTTTGAAGAAATTACACACAGCAATGGAGAGCCAGTAATTGGCACCGGGGATACAGAAGAAAACATTTGAATTACCTCAAGATACTTTGAACTCTCTTTTGTTCCCTTGAGGGTTTCCTTTGTATGTCTTCTCATCAGTAGCATTAGATCTTTTGGGCTTGTGGACTGCAAAATCAGATTAGTGTGAATATGACTGTTCTGGATGACATTAATGAGCTATTTTAAGATGAATTCCTATACCGTTTGTGAATTCAGCAATACATATGAATTGTAAATCATGTTTTGTTTTGCACAGGGATTTGCAAACTGCGAAACTGAGAAAACAGTAATCTATTTAAAATGTTAGTATAATATTGGGCAGAAAAAAAAGTAATCATTAACTTAACAAAATAAGTATTTTGCAGAATATATTTTAATTTGTTTTAGCTTTTGTGCTGTGTACAATGACAAACAAACAAAAACTAATTATTTAATTTTGGTTTGTTTTCTTTATAATGTCATTCTTAATTATTTTTCACACAGAGTGCAAACTGGTCTTTATACATGAAAATACATAGCTTCCTCACATAATTTTGGCATTTGAAAACCCCTGTTCTTAAGGTTAAATGGTTTTGGGTCTCTTATAAGGATGCTTAAAAGATGCTAAAAAGGCTTTAGAAGAAATCTAATTTAAAAAATATCTAAAAAATGCCTTTTCCAAGCAATAGGAATTGCACATATTTATGTGTGTGGTTAACATAAGCAGATTTTAGTCTCTTATATTTACACATCACACTAAGAGTTTTGTTTTGATAGAAGTCGCTTGGTTATTTAAAAACTGTCATATCGCAAATATTTGATGCTGGGCAGGCACACGGTGATAAATTAAGCTCTGAATGGGAGAACACTGCAGTATTCAAATGAGTTTTTATAGTGAGCCTGCTATCCAAGCCTGATATAAGAGAGTGGTGCCAACTCAGTAGACCTCGAAATAATGCCCTAGAAATGTTGCACTAAAACAAACAGATGCTGTAAAACAAGCATGCTTTTATGGAGCATCTGCTTGGCCATTTGAAAGCTTTTTTCAGTAGCTGTAAAACGTTTCATATGGTATGCTGTTTCCAAACCTTTTGAAGAACTGTAAAGTGCTATTTACTCTAAATCTATGACTATGGCATTCCTAATAATAGGGCTATGCAGTCTCTGCAGACCTGACTAAATTGCACAACTTTTGGAAGATTTGATACTTTTAAGTTAACCCATCTTGATAGGTTGTAACATCCTTTAAAATACTTTATTAAAAACGGCCAAAAATTGTATAAAGTGCTATTAGTACTAGTGCTCAGAGGATGTCACGGGGTGGTTTTATTGTTAATAATAATAATATATATATATATATATATATATATATATATAGTTAATAATATATAAATACATTATCAGTAAGGATTAAGTCAGAATTCGTGACAGCTGATAATGCATAGGCAGATTCACTTGAAAAACTATTAAGTGTTCGTAATTACATAATTCTGTGTGTTATGCTGATGAAATTACACATACAGTTATATTGCACTTTGTTTGTACTTCAGTAATGCTTTTTATCAAGTCTGGTGACCACGTCTATGGCCGTGAAATTAAATACAGTATGTGTTGCACAAAAATGTTTAGCCACTTACAAATACTGTGGGTTTGTTCAAATTTACTAGTACAATTGATTTAAGCACGTACAACTGCGCAGCATTAGCCCACCAAATCATTTGACAAATAGTCACATATCAGTAACAGGCTAATATAGCATTAATATTCACTTTCCTTGCAGCGAATTCATTACAATGACATAAAATAGTGTGATCAAACTTACAGATAATACAAAAACTAATTCATTACCTCATCCGTGAACATGATTTGTGAATTCCATACTTCTGCATGGTGAAAACTAGGGATGCACCGATACCAAGCTCATGTACTTGTACTCGTACTTGTAAAAATACCCCCGATACCAAAGACCGATACCTCACGTGACATAACTGACAGAATTTGACGTGCACAGAGACACCGGCGGCAGCAGCAGAAACAATGCTAGCCTCAAGGGAGTGGAAAATACTTCAAATTAGTGATGACAACACACACATTGCGAACTGCATGCTTTCAATCACAATTCGTTATCGATTAGTGAAGGCGGGATAGGCGGAATTGCGCTGAATGACACAGACCAGAAAGCGCTCCCTCTCGCGCGCTCTCTCTCTCTCTCTTTCTTGCGCGCGATCCCAGTTCTCTCAGACAGCACGCGATCAGTTCTCCTTGCGCCTGAATGGTCAAATCCACACATAATTGTCAAAATGTCCATCGTGTGGAGTATCTCACGTAAATACAGTCGGTTATGGCTTAAGTGGACGTAAACATTTGGGTGAAAACAGGATATGTGTCAGTATCCATGGATTCGGTCTTAAAGGGACCGTAGCCTATATTTGTCATTAATGTTAATAAAACAACAAAATATGTTAAATAAATGTATACATGGTAAATAAACCTACTGTCTCTGAAAAACAAGTTTATTTAATTTGTATCTCTATAGTATTTGTTGTATTGTTTGTAATTTGTTTGTAAATTGCTTTTTATATAACAACAATTATATATTGGTAATTATGCCCTTTGAAGGTTATTGGACACTGTGAAATTTTTGTTCTTTAAGTTTGTGACAAGCACATAAAAATTATTACTTTTTCCATTAGAGTAATAATAAATAATAAAGAAGCTGTCCTACATTAATTAGTTTCACTGTGTTGTGCTTGGAAAACTGCAACATCAAAAAAAAAAAAAAAAAAAAAAGAGAGAGAGAGAGAGAGAGAGAAATTAATAAATGTATAGGCATCGGGATCGGTAGCGGCGAGTACTTGAAAAAATGTATTGGTACTCGTACTCGGTCCTTAAAAAATGGTATCGGTGCATCCCTAGTGAAAACGACATCTCCCATCGTATCTGCTCTCCTTCATAGCGTCATAAGCTTCACCTTTGTAATTGTTTTGAAAATGTGACCCCTGGTGGCGAAAACCTACATAGTGTGCCTTTAGGTCAAATAATGAAGGTAGATGTAAACCATAAAATTAAAATTTGTTCTCTAGACAAAGATATTTTCTTTTAAAGTGCCCCTATTATGCTATTTTAAAGGTTCCTAATTTTATTTTGGATGTCTACTGCAGTAGGTTTTTATCTGATAAGAAGACATGCGCATAAACTATGATGGAAACACATTTAGCAAATAAACCCTTTGATGCGTGACTTAGCCTCAATAGTGGATTTGATTGGATAACTAGACTAATGGACCAATTTCATTGCACAGAATCTCAAATTTTGGTTTAATCATTCTGAAATGTCTTACTCTGAGCCAAAGTCTGTCATCAGAAAGATTTGGTTTAATGCTACAATATACAGTACATTTTTCGCCACTAGAGGTCGCCTATTCAAAACAAAGGCATAGCTTGATGACACCGAGTTTGAGCGCGGAATCTTGGGAGATGTCGTCTTCACCTCACAGTCAGTGGAAAAGAATCGGGACGGGACTCGAGCAGAAATCATGTTCATGGATGAGATTATTAACATTACTGCAGTATGAAGCAGAGCAGGGTCGAGTGCTGTGAGAGCTGAACGAGGCCGCTGGAGCGATTGTTGATGAGAATAATAAACATGTAATATATTAAAGCGTCTTTAGTGTTTCCATGGTTTCTACAAAATAAAACCGGAAACCGAGGGTAATGCAGATATGACACCATTGACAGGTGACTCCTCACACGTCCCGGAGCCTTGGTTAAAATCGCAATTTTCTCACGATCTACAAATAGTTGGAAACATTTGGGATATTGTAAGTACTCAACTGAACAAAATATATATCACTGGCCTAGTGGTTTTTGGATATTTTACTGCAAAAATTTTACATATTGTGCCTTTAACTCCCTCCGAGAAGTATCTCACACGATTGCGTTCCTAAAACAGTCTAAACGCAAGATAACATGACAGTGTTTATTACATTTCGTCTGTGTGCTCTGAGGCGCAAGTCATTTATGATGTAGGATAAAAGAGATACAGTGGCTTCCCTGACTCTATTTACCCTGCATATGGATCTTTGAAACTTTACAGACCTTTTATATTCACAAACAGATATATTACACACTACATGAAAGGTAAAATCCTAAAAAGCATAATAGGGGCACTTTAAAGTGACAATATTCACTTGAGTGAAAAGTGTGACAACTAGCCCATGCCTCCACTATTTAGTTTTAATAACTTTTAATAACCACTTTATGTGCTTTCGCACAAAACACTTCCCATCATGTCTATAGGGTGTCAGTCAGCCCTCTGGGCACAAATATCTTTTTTTCCCCTGTGTCTTTTCTTCTTTTTGCAGGACTAAAGTTAAACCAAACATAGCATTTTAAGCAGTGGCTCACTGGTGGTCCCTTGCGGTTTACCATGCATGTATGGCCAAAAAAAGGTAGAAATATGATTTGCCTCCCTTAGGATTTCTTCAGGGCAGGTCATGCATGTTTATCTCTCTTTTTGAAGGAAGGTGTGGAATTTTAAACAGACCGTGAAAGCCTCACTGCATGACTTTCTTATGGAGCAGGAAATGGTGCACTGGTGTCCTCCTTCTGGACCATATCAATATTTTATGTTTACTGAAAAGCACTTCACAGAGCTTTCACCTATCATATTAGCATTTATATACTTCTCTCGGAATTCAAAATTTTTTATGATGTTGTATACTTATACAAGTAAAGAATCTTTGACAACATCAAGTTAAGGCTAAAGATATTGTGAAGCTAAGACAGAACTAGCTGAACGCCATGTCAACTATTTTTATATTACAGCAAGAACAAGCAAACTTCCCACTGCATGGAACGCTGCTAGTGTTGCAGTTTCCAAAATCTATCACTTAAAAGCACCTGGCATCTTGATGCTCCTCAGTCAAAAGTTTCCATGTGATCAAACAGCAGTGTTACAGCCATATGTTATCCAGAGAACAGCCAGATTACAGAGAGATGACTTTGACTGGCAAGTTTGTGTTAGAATTCAGTGCTACTGTGAGTGGAAGCCTCTGCAGTGTAGTGATAAATGAACATTCAATCTCAAGCCCACGTTTGTATTTATCAGATATGCCTTTATGCATCCAGGCAGCACACCAGCCATCTGAGCCGAATCAGGAAACGTTGACGGTTCTTGATTCTGTTCCCTTCATTTGCTGGAAGTCTCGGCTTGTGAAAAAAATGTGCAAAAGTGGCACCTTCAGCTACTCTTAAAAGTAAACCTTTGTACTTTATATACCCTTTAGGTTTTCCTTTTGAGGCTGTTGTATCCCTAAAGGTTTTTGATGACGTGTTTACTGGTGCAAGGACAAGACAACCTGTCACTCACATTAGATCACAGCAATAGTAAACCACAATCATTCAACAGTCAAATCAATTTCCCATGGACAAAATCAAGTGCTGTACAACTTTTTTTTTTTGTTCGAGAAGCCGATCCAATCAGACATACGTCACAATGGGGAGGAAAAGACTTCCATTCCATGCAACTTTAAATGTCTTAAAATGGAACTTTTTATTGTATTGCTATTGGTAGCACTTTATAAAAGCAAAACGTCACATGAGGCCAGGCATAATTTTACAATGTACAAGTGGGGTATCCACTTTGTGTCCTGCTTGAGAATACCCTTTATCCATGGTCAACTGTAATGCAAAACCTATTGTGGCTTATTACTTTAATATGGGCTTAATAAATCAATTTGTATTTATAGCTGCTTTTCCACCTTTGGGCCAAACGGCTCTAAGAACGGTAAGGAACGTTAAGGAGTGATTAGAGTTATATTTGAGATTGGTTCGATATGGCATGATTACAAACCGTTCTTCTTCACTGCACGATTACAAACTGGCCTGTAATTCTCAGCACTGTTAGCCACAGTGGTACGGTTTAACCGTGCCGGTAGAATGTGTAAATGAAGTCACTACTCGGGATTGGTCACTTGTCTGTTGTGACTGACACATTTGTATTACATTCCAAAAAGCTATGTATCTTTTTTTTAATAACCTTAAACACATTTATCATTAGCATTAGCCACCAAACAAGCAAAATAACAATGTACATTTGTGTATGATGCAAGCAAAGCAAATCCTTTTGTATGACCAAACCATACGTCTTTCCTTACAAACTTGGCATGCTCTAATTATGCATAGACATAAGTATGTCTGGAAAATGAAAGTAGCTTAGCAAGAGACCCTTATGTGCTAATTAATGGCACTGAAGTGTTAGCCATGGAATGTCATATTCCATATACTGTATCTGCCATGACTGTACAACATCATTTTTCCCCCCTCCTTCTTCCTTCAGATATTCACTTGATGCATATTCATGCCTAGTCAGGGATTCTTTCTTTGTCTGCCCGTGAATATGTTACCTTGACTGGGCCTGGATGGAATCGCAAATGTGTTCACAAAGTGGGAAACCAGCTGAGGTTTA
Source organism: Ctenopharyngodon idella (assembly GCF_019924925.1). Taxonomy (NCBI): domain Eukaryota; kingdom Metazoa; phylum Chordata; class Actinopteri; order Cypriniformes; family Xenocyprididae; genus Ctenopharyngodon; species Ctenopharyngodon idella. The sequence continues at coordinate 28,503,660 of NC_067236.1, forward strand.
TTATGGTCCTACCTGACAGAATGCATTACTAATTACTAATTTTAAAAAAAAATGGCAGATTTTGCCTATGTCAGTGTGTATTTTTCAAGCTCTAAATGTATTGTTTTACTAGTACTTATGTATATTCAAATGTCTGAAACCTGAAATAAACATAATATGGTTGAAAACACTACATAACTTGTGATAAATGACAAAGCGCTGAACGCGTCCATCTCTGGCTCTGCGCCAGCCAAAGCGAGAAAGCACGGTTTGAATCTGGCAGTTATGTGACGTCACTGAACATTCTAAATCCTATATGTGGGACCGTACTCTCAGAGGCACAGAAATAAAAATCTCATATGTGGGACCGTACCGCTCAAAAGGTTAAAACTTTCCTCACCTTAATTCTTTCTGCAACTTGTGTGAATGTGTGTGTGTTTGTGTTAGATATTAGTTTAATGTGTTAGAATAGTCAATAAAGTCTAAAGAGAAGTGTTTTGTGTTATGTGCTTATAAATTTAATGTCTTCAACTGCTCAACTTGTTACCTTGCTAATAGTAGTATTTTAACTATATTGTGGATATTAATATCTGCTGCAGAGTTGATAGTTACAGCCCGTTCAGTTGAGCGCTGGACAATTAATTTGTTTGGCTGTAAAATAACGGAATTCTGTCAATTCCCTATAAAATGAATGAATTCCCTTTGAGCTAAATTGACCTTTTTCACTTACGAGAGTTATTAGCAAACTGCAGCCTGCATTTCTCTTGTCTGCGACATATCTCCCATTTGGATGGCCCTAAGGGTTGATGCTAGGTGAATGGAGTGGCTGTATAGATTCTCTCTACTTCATTTACCTCTTCCCCCAACTATTGTTGGGTCTTCAAGTGGGGATGTCACTCCCCTTTGATGGGTGCTTTACTATGGCCTGGTTGACAATACTAATAGAGAAAGTTCACCTGTGGGGTGTCCCTTCTTGTTATCTGTCATATACTATGGTCTAGTGCTTAAAGGAAAAGACAGAAGTGGATTTTGGGTGGAGTGCCTTTACTCAAGGCACTTCTTTACTCCCCCAGTGTTCTAGGGTCTTTATGTAGGGTCTAAGCTTCCCTGGGACTCCCTTGGGGTTCAGAGTCTCGGTGATGAGAGTTACTGGGCACACTATCTACCCTGCCCGTCAGTTATACCCTGTTCCCATTTTCCTCTCTTTCCTGAGTACGAGTAGGGATGTGTGCAGTTTTATTTTAAGCCAACTTGTATTCTTTTTAAAAGTTCTACCCTATCTATCTTTATTTATAGGATAAAATTACTTTTTTTATTCATCTGAATTGTGCCCAGTCTCTGCTTCTTAGTCTTGTGGCATTTCTCTAGGCATTTTGTTCTCATTTATCATAATTAGGCTTTTGGGTCTCATGCTTTAAAACAAAACAGGCCCTGAAGGAGCCTCAAAATGCTAGTTAAGAGCACTGAGCCTTTGTGATGGTGAAGTTTGAAAAAGTAGCAGAGAAAGTTGTTTAATTTCAGCAAACTGCTGACACAAGATCTGTGTCTCTTCCTTCTCTCCACTGATGGAATGACTCAGGTGTCTGGATAAGTTTTATTTAGAAAGTGAGAATGAGTTTGTGAGAGATCAAGGGGACTAGAGCGAGAGGACAGGCGTGACAGAGTTCGCTCTGCTTTGGTAATTTGTAAAAGAAAGGCACTTTTGCATTTGCCATTTGCAGCCTGACTGCGGTTCGCGATGCATTCTGATGACTTCTCAAAGGCACTGCTCTTACTGCCAACATCACATTATTTCACAGGATCAGAAACAGAACAAAATAACACATCAGAGCTGAACTACACTGGAGAAGTGAAATGTGGGGAGAGAAAACTAACAACATCGTTATCGCTGAACACCCTTCTATTACCCCAGGGCCCTGTCTTAGATCCACCAGCTTGGGTGAGAGAGCAGTCCATCCATGTCATTTTTCATTTTCAAAAGATAAAGGTGTTGAGCACAGTCAGTTCCCTTTCCCTTCACATCAAACTCCCTTTATAAAGATTCTCATGATTAAGAGCTCAGTTGTAAAGGTTCTCTTGTTTCTTCTTGTTTCCAGGGCTCCCAAAGGATAAAAATAGTAGGCTAAATCGTGCGCACGATTTACGAATTTGTTCCCTCGATTTCCTAAAACGTGCGCACGATTTACTATTTCGTTCCCTCGATTTATAGATCATGCGCATGATTTATAAATTGAGGGAACGAAATAGTAATTCGTGCGCACAATTTAGTAAATCGAGGGAACGAATTAGTAAATCGTGCGCACGATTTAGTAAATTGAGGGAACGAGTTAGTAAATCGTGCGTACAATTACATTTTTTTTCTTGCATGTCATGTGCGGGGCTCCGTAAAATACACCTTTTTTCTCAGGAAAAGATTTGAACTGAATTCATTTGAATCATCTCTTACTATGACTCGATCACTCTAATTGGTTAAATGATTGAAGTCAACCTGAAATCAGAAATTACCTTATTTACTTTCTTACAAATTGTCTGTGGTCTTCTTGTGAGTCATTGGTCAGTAAAAATAAAAATAAGCAAATAAATAAATTTCAAAACACGAGTTGGACATATGACGTATTTCTGTGCCAAAAATACTCTTCCAAATCCTCATAAACTTCGCAGTCTTTTTTTTCGAGTATGTGCCTGAGTGACATCAGAAAGGTCAGAATTCCTTGTACGGGCACTTCTCCCGGAAGAGTTCACGCTCACATGTCGACCAGAGCGAGAGAACAAGAGCACGCCCATCAACGCGCATTCGGCTTTACGGAAATCGTCAGCAGCGCTGCACAGGTCACAGGACTTCACGAAACCAACAATGTCACCAAAGAAGTGTGTATTTGGTTGTGAGGGAAAGATAACCTTGCTTCCCAAAGAACACAGCGTTAAGAGGAGCTGAGAGTTTTGTGCTCACGCATTACATTGATGCGCTTTCTATATTTGTTATTAAAATAACCATAGAAACTGATGGTTGCACTTTTTTATTGGTTAAAATGAATGGAGAATATCTCGTGTTTTCTCGTGGCTGCTTGAGCCCTCAGGATCTTATGGTTTCATAAACAAGGCCCAGTTCTACGCTGGATTTACAGATCATTTGAAACTAAAAGATGAAGCGGTCACAGCGGTAATGATCCCTGTCATGAACCGCAGGTGGTGAGTAAAACTGCTTCAAATGTCTGTTTTGTTGGCAATAGGCGCCTAAGTGCATACAATGTAAACAACACGAACATAGTGAATTTATAAATTCATTATTTATCATTCACTATATGCTATATTCATTACAGTGATTCAAAAGTGATCCATGGATAATGCGATGGTGTATTGTGTGTGTTTAAATACATTTGTTTAGCTGACCATTGATTGCATTGAAGCTGTGCATGCTCGTCACTCTTTAGCTCCGCTCACACGGCACACCTCCAGGCGCTCGGCTGTTTTCAGAAAGACTCGGTATAGCGTATGTATCTTTTATAAATATGGTAAAACTAAAGACTTTTTGGAGATATGAAGGGTGCACTACTACTCTATAGGTACTCAAGATTAACATGAGATTGGCAGAAACTGTGTGTGATACACAACCCCCAAATTAAGATTTTTCTTTCCTTCTGATGTAATCATGGCTGTTCTGTGTGTTTCTCACAATGTATTGCAAAAATAAATATGCTGAAATATATACAGCATTTAAACTCAGTGTAAATATAAATGTGTGTATATTATATTATATATTTGAAAATTATATTTGCATAATTTGCATTGAAAAATATTTGCATTTTTTTAGTTTAGTAATTTATTTTATTAATAATTATATATTAATTTATGCCATTAGTATTTCAGTAACAATTCTATTAAAGAACATGTTTTTCTGTATGAATCACAATATTGATCTTGTGGTGTTTCATACTTCTTTCAAATTAAATATTTTTTATCGATCGAAAAAACGAAGCAAATGAAAATTTGTGTAAACCCTTGCATTGTCTGTTCCATTTAAAGTAATGTATCTTGGGAGCCGCAGTGTTTGTTTGAACTGTTGAATGTGTCACATGGTGTGTGGAGACTGTACTCCTCCATTATTTACATAATACATTGTATTATGCCATATATACACTTAGTCTTTTTCAGTGCAGTCATGGGGATAATGGGCTCAGAAGTGACACGTAAAGCATATGTGGTGTATGGAAACAGAAGTCTGGATTTTCTTGACAAGCTCAGCATGAGTGCAGCTGCACACTAAAGCTTCATCCAGCTGGTGAAAAAAGAACATTGAAGAAAAGCCCTGTGGAAAATTGGTAATACGGAAGGCATGTTTGGTCTGCATCAGGCCCTATTGCTTTGAAATGTTCAGTGCTTTAAATCGGATTGATAAACAGATTTCTCCTTTACTACAGAAAGCATTAGTAGAGTCATCAAACATACATGATTAAAACAGCAAAAGTAAATGCATCAAAAAATTAATTCTATTTTTCTATATCTTAGAGTTATAGAGTTCTTTTTTAGAATATCCTGTTTTATCCTCAAGTCCACATTAAAATAAAAATTGGTGTAGAAACAAGCTAGCAAATTGCTAGCAAATTTCACAAACAATTACAAAGAAACAGCAAGTAACACATTGAATTGAACATGAAATTGTGAAGTACAAAAACTGAAATAGTATTTTTTGTAAAATATACTCTAATAATCTTTGTTGTAATTACAACTTCGAAAAAACATTGTTACACTTTATTTTGTCCGTGTCTGTGTTGCAGTGTAATTATACATTTAAGTACTGAGTAATAATAATTAACTACATGTACTTACTATAGGGTTAGGGTTAGGATGAGGGTTTGGTTTAAAGTGTTAGTTCACCCAAAAATGAAAATTCTGTCATTAATTACTCACCCTCATGACGTTCCACACCCGTAAGACCTTCGTTCATCTTCAGAACACAAATTAAGATATTTTTGATAAAATCCAATGGCTCAGTGAGGCCTGCATTGCCAGCAAGATCATTTCCTTTTTCAAAGCCAGAAAGCTACTAAAGTCGGATTTACAACAGTTCATGTGACTACAGTGATTCAACCTTAATATTATAAAGCGACGAGAATACTTTTTGTGCACCAAAAAAAAAAAAAAAAAATGACTTTTTCACAGATTCTGCAAGTAGTTCACATACTTTTTCTTGCAACTGTATGTTCGCAAGTCAATAGCTCCAACAAACATCCGCAAACTACATCGCAAAGCTGTGTGGTTGGTACAACAGTCTGTTGTTAGAAGCATAGTTTTTTGTAAGTATGACATGTGACTTAATCCTTATCCTGAGCAAAATAAGCAAGCTGACATTCAGTACAATCTATATCTATAGAGTGCGCATGTGCGTACGTGCTGTAGTACGTAAGAGGCTATGATTGAATCTGGAAATAAAGCAAAATAACTGAAAAAAAAAAAAAAAAAATCAGAATTAGTCCTCAGACCCCATGTCTGTAATATATAGCAAAAAAATCTAGCATTAATTAAATCGCAAACAGATTCATTAAAATAAGTTATAACTTCACCGCCTGCGTGACATCATTAACCAACATTATTACACAATCGTGACTAGCTAGTTGTTCCCTTTCGAGGTAGGTCTCTCGACATTGTTTCACTAGCTGACGCTTAGGAGAAAGGCGTTTCCCCAATGTGTCAGCTAGTGACGCAGTGTCTTGTTCCGTACTCTCAGGGGATCATGGTTACGTTGAGTAACCCGAGACAATTTCTTCAGCACCCCAGGGGTGCGTTTTCCGTACAACAAGATAACTCACTGCTTAACCACCATAGTACGATGCATCGTTGTAGAACTAACTAGCTAGCCTTGAACATTTTGAGGTCCAGAAAGGTATTAAAGACAGATAAAATAGTCAACGTGACTACAGTGATTCAACCTTAATGTGATGAAGCAACGAGAATACTTTTTGTGCGCAAAAACTACACAAAAATAATGACTTTATTCAACAAATTCGTCTGTCCCCTGTCATACTGCTACGCTATCTTTGTTGCAGAGCTTCTGTGTTTACATCCGAACGCAGGCTCAGTATTGGCCGGCTCTGGTCACATGAGCAGCACAACGCACGAGCCAACTAATACTGAGCCTGTGTTAGGACATAAACACGGAAGCTTTCATCACGTAATAATTTTTCTGACATTCTACTGTAATGAACTGAGGACTGTTTTTGTTCCCTGTCATTTTGCTTTATTTGATTCATCGCAGGTTCCCTCATACATCCCTCATGCTCGCTTGGCAGGCCTTCCAGCATGCACTGTCAAGCCTCTACAACTGATCCAGAATGCTGCAGCAAGACTGGTCTTTAACGAACCGAAGAGAGCGCATGTCACACCTCTCTTCATCAGTTTGCATTGGCTGCCAATAGCTGCTTGCATCCAATTCAAGGTTCTAATGTTTGCCTACAGAACATCCACTGGCTTTGTACCACTATACCTAAACTCACTACTTCAGACTTACGCGCCCTCCAGAAGCTTGCATTCTGCAAGTGAACGGCGTCTTGTGGTGCCATCCCAAAGGGGCACAAAATCACTCTCACGGACCTTCTCCTGGTTTGTTCCTGGTTGGTGGAATGACCTACCACGCTCTATCCAAGCATTTTCAAAAAACTGCTAAAGACATATCTTTTTCGTCAACACTTGACCCAGTAATATTAGCACTTTTTATTTATATTTTACTTTTCTTTTTTCGATTTTCTATTCTTTCTCCATCTATTTGCATATATATTAAAAATAAAAAAAAAATCTTGCTACGAGCACTTTACTGATGAAACTGACTTGACACGGCACTTACATACTGTTGTACTCATGTTGATTTGATTGCTTCTACTATTCTCATTTGTAAGTCGCTTTGGAGAAAAGCGTCTGCTAAATGACTAAATGTAAATGTAAATACGCCATACTTGCATATGCGTACTCTTCAAAAACAGCACTGGTTGTTTAAACGCTGAAATATATAGATTAAAATGTATATATATTTAAATGGGATGAAAGTTATAGAATGCATTAAATGTTAGCTTGTTTATTGTGCCCAAGAGTATTATCTATTTAAGTCCACATGTCATTTTAACAAGAAAGCTCCAGAGCTGTAGTTCCAACCATGTAAGTTTGCAATGCTGTGTAACCCCTCTGGTTCTACTCACAACGGGATTCAAACCGAGTGTCAGTCGCTAGTGCTTCTCTTAAGGTCAGGGGAGTGAGATTTACTCGTACAGCTCTTACTAGCTGGCCTCCATTACAGCTGCTTGCGAATGATTGATGGAACTATGGTTTTAGAAAACATGAAATCTTTCAACTATGTTGGTAAAGACAGAACTTGCAACCGAAGTTGGGTAATAATGCTTTTAGGAAACAAACCCCAGGGATGCGTTTCCCAAAAGAAGCGTGAGCCTAAGTTGATCATAAACAATTGCACCAAAGGACTTTTTATCTACTTAGGCTTATGATGCTTTTGGGAAAAGCAACCCAGCTCGACACACCAACTTTGACTTGAGTTTGACCAATGCCGGGCAGGACTGTTTGCCTGATCAATAGCAGACAGAGGAAGTGTTTCTCATTATTTTTGCGGTTCTGTTTGGTGATGCTAGTGACACACAACATTACACCATTCACCTTTAACTTAATTACATTAATTAACTTTAAAAGCAAATGATAACTTTTAATGAGGCATCAGATGTGCTTGTCCTAGAGGTAAGACGGCAGAGGCTGCATTTGATCCCACTCAAATCGCTATTAGCATGCTTGTCTATTAATCTATAGCTCCCACATTTAACTGAATGCTAATGAACATTTTAGAGCGCTGGGAATTTCAAAGATCACTTTTCATGCAATCCAGATACTTGCGGCAACAGTTTCGCCCTAGAGAATGATCAGAGGTCTGTGTTGTAGGTCAAACTTTGGAAGGGCACTATGTGACTGAGAGAACCTCACATGAACTGTTTATTAGCTTTGTGTTTCTCATCATGAAGTTTTATTTAACAAAATTCGGGAGGCGGACGTTCAGGTAATCAACCAATCAGTGCAAGAGGAAGCCAGTATATAAAGCCGTCTCTCACCTCTATCCCGCGACAAGTTTCACAGCATCCCTCCACCACCCCATCACCTCACTCTTGGCTGGTTTCTATCCCAGTTAAGGAGGGGGAGTACTCTGGGTTCGGGCCAAATTCCGAGCTCGGAGCCCTCCCCCGGACAGCACGCCAAATACGCATAAATTACTATACAAATTACTTTATTTTGATTTCATGTACGTGTAAACTCGTGTATTCAGGATCTAAGAGGAACTTAAGTTTACTCTGAAATGGAAGAGTAAATTCTCTTCTCCTTAAAGGGTTAGTTCACCCAAAAATGAAATTTCTGTCATTAATTACTCACCCTCATGAAGTTCCAAACATGGACGTTCATCTTCGGAACACAAATTAAGATATTTTTGATGAAATCCAAGAGGTTTTTTGTATCCTCAATAGAAAGCAACGAAATTAACACAATCAAGGTCCAGAAAAGTAGTAAAAACTTCGTTAAAATTGTCAACGTGACTACAGTGGTTCAACCTCAATGTTATGAAAGGAGAATACTTTCTTTGTTTCTTTCTTTCTTTCTTTCTTTCTTTCAGAATTATGTCTCAAGTCTTTCCAGGCTCTTTTATATCATGATTGTTCACCTTGCGCCAACATTGTCCTCTTTATGCAGTCAACATTACAGGCCTGCATGACTTTTAATTGAGCTACACACATTTCAGACGCCTACCGATAATCCTCTGCTCAGATATGCTATGCTAATCAGCTCATCTTTATGTAACTTGTGCCCCTCATATAAGACTCTTATGTGAATAGCACTTAAGATACTGAAGTACGTATCTACCGATAAAAAACGTTATATAATTTTATACATCATAAAATTTTACATAATTTTTACACACCAATGAAAGAAAATATAGAACAAAAAGCAAGCAGGGTTTATTTTATGAAAAGACCTCTGGTTTGCACACTTTTTTCCTGTGTAAAGGTCATTGTAGATCCAAAAGCACGATAAACAGTACTTGGTTTTCTTTTTGTGTTGCAGAAATATGCTCTGCTTTTGCACAGCACACAGCTGGAGCCTGTCAGCGCTCCCATATTTTGGCATTAAAATCAGATTTACAACAAAGGCATGTCATTATACTGTTGTTGAGGGAGAAGTATTTAGTTTTGATATGGAGTTTAACTGTCAGCATGGTGCCATTGTTGACTGGTTATTGATTAGGGATTGTTAACACTCATTAATTTGAGATAATCAGACATTTAAAGTCAGCTGCTCTGTGTAAAGATTGACTAGGGCGTAGAGAACCATCATAAAAGGTATTCCTGAATGTCAGATCCCCATTAAAGTGGAATATTATTCTTGCAGACTGTCATAGTTTTTTAGTTTGCTTTGACAAAAACACAGTCTCCTAATGTAAATTTCAACACTCATGAGGACAAAAAGCAAACCGCTCTCATTTTCGCTCAGGAGTGTCTGTGGTTGTCGACCAAGTGTCTCACTTGTTGTAATGGCTGGGTAAATCGACCTAATTAATTGTTTTGTTTGTCTAGTGCAGTGAGCAATAGTGACTGAATTTGGTCATTACAATGTCTGATTTTGCACAGAAATGGCTTGTTGATCGTTTGGTTATTGTTTTCCTTTCTTTGTTTAATGTAAGCTAGTTTGCCAGGTGAATATTGGTTCTGATGGTGCTTGTCATTCCTGCAACAAGGCATTTATGAGAGCAGGTAATGAGTGGATCACAAAATGGAAATTATGCAAAGTTTGTCTGAACAGCTTGTTTGCATACTATGTTCGTCTCTGCTTGACACATTTGTTGAAATAACTTCAGTAAACTCATACATGTGCACCAAATATATTTATTATGTTCTGTTGATGAGTCCTGTGGGCAATATCTTTCAAATTGTGCTAATCTTTACCCCAACAGGAAGTTATATCTTTTTCATGCTTTTAAATTATTAAGAGGGAGAGGTATATTTATTTATTTTTCTTTCTTTCTTTCTTTTTTTTTGGAAGACAAAATATCCACATTTAATGAGCACAAACTAAGTTAAACATTTTTCATGACTTCATAATTTCATATTATTTTCATATATATATATATATATATAAAAAATGGTTAGTTCCTGTTCTGATTGGTCAATAGCTGTGTTTTATTCACAATAAAACACGACACCCAACGGTTCTGTGTATTACTACACAACACCCTTAGCAACCACTCTTAGCAATGTAAACTGTTTGTTCTCAATTGATATTGTTCATTGAAGCACACTGTATTAAGAGTATTGTGAGAAAGTATTACCTGCATTCAGATTTAGCAATTTCCTTCAGGTCAGTCCTATGTTCATAATAATAACTTTGAACCAAATAGAAAACCAAATATAAATATGTTTAAATGTCCGCTGCAATATCTTGTCCTTTTAACAGTTAAAGGGTTTTCCCGTGACTGACAGCGCTAGTCAAAGCATTTTTCAGTTGCGTCTTGTCCGTGTTCACAACAATTAAGTCTTTTCGATATGAAAGTCTTCACTACTGACTGACACACTCATAAAGACAGTCTTTACCGCCATCTAATGGTGTAATAATGTAACTTCTGTTGCTGTTCACGGTCAGGGACTATTTTTTCTGGCGGAAGGAAGGCTTTTAGTGAAAGTTTACTTCATGAAAGTTGCATTGATGCATATATATATATATATATATATATATATATATATATATTTATATGTATACATTATATGATTTGTATATCCTTTATGCAAATATATATTTCAGCGTTCAATTTTCTATAAATTTTGATGTTTGAAAAAAAAGAAAAAAAGATCTATCAAAATGCTTTTTGAGGCAGTAAGAAGAGAGAGGAAGGGAACAGACTGAAGGGACAGATAGGGGTAGGTCTGAGACCTTTTTGGCTAATCTGCTTTGATTTTGTAGTCTGAGTTTAGATCTGGTTGACACGCCATTTACAGGCCAATATAAGTCACACGCAAAGATGCACCTGGCCTCACAGCTTTGCCTTAATAGAATTAAAATTTCAATTTCCTGTGTAGAGATCAGGCAGAGAGGAAAAGAGCTCAGATGCCAGCACATGGCGGTGGAGAAAAATCCCATTTCCTGCCTCTCCTCTCCCATTTCCCTGAATCTTTGGCCCCCACTGTGACACATTAACACACAGCAAGATTCGTTGAAAGGAATCTATGTGACCAGATTGGATTTCCTTCTTGGCGCAGGCTGGGATCTGATCAGAGTTGACTTTAATCTGGGTTTAGGGTTGAGCGCATCGATTCTGCACAGAAAATACAGCAATACATTATGACTGGCTCCAAGGCCTGTTACCAGATGCCTGAACCTGACATCTTCACTTTTTATTTTTTATGGAAAGCTGTATTTCCATGCATTACTGGATTTTAAAATGTGTTAGATACTGTTGCATAGCATGATTCAGGTGTCAACACCATTTGAAAAGAACAAATTTGCCATGGAATGCTTCAGACATTGGATTTTTTGTGTGCGCATCTGTTCAGCAGACACTTAAAGCGGTGAGAAAATTCAGCTTTGCCATAACAATAATAAATGAAATTTTATAATATAGTTGGTTACACTTGATTTTGATGGTCCATTTTAGAAGTTCTACTAACTATAAATAACTTTGCAACTACATGTCAGCTAACTATCATTAGAGTATTAAGACTGCAGTAGACCTGTTAGTAGACTATTAGATTAGGGTAAGCTGTTTGCGTTAGTAGAATAAGTTGACATGTAGTTGCAAAGTTAGTAGAATGTCTGTTGGGGGACCATCAAAATAAAATGTCAGCAGATGTTAAGTAGACAGTCTACTAATACTCTAATGAGAGTTAGTTGACATGTAGTTACTTATAGTTAGGGCAGTCATGGTCTAATTGTTAGAGAGTCAGACTGATAACCCGAAGGTTGTGGGTTTGATTCTCAATACTGGCAGGAAATGACTAAGGTGCCCTTGAGCAAGGCACCTAACCCCCAATCGCTCCACAGGTGCTACAGCAAAATGGCTGCCCGCTGCTCTGGGTGTGTATGTCCATAGTTTGCAGTGTGTATGTGTTTACTAGGCTACTCATTACTCCTAATGTGTGTGCACTAACCTCACTTGGCATACTTGGCCTTCACATGTCACTTTTACTTAAACAAATGTAGTAATGTTTCACAGCATTACTGTTTTACTGTATTTTTTATTGTTTTACTCTATTTCTCATACAGCCTTGGGGAACAAAAAAAAATTACCTAACCCAGACTTTTGAATGGTAGTGTTCTTTGGCCATAAAATGAATGTCAGTGGAGTCTAATGTTGTTTTGGACCCCACTGACTTTGAGTGTTTAAGGAAAACCATTCTTCAGAATATTATTATTTGAATGAGATGTTAAACAGAGTTCACTATGCACCTGAGCAGAGAATGCATGTCTTACAGAATATATCCATCCATCATAAAGACACTCTCACAAGCCCTCAAGCCCTCATGGAAATGCAGACTGAACATCTCCATGGTTTTGCACTATGCACAACAAAGAAGGAGCAAATATTTTCTTTATTTTCTCCTCTCCATCATTAGTGCAAAGAGCTCTTCAGAATCTTCAATGGTGTGCGACCATGACATAAGCATTGGGAATGTTCCAAAGAGGAAGAATTATTGAATTCACTTTAATGTGTCTGTATATGTTACTATATAATGGCACACAGTATATGAGATCTCTATAGAGTTGTACCGCAGAGATGCAGGAATAGAGGTATACTTGTATAAGGGAAAGGCTATGTCTGGATTAATGGTCAGCTCAGCAAAACATTCAGTAACCCAGAGAGTACCGCTGCAGCAATCAGTCGCAGGGTCCAGCAGACCGGTGAGATCACAGTGCCTCCATTTGTCCAGGCTCATGAGGTTAATGGCATTCTGGCTGAGACATCCTTACTTCTCTGGCTCTCTGACCTCTGAGGTGAAGATAGGTCATCTGTGAGACAAACACATGCTGGTGAGGGATGACAACAGTCAAGGCTTGCCCAAGCAGTGAGAACTTTGAGGTGCCAGTTAAACGGTTGCATTTTCTGCTTTGATTTCATTTGTACTCCTGGATGCAATACAAAGCAGAGTTTGTTGTTTATGGTTACAAGCAGTCACCACTTTTATATAAAATCTTTCTTTCAATTTATGGCCTGTGTTCAGTATATTTTATAACTACATCAAATGTTGCTCATCCAATCAGATTTGGTGTCATAATTATCCTTTTTATGTTGTCATAAATTTTGTTATTTTTTCGGCTGGTCCATCTAATGTTCATACATGTTCAGGACAGACAATGACTCCATATTGCTGTCACAATACCAGAAGGAGAAGACTCAGATGTGTAGTGATTTTTCTTTCACCCATCTAAGGACGCCGAGTAATGTAGTGATTGGTACTCACGTCACCACTGATTTTTGGATCACACGTCTCTTAAGGTGTGGTTATAAGTACATCAGATGACCACCTTCCCTCCTCTCCTAGTTCAGGGCACCAGTCAAGGTCTTTTACTTTGGCAGTATGAGAACACTCCCAACAGGAGACTGTTCAATCGTTTAGAATTTTTTAGAATTTTTATGAAGAATTAGTCTCTAGATGGCTGAAGGGCAGAAACTGCATGTGGTCCAAGTCCTGTCCTTCCCGGGCTTGGTACCAGAAGTCTTCTTCTTGCCCTCTAAGTGGTGTCTGGCTGTTGTCGTAGCATCTTTAACTGATGGCATTGGACAGTTTGTTTGTGTTAGTCCACCAATATCGAATCAAAATGTAGCAAACCTTCGTCCACTGTTACGGAAAGAGAGGCGCCCGGCCATAAACTGGGCCCTGGAAGGTGCTGTTCCCTACAGATGTAACATAAACAACAGTGTCTTTATTTATAGGAAGTTCAAAGAAGCAGCGTGATAAATAGGTGAGTATGGAATTCAAAGTAGCAGGTTTGCACTTAGCTTGAGCATTTACAGTTGTTCGTTTGTTGCAGGTGCTGACTCGAGTGCGATGTAGCAAAATACAGGCTGGATGTGAAGACAGACTGAAGACAGGTAAGTTTCCAAGGTGAGTAGTTGGGTAAATCTTTCCATTGGAATTGACGAGACCAGACAAAGGTGCTTGTGTGAAGTGGCTGTATCCTAATGAGCATGTGCAGGTTCAGGTGCACATGCTCCTTTCATTCAACATTTAAATATATATATATATATATATATATATGATATCACATCATTATCATGAGTTAAAGGATAGTTCACCCAAAAATTAAAATTATCTGATGATTTACACTATAAAAAGTAATACCCTATATCTACTCCATAAAATTTTGGGAACAGATTACAAGCAATATTATTAATTAAATTCAACAAATAGAATTAAGTTAGAATTAATCAAATGAATTCCTTAGATGTCAACCATTTAAAATGAGTAAAATTTAAGTAAAATTTAAACAAAAATAACAGACAGACATCAAAAATTAATTAACAACTCTTTATTTTTTATTACCAACATTGAAGACATCTGATGATAACAAGCAGAATAACTGAAGCAAAGAGAAACACAAGAATAAACAGAGGTTTAGATGTTGATGTTGATTTGATTGAAAATATTTGGTCACTATTATGGTGATCAGTGTGTCATTTAGTTGGGCAGTTTGACTCTGCTTTTTATGTCAGTTTGTGGGTTTTTGTAATGGTGTTTGCTAATTTTACACATTTTAAATGGTTAACCTTTAGGGGATTAAAGGATTTTGAATACAAAAATAATGCATCCATCCATAAAAAAAAGTAATCCATATGATTCCAGGGGGTTAATAAAGGCCTTCTGAAGCGAAGCAATGAGTTTTTGTAAGAAAAATATCCATTCAAATAACTAGCTTCCAGCGGGCGACCATACACAGTTCCCATTACTTCTCTTTCTTTGCACTGAGCAATTTACTTACACAAGCCTGTTTACATTTTTGCATGGCAGCTCACTTCTTCTGAACATGCAAAATGTACATTTATTATTACTGAATCCACCCTAAACATAAAGCATATAGAACATAGACATGTTTCAAAGACGGTATACATGTTTTTCAAAGAACATGTTCATGTCTGTTAAACAAATGGAAAAAAGACATTTTAGACATTTACACTATCAGTGGTCAGTGTGCTAATTTTGAGTTCAATGTTCCACTGTCTGGCCACTTGCAGAAAGTGCTCAGCGCAAACGTCAGCATAGTCACGTCACGTCAGCATAGTCACGTCACCTCTCGTCTGTCTTCATAACGGTCAAAGTGTGTGACTGAAGTTTCCAGTGTGTGTCAAAATAATGTGCTGTGACCCCCAGGTAGCTATGGTTATAATTTCAAGTAGACCCTCGTCCTCGACTATATTAACTGTCCTACATGCTGTAGCCACCCATTTAGCTATCGCTGTGGTGAGTCTATTGCTTGTGGAGTTGTCCATCCGTCTCCACTGCAAACGATCTAGTGTCATCTAACGTTGGTGAGGTGAGGAGAGCTCTCTGCATCAGTTGTATGCTTCGCCATCAAGTGATATTTTAAACTTGACGTGCTGCGGTGATAACTTAATTCACATTGACAATAAATGCAGACAACTTTTTTCTTGTCGACAGGACCATCAGACATCATTTTGCATATGAATTTTCCGTTCAGAAGACCTTTTTCTGTCTCCATTTCTGTTTGCTGCTGCATCCTTTACTGTCTATGGCTGCATCTCCATTTCTCCAACTATGGGCTAGGCCATGGGTCAAACAGAAAATGCATTATTAACTCTTTAATTTTGACAGCCCTAATATATATATATATATATATATAATGTTAAATGTATTTGAATTGATTCTTACCACGGTGTAATGTTCAATGACTCTGTGAAGGTGATCAATGGTTATTGTACATCAGTTTCAGCTGTTCAAAACTGATTGGTTAGAGGAGAGGTGGTAAACAAGATTAGAGAAATGAGAAGGAGATGCCTAAAATCTATGCCAGACTCTGCAGGCAAACAGTCCCACCTGGACCTCCATCCAGACTGGGACAGCACTGATTCTTTTTAACCAGTGCCAGCCTCACTCTGGCAGCTGGAAACTCATGAAACTAGGAGACAGAGAAAAGTTGGCTTGGTGGCATCAGGAACAGAAAGAAGCAGAGAGAAAGACAGGATGGGTTTAAATAGTCATGGCCATGGAGAAGAAAAAATAGGAAATTTACCACATAGATCTGGATGTGCTGGTTCAGTGCTATAATGAAATTATCTTACTGTCGCTCTCTTGAAAGTTTCTAATGGCGCTGTTACCTTGTTTTTTTTTTCTTCTTTGAAACAACAACTAAGTCATGGAAGTAGTGTGTTTTCTTGTATTATATTGGATAATAGCCACATACTACATACACTAATGTTCAAAAGTTTGGGGTCAGTATGATTTTTGTAAAAGAACTTAATTTTTTTTTTCTAATCAAGGATGCATTAAATTGATCAAAAGTGACTATAGATTTGTTCAGGGATGACAACAGTCAAGGCTTGCCCAAAGCAGTGGAAACTTTGAAGTAAAGTTGCTGTTGGTGGTCAATTGGTGTGTGTAAATGTACGTTTTTGACCAACTTTTTCCACTTTTGATGTTATTTTTAGTGAGAAATTACTATTGTAGTGATTGAATATTCACTTAGTTATCACCAAAGCTCGCTTTATTTTCTTGTAGATCAAACTGTTACGCTGCCTCAGAAGCCATTTACTTTGTTACAACAGATTTATATTACAAATAAATGCTGTTCTTTTGAACTTTCTATTCATCAAAAGATCCTGAGAAATATAGCATTATTTCCATGAAAATGTTAAGCAGTTATGTTTTCATGTCACATACTATGGCTGTAGAGATCACACGAAAATGGGGAATTTAACAAAAACAGTCTTTAATCAAAAATCCAACAAAAAATCCAACAAAACAACATGCAGGAGATCACAGGAGAAAGCTTAGCAAAACAACCATGTATAACGTAGACAACACCAAACAAAGAAATTAATGAACTGAGAGCTTAAATACACAGGGACATAATCAACAGAACAGGAAACAGGGTATTCCAGAAAACAGGTTATGTGACATATCTGGGTATGTTTAAAGGGTTAGTTCACCCAAAAATGAAAATTCTGTCATTAATTACTCACCCTCATGTCGTTCCACACCTGTAAGACCTTTGTTCATCTTCGGAACACAAATTAAGATATTTTTGATAAACTCCGATGGCTCAGTGAGGCCTGCATTACCAGCAAGATCATTTCCTTTTTCAATGCCCAGAAAGGTATAAAAACATAGCACTGTATGTTCATGTGAGTAACAGTTCATGTGAGTACAGTGGTTCAACCTTAATATTATAAAGCGACAAGAATACTTTTTGTGTGCCAAAAAAATAGAAAAATAAATAAATAGCGACTTTATTCAACAATATCTAGTGATGGGCGATTTCAAAACACTGCTTCATGAAGCTTCGAAGCTTTACGAATATTTTGTTTCGAATCAGTGGTTCGGAGCGTGTATCAAACTGCCAACGTCACGTGAACTATTGAAGTTTCGAAACACTTATGACGTAATGAAGCCTCATTTACTGAAATCACGTGATTTTGGTGCTCTGAACCAATTATTGTTAGCTATAGCCTGCCTGAATAATGAGTCATAATGTTCTCATAAACCATGCCCTATCTATGTATTAAAATTAATATTTGTTGAGCTGATAAGCAAGAGAACTAGCTTGCAATATGCTTGAGAGCAGTAGTTATTGTCCATGTTTCTTCTCCACATGCAGTAGATGTTGGGATTCTTAGATATTATATTCTTATTATTTAATTATATTATATTATTATATTAGATAATAGATATTATATTCTTAGATATTAGGCAGTCTCATTGGGATGCTGGGGGAGCTCTTGTGTTGCACTGCAGTTTGCTTTTTGGCAATTGGCCTTTAAAGGTTGCTTTGACCTGTATCTTTACTTCACAGGGTTGAGAAGGTTATCTGCTATCTGGAGGGGCATCGAAGGGAGCTTAAAGAAGGGCTCTCGCGGTCGATATGTGAGTGATTTTGGACACTTATCACTGAAAGCGAAGTACAGTCATACAATCAAACACACAGATGTGGTTGTCAAGTGGTGGCTTAATAAATGCATATTCTGTGTGATACAATGATCTGCATTATGTAACAATTCAACATTTCAAACACTAGTATTGCACATTGTCACATGTTTTTTCTTGTTACATGCATGTTTAATTCTTCAGGTTGCTCAGTTACCATCAAAATTTTCATCAAACATCAAACCAAGTGCCATCTGCAATTAAAAACAAAAAATTTCAGACTGTTTTTCAAAATTTGACAGTCAGAAATCGTCCAGTTATATGGGTCAATGATGTGACGGGTCATTTTTCTGTCCAAAGGCCTTAATAATAATAAAAAACAAAGATATGAAATCCAAAGTATGTAATGTAGTACAACCAGATCTCTTTTATTGAATCCAAAACGTTTTGATTATATTTTGCTACATATATTTTAAAGATTTTGAAATATCAAAAGGTCATTCGGTTTAACTGTCTAAAGGCCAATACAGCCGTTTCATTTGTGATTAAAATATCATAAAATAAAAAAATGTATCTATTTTTTTACTCTGGCATGATTTTATAACATCATATATCAACATAGTGCAAAATGTTGTTAAAATTATGTGTTGAAGTCATTGCTTTGTTATGAGAAAGAATGTCCGGAAAAAAATTATTTCACTGATGTCATTCGGAGTAACCAATATAAAGGGACCATTTTGGATCAAGTCATGTGGTCAGTATCATGTGACAGCATGTGACATCATTCAGACACCTGAAAAGGACCACATGGTCATGAAGCAAAGTAACTAACTCTCTCTTAACTATTTGAAAAATTCATATTTTCACTTGCTCATACGCATGTCCCAAAAACATCAGGTCATTCGGTGCAACCGCTATAAAACATGGAAAATGTTGTAATAGTTTAAAAACTTAAAATACTTAAAAAAATATATAAAATGTTTGATTGTCCTTTTGCTAGCTAACTAGCAAGCTAACTAGCTAGCTAGCAAGATATCAGCCTGTTAGCATTGTTTGAAAATATCGTCATTTGGTATAACCAAAAGTGTCACTGGGTAGAACAGAATGACTTTTTTGGTGACAAATTTTGTCCATCTTGTAAAAAGTTACAAAAGCAGTGTTAATTGATTATAAAAACCACATAATCTCATTGTTAACACTTAATAAAACTTCAAAATTAATCATGTCTCCATTATGTTTTTTTTTTTACAATTTTAAAAACCTTATTCGTCAATGACCCATATATTTTTGTACTGAATATAATATATGCTACCGTTCAAAATTTTGGGGTCAGTAAGATTTAAAAAAGAAACTGAACACCGAATCAGGTCGCCAGGTTGCCAGATTGAGGACATGCAACAGGAGTGAGCACAATTGATAATGAAAGGTGAGGAGACTTGCATACTTGTAAGTGAATGAGTTGATTTATCCACATTTAAATATGCTCCCATTCATAGGGATTTTTAGTTGAATGCTGAGGCTTTTTAGATCAGGTAGAATCTGCGATCTGTCATCGTTTGCTGGCGTCCATGGTTGTAAAACGCTGTGTTATCTGCCAGTTGGCAACCCAGGGTGTCGAAATACTATTGGGTAAATTGTCAGTGGGTGGAATCACAAAGACCAAAACAAAAACAGACATCTCGACAAGAAACACACATTGAACATAGCATATTTCCTAAATATCTGCAAACATATTATGGTATTTTTATGCTTTAGTATAGTCAAAAAATTATATACAGCACCTTTAAATGTCCAAATATGTTTTAGGGCCATTGTATTACCTTGTTACTGAGGATTCTGCAACTGTGATATCGAACCTGTTTGTCTCACCACAGGTTGTGCTTCCTGAACTTTCTTTCTGGGTGTAGAGGGCAAAAAGAAAGGGATTTAGGGAGGAAAGAATATGAGCCCAGTATGTGGCCTGGAGTAATGGTATAATATGTTTTCCAGTACAGGCCCTGTCAAGGTCCGCTCGATATGTCAACGAGATAAAACTATGCCAGGTAGGAAGCAGAGTCTGCAGTAGGCAGATAAAAGGCACTCCTGAGGTATTTCATCAGAGACTCCTCACGTCCCATTAGTTGATTTGAGTGTTGCCCCCTCCCTCCCTTCCTCCCTCCCTTCCTTCTCTTTGGACCTCAGGAGTTCAATCCCCCCCACACAAGCCAAAACCAGAGTGCAGGCAAACCCAAGGGGAGTGTTTTCTTTTGCCTTCAGCTGCTGCAGACACCCCTCCATCCCTCCATTTTCTTTCTTCTTCTGAGGGAATGACAGAAAGAGACTTTAGGTGCTCTCTCCACACCAGTGTACATTTCAGTCAACGTCACTCAAATGCACTTCAAAGGAAACCATCTAGCCCCTAGAGAATCAGTGCAAGAGTTCCAGCACTCTCTTCACACCCCACTATAACAGGTTTGTTTGGGGCTTGAGAGCTCTAGGGCTTGTGCCAGGACAAAAACAATTTGTTTTCAGGCAGTTTTCACATTGATTGGATTTCTTGGTCCAAACCAAAGTTCAATTCAGCCCCCCTTCCCCAGCCCCGAGGGTATGTTTTCACACTGTATTACTTGCAGAATTTGGACAAAATTCAAAACTTGAGAATTGGCTCCCTTTCAGTTCATGAGCTGGAATTGGAAATTATATATTCTGTAGGCACACCCCCTATTTGGACTGACAGAAAGAGGAATTTCACTATTCCAAAACAAGTTATCTTGTCAAAAAATTACATAATTATGCATATTACTAATTATTCCTATTTATTGCCTGATATGTAGAATACTTCTACTCAACTCATTAAGTGGCGGTTTATACAGAACACGTTTTTGCTGTCAAGTGCAAGTTCTAGAGATGCATTTTTTTTTTTAAATTTGAAGTTTTTTTTTTAACTTGAGCGTCTCGTTTTCAGAATGCCGTGTCATGCGCAAGGCACTGCAAAAGATGCAAGATGGAGCGCAGTGGTTAAAGACGTCCATCTAGTGTTTGTTTACATTGAAAACAATGTAAAAATAGTGCAGTGGAATGGAAAAATGTGTTCTGTATGAACGACCCCTAAGACATTTTAGTATTCAGGAGGAGTTCTTTGGAACTTTGAGTCCTTTTAGAATGAAGTCTACGATAATAACTTGATGGTTCCTGGGAGTTGCCCTCCCCAACAATCTTACCGCTACGAAATCTCAATTTGACACATGTAGAGAATACATAGAGTGCTGATAAAAATGTATTGGGCTGATGGGGAAAAAGCCCACTACGGATAGCAGTCCTAATGACAAGCTTTCCCAGCAGCACTGAGTGAGCTGTGACATCTTCATTAGATTGTTATTAATGATGAGATGTCTCTGCCAAAAGCCCTTGTAGGGATGGCAGCTGTGGACCCGTATTTTTGACTCTATTGATCAAATACAGCCAGACAGAATGTTATTATAAAATGTAGTGCAGAAACCAAACAGCAAATGTTGTTCATCAACCAATCTTAGAAGGTAGATGCCTCAATACACATATAGTATGGAAAGATTGCATGATGCAGCAGTATCAGGTAGTCAAGGTTTGACTGGTTAGCATTGGCAATTAGCCAAATAATTCTATCATCCTATAAAGCTTTCCCAATTATATATACTAAATAGCTCTCTCCAGGGTCTTTTAATGACATGTTATTGTCATTAAAAGGAAGGTCAAAGAGGAAGACAAGGGAAAGGACGCATTCAGGGACAGCTATTGAAAGTTAAGAATGCAGAACAGAAAGAAGTTGCAGGAGGCTAATAGCACGCTAATCTAAGTTCAGGCTAGCAGACAACCCTGTTAGCGCATCTCAGAGCTTAGCAATATACAACAAAATGATGCAACCCTGTGACATATCACGATAATGACGTGCTCTCTCTCTCTGTCTCCCTTTCTGTCAGTCAGTGATGATCAGTCAGTGATTTGTTAACTGTTTTGCAAAACCTGCCCTAAAACAAGACTATGTAGACACTTCTAAATCATTTCGGTTATTATCTTCTTCCTTATAGCGGAAAATCCGTCTGTCCCCTTCTTTTCCGCACATCCATCATGAGGATGAAATATGGAGAGTGCATTTGTTTCCCTGTCAGAAGAGAAGATAGGGTTTGTTTAGCCTTGACGTGTTTGTATAAAAGCCACTGATTGCTTTATTGAAACAGTCCTTTGATTTTATGGGTGGAAACGGATTCAAGGCTGTTTTATGCAGTGACAATGAAGTATACAAGCATATGAACGCACAATATTTGTTGTCAAAATGCTAATTTATGTTCAATTGACTGTGACATTTTCACCTGGCACTTTGCCTGTACAGGACATAACAGGAAAATCTACTGTTTTTGCTCCTGCCTGCATGCAGTTGAAATGTTTTTTTTTAGTTTATTTATTTATTTTGCATTCCATTATTGTGTCCATTTTTGGGGGGTATTTACTTCTTGTATCATATTTCATTCATTGCCATAATATGCATGATTAATTAAACAAATTATCCACTATTAAACAGTTATATTAAATTGAAATAATATTTCACAATTACTGTTACTGTATTTTTGATAAAATAAATGACTTTTGAATGGTAGTGTACACACACACACACACACACACACACACACACACACACAAACACACACACACACACACACACACACACACACACACTCTGTTCAAAACCTTTCAATTGTTTACTGCTATGTGTTGTGTTTATGTGTAGTTCATCTTGAAAAATGAAAATGTTTTGTATTTTTGAAAATGTAAATAGGAATTCTGCATTCTGTTATTTACTGCAATCCAAATTAAGGTATTAAATAGCAATTTAATTCCATAGCTTATGAGAAATTATGACAATTCATCGAAATTTAAAGACATTATTGTGGCAGACCAGTGAAGAACTGATCAGACAAAAAGTGGTTTTGAAAGACATACATATTGATTGATTGTTTAATTGGTGTATCATTGAATATAAATTTATCTACAGATTTTTGTAATTATAGTCCACAGCGATCCATTTTGCTTTTTAGATTGTAATTTTACATATTATTTTACAATTTTTCACAATTGCTAACCCCAGGCCTAAACCCATTTGTCAATTAAATCCCTCTTTCTGCAAAACCTTAAACAAGTTCAAGCACAATTTGCAAATCTTCTGCACTCTTTTTGCAAATCTCTAATCTTAAACACATTCTCGCTCACTAAAACACATTTTGCACTGTGTTGCACGTGTTGCAAAACAGTAAACACAAGTGGCAAAAGGCCCAAGTAATTTGTTGATGTAATTTCAACTGAAACAGGAAGACAGAGTGGGACATATCAAGCAGCTCCTCCCCTTTTTAAAAAAAAACCCAATAGCGTTGTGTTTATATCACTACTCAGCCAGAGCTGTGATATAAACATGTTTTTCATTTCAGTTTTCTTTGTGCTTTTGCGTTCTACTATACAATATTCAATACTATACTTGCAGTCCATACAGTATACAATATATTCACCTTATATTCACCTTAGTTGCAATTACTATACTTTTTAATTAATCTAATTACTATTACTATACTTTTTTTTACATAATTGCAAATTTTGTATGCATTTTTTTCTGTAACTAGATGCTCTAGATGCTGTGTTCTCCATTCTTTTAATGTGGTTTCTAATGAATGATATGTAGTGTTTTTATATTGACTGGCTGTGTGTAGGTCTGAAAGCATTGTTTGATTTTGAGTACAGGTGAAATGGTTATGAGCCAATTGTTTGATTTTTCCAGAAGATTTAAGAGTTTTGTGAATGTAGTTTGAAGGTGTTGTGTTTAATGTTGTTAGAAAATGGGTGAGGGTTCAAGAAATGTGTCTTAGCAATTGTAAACAACTGTAATTAAATATGTCTGATATCTTGAGGGCTTTATTGGCCAGTGTGAAAATAAGGTTAAAATTTGAAAGAAAATCTGATGGTTTGCAATAGTGCATAGCATAGAAGTTTTCAGAGAGTGTGTGCTAGATTTTGTTTGCATGGATCAAGTCCGGTCAAGTCCTGAATCCAACCCCCTTCCGTTTCCTTCCACTTTCTTCTCTATATCTATTTCCTGTACATTAAAAAGGCAAAAAGTCCCATAAATAAAAAAGTGATTTATTTAGCAGCAGCTTTGACAGGTGCCATATGCGCAAATTATTTTTAATGATCTCTGGGACCAAACTGCCAGCTTTCAAAAATACACTGTTGACAAATATCCCAGCTCTACATAGTAATTTAGTCCAATTCTCATTTGTTCACAGTTTATAGGATCACCAAGTTGTTTCCTTTGCCTCATGGGTTTTTCTGCAGTAACGAACTATTTGAGAGCTATAAAACAGCAACGTCACAGAGGAAAAGGTTAACATGCAGACCTGGTTAGAGAGCCTGATGTGGACCTTTTAGTTCTTTGGGCCACCAAAATACAGATTAAATGAAACTTTTTAGCATTTGAAGAATAATTAAAGACATGTAATCATGTTCTTCAAGCCAGTTGGACTTCTTGTGTGTTTTTCTTTGTATGCTGCATTTTTTTTAATTTGCTGATTTGCAATCGCAGCTTTTGACCTATTGCCACAATAAACCTGGCAAACATCACTTTGATGAAAATGCGCTGTATTAAATATTGATTTGTTTTGTGAGTCCAAAAATAAACTCAACCAAAAACCTCTTAGATATGCAAGACTTTTTACTTGTTTGTTGGCTGGTTGCCTTGCATGGCAAAAAAAAAAGCAAGCATGCTATAATTCCAGCTCCACTAGTGCATTTTTAGCCATGATGTAGTGCATGCTTGAAATTGGCCAGAAAGAGTGACTTGTTTGATGCTCATGTGCACGAGAAGTAATATGTCAAGAGTGTTTTTCTGTTTTGATCACGTCTTCTAAGACTCCAGCCAAGGTTTCGTTTTCTTAGCCCGGAAGGCTCCGCTGTCAATCTTCTGAAGCTTGATTTGGTATTCCTTGCATTGCATCTCCACTAGGACCACAAAGAAATGTGAGCCGAAGCAGCATATGGTCCACTAAATAAGTGGGGAGGTACTTCATGTAGAAATGTGCTGTGCTGCTGACAAATGTGACGTGGTTAACCATGTAGTTCATTCTGACACAGTGTTTAGCACGGGCTGGTGCACAGTGAAGAGAGGAGAACAGATGTTGAGGATACAACACCTTCCACAGATGAAACAGTGCTGCCTCAGTTACTTTACTCCCATTAAGCATCAACAGTTAAGAGCAATTAAGATGGAGGTTGAACTAAATACCAAGGTAGTGCCCAGAATGAGATGATTATAGTTTAATTGCTATGATATATTATTCTTATTAGAGACCTATTATGTGTAGCTAATTCACAGTAAATGGAGGATTATAGGTCTGCTCCTTTTGTGTAGATTTCTCGCTGTGCGTTTGTAAAGGAATTTTGCTAAAACGGTTATGATGAAAGCTTTCAGAGTAAAATTGACTGATTTTTCATGCACTAATGTGTGAATTTTTCATAAAATATAGTGATAGAGTGGAAATAAAACACATGCATAAAATACTCACTGCTAATTTTCTTGCTGCTTAATTTGTGTCCTTTGGCTCTGTCTTTTACAAGTGAGTGCTGATCAAAAGGTTTTGAGTCAAATGAAGCATCAAAGATTTCCTTTGTTGTTCCCTGGATTACAAGCGAGGGAAGTGAGCCGGAAAGGACACACACTGGAATGTCACCTGTAATCTTCTCTGGTGTCTTTGGTCTGTGTTGGCAGCAGGATTAGTCAACAGTGTTATGTTTCATGTTGATGTGAGATCTCCATTTTATATACGCACAGTGTAGACATTGTTAAATAGCCTGCATAGTGTTACCTAAAGTGGAAGCAAATATACTGGATGCCATTTAACCTCAATAGGGGTTGATTTAACATGTCAACAGTGTTTTGTTAGGTTGTCTTCAATGCTTACTACTTTCCATGTTTTGATGTATTTTAGATTAAAACTGAATATTTTGAAAGGAACTGAAATATCCATTGGGTTTTGATTAGATTGTTAAAAGTCTGTAATTAGTCAATAATATTATGATATCTATAAGGTTTTAATTGTGTCTATTTTTTATTTATTTATTTATAAATAATTAGGAAATTATATTTTTCTACAGTTATAATATATATATATATATATATATATATATACATAAAATCAGTTGTCTGATTTGTCATTATATCCACCTGTGTCTTGTAAATTATCTCATTAGTTCCCTTTGTTTGTTCATGCTCATAAGCCTTCAGTTCTGTGTTAGGCCACATCCACACTAAGCCAGAGCTTTCCCTATCCAATGTTTTTTTTTCCTCATTCTAAAAAAAATTCCATAAACGCAGCGTCGTCTCAAGAATATCTGCGTACACACAAAACCACTGAAACAGACTCAAAACGATGTAGTATACATGCCAGACCAGTATGTGGCGCTGTAATTCTGCCACAGAGATACACTAAAAATGGAGATGAAGACTTACGGTGCGTTCCAAACGGGATATATCGCCCTCCGAAGGGCACTTCGGAGTGAAAATAATCATGGCCGCCATATTGAAGGGTCGTTCCAAACTGCTCAAAACTGGCCACTTCAAAGGAACCCTTCAGAATGAAGGATTTCGAAGGGTACAAGGGATGGACACTTCAGGCCCCCATGATCCTTTGCACAGGGAAGTTGTTTGTCGTCACAGAATGGGTACAGGAGGCTCGGAGTTCGATTTTACCTATAAATGTATGTATAGTATTTTTCTATACTACCGTACTATTTATACCAGTTAGATTTGGTACAATATTATGGTAAAAACGACATTGTACAAAAATACTTTAGCTCCCTTTATCAGTCCATTCAAATACATAGACGCAATATACAATATGGTGCGATAAACCAAAAATAAATAAATAAATAAACTAACGTTAAACAAAAGGCACAGCTTGCACGATCTAGCCTTGATTGTCTCGTTAAGATGACGCAGAAGTGCATTCCAAAAAAAGAGTTTTTTTGACCCCTACACCCTTCATTCCTTCGAAGCTCTCACTCTGGAGGGTGTTGGTGAACTGCGGTTCAGCCTAAACCATCAGCATCACTGAGGATGACATCGTCAACAGCCCTACTCTGAACACACCACCAGAGACCAGCCATCCACCACTGACCACAACCGGCACGATGGAGTTGCTTGTGCCCACAGCAGACTGTGGAGACCAGCCCGCTGCAATGGATGAGACCGAACTAGAGAACAAGTCGGAAGGCATGATCACCCCAGAGGCTGTACCACTGCTAGAGTCTGACCAGGTGCGTGAGCTGACAACATCGTATGTCCATGTGCTGAGGGAGTGCTTGTGGAGCTTGAGGGCTGAGGGCTGGGAGGAAAGCCCCACCTACTATCCCACCACTGTGGATGAGATGTGTCCTCTGGTACTTGTTTGGAGGAACGCAAGGACATTTTTGAGGAGGATCTGATGGGACTTTTTTTGGAGAAATTATTCCCAGTCACCCTGTCTCTCCAGCACCCCCTGTCTCTCCAGTGTCCCCTGTCTCTCCAGAAGGCCTGCCCAGCCTCCTCAAACACCCAGTTCCTCAGCCAGACTTAACTGGTCTCCTTCAGCCCCTCTGCATCTCCAACATGCAGTGAGGATCTGCTTAGTGTCTTCAGGCCATCAGCTTCATTCAGCACAGAAGATCCCCTGGCTTTGCCTTCAGACTTTTTGCCCATCACTCCACCACGGCCTGTCGACACATCGGCTCCACCTTGCCTCCTCCCTCCCTCGGCTCCACCGGAAACCATCGGCCATATGGCGCCATACGGCTCCACCGGGCTCCCTTGTCCCTCTGGTTCCGCCTTGGTCAGACATCGTCTTGTTGCACCTTTGGCAGCATCTGGCTCCACCCTCCCCCCAGCTCAGTCTTAGTCCTCTGTCCCACCGGCTTCGCCTCTGTCCTCTGGTTATCCAGCTCCACCTCGGATGCTCATTACTGTGGCTTCAACTCTGTCTCACGTGGGCTCATCAGCTCCACTTAGGTCCACTTTGGTTAGCTGCATCTCAGTTGGTCATCCCCAGGGTGTCATCTTCCATCAAGTAGTCTCCACCATGTCTCCTCCCGCCTTCAAGTCCCGCCAAATATCTGGCTCCTCCTGCTCCTGGCTCCTCACTGGCTCCTCCCACCTTCCACTCCTCCATGGACTGTATTATGTTCCCAGGACTCTTCGTGTTCTTTTCTTGCTCCACGCCCTCCTCCTCCCTCCTCAGTTGGAATTTTTTACGGCACAAGGACGCGCTTTCTCGGGTGGGGGCGAACTGTAATGTGTATGATGTTTTCTGTGTGTTTTTAAAATTCCTACAAAACACATTGAGTCATTCTGAAACGATAGCTTTGTTTGAGAAATGTCATTGGCTTAAAATCCTTCTCTTCACCATATCTCTCAAATACCATTTGAATTTGTCTTTATCAAAAGACCTGGAATATAGCATCATATGGGTTTGTATAGTCATATGGGTTCAGAACAATAGCCTATATTTTCCTTTATTAATACAGATAAAAGTGTTTGCTCTAATATAAAACTTTTTTTTTTTTTTCAATTCGCTTGTTGCCTAGTTGCCCCAGCATCTGACCGTGATGGCCATGCCTGACCTGTGCTGATTCAGATCAGAGATTCAGTCTGCAAAAACTGCAGCTTGGATACATTTTCAGCAAACCTTGCAAATTGGCCATACCTCATTGGCCCGAGCATACGTTCGTGATATGATCTGTGTCTGTAAGAGGGGCTATTAGGTGCACAGTGCACCCCGCTGACTCCGGGCACTGAATGCTGTTTATCTCCCCATCCATTTCAGTCTGCTTACTTCACTTTCACAGTCTGCCAAAAGAGCCGTGATTGCATCTTAATCATAAAGCAAAACTCCGGGATGGAGCGGGAATGACAGGCACTGTTAAAGCGCCTTCGGCTGTTCCCGGCACCCACATTATAAATGGCTGCGGAAAAATGTGTGCGTTCGCTCATTCACCGGCTCTGTTTACATCACATATCTCTAAGTCATCACTGTCTCAGTAATGGAGATATCAGAGCATCAGTATAAGCTGACTTTCCTCACTCTGCACCGCCTGCCAGCATGGGCGCTCTGCTTCTAGCAGCATGAGGGACGAGGTAGAAAATAAAGAGGAAAGGAGGAAGAAAGAGGAAGTTGGCTCATTCAAGCTCCTCATCAATTATTCAAAGCAGAGTCACTATAGTAAACAGCTAAAGGAACAGGACGTATATGAAATGGTTAGAGCTGGTGCAATGCTTGGTCTCAAGGCAGTACATTTTAACCTCAATCCTCTAAAACTTCAGCCTGAGTTTTTTTTTTTTTTTTTTTTTTAGGCTAAGACAGCTTTAGTAACTGGCTGCTGTTATCTATCTTGCTAAGAGTGCAATGTCTGCTCTCAAATGTGTGTTTGTGACAAACAGGCAAGTAAGCATTGCATCTAGTTGAATCTGTTTAGCTTTTCTTTGTGTTTGGCTATAGCATAGCAAATAGAAATGGCATAAGTTTAATGGAAAACACTGGGAGGATACAACACAAAATTCAATTATTCTTTGCAAAGCCCCAATTTCACTGATCAACCACAGATTTAGCACACTGCAAAAAATGACTAGTAAAAATATCTTAAAAACAGTATAAATTTAATTGAGAAGCAATTGTTAACACTTGTTTTCACAGACTATATCTTGAATTAAAAGTAGGGATGTAGGCCCGATACCAAGCTCATGTACTTGTACTTGTACTCGTAAAAATACCCCCGATACCAAAGACCGATACCTCACGTGACGTGACTGACAGAATTTTCCGTGCACAGAGACACCGGCGGCAGCAGCAGAAACAATGTCAGCCTCTGAGGTGTGGAAATACTTCAAAATTAATGATGACAACCAGGGCCGGCGCGTGCCTATAGGCGAACTAGGCAGCCGCCTAGGGCAGCAGCACAGTGAGGGCGGCAAAAGGACGGATTTAGTTTTTAAGTTAATTAATGTATTTATTACTAAATTATATTTCCCTCATTCTACTGAGTACCGAACCCCGCCCCAACCTAGAGCGGCATATCACTGAACAAAAAAAAACTGTTTTGAGCGGTGAGTGGACTATGAGTTTGCACGATTACAAATTCTGTCATGAAAACAAAGAAATGTAGACATTATGTAAATAAGAGATTCAATGTGTGACAGCTTCATTTATTATAACAGAACTTTGTGAGATATGACAACTTTTTAGTGATTACAGAGGGAGCACACTTTGCGCGCCTTCTGCCATGCTTCCTTATACAGTAGGCCTATTTTCTGGGGGGGGGCTGTGCAGCTACACTGTCACTGCTACACTTGGTCGCGCGCGCGCCGCTAACCTAGACCAGAGCAGAGCGCCATTATCATCAATTATCAAAAGAAACATAGTTATCTGTTTCGACTTTCAAGGTAGTAAAATACTAACTATACATGTTAAATTATAGTAATACGGTTATGTGTTTTATAACAGGGTGCGGGATTGTTTTGGACAGTTTAAAAGTCCCCAGTCACAAGGCAGCAATTTCAATGAGTCTAAAATGCAAAATAATAATTTAAAATAGTTACAAGCCCAGCTCGTAAAAATGAAAATATTAAATTAATTAATAAATGTTAAAAATATTTGTTAAATGCTGTTTTATTTATCTAATCTAATATTTATGTTGTTTTATTTTTGTAATGTGATTTTTTAAAATTGTGTAGCCTAATAGTTTTTTTTTTTTTTTTTTTTTAGTTAGGCCTGGTTAATAGTGTAATTTTTTTTTTTTGGTGAATTGTATTAAAAACAGAACAAAAATCCTAATAATAAAATTAATCAGGAGTGTTTATGCTGGGCTGTGTAGGTTTTGAGACGATACGCGAAGGTCAGAAACTATTACAAGGAAATTGAAATATGTGTTTTTAAAGGTGAAGCACTTCTTCTTATAGCCTGAAGTTAGTTCACCCTCCGCATATGTGTGTGTGAGAGAAAGCGGGGGAGTCACGTAGCTCACCTTTGCACAATATTTATAAATGCCATATATTTATAACCTCTATTCATAATGGAGAGCTGTGCACGCGCAAGTGACGGGATTTTGGGTGTGAGAACCGCTTGCACACCGTCGCTTCGCAACTACTAGAACTACCACCGATTTGGGGCTTTCGTGTGTCTCTCATTGAAAATGAACTAGATACTTGTGATTTGCGCGTCCCGTAAACTGTTTTTATGTCGAAGTAGGCTACTGCCGGCCCACTTTATCAGCGGCCCACCAGGAATTCTCCTGAATCTTCCAGGAGATATTCTTACTATATAAGTGTTTGCATTTGTAGTTAGTGCTGATTATTTTTTAAATTGCAGAATGTAAAAAAAAAAAAAAAAAAAACAGAAAAGAAAAGAAATCCAAAAACATGCTTGTACATGCTTTTATAGTGCAAGTTTATTAATAAATCAATAAACAAAACCTCCAGTCTTTCACATGCATCTCAAAGATCGAGTTTAATTGTGAGTGTGAAGTGGGGCCGCAGGTGTTTTGCCTAAAGCGGCAGTTGAGCTTGCGCCGGTGTTGTGTAATATTCGGTTCCTGTGAAAAACTGTTCCAGTGGGTGGAGTATACGTGAATATTCATGATATTTCCCCTGTTGTGGGCGTGGCCTTGAGACAACGCGCAGACGAATGGAACTGAATTTAGTGCTCAAATCGAACTCGTTTCTGGATTATTTCGAAACGGTACCTAATGAAGATTCAATGTTATATGGAAGCCCGTTTCCGCCACAATTGAGTAAAAAAATATAATTTCTCATAATTATGACTTAGTATCTCGTTATATTGAGAAAGTTTCTCGTAATAATGACTTAGTATCTCATAATAACGAGAAACTTTCTCGTAATAATGACTTAGTTTCTCATAATAACGAGAAACTTTCTCGTAATAATGAGAAACTTTCTCATAATTATGACTTAGTATCTCATAATAATGAGAAACTTTCTCGTAATAATGACTTAGTTTCTTATAATAACGAGAAACGTTCTCATAATAATGAGAAACTTCTACGCATGCGCAGAGCAGCGGAGTAGAAGGGCGTGGCACGCTAGCGACATCCGTTGGTCAAAGTCTCGTAAATGCAAGAACAGCAAACATGGCACGTTATGCAAAACAGTTGTTTTCGTTAAAGTAATCTACAAAGTGCAGTCTATCTATAGTATCATTAAATAACATCAGTTATTATAAATCATCAGTATATCTTCAATACTTTTCCATGAGCACGAGAAGGTGGAACGCAAAGTGGTTTCCGTGGTAACGGTGGAAACTGTTGCATGAACGCTATCTGTTTGAAATCCATGGATCACCACTCTGTGTTTCTGCTTGTTCATACACAAAAATACAAATGAATGTTACAAATGAATAAACGACTATATCCCGTCTCATAATGATAATTTATCAATAATGTTATTTATTTAATGATATTATAGATTACACTTGTGCAGAACGTGCCATGGTTGCGGAGTTATCGCATTTGACCAGCGATGTCGCTAGAAAGTTTCTCATTATTATGAGAAACTAAGTCATTATTACGAGAAGGTTTCTCATTATTATGAGATACTAAGTCATTATTACGAGAAACTTTCTCAATATAATGAGATATTAAGTCATAATTATGAGAAAGTTTCTCATTATTATGACTTACAGAATTATATTTTTTTACTCAATTGTGGCGGAAACGGGTTTCCATAATGTTAAGCATTAACTGCAACAGTTGACATTTTCAAAACTCTGAATATATTGTGTAATATGATAAATCGTCTGTGCTGTTTTGCCTGATTGATTGACACAGCAGAGCAAACAATCAGCAAATAACCCATGCTCGTCTAGGCTAGTACAGTTTATTACTATTTGATGTCTTTATTTATTTATTTATTTATTTTTTATTTCATTTGTGAGGTTTTCGATTTAATTTGAATATTTTGGTTAGTAGCCTGTACTATACCTTTTTGCCATTCGGTGACAGCAGAGTGTTTATTCAGTATATTTGTCTTGTTTTCCAGTAAAATTACATAAGCATTGTTAAGCATCAAGATGAAAGGCAAACAGAATTTTGCAAGCAAAAGATTTTAAGTCTTGATTTCTGAAAAGTTTTTGTTATAAAAAAATAAATAAATAAATAAATAAAAAAATCTGCCAGTAGGGTAAGAAAAAAAAATCATGGTTTAATGGGGCGGAGCTTAGAGGAGGTCAGTTGCTACATGAATTCAGTAGTTCAGCAAATAGGAGTGGCAACATGCTTTTTTTCCAGTTTGATTTCCTGCTTTTGGAGTTCATTTACATGCTTTATTTGGCTTCTCATAGACAATCACTCTTTATCTGACCTTGACTTTGCCTTGACTTTGCTTAGTGCTCTCTAGAGTTTTGAAAGGGAGGCTCCTGAATCGAACTCATATGAATTAATGACCTCTGCTAGTAATGCCTGACATTAGCATCATTGGGCTCAACTGAGCCTTTGGGGGCTATATGGGTCATGGTGTATGGTTTCTTGATCAGGGATGAGAACGCCAAATGAGTCCTTACTCTAATAAAATTTTAGACACGAAGAGGCCAAGTGAACAAGGGCAGTAGATAGGAAAGACCACTAATTTTCAACCAGGTGCTGTTTCTATATATAAAGTAGAAAAGATAGTGCTAAGAGGCCCATCACACCACCTGGAATTATTCATTCGGTGTCAGTGAGCCTCATTAGCACCATGCTAAATAGGTCATGCTGTGTAGAGGCCTCTGACCTTCCTTTGCCGACACCGCCATGCCCTCTTACGGTTTTGCTCTGAGGCTCTAAGGTCTTATATCACTGAGACAGTAAGGCTGAACTAGCATGTGAACTGATGAAGAGGTGATATAGCTAGACATAGTTCAAGCTAAGAGGAGGTCTTTCCCTTCACGATGATATAGACCTTAGTCAGAGTAGATGGCATATGTAATTTGATGTGAATGAAAGTAGGGCTGTGAGCCTAATTTGGTTTGCTGGTTTTATTTGGTCATAGCCCGATCTGCTTTTGAATATTTTTCTTTTTAGCTTGGCAGGCTAGAGGAGGTTTATTTATTTATTTATTATTATTTCAAAAAAATATTTTCAGTAGGGAAGTACAATATGTTTAACATACAGTGCCGTTGTGTAGCTGGGCATAGTTTTTTTTTTATAATGTAATATAATATAATATAATATGTAAGCAATAAGGTATGAGAGGCTGTGCTGTATAGTGAATAAGTCACAGCTGAAGGGCGTTGTTAGGCATGATGTTGTTAGACGTGAAGCGGAGTGCCTGCAACCCCTTCAGCCGTGACTTATTCATGATAACTCACTAGCTCGAGTACCTTATTGCTTTTATAAAACAGTTACCACACAATACAAATATTAAAGCCAAAAATATGTATCAATGCAACTTTCATGAAGTAAACTTTAACTAAAGCCTTCCCTCTGCCGGAAAAAATAGTCCCTGACCGTGAACAGCAACAGAAGTTACATTATTATGCCATTAGATGGCGGCAAAGACTGTCTTTATGAGTGTGTCAGTCAGTAGCGAAAACTTACATTGAAAAGACTGAATTGTTGTGAACACAGAACAAGACGCAACTGACAAATGCTTTGACTACTGCTGTCAGTCATGGGAAAACCCTTTAACTGTTAAAAGGACAAGATAATACATTGGACATTTAAACAGATTTTTTATTATGAACAGGACTGACCTGAAGGAAAATGCTAAATCTGAATGCAGGTAATAAACTCGCTCACTCGATCTTTTTCTTACAACACTCTTCTACATAATACAGTAAGCTTCAATGAACGATATATATTGAGAACAAACAGTTTACGTTGCTAAGAGTGGTTGCTAAGGGTGTTGTGTAGTGATACACAGAACCGTTGGGTGAAGCGGTCATAGCTGTGTTTTATCGTGAATAAAACACAGCTATTGACCAATCAGAATCAAGGACAGGAACTAACCATTTTATAAAATATAATATAGAATTATTATTATTTACTACTGCTACAAATAGTAATAATAATACCATTAGAAAATGAAAACAGATTAAAAATTATAATTCAAATTATTATTATTGCAATTATATTATTAAATGAATACTATAAATAATGAATAATAGAAATGATCTGTAATGATTCACCTCTGTGACATTTTTTTTTTAACACAAGCAACCCAAAGGCTGTTTGTTTTTGTGTGAAATTTAACAGTAAGGACTTTTGTTTGATTTAGGACTTGGATTACCTAAATTCAGTTTGCATGAGACTTGATATGATGACCTTGAGATATGGCAAAATAGGCTATAACTTCAAAATTCATCACCCATAGTTCAGAGGGTTCTACAATCATTCTTGATTATTTCAGCAAACACTCAAGGAAGTACTGAAGTAAGTGCCAGCGTGGGCAGCTCCACCGAGTGTATTTGAGTATGTGTGCGTGTTTGAATGTGTATGTGTGCTCATATGTTTTCTTCTGACAGCTGACAGTGGATGCTGAGCTCTACACCCTCAGCAGAAGAGTTGAAAAGCCTGAGCAGCTCCCACCACCCGAGTGCCAAAGACCAGCTGTTATTAAGGAACTGCAGGCCCTGCTGTGGATTCTTGCTTACGCTGTTTTCAGCGCTGCACTGCTGCTCAGCGCTTTTCACTGAGCTTTCCCTCTTCAGCCGTCTCTTTGCCGGCTCTCTCTCTCCATCTCTGTGGCCTGTTTAAATCAGCAGTGAGGCTCTCCAGGTCGAGCTGCTGGCCCCACTGGGACTCTTTCTTTCCCAGAAGTGAAGCAGTGCACATCAGCTCTCTGTAGTCGACTAGGTCATGTACCCCATCCTAGAGACAGAGAGAGAGAGAGAGAAATACATAAACACAGAGAATCCCTTAAATATACTTTAACCACAAGAGGACAGAACAGATAGAAAACACAACTTGAACAGATAGAGATTGCATCAGAGAGGAAATCACATGAAACTTGGTGAAGTGTTTGTTTTATGCTACAAATATTTTCTCAAAATAGTTTGCACACTAATTTTTTCTGGACACACCAGAAGTTACAGACTTCCCCTATAAGAAACTCTTCACATTTTGTTCTCTGTAGTTCTTGTTGATTTGTTTTCAAACTGACTTTATTATTACTTTTACCCTAAAGTATTAAACTTAGTTGTATAATTAGTTCTGCACTGCTTGTATTTCTGTCAGGACCACTGTTGTCAAATATGATTGATAATGCATAGAGTTTGTATTTGCAGTATGGTTCTGTTCTGGGCAAGAATTCCCTGCACATCCATGCAGCCTAGCATGGATAAGAGCAGGGAGAACAGCAATAACCCCACTAGGGTAACAGAACAGAACCAACATATGCAGATATCATTAATGTCATAATTTAACATACACATATTTCAAGAATTAGACTGATTCAAGGGAATCATAAGCCAAATCCTGACTGACGACAGGAGGAGCTGGGGATGGAGGAGGGTAATTTTCTCCTGAGAAATGCGATAGCTGCTGATGATACTGAGGAGCTTATATATATGAATGCTGTGATAGGCGTTGTATTCCTATAGGCTGATGTGAGTCATTTGGGAGTCAGCTGATGCAAGCTTGACTGACGTGACCTGCCAGAACTGACGCTAACGCTTGATTGTGGACATGAATGAGACCTCAAATTTTGCGTTTTTTAAAAAAGCCATTCTGTTACTTTCTAAGCAATCTGACCTTCCTAGTGGAAAATAAAACAGCTCATATCTATGGATCAGAAAATCATGTGTGACTTAAAGGGTTAGTTCACCCAAAAATGAAAATTCTGTCATTAATTACTCACCCTCATGCCGTTCCACACCTGTAAGACCTTTGTTCATCTTCAGAACACAAATTAAGATGTTTTTGATGAAATCCGAGAGGTATATGACTTGTCCATAAACAGCAATTTAACCTACACTTTCAAGGTCCAGAAAGGTACTAAAGACATTATTAAAACAGTCGACGTGACTGCAGTGGTTCAACCTTAATTTTATGAAGCGACGAGAATACTTTTTGTACGCAAAAACAAAACAAAAATAACAACTTTATTCAACAATCTCTTCACTTCCCTGTCATTATCCTTACGGAGTTGCTTCTGTGTTTACGTCCGAATGCCAGCTCAGTATTGGCCAAAGCCCAATACTTCAGAAAATGTACAAATCTAGTCATTATTATTAATGTTATTATTATCATTATTTCTATTTTATATTTGTTTTTTTGGGGTTATTATGTCAAATAATACTTTTCACAGACTGTAAGTTTAATGGAAAATGTTAGATTTTAGCTTGCATCATTACGTTACTGGCATGCAAAATAAGTATTTTTAAGATCACAAATACTTGTTTTGGAAAAAGTTACAGTCATGTGTCATCTGAAAGTCTGTAAATGTGTTGTGAATTTCCAAATGTCCTTACAGCTTTGAACTAGGATGCCGTGTCCTGCCATGTCTAATGGTTCAACATAGTGCCATGCTGTTCTTGGAAGGACGTGCACGTCTACATGCCAGAAATCCTTAGTATGTGAGAAGTGCAAAATAATTAACATCAATTCTTTACAGTGCCTTTTAATGCTGCAATTATGAACCATCTGTCCCTTCTACATTTTTCATGAGCAAACAGCTGCTACTCTCCTTCTCTTCCAAGTCATTCTCCACTAAGATACTTCATGTGTCTTTAAATGCAATCTCCACTCTCGTAAAATCATGGTGTCAGGTTCATCGGATAAAAAAGTTTCACAAGCACCTGCAGTAATGATGCATAAAGCCCTAGGTTCAGCCAAATTACCTCACATTCGGCTCACTGATGCATTGTGGGTAATGAAACAGTGGTGATCCTGCTCACATTTGGTGTAGGTTGTGTTCAAATGGCGTGTATATGTTACAAAACTTCTCTTCGCCCGATGGCCCAGGTTCAGAGAGCCAGACGCCTGTGGTGTGAGACAGCTGAGTCTCTATAGCATGGCCTGTTAAGGGACAGACTTCTCATTAGTGCTGCCTGCTCCTTTGGTAGCGGGAGCCATGCTGGTTGCGCCATCTGTAGAGGGAGGGAGGAAACGAGAGGGATAATTGCAGACAGAGAGAAACCGAGAGGTCGAGCAAGAAAATGTCATTTTTTTCTGTGGCTAAACTGGCAGGAAAAGGGCCCTCAGCCTGGCTGGGTTTCTTTGTAGGCCCCTTGCCATTCTCATGTCTGCCTGGAGAACAATTAGAACACACACATGAGTGGTCCAGCATTGGGTGATTCTGTGTCCCCAAAGTGTCAACAGAATGCTCATTACCATTCAAAGTTCACTTACTGTTCCCTTCCTAGCACTGGCGCTGCAGTCTGTGAGGCATGTTACTTCAAGCAGCATGAGCTTGTTATCCCTTAAAGACATAGGAAAAGAGCCCGACCAAGGAGAACCAGGGGTGTGGAAGAGACAAGACAAGGAATTTCAATGAAACTGACTCGAAGATCAAAGTTTCTTTCTTTTTTTTTTCTCCAGCTCTTATTTCTCTCTTTTTTCTTTGCAGTGAGAAGTGGCAGTCTTCGTTTTTAATCACAGTTTTCTTTCATGTGTCCTCTCAAACGGTACGCAGCTGTGGTGGCCAATCAGCTTCGGAGTTCTTTTCGGCTCATGGGAGGAGAGCTGTCTGCTTGTTTTCACCCTTCGCTAATACAGAACCATCACTGATCCAGCGCCATTCCCTGTTCCTCTTATCTACCCCGGGTGGTGGACCCAGGCATCTGGCGAACGCTACAGGAGATGAGCTTTATGGAGTGTTGAATAGGTATCTGATGGCAAAGTTCTGCCATCTCAATTTTACCTACACTCATCCACAGCCACTTAAAGACCATGATCGGACTCTCGCTAGGCACTACAATGCTTTTAATACCAGTTTCCTCTGTGCACTATCTATATGTGGAGCGCATTAGATTGCTTCTCTTTGCTCAGTGCAATGGGAGATACGTCATCAATTATTCATTGATAAATACTTTCATTAACTCGGCTTTTGCTTAACCAGCCGCAGAGCCAGAGGAACAAGACAATATTGCTAAAGAGTTATTTTTAAAATCCTCTGGTAGCGATGGCTTCGCGCTGCGGGAGTTCGATGCATCTTGGGCTCCTTGTTAGTTGTTGTATTAAGCAATTTGTGTGTTCAACTAGAAATGTAGCCTGTGGATTGCATTAGATGTAGTGTAAAAACAGCTCATGTGGTTATTTCTGTAATGGATTTTCCCTTATAATGGTTGTCACCAAGTGGTTTTTGTGAATGAAAGCCTGATTTGTGCGTGATCTGATTACGTTGCTGGTTATATGTTCGCAATGCTGATATGTGCCTGCAGACAAAGATTATGCAGTTCATTTGACAGATGTAATGAATTAATGGATTGCCTTATTAGATGAAACATCAGTTGCACAGGTTGAACCACACGAAAGCTGTGAATCTTGCAGTTTGTTATATATTGGATGTTTTCATGCAGAGTATACAGTAGAGGAGAGTTGGTTATGCAGTGTTCTCCCCGTAAGGCAAACTATGCAATATTGGTAGATGATAGATGATATATAGAGTTTTTTTTTGTTTTTGTTTTTTTACACACACACACACACACACACAGACTCCTGGGCAAAAAAAAAAAAAAAAAAAAAAGTTAAAATATTTAGTGGCCTTTTAATGGTCTTAACCATTTTAATAACAACTCATTGGTCAGGAAATTAGCAAGAATTGGACAAATACTGTAGATAAAGTAACTGAGCATGGAATAGCTTTCCCCACCTTGCAGATAGCAGGCAGTTTTTAAAGCCCGGAACACACCAAGCCGGCGCCGACGAACTAGTGGTGACGAAAGCAGACGGTGGGGTTGGCTCACGTCGGCAGCGTCTGGGTCCAAAGTTGCCCTGACACACCAAACCGACACTCGACACCCGATGGCCAAGTAGCACGTCCGTTCTGCGCCTGCGTAAGAAGAAATGCCTTTCCGTACCAGCAGGTGGCAGTAGCTGAACAGCCAATCAGAATGATCAGACGGTCTGACTGACCGACGAGCTCCAACGCCGATTCAACATGTTGAATGAAAGAAAAGCAGACGAGGACCAACTTCAGCTGACGGTGCGGAACACACCGAGAAAACTTAGTCGGCCGATGAACAAAAACTGCCCGATGGCTCTCTACTGTGACATCTATCCGAGTGAAACGGCATCTGAAATGAGAGGGCGGGACTTGATTTCGTACTTCGGGAACTGATTGGATTGATGGAAGTTGGGCATTGTTAACAGAATGGAGGCAGATTTGAATGCCCATTTGGGGATTTCTCTCCACCGGACTCACTGCAAGCACCCTCACATTACTGTAAGAACTTTATTTATTGAGGATGACAAGGACGGTCAACGACACTAAACAGCGAGAGAGTGCGCAAGAGAGACTGACTGACCGACATGATTGACGGTGTGTGTCCGTTGGCGCAGAGCAAGCGTTTTTGGTTCAGTCCTATGGAAGTTGAGCCTCACACTCGAAGTTAAGCGTGACGCTGAACTTCCATAGGAATGAATCTAAAAATGCTCTGGTTGTCTGCCCTACTCCAGTGAACACGCAGCCTGACTGACTGAGTGTGTCCTCCATCAGTTTCTTTTCAATATTTGAGGGTACTGTACCCCCCAATGACTGGCATCAGCAGTGGTTAATGCATTGATCTCTATAAAGTGAAGCATCAGCTTACCCCAGAGACAGCATTTACCCCTTACTTCACTGGATCTGCTCGCGCCATAGCATGTGACAGGAAGCGACGATGAGTCGTTTTGAGGGGGAGGGAAGGTTAATGTTTTTGATTAAAGATTATGCGGGCACATGAATTTTAGAAAAATAATGAAGTGCACAAATTATTGGTAATAAATATTCCATAAAAAATAAGACTTGTCAATTTTGATTTATCGCATTATTCCCGCTCTGACAAATAATGTGATTATTTCTCATAATCAGAGTAAGGTCTTAATCACAGTAAGATGTTTACATGACACGAGCAGAACTCTTCACTCCACTTTACATGCAATTTTCATTACTCTGATTATTCGCTGTAAGTATGCTAATACCACACTCACAGTAAGCATATTACCGGCCACTGTTTTAATCTATTTACATCAAATTCAAAATACATTTTTATGGACATACTGGAGATTATTTGGCGCGTGATGAACATCGCAATGCCGGGTTTGCCTACGCTACTGTCGCGTTCTTCGCACTTTCTGGATGAAGATACAGAGCAGAGACTACTCAGCGAGTTGTGTTGACAGAGTTTAGAGATTTGGTGAAAAGAAAACTTCAGAATAATGTCATGGAGTTCATTCATAAAGTTGTGTGAACAACACACAGCATCCGTGTACGTCTGAGCACATGCGCACATAGTCAGAGCGGGAATAATGCGATTAAGATGTTTACATGCCTGTATATTAAACCCTGCGGCTCGTGACGACACATTGATGTCCT
Organism: Ctenopharyngodon idella; assembly: GCF_019924925.1. Lineage (NCBI taxonomy): Eukaryota > Metazoa > Chordata > Actinopteri > Cypriniformes > Xenocyprididae > Ctenopharyngodon > Ctenopharyngodon idella. Next base: position 28,545,291 of record NC_067236.1, read on the forward strand.
AAGACACGAAACGATCGGTTTGTGCGAGAAACCGAACAGTATTTATATCATTTTTTACCTCTAATACACCACTATGTCCAACTGCCTTGAGCATCTGGTGTGTGAGGTCTGAACACAATCTGACAACGGAAGTGATCTCTCGCACTCATTGAAGTATAAGTGCGAGAGATCACTTCCGTCATCAGAGCGTGTTTTCAGACCTCACACACCAGATGCTCAAGGCAAAAAATGATATTAATACTGTTAGGTTTCTCGCACAAACCGATCGTTTCGTGTCTTAGGACATCAATGTGTCGTCACGAGCCGCAGGGTTTAATTTGGATTTGTCTGTGCATGTTTTTTTTTAACTCTTATAGACGAAGTTCCCATTGCCATGCATTGTACGACTGACAGACCGCAACGGTTGGAGTTAAAAATCATCATTTGTGATTAAAAACATCAAACTGTGATTAAAAACATCAAATTTTCATTTTTGGGTGAACTATCACTTTAAAGGCAAACGTAATTTTGTCCCCATGGCACGCCGTCCGACGTTTTCTACAGAATTTCACGTATCACCACACAGTTCGTCTTTGTCATAGTACCAGTTTTGGGTTTCATTTTTAATTTTACGAAAGCTTCAAGTGCAGTTAATTATTTGTCATGCTGTACGTGTGCAAATAGATACGGAGCCCCGCATATGACATGCAAGAAAAAATAAATAAATCGTGCGCACGATTTATAAATCGAGGGAATGAATTAGTAAACCGTGCGTATTATTTAGCCTACTATTTATTTTTTCCTGTCGTGTTCGGGGCTCTGTAAATAGACGACGGCGGATACAAATTCTCCAGCAACGGGCCTGCTCTGTACTTTAATTCGGCAACATTTCATTCATGCCACCGCGACAAACTCGGAGGTACTGGATGAGAGGTGAGGTGAGAAGAATTTGATTTGTGGCTTCTTGCTTGAAGCTATACTCTTTGCCGTCAAACGGTTGACCGCTGCCGTGTGTGTATTATGTGTCCTGTCTCAAAATGCGGCGAAAACTCCCATACGACGTTAATAGTGTGATTAAGGTGTGTACATGTCTATAGCCTAATGCACTCCGATAATGTGACTAAAATAGGAATAGTCCACCTGTCTTAATTCGATTTGTGTTTACTTCGAGTATGACTTTAGCCGGATTAAGATAATCAAAAATCGCTGTTTACATGGTTCTTTCATAATCTGAGTATTGTCTTAATCGTGTTAATATCGGAATATTGTTGTCCATGTAAACGTACTGATTGTTAATGTTTTCAAACATACTTTTCAACCACTTTTCAAAAGTAGTTGAAAAGTTCATTTGAGTTTAATGTGAGACCAAATATTCACTATAGGGTTCAAATCTAGACCGTGACCAGGCCAAAACATGAGCCTTACACAAGCCACGTCTTGATTGTCTTGCTGAAAAAATATCATCTGATCATTCCTCTTTAGATAACAACTTTTCATTTGTGGGAAGCAAGCATTCTGCAATATTCTCATGTACTCCAAAGCATTAAATGACTTTTCACAGTGAATTAGCTCACCAATACCAGCAGCTAAAAAGGCTCCCCACACAAAGGCATCTCTTCCTCCATGCTTCACTGTGGTAGAGATGCATTTACTATTATATTTCTCAACAGATTTTCAAAGACGTGGCTCTGAAGCATCACCATGCAACTCGTATTTCATTGTGATTCATCACCCCACACACAACTTCCCATATTCTGCTAAAAACCTCATTCTGTCTTTGATGTTTTTCTGAGACAGCAATGGCTTTTTAAAGGGTTAGTTCACCCCAAAATGAAAATTCTATCATTAATTACTCACCCTCATGTCGTTCCAAACTTGTAAGACTTTCGTTCATCTTCGGAATACAAATGAATATCTTTTTGATGAAATCTGAGAGATGTATGGAAGTAAAATAATGCCATATGTTTTTGAAACAAAAAGCATCTTGAATTGCACTACTTGAAAAAAAATATGCATAGCATTAACCGTGTCTGTATTTTAATGCATTGTATTTTTAGGGCTTGCATTTTTATGGGCTGAAATTCAACATGGTTGCATATATAAGCTGTGAATATTTAAATTCAAAACAGTTCACACACATTTTCATTGTTAAAAATTCAATAATGTGTAACTTTAGAGACGGTCCGTCCAATGTCAAGCCAACTTAAATTTGAACCACTTAATTTGTGGACCCTAATTTAAGGACAATAAATAAAATGGACAGAAAATTACCTGCTGAATATTAGAGGTTGTATTTTTAATCAGAATGAATATTTTGCAAGTGAAATCTGAAAGGTGAAATCTGAAAGGTGAATATGGATTATTGAATTTTTTACAATGCAAATGTGTGTGAACTGTTTTGAATTATTTTCAAGTAGTGCAATTCAAGTAGTGCAATTCAAGATGCTTTTTGTTTCAAAAACATATGGCATTATTTTACTTCCATAGAGATGTTTGTCTCTCCATTGATTGCCTTTGCAACTGACACCTTGATGCCTCAAAAAGATCATAAAGAGATCAGAAATCTAATCCATTTGAATTTCCATATGTCCTTTCCATTAATCACGTGTATTATGCAGCATGTTTGAGCTTCAGGAAGAGGTTTGTTCTTGTGCGCTATTCAGGTTCGGTTGAGCTTCTGCTTACGTTCGCTGATCAATGTTTACATGTGAGAAAAAGCCTAAATTAAATCTTTGATTTGTGATCGAGTCTCTTCAGAAAATTTGGACTAAACCGCTCAATTCATATGGATTCGTTTTCTGATCTCTTTATGATCTTTTTGAAGCATCAGAGTGTCAGTTGCAAAGGCAGTCAATGGAGAAATCTCTCAGATTTCATCAAAAAAGATCTTCATTTGTGTTCAGAAGATGAATGAAAGTCTTATGAGTTTGGAACGACATGAGGGTGAGTAATTAATGACAGAATTTTCATTTTGGGGTGAACTAACCCTTTAAGTAGTGCATTTGCTTATATTTCGCTAATTTCCCAAACAATAATTTGTGGTTAAGACAATTACAAACTTAGTGTTTAGCCATTTTGGGCTGGCCACAGGAGAATGAATGTCTTCCCTTCTTATGGAGCTCCTGTGCTCATTAATGCGGGTCTTTAATTGGCTGTTAGTCTTACCAATATATTGTAGGCCACACGGACAACAGATGTGATAAATGACAAAAGTCGAAGAACAAGTAATGGTCTCTCTGAATTTATATGTTTTCCAAGTAGTGGTACTTATAAATGAATTTGTTTTGATGGTGTTTTCACAAGCTGAGCAGATCTTACATGGAAAGAAGCCAATAGAGTGGTCCAAAGTCATGTGTTTGTTCTTCGCAATAAAAGTGTCCGAATTAACCAAATAGTCTCTATTATTTATATAATAATAAAATTTAAATATTATTATTATTATTATTATTATTATGTATATAATAATAACAATAAATAATCATAACAATAATACAATATACTTAATAATAATCAAATAATAATAATAATAATACTTAATAAAAAAAAAAATTTAAAAAAAGGTGACTCACACGCACCCGGCCATCCACGTGATTCATCAGTCCAGCCCACCTTCTTCCATTGCTCCATGGTCCAGTTCTGATGCTCACATGCCCACTGTTGGTGCTTTTGGTAGTGGACAGGGGTCAGTATGGGCACCCTGACTGGTCTCCGGCTATGCAGCCCCATACGCAACAAACTGCGATGCACTGTGTACTCTGACACCTTTCTATCAGAACCAGCATTAACTTCTTGAGCAATTTGAGCTACAGTAGCTCGTCTGTTGGATCGAATCACACGAGTCAGCCTTCGCTCCCTGAGTGCATCAGTGAGCCTTGGCCGCACATGACCGTCGCTGGTTCACCACTGTTCCTTCCTTTGACCACTTCTGATAGATACTGACCACTGCAGACCAGGAACACCCCACAAGAGCTGCAGTTTTGGAGATGCTCTGACCCAGTCGTCTAGCCATCACAATTTGGCCCTTGTCAAACTCGCTCAAAATCCTTACACTTGCCCATTTTTCCTACTTCTAACCTATCAACTTTGAGGATAAAATGTTCACTTGCTGCCTAATATATCCCACCCACTAATCAGTGTTATTCACTTCAACTGTCAGTGGTCATAATGTTGTGCCTGATCGGTGTAATATATATATATATAATATATATATATATATATGTATATGTGTGTGTGTGTGTGTGTGTGTATATATATATATATATATATATATATATATATTTAAATATATATACACACCGATCAGGCACAACATTATTACCACTGACAGTTGAAATATATCAATATATCTATTTCTATATATATATATATATATATATATATATATATATATATATATATCCCACAATACAGAACAGCCTCTCGTACCTTATTGCTTTTATAAAATGGTTACCATACATATATTAAAGCCTAAAATTGTGTATAAATGCAACTTTCATTAAGTAAAATCACTAAAAGCCTTCCTTCCGAAGTTACATTATTACACCATTAGATGGCGGTAAAGACTGTCTTTATGAGTGAGTCACTCAGTCAATATGTAGAGAGGACTTTTATATTGAAAGGACTAAAACTTGTGAACACAAAACAAGACACAACTGACAAATGCGTTGACTAGTACTGTCAGTGTCAGGGTGCGGGAAAACCCATTAACTGTTAAAAGGACAATATATCGCAGCAGACATTCAAACTGATTTTTTTTTATTATGGACATATGAAGGAAAAGGAAAGGAACCTGAAGAAAAATGCTTAATCTGAATGCAGGTAATACACTTGGTCACTCAATCTCTCTCTCACAGTACTCTTCTGCATAATACAGTGCAATTCAATAAACAATATTAATTGAGAACAAACATGCGTTTGCATTGTGGTTGCTAAGGGTTTTGTCTAGTGATACACAGAACTGTTGGGTGAAGTCATAGCCGTGTTTTACCGTGAATAAATGAGAATCAAGGACTGGAACTAACAGTCTTGTTTAGAGATATATATATATATATATATATATAAACACACACACACACAAATCATTTTTTAATTAATAATAGCACGTAGAGAATCATGTGACGTAATATTATTGTAACATTGTTTACAGACAACAATGGGATTTACAGTTTATCCAGTTTGCTTTAATGAAACTAAAATTAACCCAGCAGATTGTGTTTAAACCCACAGTGCATAAAAGCAGAAAATACCAAGGTAACATACCATATGTTTGTTCTATGCTCTTAAGGGGATCTTGGATTGAAATCACACCAGGGAGGATGCTTGAGTCCTGTCCATATGGGGGAATCAGACATGTGCTTCACATGTGTGAATTAACAGTCTGTCTTTTGCTAGAGTGCAAACATTCACACACCAACATTCACCATTATCTCTCTCTGCATCTCCTGAAGGTGTTGCTGTGCCTGAAATTCCTGCTCTGGAGAAACTGAAGTGGTAGAGATGCTGTTGTCAGGCCTGTTTGATTAAGCAAGGGGCAAATCCTGCTGTCTTAGTTGGGGGTGAAATGTGCTGTTCTGCGATGGGATGTTTCTTCAACCGTTACCTCGTTAAACGTTATTTATTTTTTTACAAAGCAAAGATAATTTTTGTTTGATTCTTTCCTTTATTTCTTCTTTCTTTTGTTCATTATTTTGTTTGTATTGTAAAGATTTTTTTTTATTTGTTCTTTTTTTCATTCATTGTTTTTATATTTAAAGCATTCATCTTTCATTTGATCTTTTTTGTTTTCCTGGTTTTTTTTTGTTCTTTTACTTTCATCAATCATTTGTCCCTTTCTTTTGTTTTGTTTTTTCTTGCTTTTGTTCTGTGTGAATATCATGGAAGAGGGATCTTTTCTGTGTTCATTCTTTCATTCTTTTCATTATTCTGTCATTTGTTGTTTTTCTTCTCATCTACATCTCTCTCCAAGACTGATTGACTCAGAGGGAGCTGAGAAGTGGAGTGCAGTGTGCTGTTGAGTGAATTCCCTCGTTTCTTCTGACAGCAGGAAGTTAATGACCCACATTAGATAACAGCCGTGAGGCGATTATAGGCCTGGGCTGTTCGAGCGGCTCAAGGTGTTAATGTAAGCACTAAAGCTGGTTTGCTGTTGGGCAGGCTCAAGCCGGGGCTGGAGTCGAAGTTGTGTTGTAGCCGTGTGTACTCAGGCTCTGCTGGGAGCGGTGCAGGTGTTAATGTGGATGGAGAGTCGGGTGTCAGAGCTCAATCTAAACAGATGTGTGTTTTTTCTGAGTCAGAACAAAGCAGAATGCTTTACCCCAGAGCAATGCCGCCCGAGGAGAAAGAATGAGAGCTAAAGGGAGCGAGAGAGAGAAACAAAGAGAATGAGGGAGATGGAAGGAGAGAGGGACAGGTTAGGATAAAATGAGAGAGATAAAAAAAGAAGCCCAAGTGCTGCTGCAATTAGAGGAAGAGAGTTGCTTGGACACAGGGGGCTGGATGTCGCAGACAGGGACAGTTCGTGTAAGTGTGATGGAACTGAGTACTTTACGAGCCTTGTGGGTAATTTATCGCTCTGATGATGCCCAAGCAAATGCTTTTACCCCAGCGGGTTAGCCTGGTAAACCACACAGCTCTCCCTTTGTTAGCTCATGAATTGCTCCTATTAAATCGTGCCCCTATGTCTCTCTCTGTCTCTCTATGTGCGCACTTCTTTTTTTTAAGCACAGAGTTACTTTGAAAAGATCCATATCTATCTATCTATCTATCTGCACTGTAACCCTAACGATCAAAATACTTAATTGGTTTGAGTAGGACAAATTTAAATTGAACAAATTAGTTCTGTTAAATTAACTGTTATGAGTACTTAGCACTTTCTTTTTCTTTTGAGTCAACAGCACTGCATATTTCAAGTAAGCTGAACTGTTTCATTGTTTTAAGTTTTATGAACTCATTTCTTTTAATTTAGACTAACTTAAGTTTAACTGAGACTGGGCTGGGATTTCTATTTCCCAGCATGCTTTGCACATGGCACTCGAAAGGGAGAGTAAATGCTAAAATTAAGTGTTATATAATGTTTGTTTGTTTTTTGTGCAAAATTAATGGGAAGAGAAATTTAGTAGTGATTAATGTTTTGGTATGCTAATTTAGAAGAGTTTCTGTTAATGTGGGTTTTTTGGAGAGTTACCATCATGGTGACAAGTGGCGCATGCTGGAAAGCAGGTAAGTTACATGTTTTAAGTTGCTGTACTCATTCAGTAAGTGTTATACTGTGCTATTGTTAACATGTTAGCAAATTAACAAGTTGGCATTTTCTGAATATTCTTATTAGGGTTTACAGTGAAGTAAATAACTCAAAATAAAAAAGTTAATTAACTAAAGCTTTTATGTTAATTGCTACCAAAATGTATGAGTTAGTTAACTCAGTACTTCAAGTTAGGAGCAATTAACATGCATGAGTACTACAAACTAAAAACTTGATAGTTCTGCTTAAAATTGGGAACATCATAACTCAAAAAATTTGAAGTAACTGATTACCTCAATTTTTTTGAGTTAGCACAACTTATTCGGGTTTATAGTGTGTCTATCAGTCAGTCGGTCAGTTTGTCTTTCTATCTGTCAACAAGTGTCTATTCTTTTTTTTTAAGTGTATTTTTTACTTTTTCTACACTTTTACTAATGTCACTATTGTCACAGCAATGGCAAGGTATACACGGGGGAAATAATAATGTACAGAATTTCTGATATTATGGTGAAAAGTAAAAAGTAACATGTTATTTTAAGCATTAATTTTAATGAATATTTGAATTTCATAACATTAACTCAAGTACTATCTCGGATCGACTCTAAATTTGATTCTGCCATCCTCTCTAACCTTTACGGTCATTTGTTGCTTATCCTGTTTAGTGTGACCCCAACAGGTCATCTGATATACTCTCCCTATTTAAACAAGTTTGAACCAGAGTTGAATATGAGTACGACTGTGTACTCCTGGATAAATGAAATATTCAGCAGCTGAATGACTTTACAGGGTTTTTCGACATTCATCTATAAACAGAATCATAAATGTGTTCATCTTTTGTGTCTTACAGTCAGGGCTCTTGGGTAAAGGTTGTGTTTACTGCTTTCTGAACAAGCATTTGAGGAACAACTGAAAAAGATCCTCAGGTTCAAGTTATACCTTCAAAATACGTTCAGTAACCTGCAGAAATCACTTCTTTCATAGCCATGAGATTCTAGTCTACAGATTTGTAATATTATGAACTGTGTTCGTAGAACTTTCCTCTCAAATATTTTCATCTCAGGGTCAGTGACTCTGAATGAATATAAAACCGCTGAGATGCTTTTGTACAAATGCCTTGTTATATATATATATTTATATGAATCATGTTCAGTCTCTTGTACGTTACGTGTGCACGAGTGCGAGCACGAGCAATAAGTCACTGGCTGCAGTTCACTGAACGGCCACCAGTGTCGCTAATAACAAGGGTTTCCAAATTCTACATACAGTAGGTAGTCAAACAAAATGCCTATTATCGCCACAAGTAATGCCGCCGCAAGGCCGCAGCGTTAAATCCAACCCAGTGACACGTGACACTTGTCGTGAAATCACCACCAGGTGGCGCAAAGGGACGGTTTGCACCATTGTGTAAGGCTGCTGTGACATTTGTACTTTAAATGAAGATAAAATAACGAAATAAATTACTGGTAATAATAATAATAATAATATTAATAATAATAATATAACATTTAATCTCGGCTAATTATATAAGTGCATATGTTCCAGCTATTTAAATAGCCTACAGTTAGAATGAAATATTACAGTGACGGCAGACAAAACGTTTGAAACTACATTTAATAATTCACTGATGTATATCAACAGATAGGCATGCACCGCTTTCCCCATAAAACATAAACCGTGTTAGCAAAAAATCTGCTGTTTCTGCAAAATGCAGCGCAATCCCTGATCAAGATTTGAACGGCCCTCTTGCACTTCAATAAACATAGAGGAATGAAGAGCGCTCCTCTTTCGTGTGCACGGACGTGCTGTTACTGCTAGAAAAGAGAACTTTTGTTTTATGTGTTATGTGTAGCCTATATAATTTGCGGCGACAAAAAGTTGCTAGAATTACAACATTTAAATATTTAACCAACAGTTATTCTTTAAAAATGAGAAGAAGACAAAAAAAAAAAAAAAAAAAAAAATAGGGAGGCAGATGTTTATAGTGTTTTGAATTATGGATGTAGAGTTTTGTCAGTTTTTTTGGAGCAGATTCCACAGTGGGTATCCATTTTTTTTTTTTTTTTCAGTACTGCATTGGCATCAGCTACCCACAGCAGGGAGAATTAAAACCCTTTGTTTTAATTGAAAAATAAAGCCCTATGAAACAAAGAAGCAGGAGAAATGTCAAGATTTAAAGGTTTTCAGACACAGGAGAAGGTCTGCTGAGATAATGTGGCCAAGTATTTGCCTGAGAGCCACAAGGTGACATTTCTAAGTGGCAGCTTTGTTTTTCTGGTCACTGCTGGACATATTTAAACAAGAATATTAAGAAGCAGAATAATTATTTGATTTCACCCAAAGCAACAAATCAAGCTGTTTAAGCCCTAAATCATTTTTAGACTCATATATGATTTGTTTACCTCTGCTGGAGTATCAGTGAATTAAAAATAAAATGTTTAAATTTTTTTTCTTGTTTGAAAAAGTTTCTTGGTTTCTTGGAATTAAAAGAAACCCTGCAAGTATAAAAATGTCATGTTCTTACATATAGATCTTTTAATAGGTTATTCAGAGCACAGTGCTGTGATTAATAAAAGCTTTACGTGGGCATGCATAATTATCGATGTGACTTGATTATAGTCCGGAGAGGTTGTGCATGTACAAGAAGAAATGGATAACAAGGGTAGAAATCTAGCATTGATTTTTATGTATGAAAGTGAATAAACCTTTCCATGTACATTGATTGAAAAAAAAAAAAAAACAGTTTGAATGGATAATCAGGTTTTGTTTATTTGATTTTTGCTTGCAAAAAATCCCCATACTAACTCATTTAGACTGTATTTTTCCATTTAAGACATCTTAATTTGTGAAGATAAAGGTAAAGATGTTTTGTTGCTGTGTTTTTCATGTTGTCTAGTCGTTCCTGCGAGAGACCCAGAACAGTGACTGATGTGTGATTAATTGACAATGAATAAAGGAGAACAGAATAAATAACATCAAATGGTTTTGTCTGTACACACACATCCACAGACAAAACAAAAAACAAATGCAGGTGGGTCTGACAAATGTTGTACTGTGTCTCTCAGATGCAGGAAAGATGTTTATTAGTTTCTCAGATTATCAAGACTTCATTCATTTCATTATTTCCACAAGTAAAACGAACAAAAAACAAGGAACAAAGAATTTTGCATAAAGAAAATAAAGAACCATAATTTATTTTGCATTGTGACATTATTTTAATGACAATTAAACATATTTCAACCCAAATTCTTGTTACCATAATGAATGTTTCAGTATTCTCAATGGTAATTTTTTTTTATTAGATATTGTATCAATAATGTAAGTACTGCAATAAAAATGCAATCAACAAATTAGGCACAGCAACAAGTAATACTATGATATATAAATACCATATTAGATGACACTTTATAATAAGTATAGTGTAATAAAGTATTTACAAATCATTTGCAAACTATAGTTTATTAGTTTATAAACTGTAGTTCAATCATGACAACTCTCGGAAGATTTTTATCTTGGTAATGGATATGGCAGTGTTAATGTATTTGGTCTTGGCGGAATAGATCTGCTACGCTGCTGCTGCTGTAGATTATAGCTATTGTTGTAGATTATTGCTGCTGCTGCAGAGCAAGTACAGGAACTTGCTACTGCCAATACATATGCCGATACGCTGCTGCGAGTAAGACATAGTGCTACTGCACAAATAGCATATCAATAACCCATGGCAGATCTATACAGGTGGAGCTGGGGAAGGTGGAGGGTTTTAGAGGAACTCTGAAGCGTGCTGCAAACTGCTATAGTGAATGTAACAAACCAATTAAACGTGAGCAACAAGCTCATTGGCTGCAAAAGTGACATGAACCAATCACCTTGTGCCAAGTAGTTAATGCTGTAATTACCATCAGCTTGTGTTAAGACCCATCAGCCTGCGCCATCTAGAGTTTCATGACTTAACTATGTATTTAATACGTTCATTATAATTAATTATTAATTCATGTCTAATAACGGTTGGTTTAAAGCATTTAAAGGGAAAGTTCACCTCAAAATGAAAATTATGTCATTAATTACTCACCCTCATGTCGTTCCAAACTCGTAAGACTTTCGTTCATCTTCGGAACACAAATGAAGATCTTTTTGATGAAATCTGAGAGCTGTCTGTCCCTCCATTGACTGCCTTTGCAACTACCACTTTGACGCTTTAAAAACTTCATAAAGAGATCGGAAAACTAATCCATGTGAATCGAGCGGTTTAGTCCAAATGCTCTGAAGAGACTCGATCGCTTTTTATGATGAAAATAGACTGTCCTCCTCCAAAAAACGACCCTATAGGTCGTTTTTTCAAGCACCTTATTACGACCTATATATGTTTTAAAGTCATGCGCCCTCTAGCTGGTGTAAAAATAATGACAGTGTCGTGTTACGTCTGTCGTCATGAAATGATGTATGACTGTTGTTACCAATTTCTATCCATTGCTGTATGGATTCTCATCAGTAGATCAGTTTCATGTCCATCGTGTTTGGAGCAAAGAGCAACTTCAGTAAGGATTAATTATATCTTTATTCAAGGTGGACTTTGCTGATATGATATAATTCTTGCTCAGTAGTTATGTGTTTACATGTCCAGATGAAAAGTAAAGAGATTTTTGTTCTTTGTAGTAAATCCTGACTTTACTGAGTACATGGAATTAAATTTCTGTTTTATATGTTTCATGGTGTTTGAAATCATCATGAGCTGGAAACATCCCAACAACATCAAGTAACACATTTTATAAAATTTTTGTCTAGTGAAGGTGAGCGAGAAAGAGATTGCTGAGTATAAATCAGGAAAAAGACATTTAAGGTGATGTCCTAAAGGAGTCCCCCGGCTAACAGCTGTTACGCATGAGTGAGAAAAACAAATTAAAGGCCAGATATTGTGCATTTCACATTTAATAGGGTTTTCTTTTACTATGAAACAGTGGCAAACCCATACATGAACACTGGCTCTGCAGACATTTGTACAGGCAGACCACATAGAGGTTTTTGTAATGCTAATTTTACTTTTAATTTGTGCAGATTTATCATGCTTTGCAGTATACATGTACTGTAAGTCTGCCAAATGGCTTTTCAGGTTTATCCTGTGTTATTACTGTGTGCCTTACAATACTTTATTTCATAAAATGCATTGAGATTAGCTTGTCAGCTCAGAGTATACATATTTAAGCTGTATTTCCTCTTATCTAAAGCTCAAATATTGGGTCCAATATTATTTTTTGAACCTTCTTTAAGAAGGTAATGTATGTAGGTATGCACACAAACAGACATGCACATTTATGAAAAATCCTAATAAAATAGCCCTTTGTGTGCTGTTTAAATCCCTATTCGCCATTTTATCTATTTTAAGCTTAGTATTATTACTACATATGAGGTTTCTTTAGTAATGACTAATAGCTATGGCCATTTTAAATTGCTTGATCTCTACTCTTCACTAAAAGTAATCTAAAATCAGTTTTTCTTATTTATTACTTCTCATTGTAGATGCAAACTGGATAATTTTGTTGTTGCCAAAAAGTCAAGGTGAAGTGTGTAATTGAAGTTTTAAAGTTAATTTAGCTTTTTACAAACAAATTAACTTCAAACATAATGGTTGCTTCCAAACAGGTTTTTCAAACACCATTGTTTTTCAACTCCCCCAAGTCTGTTATGTTGATGCGAAAGCCTTTGATGTGTTTTCTGTGTGTGTTCGTTGTCTGTGGTGCTGAAATATACCACTGTTATCTGTTTTCCATCACATGCACATTATTTACGTAGAAAATGGGCTTTACAAAACAACATGATTGAAGTGCCATTCAGTAAAAGCATGGTTAGGCATGTTATTTCTCTGGTTGTCTCGTCAGCCTTTGTTTGTGCTAAGCACTTTAATCTGTTCAGGCATCTGTTTTTCTCTTATTTACAAATTTACAATCACAGGAGGCTAATCATGATGATGTTTTCTAGCATGCTAAAAGCAAAGTGTTGGCAATGTCAATATCAGACTGACGCTTCTTGTGTTTCGAAGTACAACTATAATCAAGGGTTTTTGTTTGTAGTGTAATTGTTAAATTGTAAAACATCACTGGCCATTTGTTTTTGGGTTGCATAGTTAAGAATAAAATATCATTATTGTTTTAAATTATTGTAAAAATAATTTTTCACCAAAACCGTGGCCCATGAAATTTGCTTTCGCAACTTTAACACATTAAGAATAGCATACTCTAAAGGTGATGATACACGTGGCAACTTTTTGAGCAATGTTGCTGAGCAATGTTGCTGTCAACGGGCAACCTGATGAGACACAGGGCAACTAATTAGGGCAACGGACAGTTGGCAGCAACGAATCAGAGAGGAGCAAATCTATTGCCAACCCACTAAATACTTTATTATAAACACTTGTTAGGCACTTTATTTCAACTTTTCAATTATTTTCTTCGTTTTTATTAAATATAAATGCCTTTCCGATCTGATTTGTGATAAGAAAAGGGAGAAGAGCGAGTTTGTCAAAAGGCAGATTCGAACCCACGTCAGTTGCGTCAAAAGCTCACACACCATACACTCTACAGCCTACACCACTAAAGACATTAAACAGAATGTGTCTTTTTAGTATTTAACTGAAAACATTCAATGGCTAAATTACAGCCAACGCACATTAAATTGGACACCTGTTGGTATTTTAAGCATTAAATGAGGTAAATTCCCTGTTTTGGGTTTACACATGACAACTTACCAGCGTAAAAAGATACAAGTTCACTTTCCTTTTCTTCGCTTCACTGCCGCCGAGAGGCCGATCATCTTCTTTGAATTTTTCTGAAATCTTCAAGCTGGTCACATGATCGGCTGCTAGCATTCTGATTGGAGGATCTCAAAAAATTGCCCACGACCGATCTAAAGTATCCAGATATAAATTGGTTGCTCATTCTCAATGAGAAAGTGCCCAAGCAACATTGCTCAAAACGTTGCACCGTGTATCATCACCTTAAGCGTGGTGTAGGCAGACGACAGGACGAGGATGAAGAATACGCAATTAACTTTATTAAAAGATTAAAAACCGTAACCAAACTTAGTGCAACGACAATGAGAACTGAATGGCAGATAAATTCACAGGGAAACAAGGATAATGAATGACATATCAGTAACCATAATAATCATATCAGTAACCATAATGACAAACTCAGGCGGGAACTAGAACAAAGGAAACATGTGACTGAGGGTGATGATACACGTGGCAACTTTTTGAGCAATGTGGAGACCTTTTTCAAAAACTTGCACTTTGAAACCTGTTTTCAAAAGTTTGCGTTTTCAGGCCACCAAAAATGCCGTTGTCGTGTAAATGAACGGACAAAACGCATAAAAAGTTTTCCGTTTTTAGTTGAAAACGGTGTCGGGTAAACAGCCCCTGAAGGTAAACAAACTAAAAGTCCATGACAATGAAACTAACCCTGCGTCCCAATGTCCGTACTATCCATCCTAAATAGTATGTGAGATTAAAATAAGTGTGTCCCGAAGTATAGTATGTTGAAAAGAGTATGCCAAAAGTCTCCGGATGGTCTACTATTTCCGGTAGATTTTCGAAATGTGGATCCAAGCACACTATAAAGGCTAATATTGCCCACAACCCACTGCGCTTTGGATGATGATTCCATATGTCTATGGAGGATTCAGTTCAGAACTACAAACATGAGTAAAAAGTGTTAAAAAAACTACAAAACATGGCGGACATGCGCGACCGACACTGAGAGGTTTGAGTGACTAATAATCAGTTCAACTTGATAGAAAATATTTATTTAGTGTTATCTGTTATATTTCATCTGCAATACCAATATGGACTTTTATAAAGATCCGATTGGCCATTAACTTTTAAATGCATCACTATGCATTAATATGAGGAGAGTTCTGCACATGAAAGATCAGCGTGGTACTGCATTTCTCTCCGATACGGTAGGAAATTAGCTAAATGAAGTGTGGAGGATGTAAGATAATTGACAGGCCAGTTTACTGTGACAGGATGCGACAGAGAGCAAAGACGCAATTGTATGACGTGACAGTATGTCCCAAAGCTTGTCTACTCTTTTGCTACACACTCAAAAGTATGTACTTTTTGTTCACAGGAAGCGTACATACTTTTAGGGCGTAATATAAGTAGGCGAATTGGGATGCAGCATTAGACAAAAATGGCTGCATATATGTTACACATAGCATACTACTTTATTTATATTTCTATTTCTGTAGTTTGCAGTAAGTATACAGTACTGAGAAATATTTGTGCATAAAATATGCATAAAGTATTGAAAATTTTCAGTATGCATGGAAAATGCAGATGGCTTTTTTTTTTTTTTTTTTTGACGGAGCACGCTACATGGAATATTGTTTCCCACAATGCAATGTGCTCAACCTGACTATCTGTTTCGAGTGTGATGAATAAGTAATGATATGAGGTCATGTGATGAAAGTGTTTTGTTGTAGCATATTGTGATCTTCATTTTTTTTGTTAATTTAATTTTATTTTTTTTTATTTTGTGCATAATGAGCAGTATTAACATAGCTCATGTCAGCTTACAAAGTCAGTCTCCATTAAGGAATCTGGGGTCCTTGTCAAGATGGTGATTAGTTCATGTATCTAAACTCGCAGAGCTCAAATCTGCAACCCAGATCATAACCCTACAATAGATTTTTTAATACTTACTTTTCCCAATCACGTATTTGTCCATCTGTACATAACCCAAAAGGGAGATCCAACAGTCATAGCGAAAAGCCTGAAGTAGAACTGAGGATCAGTGTCTTGCTCAAGGGTGGAACAGATATAATGAAGGACAGAATCAAGTGATCTGTCTGCTGCTGGTACTGGAACAAATGATTTTGGTTGACATTTGAGTTCTATCTAACCTCGTGTCCTACTACAAGGATATCTTTCAATCATACGTGCTTGTACGGAGGGAATCATGTGTGTTTGTGGTGCTGATGTTGAGAGGTCAATGAGTTATACGGAACATCCTCGAGCTATTCTCCCCTCTCTCTATCACAGACTCTCCCTCTCTCTTATTTCCACTCTCACTTTCTGCCCTCTACCCTTCTCTATCTCTCTGTCTCTCTCTAGAGAACTGCCTCAACATTTCTCCTCTAGTCATTGCATTTCCTTCACTGCTGCTATTTTCTCTCCAAAGATGTTATTGAAGGTAGCATATTTAATAAGATGAGAATGAAAAGGAGGATGTTAGCAATGAGTGAAACATTTCCAACCCATGTTTTCCATAATTTATCAAGATTGATTGATTGATTTGACAGCAAAGCTGAATTTTCAGCATCATTACTCCAGACTTCAGTGTCACATGATCCTTCAAAAATCATTCTAATATGCTGGTTTGATGCTAAAGAAACATGTTTTAACTTTTCCTGGACTTCCAATCTTAAAATATGAAAATTATAAAATTATTATTATTATTATTATTGATAAAAAATGATTATGTGAAAAGCATACATGAAATATGACTAATTTCTAGTGGCCAAAAGTGCCATAGAACCCCAGACTAACATTCCATTCATTTAGCTTTTCTTTCTCCTCCTGCTCTTTCCTTTCAGTCCTTTTCCCTATATTAGATCCCCTTCTCTTTCTCTGTTCTCCTCAGATTGCTCTCTCCTCCCTGGTTGTCCTACATTAATACTGCTCTCCTTTCGCCTCATCTCTTATTTCTCAAATCGTCCTCGTCCTCTCCCCTTTCTCATCTGCTCGTCTCATTTCCTCTTCTCCCCTATTCATAATGCAACTTTCATTTTTCTTTCTTTTTCCTCTTTTCATTTTCTGTTCATTTTTAGCATGCCTATTTCTATCCATCCTTCATGGCCCTCTTTGTTTTCATTCCTCATACCTTTCCGGCCCCTCATTCCGTATTCCATGCTTCCACCTTTCCTACTTTTAGTTCTCATTCTCTGTTCTTGTCTCAGGGTGGCATTCTTTCCTCTAATCACTTTCACACTCCATTGATCTTCTCTCTCTGCTGAAGTCGCTCTGACCCTCATGTACCATGTGTCAGTGTGACCGTACAGGTTGAACTCACAGGATGACGCGTAAACCCTTCCTATTCTCAATAACAACATTTTGAAAATAGATTCATGTTGAGTTTTGTTGTGTTTGGTGCCAAAACCCTGTGGCTCTGGGTCTCCTTGCAATAACACATCAGTCATTTAATGAGATGCATTTGAATTTGAATAACACTTCAGTTGAACCCGGTTTAGATAATTCTTATTGGTTGAGCCAATAAGCGTATAGTCAAGCTAATGAAATGTATATTAAAGGGTTAGTTCACCCAAAAATGAAAATTCTGTCATTAATTACTCACCCTCATGTCGTTCCACACCCGTAAGACCTTCATTTATCTTCAGAACACAAATTACGATATTTTTGATGAAATCCAATTGCTCAGTGAGGCCTGCATTGAGAACATTAATTTAGACTTTCAAACGCCCAGAAAGGTACTAAAGACGTATTTAAAACAGTTCATGTGATTACAGTAGTTCAACCTTAATGTTATGAAGCGACGAGAATACTTTTTGTGCACCAAAAAAACAAAATAACGACTTTATTCAACAATATCTAGTGATGGGCGATTTCAAAACACTGCTTCATGAAGCTTCGAAGCTTTACAAATCTTTCGTTTCAAATCAGTGGTTTGGAGCTTGTATCAAATGATCTTAAACTGCCAAAGTCACGTGATTTCAGTAAACGAGGCTTCGTTACGTCAAAAGTGTCGAAATTTCAATGATTCAAATGACTTTGGCAGTCCTCTGAACCACTGATTTGAAACAAAAGATTCGCAAAGCTTCGAAACTTCATGAAGCAGTGTTTTGAAATCGCCCTTCCCTAGATATTGTTGAATAAAGTCATTATTTTGTTTTTTTGGCACACAAAAAGTATTCTTGTCGCTTCATAACATTAAGGTTGAACCATTGTAGTCACATGAACTGTTAAATATGTTTTTAGTACCTTTCTGGGCGTTTGAAAGTCTAAGTTAACTTGCTCTCAATGCAGGCCTCACTCAGCCATCGGATTATATCAGAAATATCTTAATTTGTGTTCTGAAGATGGACAAAGGTCTTACAGGTGTGGAACGACATGAGGGTGAGTAATTAATGACAGAATTTTCATTTTTGGGTGAACTAACCCTTTAAGAGTTGTTCATTGTGATCATTAAAAATTAACTGAAATATTTATTGAACATTCAGCAATAATCCACTCAAGGCTGTACATTACAGTGATATAGTGACAATGATTAAGGGTGTCCTCTTTGAACTTTGCGTGAATATGCAGGTATTGTAACTGATATTTGAATATATTTGAAAGAATATATATGGGGAAAGAAAATATAAATACTGTTATTTGGCAAAGATACATTAAATTGACCAAAAGTGACAGTTAAAAGCATTTACGATGATGCAAAAGTTTTCTGTTTCAAATAAATGTTGTTCTTCTGAACTTTCCATTCATCATTGAATCCTGAAAAAAATACATTATGGTTTCCACAAAAAGGATCATGTGACACTGAAGACTGGAGTAATGATGCTGAAAATTAAGCATCATAAGCATCACAGGAATAAATTACATTTGTATGAAAATAATTTAAATTGTAATAATATTTCACAATATTATGGTTCTTACTGTATTTTTGATCAAATAATTGCAGCCTCGGTGAGCATAATTTTCATTAAAAAAAAAAAAAAATCTTACCAACCCCAAACTTGGTTGTACGGTAGTGTTTATATATGTAATATAAAAATATTCACATACACACACACACACACACATATAAAAACATAAAAACATACCATATAATACGTGATGATTCCATGCATCATACTCTGTTTATACTGTATTATCTACAAATACATTGAGAGCTTGAAGTTCATTAAAAATAGTAAATTATATATACTGGCTTCAAGTAAAGTATTGCTGAGCTTTGCTCTTATGGACTTGCTTTCTGCTTAGATTTATGATAGGCAAATATTTTCAGATCCAGCTGTGTCATTTTATAACCATCAAAAGTTTATTTTACGCTGCCACTGAACAAACACCCTCTCCAACTTTAAATGAGAAGTGGATCTAGTGTGATGATTTTAGATGAGGCTGATGCAGCGCGCGCCTGACTTTATGAATGCATTTGCATCTCAATCATCCGTGATGCGAGGACATTTCTGTGTGGATTGTGTGTCCCTGTCCATCAATATGCCGCTAGTCAGCTGGAGAGAAAGAAGAAAAATCAACTCTGCATCTACTCGGGGCGGGAGAGCTAGATAGAGAGGATGAGAGAGGGAAAAATAGTGAGCAAGGACAACAAGAGATTTAATTAGATAATGACATGTTGCTGCGGTATCTTTACTGTCAAAAAGCCGGTCTTTTGTTGGACGTGGGCAAATAGCAGCTGTGGATGTGGAGTTCCACTGTGTTTTACATGCCATCCTGGAGCTCTGCCAGAGACCATTAGATTCCCCTCTGTGTGCTCGGCATTAAGCAGAGGAGTCCAGACTCAGGATGAGGAGAAGCTCTCTGAAGAGGAAGGTCACAGTCGTCAGTCATTGAGCCTCTGCCTGATTAGTAATCACAGGGCACCTTCTCTGCACTTCCCCCTCTATAGTCTCTCTCTTTCTGTGTGTGTGCCACAGATGCTCTAATTGTCCAGTCTGTTTAATCAGAGCTTGATTCTTTGGCTGGATCAACCTCATCCAACCAGTCCGCCTTCAAAGGACGCACACAGGTGGCTGGAATTATTAAGGCATTATATAAGTAATTTGAGGACAATATAAAGACCTTCTGACCTTTAGATGTGCATGTAATATGGTAATAAGAAAGCAAAGAAAAGCCACTGCTGTCTGTCTGTCGCTGGTTGTGTGGTTTCGTAAAGTCAACACTTTGGGAAATTATTTTTTCCTTTTCTGTTTTTTTTTTTTTTCTTCTTTCATTTTAAATATATAAAATATCTGTTTATATACACGGATCAGGCATAACATGTGAAGTGAATAACACTGATAATCTCTTCATCACGGCACCTGTTAGTGGGTGGGATATATTCGGCAGCAAGTGAGCATTTTGTCCTCAAAGTTGATAGGTTAGAAGTAGGAAAAATGGGCAAGTGTAAGGAGTTTGAGCAAGTTTGACAAGGGCCAAATTGTGATGGCTAGATGACTGGGTCAGAGCATCTCCAAAAGTGCAGCTCTTGTGGGGTGTTCCCGGTCTGCAGTGGTCAGTATCTATCAAAAGTGCTCCAAGGAAGGAACAGTGGTGAACCGGCGACAGGGTCATGGGCGGCCAAGGCTCATTGATGCACATGGGGAGCGAAGGCTGGCCAGTGTGGTCCAATCCAATAGACGAGCTACTGTAGCTCAAATTGCTCGAGAAGTTAATAC
Organism: Ctenopharyngodon idella; assembly: GCF_019924925.1. Lineage (NCBI taxonomy): Eukaryota > Metazoa > Chordata > Actinopteri > Cypriniformes > Xenocyprididae > Ctenopharyngodon > Ctenopharyngodon idella. The sequence continues at coordinate 28,565,911 of NC_067236.1, forward strand.
TGGTTCTGATAGAAAGGTGTCAGAATACACAGTGCATCGCAGTTAGTTGCGTATGGGGCTGCATAGCTGCAGACCAGTCAGGGTGCTCATGTTGACCCTGTCCACCGCAGAAAGCCCCAACAGTGGGCACATGAGCATCAGAACTGGACCACGGAGCAATGGAAGAAGGTGGCCTGGTCTGATGAATCATGTTTTCTTTTACATCACGTGGATGGCCAGGTGCGTGTGCATCGCTTACCTGAGGAACACATGGCACCAGGATGCACTATGGGAAGAAGGCAAGCCAGCGGAGCCAGTGTGAAGCTTTGTGCAATGTTCTGCTGGGAAACCTTGGGTCCTGCCATCCAGGTGGATGTTACTTTGACACGTACCACCTACCTAAGCATTGCTGCAGACCATGTACAACCTTTCATGGAAACAGTATTCCCTGGTGACTGTGGCCTCTTTCAGCAGGATAATGCGCCGTGCCACAAAGCAAAAATGGTTCAGGAAGTTGAGTTGAGTTGTTGATTTGGCCTCCAAATTCCCCAGATCTCAATCCAATCGAGCATCTGTGGGATGTGCTGAACAAATAAGTCAACTTACAAGTCAAACAAGCAACTTACAGGACTTTAAGGATCTGCTGCTAACATCTTGGTTCCAGATACCACAGCACACCTTCAGGGGTCTAGTGGAGTCCATGCCTCGACGGGTCAGGGCTGTTTTGGCAGCAAAAGGTGGTCCAACACAATATTAGGAAGGTGGTCATAATGTTATGCCTGATCGGTGTATACACTGCTGTTCAAAGTTTTGGGTTGGTACATTTTTTTATGTTTTTTAAATAAGTATGTTATGCTCAACAAGGCTTCATTTATTTAATCAAAAAACAAACAAGTAATATTGTAAAATATTATTACAATATAAAGGTGCATTAAGCAATTTCTGAGAAACATTGTTGATCACTGCAGAAGTTTGAAATCAGTCCAAAGAAATACACCCCTCCCTTCATTGCTCCGCCTTCCAAAATGCTTGAACACACAATGAAAGAGTGGATGTCTCTTTATCATAGCTAAAGAAGAGCAAAATAATGTTTCGTGAAATATAAAGTGAATATGATGCTCACACTCTCTCCTCCCCCACCATTAGTGGATATGCCCCCTACTGCTCATAGGCTGCAAGTGTGTTGTAGTGCTCGGTCCGATCCACTTTCAACAGTTTTCTATTTTAAAATATTTTAATATGTAATTTATTCCTGTGATGTCAAAGTTGAATTTTCAGCATCATTACTCCAGTCTTCAGGGTCACATGATCCTTCAGAAATCATTCTAATATGCTGATTGGCTGCTCAAGAAACATTTTGTATTATTATCAATGTTGAAAACAGTTGTGCTGCTTAATATTTTTGTGGACCATTTTCAGGATTCTTTGTTGAATAGAAAGTTTAAAAGACCAATGTTTATTTGAAATATAATTTTTACATTATAAATGTCTCCATTGCCACTTTTGATACACTGAATGCATCCTTACTAAATAAAAGTATTATTTATTTCTGACTCTAAACTTTTGAACTTTTGAATAGTGTGCATGCTACTGAACACTTGAACAAAGTTTACTCCTGACATCTGTTATTATCTTTTTAAAAGTCTTTGCTTAAAGTTGCTGTGATAGATTTTCTGTCCCACTTCTTTTTAAAAGTACAAAAAATAAATAAAGAATGCCACAAGAACATTAATGAGATCATTAATGAGAGCATAACACCCATGTGAAGGCTGAATATAAAGTACACATAAAGAGAAATGTCTTGCAGCTTTGTTTATGTCTCAGGCTGAGTTGAATGATGACGACTATACAGATGGCAATTAAGCTGTATTGTTATTGCATTTCGTTAGCTTTGTTTGGTAACACATACCAGCCAAAAATATTTGGAATTATCACTGGGTGCTTTTTATTCTTAACGCATGTTAAAGGGCACAATTGGTTTATTTGGAGAATTTACATACACAGACAAAATTTGGATCTTAAAATAGTGCATAATAAGGCAAAGAATGTGTATTAATAAAGATAAATGGTCAATTCAGATTTCATGTTGACTTTGCACACCACCAAGATGCCTTCGATGGCTGTGGCTTTTCACATTTTTTATTTTTTTTTGTATTTGGCTGCATTTGTCTTGAAGTTGTAAATATTAGATTAATGCTTTTGCTTAGTGTGATATTTGAGCAATAGCAATAGCTGTGCGATATGTCTCTATATCATCACTGCTCTGATTCGGCCATAGGTAATCACAGCCATGCTGAAATAGAACCATATCACATGGCTACGAGTGTGATATTGCTTTTATATAACAGTTTGACAGAGCGAATGGATAAACAACACTATTGTGTCCAGTGAATCTGATTGACAGTTGATAATAATTAAGATAATTAGATAATTTATTTGTCCTCGGAAAGGAAATTTGTTTCGACCATGGATGTGTAGAAACACACAAACACAACAACACCATACACATTAACAATCAAAACAATCACAGACATATCACAAAAAACAAAACAAACAAGATCATATAACAAATACGAAAGCATAAGATGACGTCAGTGGCTGATTTTTATGTATTTAAAGCTTGTGTACAGTAGCTATAAGAACAAAACTGGACTCTGACAGTCATTTGTAGAGGGCTAAGTACATAGCCCTGAGGGGCGCCAGTGTTGAGAACAATGGTGGGCGATAATGCATTGTCTACCTTTATCACTTGTGGTCTATTAGAAACGGAATTATAAATCCAATGTATTAGTGGTGATGGAACTTGCAGACACTGTAGTTTCTTGATTACCTGATGACACTGAATTGAATTAAAGGTGGAGCTACAGTCAATGAAAAGAAGTCTGACATAATTTCCAGGGATACCCAGGTGTTGAAGAAGACAGAATGCAAGAGAAAAGCCACAGCATCCTCTGTACCTCTCTTCCGCTTATATACAAATTGGAGACAATCTAGAAATGGTGAAACATATGGAAGCATAATGTTTTTGATGAAGAAGTTGTCTCTTTGGGCCCTATCATACATCTGGCGCAATGCGGCGCTAGGCGCAGTGTTTTTTGCTAGCGTCCTGCGCCACGTTGTTTAAATAGCAAATGCATTTGCACCCATTTGTGCGCCTATGCTGGTCTGAAAACGGGGTGTGTTCAGGTGCATTGTTGGTGCGTTGCTATTTTGAGGCAACTGAAATAGACTGCATTGACCAACTGAAACCTGGTCTAAAGTCAATGGCGCAATATTTTTTTGTTATTTAAAGTGAGCGTTAGTAATATGTGTCTATAGATGGGTGCACAACACGTGTACACTCTGCTTATTACACACACACACACACATTGCAACATCACACAAACATGCCAAATAAAAGTAAAAATAAAAGGATTACAATGTAAAAGATTATTATTGTGTGCATAAAGATAAAAATGCTTTGGTGGAATCCAGCTTGTCTCGTAGATGGTCTGCTCGCACTTTTACATTGTATTTGTAATCCAGATCCATTTCCTCGCTAGAGAAGCTTTTCAGTTTTTTCGCTTGCAAATTCTGCCATGTAAATAGCGAATCCGCCATGCCGCGAGTGCAACTGGCTTTTAAAGGGAATGGGAGATGAGACTCTGCATGCATCTCAATCAGCTCCCTAGTTCAGTAGTCAGGGCACTGATCAGGGAGTCGGCCACATTCATTTATACAATATACTGATTCATGACCTAGGAAGCTAGGGAGCTGATTGAGACGCAGTGTCTGATTGGTTTATTGCAAGTTACGCCCAAAACACACCCATTACTCATTAAGAGAATAGGAATAACCCTTTTAGACCATGCGCTGGGCACGCCGACCATTTTTCCCATCGTTAAACTAGCAAAAGTGGATTCGGACACGCCCTAAGTGCACTTGCACCGCTTTAGACCATGAGGTTAGATCGTCTAAATAGGGCCCTATATTTAAAACACAAATGCAGTGAAAGAGAGCAATGAAATCAAAACCAAGAGAAATATTTGCATTTTAATAAGCTTGTCATTTTATCTGTTGCTGTGTGGAAATGTGTGTAAATGTTTGCAGTATGGAGATTTTGCATGTGCAAATTAAACATGTGTCTGCCTAGGGAGCTGATTTTTCTTTGTTGCTGTGTTATGGAAGGGTAATATATCAAAGTGTCCTGTCTCCTATGTGCCAGACAGGTGCTGATTGTAGTTGAAACACAAGTCCCTGCAAGGCATTAAAAGCAGTATGAAAATTCCTTCTGCATTATTCATGCAAGTATTTTAATGCTCTCTCTCCCCTGTTTTCACTTGTTTTTTTTTCTCTCTACATCATTTTTTTCTAGACCTCTTTATAGTCGCACTATATTCCATTTTAACAGGATATAAAGCTCCTGCTTCAAGAATCTTTTTCATAACCAATGTTATCCTGCTCATTGACAGATTTAAGCATACATTTATAGAAATAAGCATAATCAGGGCACAATAAGGATTGTTTTATTCTGCAAGAGATTTGTAATCACCCCACTGAAATTTTGTGTCCCCACCAAAAATGTGGCCCCACCACATTTTTACCATATTTATTAACACACAATGTCTCACGTTGGCCCTCATTATTGATCCGTGATTATGATTACAATTGTTCAGTAGCAGCCTTTGCTATGTTTCACCCCTTTTAATTGAAACGGCCTCACAACAGAAAAACAGCCCTGCCCCCTGCCGCGCCCACACCAGGGTTTAAAAAATTAAAAGTTAAGGGGGTCTTGAGGGGGGTCTTGAGACAAAAATGCCACCAAAATTAATAAAAGTGCCCCCCAAATTCGATATAGAGCAAAAATGTCCTTGTTTGAGTTCTTGTTTTTAATATTTAAAAGCAATACCACACGAGCAATCACTATATTCAAATTTGATATTCATGTTATACAACAGTTCAATAAACAAGAAGTTAATATTAGATGACTAACATTTTAGCATCAGAATATTGTATGCTTGCTCTATATTTCCAACACCATTGCAACACAGTGCGGTGAATAAATCAGTAGTTTTTTAACCAATCGATCTAATGACTGATTCAATGACTCACGACAGGTGTGTTCGACTTGAAGCGATGCTATGCAGACCGATCGGTGTCATCAAAGTACACGATAACGATTAGAGAGCACATGGCTATGCTTTCGAATCGCTCTCACGGTACTTTGATGTCACACACCTAAAGACTTGTTTTTAACTTGAATGAATAAATTATCCATTTTGAATGGTCATTTGACTGAATGATTCAATGACTCACTCGTTAAGACAATGATTTACCGCCACCTACTGGTGGTTTTAGTTTCATATTTAAAAGTATTATTTTAGCAAAGAGGCTGAGAGAGTGATGAAGATTAAATGCTGTTTTCAGTTGTGATTGTAGCAATAGTTCTGGTTAAAGAGATAGAATGCATTTATAAATAGACTATTAAGAGTGAAATATGATATAACATTGTTAAATATAACAGAGATAATAAAGTAGGCCTAATTGCAGTCACATAGTATACGATGTTTGAATTACATTTTACATTTGACTATATTTTTGAAACAGGACTCTGAATTGCAAAGGCTGCCTCTGTAATTCTTTATATTCTGTGACCAGGTCATAACTCTTAAACTTCCAGTTCCATAATAATCCATGATCTGATTTCTGATCTGTCACTGTGTCAATGATGAGACTGTTGAGCAGTGAATGTAAACCTTATTCGATTGCTCATTCAGTGATGGATGTTCCTCAAGGTCTCAGATACAGTTCACATAGTGACTGACAGTCTTCTATATTCAATTATGTGCTCAGGTTTTCAATCCCTGCCATCTGTGACCCTTTTTAATCTTGTCCACAGAGACAAATTCCCCCATGGGATTTCATTCAGCGCAAGTTTGATAACGCGTTCTGTCACTGGTTGGCTTTAGTTGTTCTGTTAGCAGATGAGAGAGAGAGCATAAATTAAGCTAATTTATACAGTTCATTTAATGGAAACATGTCGGGCTTTCTTCTGGTACCGCAAGAAAAGGGCCAACAAGATGAAGCTGTCATTGAAAGGGCTGTGATAGTCTAATCAGAAGGCCTTTTGTGCTTTTGTAGCATTATAGTCTCCCTGCTGTGGCCTTCCCACAAAGAAAAGGCTTTAAAACAATCTCAGACAGAAAATGAAAACGAATTAAATATATAAAAAGGAACTCTTACAGTCTGGCAGCAAGGACAGCCCTTTAGCACTTTCACAAAGTGACCCTTTTGCACATGTATCTGAAGGTAAAGTTGTATAATTAGGAACATTCATAAGCTGACTACATACTGTACTCTCAGAGGTGTCTATACTTAAGGCACAATTTTATGTAGCAGATTATTTTTGTCCGCTCAAGAAAGAGCAGAACTGAAAGACCTCATTTAGCCTTACATAAGTTACCGGCGCTGAGCTGAAAGTACTGTGATTTCAGTGAGACTGCGTGTCAGGCCATGTTCACACAGGGTAGATGGGAACTATTGCGTGACACCACATTCCCACAGTCTTAAACTACCAGCTCTAACTCTAAAGTTAGCCAAAATGTCTGTCAGAGAATAGCCCTCACTATTGGTCCTCCGCAAGCAGCTTTCGTTTTTGTCAAAATTAATAGTGCCGCAATAAAAAGAGGATGGCTGTTGCTGTAGGGCCAATTTTTTGGCACATAATGTGCAAGATATATTATATTTAAATCTTATGAGTGTTGTGTCATTTTAGTAGTACTGGCTTACTAAGAGCAGAATATAATGAAGATAGATGGTGGGAGCTGCACTGTTTGGTATACGCTTGGTTATAGTGTTCTTTTTTCCATAATTTGATGAAATACTGTTGCCATTTTTATCAATAGAAAATGTACAAAGCATTGTCTGCTTTGCACTCGGGGTAATATAACGATCATTGAGCTTGGCTAACTTTTCTGAATAAGGTACTTTAATAAGACTTATTTACATAGAAATGTGTGTTTGTCCTGAAAGCAATGAATTAAACCTGACATTTTTATTGAAATTCACTTTATATTTTTGAGGTTCCAGAGAAACCTGCATATGTAAAATAATAATACTAATTCATACATTCACATATTTTCTCTTCATATTCTAGTATATGTTTGTGTGACCTAATCAAAATGCATGCTGATGTTATTGACTCTATATCCCTCTTTTTTACCATAATGTATATATATATAATATAGAGAATAGGGAACGATTCAGACAGTGTAAATATGATTTCTATTGACACGAATGAAGTCCGTTTTCGCGTTAGTTTCACATGAGCCGCCGCAACGCCAGCAGCACAGTCTGCTTTGGCCTAGAGCAAAGTCCCTTTAAGACAAGTCATTTCACTCGGCGGCCATCTTTGAAACACCTCTCGGGCATCCAAGTGCAGCTCCTATCTCTTTGAATGGGGAAACATCAAATTCTCCAAAGCTGTTTGCCAAGCTTTCGATTAAATTTCATATTTGATATCACCAATGAAATCTGACAACAACTGTCTCATAAATTTTGTTTCTAAATGCTCGAATCATGACAAAAAACTGTATTTTTTCAGGCTGGATCAAGCTAATGCGCATGCGCAGTCCTAAATGCGCGTCTCTTGTGCCTTATTTCGGAGGCGCGCGTCTGACTGTTTCTATAGAAACCGGAGCTTCTAACGGCCGCTGCAGTGACGCAATGACTTTACCAATCGGCGATTGGCTCTTATTTAGAAGGCGGGACTTATTCCGCCATATTGCGCGTTGCACTTTCTCCCATTCAGAACAATAGGAGTGACACGTCTTGTGTTATTCTATAGTCTTTGCCCAGAGACACGAGAGCACAGAGCGAATCATATGCGTGAGTTGGCACAGATCACAAAAGGCATCGGACCCATTTGAATTCTGCACAAAAGGCTGTATAAGTGATATAAAGGACATTATGAGTTAGAGATTATAAGGAAACAGAGGTTTTACAGAGTCTAACGGCTCTGGCCGAGCTGTAACATAAATGAAACGCTATTGGCTATTTTAAAAAAAAAGGGGTGGGGCTGTTCGATATATCGCCCTGTCTTACTGTTTCAGTTGAAATTACATCAACACATTGAATAATGCTGCACGTTCCAACACTCTTCAGTGGGCTTTTAACCCTTTTAAGCGCAAGTTTAAAATATTCTAAGGCCGTGTGTCCACCAAAGCGTTTTTAGCCAGCTGAAAACGCTAGGCGCTCTGCTTAAAACGCCTATCTGTGAGCGCTTGAGAGCGCTTCAGCTGCTGAGACGCTTTGTTGCTATGATACGGAATATCCGCGGCACTGTTACTTGTAACTGATTTCGCAGGTAATTTGTTTCAGACTAAAAATGTCGACACAATGTAGAGTACTTGCTATGTATGTTCGGAGAAAAGCAATATTTATTTCTCATGCATTTTGTTCCGTTCTCTGCTTGTTAATGTTGTACAGCAAGAATGTTGTGACAGTTGGTCGGTGTTCTATTTGTCCCGCCCCTCCTACACTCTGATTGGACGGCTGAATAAAAAGTGACAGTGATGAGCGCAGCGTTTTACTCAAAGTTGAACATTCTTCAACTCGAGGCGACCAGTAAAGAACGCCGAGCTCTCAGCGCTTGAGCGTGAAAAAGACGCTCAGCGCCTCGTTACGCTCCTGGCGTTTAAAAAACGCGGCGCGATTTATTTTTTATTTTTTTATGGCGACTGTTATTTTAGAACATTTGCCCTTATTGTTTCCATGGCGACGCGTCATGCGTGTCACCTATGCTGAATGCAGCCACAAGCTTACACTGTATGACAGATGGATCGCTATTATTTTGTTTTTCCTTTTTTATTTAAAATATTCACAAACTTGCTTACCATGTCATCAACAATCTGATATTTCGATTCTCAAATATGTGTAATCCAATGTGTTTTGTCGTTTAAAAACCTTTATCTTGACCTATAACGCTGATTTACAGCAGGTGAATTCATCAGTTTCTCCCAAAATATATGCAAGTAAGTGGCTGGTGAACTGGAAGAATAATAGAGTAAACGTTATAGTTACTTAGGCCCATTATGTGTGTCTGATATGAATAAATGTCGGCAAATTATACTTTAATGTTATTGCTGCTTCCACTGATGTCTGACATCAGTGTGTATTTTATAAACTCTAAATGTATTGTTTTACCGGTGCTTATGCGTATTTACATGTCTGAAACCTTAAAAAAAAAAAAAAAACATTATGTGGCTGAAAACACTGCATAGTTGTGATATATGACAAGAGCTGAGCGCCTCCGTCTCGCAGCCAAAGCGTGAAAGCACAGTTTGAATCTGGCAGTTATGTGACGTCGCTGAACGTTCTACATCCCATATGTGGGACCGTACACCCAGAGGCACAGAAATAAAAATCCCATATGTGGGACCGTACTGCTCAAAGGGTTAATGTTAAGCGACAGAGCGCGTATCAAACTGCCAAAGTCACGTGATTTCATAAGTGTTTCGAAATTTCAATGGTTCACCGCTGGGGGCGTGACTTTGACAGTTTGATACACACTCTGAACCACTGATTCGAAACAAAAGATTCATAAAGCTTCGAAGCATCATGAAGCAGTGTTTTAAAATCGCACATCACTTGATATTGTTGAATAAAGTCATTATTTTGTTTTTTTGGCGCACAAAAAAGTATTCTCGTCGCTTCATAATATTAAGGTTGAACCACTGTAGTCACATGAACTGTTTTAAATAGGTCTTTAGTAGCTTTCTGGGCATTGAAAGTGTTAACTGTCTTGCTGTCAATGCAGGCCTCACTGAGCCATTGGATTTTATGAAAAATATCTTAATTTGTGGAAGATGAACGAAGGTCTTACGGGTGTAGAACGACATGAGGGTGAGTAATTAATGACACAAATTTCATTTTTGGGTGAACTAACCCTTTAATGTTAATTTTAAAGGGAACAAGTGTGTGTCATTTACAGTTTTCCATTCATATATTCTTTTTACTTATTTATTTAGCTTATTTCCACCAACACGTGTATGAACATAGACGTATGTGTTGTCACAAGTATGTATGCATATGGTATGAGTTTGTGAAAAGCAAAAAATATTAATAGAAAAAAAAAAATCATGGAGGATGATTGAAGCATGTTATGTTGTTTTTGTTTAAAATCTGTTCTCATAAGAGTAGAAAAAGTCATGATGCATCAGCCTGATGCTTTAATTTTGTTTCAGGCACTTTATAGCATGTAAACAGGATATCCTTGAGCTTAACTCTATATTACGGTATACTATTGTGGTTTCATTGATTTCATATACCTTCCCCAGCATGATTCAAAAAGTAAACAGACTGTGGCTGGCCATTTTATGTCTTCCTGGCAATCTCTTCCTGTCTAAGTGGGCAATTCTTAGTCACAGTAAGCTCTAATGCCAACTGCATTCAGACTAGAACAGAGTAAATATAAAGTCAGGTTTCGAATATCACCCCATCTCTTTTGCTGCCAGGTTTGGCCTGCACAGTAATGGAGCTCAGAGAAAATTTGGGGAAGGCAAGAGTTTGAGTGACAGGTCATTAACTGGAACTGAAAAGCTTTCATGTCAGACACACTCTAAAATGAAGTTAAATGCTGAAATGAAGGTTAATAACTACAGCCAAAATGTCCAAAAGCAATGCTTGGACAATGACCAACCCACACAAATCAGGTTTAATTCTTTAGATCTAGAGGTTACTATTTTATTGTTAATGCTGACTGTTGTACTATTGTTGGCTCTCAGTCATTTCTATTCAGTAACAAGCAAACACGAATAAGCTTTTTCAGTGTTAGTAAAATGGCACAGGGATCTCTAATTTGCTGAAATTTGCTTTTAAAATCTACTTATTTACACCATCAGTCAAAGGTTTGGACAACTATTCAGTCTTTGAAATATTGGAATAATATTTTTATTTATTATTATTACTATTCAGTTTGTTATTGTATAGGTTTGATTACGACATATTAATTTATTAATTTATATTTGTATTTCTGTAGCTCAAACAGTAGAACATGGTGCTACTTACACCAAGGTCATTTCCAGGGAAAATGTAAACATTGAATGCAGTTTAAGTCGTTTTGAACTATAAACATCTATATATTGCATAATATCGAATGTAATGTAAATATGTGTTCAAAACTAATTTCAAGCATTTAAGTACAAAAGCCTTTAGATCTAATGTTTTAGATCCAAGATAATGATAAACAAATTCAGTCAAGCGTACTTCTGACTGGTAGTGTGGAAGATATTATTTAATCAGTTCAAATTGCAATTCATTAATTACAGGGGATGTTTGCTTGGTGCATCCCAGGGTGCCTTGCAAAAAAACAAGGCACCCTGGGATGAGCCAAGGAAATGAGAGAGAGAGAGAGTTCTAGAGTCTAGTACATTTTGGCGAGTGAGGAAATTAATAAATCTTTAATTCATGGGTCAATGTGATGTCAGGTCTTTATCTGCCAGGTCTTTAATCACAAGGTTACCGTCTCACTATGTAGCTGCTAACCTTTAAAAGACTGCGCACAGTTATATGTTTTGATAGGACATTATATAGAGAACAATATATAAGGAACAATACAAACCAGAACTTGAACTTAGGGTGCCCGAGGTGCAGATGCGCCGTATGTCGGAGCACTGCCCACAAGGCTATGTCTCTGACACAGCAGACTTTGATTGAATATTTGCCATGCTAAGCTTCGCCCAGGGCAGAATGTTGCATATGTCAAACTAGTTCAGCACTAATTGTGTTTGTGCATATAAAAAAAATCTAATTAGAATCAAATTATTCAGCACTTCACGATACTGCTCAGCTATCTTCTTTGGAGGTGAGACTCAAACACTTTTTAATACAAGCTCGCACGATAGGTTTTACAATTACAATGTCTCACACCCCTGCTGTTAGAATAATCAACTATACGTTGCAATGTTTATTTCACACCAACTTGATGGGAAATGCAGAATAAACACAGTAAATCAGCACAAGACTCTGCTCGCAAAACATGGATGTTGTTGTGCCGCTACAAGGCAGCATTTCAGTGTTGAAGTTTTATGATAGAAAGGACATCATAACTTGAGAGGACTGCATTTTTCTGTCAGTTTATTGTGGAGCAGGACTGTCTGTTACTTTTTACATCTGAGAAACTGGCCTGCGTTGCCCATATTGTTCACACAGGCATGGTCAGAGAATTGATTTTTTTTTCTTTCTTCTGGGTATTTTTTTTTTATATCTCTCGCTGCACATCACTCAAACTGTTGTGTCCGCCTGGCAGGAAACACCTGCTCTCCAAAAGTTTAGGCCTAATAGCAGAACAAACAAAGTTTTCACCGCCTACCTTTTTCTACAAAATAGGAGAGTAGGCTGAAGGTATTAACTGTCTGCTGCCTTTTTTTTTTTTGCAATGTGCCATCATGTGCCACACACAGATGTTCTCAGCTAAAGCTGAAACCCCATTATGCTGTTAAATACTGGCATACCAGTTACACTTAACAGTGTCACATTTTCCTGGTTAAATAAACATTACTTTACATTTCATGAAAAAGAAACTTTTTCATTTCTTACATTAACAATGTAATTAATGTGATATTTATTAAAAGCAAGTATCAGTCTCATCAAGTTAGTGTTTTAAGCATTACATTTATTAAAAAATAATAACTAAAGGCAGTAACAATTTAAAAATATATATATTTTATTTGTGAACTGATGTTCAGCTGTTCTTTTTAATAGTCAGCATATTTTCGGATCATCGGTCATCATGCTCGGTAAACAGCTGGTCACATGAAGATTAATTTCCCCAAACAGTCCCTCTCTTGCAGTCAGGACTTGGCCTTCCGATATTCCTCTTCAAATCAGACTCATTTTCTTGAATTATTGTTACATTTTTGCCATTAAGAACATTAATAATATCTGCAAAACATTTATGTTGGTTCTGTTCTGTTTACCCTAATCGATGCTCTCCCTGCTCTTACCCATGCTAGGTGGCATGGATGGGCAGGGAGTTCTTGCCCAGAACAGAACCATATCACAAATCCAAACAGTATGCTAATTGTCAATCATCATTGACGATAGTGGTCCTGACAGAAATACAGTATAATACATATTAATATATGTACAGTAGTGGCCAAAAGTGATGTCCGGAGGAAATATCTGTTTTATAATGACCCTACAAGTTTGATTAAACAATTAAAATATGAAGAAAAAATTTAATATTTTACATATGAGTAAAGAACAAAACACTATATTTGGTTAAAGGGTTAGTTCACCCAAAAATGAAAATAATGTCATTTATTATTCACTCTCGTGTCGTTCTACACCCGTAAGACCTTCATTCATCTTCGGAACACAAATTAAGATATTTTGATTAAATCCGATGGCTCAGTGAGGCCTGCATTCAAAGCAATGACATTTCCTCTCTCAAGATCCATAAAGGTACTAAAAACATATTTAAAACAGTTCAGTGGTTCTACCTTAATATTATAAAGCGACGAGAATACTTTTTGTGTGCCAAAAAAAATAAATAAATAATGACTTTTCAACAATATAGTGATGGGCTGATTTCAAAACACTGCTTCGGAGCTTTGTGAATCGAATCAGTGACTCGGAGCGCCAAAGTCACGTGATTTCAGCAGTTTAGCCGTTTGATAGGAGATCCGAATCACTGATTCGATTCGTAAAGCTCCGAAGCAGTGTTTTGAAATCGGCCCATCATTATATTGTTGAAAAGTCATTATTATGTTTTTTTGGCGCACAAAAAGTATTCTCGTCGCTTTATAATATTAAGGTAGAACCACTGAACTCACATGAACTGTTTTAAATATGTTTTTAGTACCTTTATGGATCTTGAGAGAGGAAATGTCATTGCTTTGAATGCAGGCCTCACTGAGCCATCGGATTTAATCAAAATGGGCGCAAGTGGGCGTGTCCGAATCCACTTTTGCTAGTTTAATGAGGGGAAAAATGGTCTGCGTACCCGACGCAGGGTCTAAAAGGGTTTTACGTAGGTTGCGTCCTAAATGGCACACTTCTATGCACTTTGGTCTTGTGGACTTACAATGACTTACAGTGTCCGTTAAGTCCACGAGACCGTAGTGTGTCCCATTTGTCAATTTTAGGCTTCAGAAGGGTGCTCACGAGTGCCTGAAACTAGCAAAAAACAATTCAGCGTTAGCGTCATAAGCTCCTTAGTATTATCAGCAGCTATTGCATTCTCAAGAGCTAATTACCCTCCTCCATCCCCAGTTCCTCCTCTCTTCAGTCAGGATTGGCCTTATGATTCCCCTGAATCAGACTAATTCTTGAAATATGTGTACATGTTAAATTATAGACATTAATGATATCTGCATATGTTGGTTCTGTTCTGTTTACCCTAGGGGGGTTATTGCTGCTCTCCCTGCTCTTATCCATGCTAGGCTGCATGGATGCGCAGGGAGTTCTTGCCCAGAACAGAACCATACCGCCAATACAAACTCTATGCAATTATCAATCATATTTGACGATAGTGGTCCTGACAGAACTTGTGTTGCGCCTGGTGCCGCATTGCACCGGATGTATGATAGGGCCCACAGGTTTTATTTTACTATGCAAAAAAAAAAAAAAGCATAGAAAAACAAAAAGCTCACCGGAAAAATCATACATTGACTACAACATAATCAGTTTTTAATATTTTCTTGGTTCTCTCTTGTTTATGAGCATTAGAAGCTTAAATTTAATTCAGTTCAAATTCAATTCAAATCTTAAATTTAATTGAAAAATCTTATTTTCAAAATGGAAAAGTCGTCCTAAAGGGTCGAGCAATGTTTGCAGTTAAATCCATTTAGGATTCTAATAGCTACTCACAAAGTTAAGTTTAGTTAGTATTTAGTTCTGTTCAGTGTCACCTTTTCAGGATTCATTTTGAGATAACGATTGCATTATCTCTTACCTTTGCCCATGTTATCAGATATGTTTTATTAATTAAATACTTCTAAATAAAGCAATTCAGATTTCAGATCTCCCTCTCTTCTACACATAACACATTACCTATGTGCTCTAATTAACCATGTGTAATTTCTCAAACAGTAATCACTCCTCAGTGCTTTAAGCAGACCAATTAGTGCAGAAGAAAACACGGCTATTTATCCTTGCCTAAAAACAGCTAAATTATGCAGCTCAAAATGAATTACATGAACATCTCTCAGAGAAAACATAGCAGGATAGTGCAACGCCTCCACAACCTGGTTTCCATGGAAATGTTCCCATACAAAGCAGCTTGAATTGTTCAGATGATTTACTCTGTCCCGTTTTATCTTGAGCATAATGCTAGCAAATAAACAAAACAAACCAAAATAGACAAAAGTTACCTCCACACTTAAAAGGGGTACTACATAACACCTTACAAAAATATTGCTATAGTTGCAGATGCTATAATAAACCAAGTTCTGAGCTTTTAAGGGAACCTCAATGACAAAGATGGTTAGATGTTTTCAACACACCTTCCTCGTTCTCGCAACTCTATTTCACAGTTGTTTTGGCAGCAAACTGTTTGAAAGGGTGTTTTGTCTGGCCTGAAATTGGCAGGTGAAATGGACTCTGACTATTCGACTGAAGCTAACCACTCAACTGCAAGCCTTCACAGCAGACAAACTATAAAACATTTCAAGTTTCGTTTTTAATTCCCTGAACTGAAATGAACCCTGAAATTAATAATTTATAGGTATATATTAACACAGGGGCGGAGCCAGATATTGTAAACATTCAGGGCTTAGTCCAAATGTAATTTGTCCAGGGACATTTTAAAATTTTGTACATTTTAAGGTTAAATGCATCAATCTGGTGCACTTTGAGAGTTCTGAATTAAGAGCTTCAACCCATGTACAGTGTGCAAATTGAACAAAGAAAAAGCATTGACTTTTAGGCCTACCTGGACATTAAAGAGGGCTAAAACATCTTTTTAGTTGTGGTATAGGCTAGTGTCTCAGTCTACATTACATTGACACTGGTGTTTTAGGATGCCAAACAATTATTACAATAATATAATAATAATAATATAATAATGATTTATATAATTATTCCAGTGACAGTATCCATATATTGTAAAACAATACTGTAAAATAAATGAAAATGAATATTTCATAAGTATATTTTACTTTACATTACAGTATAGGGCAATTATAATACTTTTGTCCTGATTTCTTCACTTGCAAAAGATAAAACCTTGAGCTTTTATTTGGGAGAAAACTAACACCAGATCACCAGCTGATTGCGTGAGCAAAGTGTGCACTTCCCTTTAAAACACACAGCATAAACAGACTGCCTATGTAATCAATAAGGTATGAGAGGCTGTGCTGTATCATGAATAAGTTACGGCTGAAGGCCGTTGTTAGGCACGGTGCAAAGCGGAGTGTCTTCAACTCCTTCAGCCGTGACTTATTCACGATACAGCACAGCCTCTCGTACCTTATTGCTTTTATAAAACGGTTACCACACAATACAAATATTAAAGCCCAAAATTGTGTATAAATGCAACTTTCATTAAATAAAATCACTAAAAGCTTTCCTTCCACTGGAAAAAATAGTTCCTGGCCATGAACAGCAACAGAAGTTACATTATTACGCCATTAGATGGCGGTAAAGACTGTCTTTATGAGTGAGTCACTCAGTCAATATGTAGAGAGGACTTTTATATTGAAAGGACTAAAACTTGTTGTGAACACAAAACAAGACACAACTGACAAATGCTTTGACTAGCACTGTCGGTGTCAGGGCACGGGAAAACCCATTAACTGCTAAAAGTAGGGATGCACCGATACCATTTTTTAAGGACCGAGTATGAGTACCGATACTTTTTTTTTTTCTAGTACTCGCTGATACCGATACCAATGCCTATACATTTATTCATTTCTCTCTCTCTCTCTCTCTCTTTTTTTTGTGATGTGTCAGTGAGACTAATTAATGTAGGACAGCTTCTTTATTATTACTCTAATGAACAAAAATTTCAGTGTCCAATAACCTTCAAAGGGCATAATTACCAATATATATAATTGTTGTTATATAAAAAGAAATTTACAACAAATTACAAACAATACAACAAATACTATAGAGATACAAATTAAATAAACTTGTTTTTCAGATACAGTAGGTTTATTTACCAAGTATACATTTATTTAACATATTTTGTTGTTTTATTAACATTAATGACAAATATAGGCTACGGTCCCTTTAAGACCGAATCCATGGATACTGACACATATCCTGTTTTCACCCAAATGTTTACGTCCACTTAAGCCATAACCGACTGTATTTACGTGAGATACTCCACACGATGGACATTTTGACAACTATGTGTGCATTTGACCATTCAGGCGTAAGGAGAACTGATCGCGCGCTGGCTGAGAGAACTGGGATCACGCGCAAGAAAGAGAGCGCGCGTGCGAGACAGAGAGCGCTTCTGGTCTGTGTCACTCAGCGCGATTCCGCCTATCCCGCCTTCACTAATCGATAACGAATTGTGATTTAAAGCATGCAATTCGCAATGTGTGGGTTGTCATCCTTCATTTTTAAGTATTTCCACACCTCTGAGGTTGACATTGTTTCTGCTGCTGCCGCCGGCGTCTCTGTGCACGGAAAATTCTGTCAGTCACGTCTCGTGAGGTATCGGTCTTTGGTATCGGGGGTATTTTTACGAGTATGAGTACAAGTACATGAGCTTGGTATCGGGCCCGATCGGTGCATCCCTAGTTAAAAGGACAATATATCGCAGCGATCATTCATAGGGATTCAAAGAGCACGTTTGTGTGTGTGTGTGAAATTCAGTTGAATGCTTAAAATGTTGGTCCTAAAAATTCACTTTTTGAATTAAAAGAAATTTTTTTTGATTTTGCTGGTGGCAAGCCTATTAATACAATTTTAAAATACAGACAGATTCAGACAAATGAAATATTGACACTGTAAAAATAAGTTTATCGTGGATGTTGCAGTGACCTTGCTTATTCAGTGTCTCTAAAACTTTTTTCCTGTATCAGTACAATATGCTTGAATTGGCAAGCGCATCAAAACTGCATTTTTGAATATCTTAATAAGCAAAACAGGCCCTGTATAATGTACAGTATAATTTTGTGGGCTTTTTTGTGAAGTCATCAGTTAGCATGTTTATATAGAGCAGTGGCTGCTATATCGAGGGACTAACAGTAAAAATGAATCAGAGGGAGCCCTCTGTAATCATGCAATACAAGTCTCAGGCCACACTGATATTGTTCTCACTAATATTTAATTTTAGACACATTACCCTCATAAACGCTGCATTTACAGAATCCTTTATGGTCCGGTCTGCCAAATAAACAACATCCCACACAATCATAAGCTCAATTGGAGGAAATAAATTTTCTCTCCTATAAGAATCACACCTTCACCCCTTCAGAATATGTATTGTAATTTGCAAACGTGAGCTTGGAGCATTTCGTAAAAAACAGTCCTGGCACAGCCAGGCCTTACATCTTGACTCAGCAGCATCTTGTGATATGAGAAATGTTTTAAATCACAGGGTTGGTGGCCTCTCTCTCAGCATGGCTCTCAGAAGTCAAGGCTGAGGTCAGCGTTAGATTGTGTTATTGTGTGCACACTTGTTCGTTGGACGATAAGGTCACAAAGCGGAGAGAGGCATTCACATCCAAGGTATTTAAAAGGATAGTTCACTCAAAAATTAAAATTCTGTCATCGTTTACTTTCTTATGTCATTCATACTTATTCCAAACAGGATTGATGACTTTATTACGTGGATCACAAAAGAAGATTTTTTGAAGGACAATGGGGACATGAGGGTGAGTAAATATGACTGAATTTTTATTTTTGGTTGAACTATACCTTTGAATGAGAACATTGAGTGCAGTGGTGAAATAATGAGAAGCAATCAGCAACAGGAGAAGAGAGCATACTGTATGTGGATTTGTGTCTTTTCTAATTTTAATTTTAGTGCAGTTGTCGTTGCTAGGAAACACTGTTTTGTTTACTTTTCTCACATGCTGAAGTCGCGTTTGTTCGTATTTGCTAACAGTTTCGGTCTGTTATATACTAAGGCGTGGCCTGCTGAATTCAAAAACAACGTATCAGGCGGGTATATAATTTTTTAGTATACCACTACCGTTGTTTAGTATATCTCCTCATTTGTAAGTCGCATATATATATATATATATATATATATATACACACACACACACACACACACACACAGATCAGGCATAACATTATGACCACTGACAGGTGTAGTGAATAACACTGATTATCTCTTCATCACGGCACCTGTTAGTGGGTGGGATATATTAGGCAGCAAGTGAACATTTGGTACTTAAAGTTGATGTGTTAGAAGCAGGAAAAATGGGCAAGCATAAGGATTTGAGCGAGTTTGACAAGGGCCAAATTGTGATGCCTAGACGACTGGGTCAGAGCATCTCCAAAAGTGCAGCTCTTGTGGGGTGTTCCCGGTCTGCAGTGGTCAGTATCTATCAAAAGTGCTCCAAGGAAGGAACAGTGGTGAACCGGCGACATGGTCATGGGCGGCCAAGGTTTATTGATGCACGTGGTGAGCAAAGGCTGGCCCGTGTGATCCAATCCAACAGACGAGCTACTGTAGCTCATATTGCTTGAGAAGTTAATGCTGGTTCTGATAGAAAGGTGTCAGAATACATAGTGCATCGCAGTTTGTTGCGTATGGGGCTGCATACCGCAAACCAATCAGGGTGCCCATGCTGACCCCTGTCCACCGCAGAAAGCGCCAACAACAGTGGGCACGTGAGCATCAGAACTGGACCACGGAGCAATGGAAGAAGGTGGCCTGGTCTGATGAATCACGTTTTCTTTTGCATCACATGGATGGCTGGGTGCATGTGAGTCGCTAACCTGGGGAACATATGCAACCAGGATGTACTATGGGAAGAAGGCAAGCTGGCAGAGGCAGTGTGATGCTTTGGGCAATGTTCTGCTGGGAAACCTTGGGTCCTGCCGTCCATGTGGATGTTACTTTGACACATACCACCTATCTAAGCATTGTTGCAGACATGTACACCCTTTCAAGGAAACGGTATTCCCTGGTGGCTGTGGCCTCTTTCAGCAGGATACAAGGCACAAGGCAAAAATAGTTCAGGAATGGTTTGAGGAGCACAACAATGAGTTTGAGGTGTTGACTTGGCCTCCAAATTCCCCAGATCTCAATCCAATCGAGCATGTATGTGCTGAACAAACAAGTCCGATCCATGGAGGCCCCACATCGCAACTTACAGGACTTAAAGGATCTGCTGCTAACATCTTGGTGCCAGATACCACAGGACACCTTCAGGGGTCTAGTGGCGACCATACCTCGACGGGTCAGGGCTGTTTTGGCAGCAAAAGGTGGACCAATACAATATTAGGACGGTGGCCATAATGTTATGCCTGATCAGTGTGTGTGTGTGTGTGTGTGTGTGTGTGTATATATATATATATATATATATACACACTATTGCCAAACGTTTTGGGATGTCTGCCTTTACGTGCACATGAACTTTAATGACATCCCATTCTTAATCCATAGAGTTTAATATGGAGTTGGCCCACCATTTGCAGCTATAACAGCTTCACCTCTTCTGGGAAGGCTTTCCACAAGGTTTAGGAGTGTGTTTATGAGAATTTTTGACCATTCTTCTAGAAGCGCATTTGTGAGGTCAGGCAGTGATGTTGGCGAGAAGGCCTGGCTCACAGTCTCTGCTCTAATTCATCCCAAAGGTGTTCTGTGGGGTTGAGGTCAGGACTCGCTCATCCATGTCTTTATGGACCTTGCTTTGTGCACTGGTGCGCGCAGTCATGTTGGAACAGGAAGGGGCCATCCCCAAACTGTTCCCACAAAGTTGGGAGCATGAAATTGTCCAAAATGTCTTGGTATGCTGAAGCATTAAGAGTTCCGTCTCCACTGCTCTAGAGTCCAGTGGCGGCGTGCTTTACGCCACTGCATCCGACGCTTTGCATTGCACTTGGTGATGTAAGGCTTGGATGCAGATGCTCGGCCATGGAAACCCATTCCATGAAGCTCTCTACGCACTGTTCTTGAGCTAATCTGAAGGCCACACGAAGTTTGGAGGTCTGTAGCTATTGACTCTGCAGAAAGTTGGTGACTTCTGCACACTGTGCACCTCAGCATGCGCTGACCCCGCTCTGTGATTTTACGTGGCCTACCACTTCGTGGCTGAGTTGCTGTTATTCCCAATTGCTTCCACTTTGTTATAAAACCACTAATGGTTGACCGTGAAATATTTAGTAGTGAGGAAATTTCATGAATAAACTTATTGCACAGGTGGCAACCTATCACAGTACCACGCTTGAATTCACTGAGCTCCTGAGAGCGACCCATTCTTTCACAAATGTTTGTAGAAGCAGTCTACATGCCTAGGTGCTTGATTTAAGACACCTGTGGCCATGGAAGTGATTGGAACACCTGAATTCAATGATTTGGAGGGGTGTCCCAATACTTTTGGCAATACAGTGTGTCATTTAATTCCTGTATTTATGTCTTTCTTTACATCACAGACTTTCATTTCAGTTTTTCACCTTATCACAGTTCATGACATTTGATTGCCATCTTCATTTTACAGATGTAGCTGCTATAATTTGTGATGATATATTCATACCCTTTCAGAGGAAGACATTGAATGAATGCGTTTGGCTAAAGGTGACAGATTCTGCATGAATAAATACATGTCTAAGTATGACATTTGCAGAGTAGATTCATATACTTCCTGACATAAATAGCAGGGGCCTCTTGCTCTACTGCCACTCACAAAGTTTGCTGTGCATGACAGAAGGTTATAGAACTCTCCTGTTAGTTTCACTCATAGACTTTTCCCCAACAGCACACGCTGTTGTCCGTTCATCCTGGCAAAGCATCCAAGGCACATTTTGGGCATTGTTTACTGAGCAATTAAACTGGTCTTGCTGCACTAACAGGTGCTATGGCTTTCAGGGGAATCTGTGAAAGGGGAAACTTCCACAGTGCTATGGCTGTTTACCTGCATCCTTCCAGTGTTATTTTAGTATTATTTATATATTATTACAGTATTTGTTAAAATAAAATGTATTTTTATTCATTCATATTATTTTTATTCAGTTTTAATTCACTTTTATTTTAAGCTAGTTGCCAAGACAACATTTCTAAATTTCATTTGTTTTTTCTTTACTTTCAGATTGTCATCTAATCTTTTTTATTTTATAACCTCTAAATATTAAATACTAAACTTAAAACTTTCAGTTTTCATTTTCATTTTAGTTTAAGTCAATAATTTTATCCCTTACAACTCATCTTTGATCACCAAAATTACATATTTAAATGTTTTTTCCTGTGAAAAAAAACAAAAAACGTAAAGCCTTAAAACTGGTAAACGCAGCACAATGGTATCGCTTTTTACAACATCGGACACATAACAGTAATTAACATGATTAGCATTTTGCTTGACTGTGTTATCAAACAGCTAATAATTTGTTGCTAATGTTGCATAAACCATGTTCACATTCATGAGTCAGACAGCTGCCTTCTAACAATCGCATCCTTAGAAATGCTTTGAACAACAACAAGGCATACAGTTCATCATAACATCGTTATATACGTCATACAACCACTGTATTGCTAAGTCTGCCTGATTTTTCATATCAGAAAAGTATACCGGGATAACTTTCTTTTAAAACTCCCTTCCGCGGTCAGTTAACGATATGCTAAAGCCCGCCGGCACGCTGACATGATTGGTTACAAGGTAGTTTGTGACATCAGAAAACCAGCGATTTCAAAACGCGTTTTTGAGACTGCCTTCTTTACTGCAATTTTAAAGAGAAAATACTCAGCAATGGTGTTGACTTAAGAATTTGCTCATGGTTTGTCTTCAAGCATGTTAAAAACACCAGATAGACATATGAACAACATTAAAAACTTGATTTTTACCACAGGGGGTCTTTAAGTAAGTTACTAAGTTTATGTTCTTTTGTAATTTTTGTTTTGTTTTTTTGTAAATATATTTCTGTTTAGCCTTTTTTTTAATTTTAGTTTTAGTAATTTTAGTACTTCATTTAAAACTTTTAATTCAGCTAGTTGCCAAGGCAACATTTCTAATTTTCATTCAAAATTTTAAAGGGATAGTTCACCCAAAAATGAAAATTTGTTGTTTATGTGCTTACCCCCAGGGCATCCAAGATGTAGGTGACTTTGTTTCTTCAGTAGAACACAAATGATGATTTTTAACTCCAACCGTTGCGGTCTGTCAGTCGTATAATGCTTGTCAATGGGAACTCCATCTATAAGAGTCAAAAAAAAAACATGCACAGACAAATCCAAATTAAACCCTGCGGCTCGTGACGACACATTGATGTCCTAAGACACGAAACGATCGGTTTGTGCGAGAAACCGAACAGTATTTATATCATTTTTCACCTCTAAAACACCACTATGTCCAACTGCCTGGCGCATCCGGTTGGTGAGGTCTGAACGCGCTCTGACAATGGAAGTGATGTCTCACACTCATTGAAGTATAAGCGCGAGACATCACTTCCGTCATCAGAACGCGTTTTCAGACCTCACCAACCGGATGCGCCAGGCAGTTGGACATAGTGGTGTTTTAGAGGTGAAAAATGATATAAATACTGTTCGGTTTCTCGCACAAACCGATCGTTTCGTGTCTTAGGACATCAATGTGTCGTCACGAGCCGCAGGGTTTAATTTTGGATTTGTCTGTGCATGTTTTTTTGACTCTTATAGATGGAGTTCCCATTGACAAGCATTATACGACTGACAGACCACAACGGTTGGAGTTAAAAATCATCATTTGTGTTCTACTGAAGAAACAAAGTCACCTACATCTTGGATGCCCTGGGGGTAAGCAGGTAAACATCAAATTTTCAATTTTGGGTGAACTATCCCTTTAAGTTTAACTTCCTCCTCACTTTTATTTTATAAAATATAAACATTGGAATTAAAATTTTCTCTTTTTGTTTTATTTTATTTATTTTATGTTTTAAGTTTGGTTTTAGGAATTTTGTTATGTGGTTTTAGTTTTTTTTTTTTTTTTTTTTTTTTTTTACTTCAGTTTTTATTTATTTTAAGTTCAATAGGTTATGTAGTATATATATTATGGCCCGGTTTCACAGACAGGGCTTAGCCTAAGCCAAGATTAAGCCTTAGTTCAATTAGGGTATTTAAGTAGCTTTTATAAACATTCACTTGAAAAAAAAAAAAAAAAAAAACATTACTGGTGTACATCCTGAGACAAAACAATGGCTCTGACATATTTTAAGATCTGTCAGTACAAGTTAGTTTCAGTTACAACAGCTCAAACATGCATTTTAGTCTAGGACTAGCTTAAGCCTTGTCTGTGAAACCGGGGGATTATTAGATAAAAAATAAAGCTAAATAGAAATATAAAAAATCTATAAAAAAGACAAAAGCTAACAAAATTACTGAAACTTAAACTTAAAATAAAATCATCTAATATTCATCTAATATTTTTTTATTTTATTTAGCTTACAATAACAACACTGGATCCTTCGCATACACTTATGGGGTGAAATCTAGAAGATTCTTTATAACCTAGTCATTGAACACTCAGAAAAAAAAGGTAGAAAAGCTGCCACTGGGGCAGTACCCTTTCAAAAGGTTCTAATATGTACCATTTACTTACTAATATGCACACTTTTGGTACAAAAATGCACTCTTTAGGTACAAAGGTGTACCTCTTTGAATACATATTGCCCCAGTGACAGCTTTTGTACCTTTTCTTCTGAGAGTAAAGACTTACCCTGCTATGATCACTTATGTTAGTGGGTGGAAGAGGTGCAGTATAGTGCTTTTCCTCATCCCAAGGTTATTTGTTCAAATTACTATCTGCACAGCCTGTTATTTTGCGTCATGAGGTGTTGATGCACTGGCCAGGCGTTACATTTTGAATACTGACAAACATTTGCCAAGACTCGCACAGTTGGGCTGATTTACGATGCTGGATAGGAAGTCCACAGCCGAGGAAAGCTAAGTAATTACCTCAACGCTATGACTAATTAGCACGGCAGCAATCGCTCTCCACGTACACCTGAGGAGGACCCCAGTCTCTCCATCATGTCATCTGATAATTGTGTAATCTGTATTCTACACGGTATTCCACTATAAACCTGCACCTTTGTGGGGAAAGCAAAACAGTGTGGGTGTTTATCTGACCCTTGTGTTTGCTTCTGATTTAAGAGCTCACCCAAGGTCATAATGAATATGCAGTGGAACAGTCTTCTGTCTGTGGGAGTGGAAGCCACTGTTTACTGCAGTCAGGAGAGCGCTCCATATTACCCACAATGCTTCTGTGGTGACAGTATCATGCTATTATCAGGCCAAAAACTGACGCACTTGAATGTTTATTGAAACTAGGGAAATGGAATTCAGTTAATTTCTCAGTTGGGACTCCTAAATACTGAAATGGTGCTGATTGTAATGGTCATGTAATGTGAAATCTATATCTCTATTTTGTTGTTTGTTAAAAGGAATAAGAATCCACTGTCATACGAAATGGCCTTGTACCCCTCACAAAGCTTATGAGCCACTGATATTCTTAGATTTAGTGTATAGTGGATAAGACTTTTCTAGGTTAACTGCTTTCCTGTAATGTGAAGTAAAGATTTTAGAATACAGCTCCATCCCTATCCCAGAATCTTTACTGTTTGTTGTGAATTCGGCTAGTCTGATGCCCATATAAGGCAAGTCAGTCAATTTGGTGGCTATATTGTTTAAAGAAACCCCCCAAACTTTTGAATATGTATTATACTTATTGGTCTAGTGGTAAGACTCTTGCTTTTTAATTGGTGCTGTTTCAGTTTCCACCACTGTGTAGAGGGAAGAATAATTCTTAAAGGGTTAGTTCACCCAAAAATTAAAATTATGTCAATTATTACTCACCCACATGTCGTTCCACACCCGTAAGACCTTTGTTCATCTTCGGAACACAAATTAAGATATTTTTGATGAAATCCAATGGCTCAGTGAGGCCTCTATTGCCAGCAAGATCATTTACACTTTCAGATGTCCAAAAAGGTACTAAAACATATTTAAAATAGTTTATGCGAGTACAGTGGTTCAACTTATTATATTATAAAGCGACAAGAATACTTTGTGTGCACCAAAAAAAACAAAATAACGACTTTTCAACAATATCTAGTAATGGCCGAATTCAAAACACTGCTTCGAAGCTTTACGAATCTTTTGTTTCGAATCAGTGGTTCAGAGCGAAAAAAAGGTCTTACGGGTATGGAACGACATGAGGGTGAGTAATAAATTACATAATTTTCATTTTTGGGTGAACTAACCCTTTAATGTAATGAAACTGTGTGCTGGGCACTTGAGAGCTTTCTGAATAGATATACACCAGCTTAGTCGGGTAGAGAGACAAACTAGACCAGCTTAAACCAGCTAAGACGTGGATGACTATAGAAAGGGTGACTAAATATTAGATTTCACTTTTGCCTCACACTCTCGATAATATCACTGCTTGTGCTATGGCATGTTTGAACTCTGGAAGTCCCATGGTTTTAGTGTGTTTAGTTTGATATGGTGTTACTGTTTAAATGATCAAACTGTGATTCACAACTCCCGTGGCTTCACAGACTGAAAAGCAAACAAACAGATCCAGCAATGTACAAATTAATGAACTGAACAAAAAGCGTGGAAAAGCATTTGGTGCATCTGGTGATGCTGACACCAGAAAAGAGATCAGATCACCAGACGCAACTCAGCAGACACTATAGCTACTTAAATACTGCTCCCAAATCCCCTTTACTGTTGTGAGGCCTTGTTTAATGGATTTGATGAATAAAACATGGATGGAAATTCGTCTAAAGGGAGGGGGCTTAGCTCTGTATATCAAACTCACTAATCCCTTGAAGAGCAAACATTAAAGCTGCTTTTTGCCATTGCTCCGCAGGATTGAATGCCTGCACGGCCCTTGAAAAGAAGTCTTATCTGTAAAAGAGCTACATTAAGCCAAGGTTATACGGATGCAGAGCCAGTCATTAAACTGCACAGGAAGAGCGTTCCTTGCATTGCAGTAGCGTCTTAATTGCTGTCCGTAGGAAGGCCATGGAAGTGCAGTGTTGTGAATGGTAAACATGAGGAATTCAATAACTCTAAAAGGATAATCAGGACTGCAGTATAATTACAGCCTTTGTCACAACTCTGACTGCTTTGAAATCAGGTGCAGCTCAGCACTGGCTTAGCCAAAAAGATATCTGGGACACCAATAAAGGAGACATGGTTATTATTATTAGGAAATAGTGACTTGTCAAAATCCATTGACCTTCTTGTGTTAAAACTCTAGCATGGCACTATGCATCTAGGACGGCTCTGCATTATTGTAAGGAGAGGTGGTGGAAGTTGTGCTCCTGTTTTGTTCAGTCAGTCAACCCTAGTGAAAAATAAATATACTAAAATGTATTTGAAATACATTTATTTTATGCTAAGTATACTACAATTGCATTTACATATTTATGTACTCAATATAAATACCCTGCAATTGTACTTTTAGCATACTAAATTGGTATACTTAAAGTCTGCTAAACTGGAACAAGTATTTTTGTGTTTAGGTCCAACTAAAGATATACTTAAGTATATTTGATTGTTCTAAAGTGGAACTATTGCAAGTATACTTTATATATCTTGCATTCAAATTATACAGTGATCATACTATCCTTACTAATAGTGATATTAAACAAATTTTAGGCTTAATATTAAGAAATATGTATTGTGCATTGTACAATAAAGAAGAACTCCAAATAAAGTTTAATTAAAATATTTATGTCACTATGTCAGTAAATATATATATGAATGGGTTATATGTATATATGAATGGGTTTGTAGTTAGTGTGAAATGAATGTAAGCCTATTTTAAACACATTTTGGTAGGTTTTTTTTTTTTTTTTTTTTTCATGTGCATTTTATCTCATAAATACATTCTTTCTGACATGACTTGAAAACACTGTAACTGCTGAAGCTAAACCTTCACCCCCATTGGCCTGCCCCAACGTACCCTACCATTGGTTGAACCAGAATTTGACACATATAGACCACAATGATTGATCTATGTTTTGAACATGCCATAAAGCGAATGCCATCACACTCACCAACAATCAGTTTTGCTGTACTTTTGTTAAACAACCGAACTCGCTGGAGTGCACACTATTGGGAATCTGTGTTGCAGTTAAGACAGATTTGTCAGATGGAAACTCGGTCTAGAAACTCACTGTAGCTAAAGACACAAGTCTCACCATGTATTTCATATCTGAGAATGATGAAATTATTTTTAGATGATGCTATATAACTTTTTTAGATGAGACTTTCTTTTTGTGCAAACCAAAGAAAACGTGAGGTATGAAGTGAAACATCTAGTTTGTTTCTGCTAACTGGCTGTAAGGGCAGAATTTTCAAACCTAACTTATGTCTACAGCTCAAATGTAACAATGAGCAATGTCCAAATATAATGATTTAATTTATTAAATATTTAAGTAGCCTACTACTTCAGTAATTTATTTTTGTTGAATCCTATGTTGAAGTGTTATGATTAAATGTACAATTCAATGAACTGTATTTGAGTTCTACTTGTTTAGTATAAAAATAGTATTGGCCTGGATAAAAGGAAATGTGTTTTGAGTTGAAAAAAAAAAATCATGAAGTAAGTTTTATAATGATGAACTTTACCTTTCAAATTATTTGCTCACACATTGAATATCAGTTCGGCTATTGTTTAATTCACTTCAAATTTATTTCTATAGCACTTCTCACAATTTTGCATGGTTGCAAAGCAGATATAGATATAGAGCGTAGTTACAAAAGTAAGTATTTGTAATTATGACAAATAAAGAAAACAACATATAGTCAGTTTGATGAAAGGTGAATGGTGAAAGAACTTCACATACCTGATCAGAATTTTTACATTATTACTTTAGTGTATTTCTAATGCATTCCAAAGCACCTACTGTAATACACTTTTCCCATTAATGCTACTTTAATGGCCCGTTGCACTTTGAAAAATGGACTGCAAACCTTTGGGCTGTCAAAATATTATGAATTATAAACCAATCCTGACCAGTCTTCAAAAATTACACAAAAAGTTAAAATGTCAAATAAATTCAGAAACGTTAACTGCATGAAAAGTAAATAATTGTAATTTATGCATCACATTTAAATCCGCAGCGTAATGCGAGACCGCCAAACCGCCAAATCATTTCATTGCGTTTTTGTCAGGAGCAGTTGTGGTGCATTGAGAGTTAAAGCGTGCAGAGAAATGTTACAGATGGTTTTATTCCATCTGCACACACTGAAACACAAGCAGTTCTGCACGTTCACATTTTTCCACCAATGAACGGAACTGTCTGTGTTTTAGTGCGTGCGAACTAATGTTGTGCCGGTTTATGCAATTGCTTCATGTTGCATTAATCACAGATCATGTCAAGTAAAAGGGAAGCAAAACATTCTTGATAATTTAATGTTGTGTCTGCTGGTTTTACTGTTTGTTTGAACTTTATATTACTTAGACTAGTATTATTTTTTGCTGTGATCTGACCAGGCCAGAAGAAAAAAATCTTAGTGTTGAGCCCTGACTCCATTTTTTTTTAGCTAGTTAAAAGTGTACTTGTTAATAATAATGATATAATGACAATTTTCTCTTAGTAAAACAGTAGCCTAAACGTGTATAGATTTGAACTGTACTGCAGAAAGACTGGTATCATATATATATATATATATATATATATATGCGACTTACAAATGAGGAGATATACTGTGTGTGTGTGTATATAAAGTTTTCGTATTGACTTGATACTTTTGACTTACTAGTAATATAGTGGAGCCAATTTACAAGAGGCACCACTTGCTACACATTCTAACTGAGGGCTAAGCCCCCCTGAAAATCAAATCCTAGAACCACCCCTGCCGCACAGCATTGGTCAGTCTATCAAATCAACAATTCCTTCATTTTTTATTTACACAAACTGTAGAACTGTGGAACAAACTGTAATTTACACTAATCTCTGTTCAAAGTAAATAGAAAGAAACCTAGCATTGGGAATTTGTTGTTCTCTTCCTGTTGTACCGAACTCGTATCAAACCTTGACCCCAAAACTGAGGTACATGTACGTACCGAACAGTGACTTCTTTGTACCATTACAACCCTATCTCTGGTATTTCTAATTGAAAGTGACACTGAGTCTGCATGTTTAATACTGCAAAATGGTGTTCATTTTGACAGCAAATTTTTATTTTGTTGTAGTCATAGTCTTTTGCCTAAAATGCCAGTTAGTTCATATTTTAGTCATCTAAATTGTTTTAGTTTTAGTCTAGTTTTAGTCCACTAAATATCATATGATTTTGGTACACTAAATCTACAGTAGATTTAGACAACTAAAATCTAATGGGTTTAGTTAAATTATGTATTAATTAAGAATTTCTCTAAAATTTCTAAACCAATTATATACTCCTGGAGAAAACATCTGTTGACCTGTTAATATGAATATTAAAATTTGATCATGCAATACAGACACAAATTTAACTGCTGTGACATATAAAAAATATTATCTTAAAATAAAATAAAACCACTTCTCCTAAAGAAGAACATATGGTCTTCTTTTCAATGAATAATAAATGCATTCTTTATAACAACTTGCATACAACATTATTCTTTCAATCAGATATATTTATTTGTATAAATTAAATAATTAATTCTTAGTAAAGCTATTAAAGAGCAGTCAGTGATTTTCTGTCTTTTTTTGTTTAATATTAAGGGCACAGAGGGCAGCAGTTTTATTAAGCTACTATCACTTTAAGATCTAATGCTGGGATACACTGATGCACATCCGATATTCTCACAACTGTTTAAGTTTTCTTAAAACATAATCGACTGTGTTTACATGAATACTCTCCATAACGGACATTTTGACGTAATGTTGTGTGTATTTGTCAATTCAGATGCAAAAGAGAGCTCAATTCAGTACTCGTGCCACTTGTAGCCTCAGTTGTCTGTTCTTAGCTGACAGGAGTGGCACAGTGTGGTCTTCTGCTACTCTAGCCTATCTGCTTCAAGGTTCAACGTGTTTTGCATTCAGAGATGCTCTTCTGCAGACCTCGGTTGTAACGAGTGGTTATTTGAGTTACTGTCACCTTTCTATCAGCTTTAACTCACAGAACTGCCACTCACTGGATATTTTCTCTTATGTTACGATTGTGTGTGATAATCCCAGTAGATCAGCACTTTCTGAAATTTGGCACATTGCATTACATCAAAAAAGAAAGAAAAAAAGAAACCAAATACAATTCTATTTTGTATCTTTACAATAATTAATGTTCTATTTATTAAAACCAAGTCAATCTTATCAAGTTAGTGTTTTAAGCATTTTTACATTTATTCCAAAATAATAACTAAAGGCAGTGACAATTTTTCAACTTATTTCGGATCATCATGCTCGGTAAACACTGTCTGTCACAGACACGAAGATGTATCTTTAATTTCACCAAGCTGATTGCTCACTAAAAAAAAACCCCGCAGTCATCATGTTTTCAGGTCTTTTCAAGTTTGATTTTGACGTGACAAAGCGGTGATATCTAAGTGGGTGAGTTGTTTACTTACTTTTTAATTTGTCTTTGTATTGACGCCAGAATTTTGTTCATTCAGACTGACGCGCAGAACATGCACGTAGACAAGAGGTGGGATTTATCACACAAACCAATCCAATCATAGCGTGATGGAGGCATTGCCTCCTCTCATGTGACTTTCCCCCATTCATTCTCAATTACCCCCACTAAACCCACCGCACGCTTTAGGGGGTCTGTTGATTTTCTACGAGCTGAGAGGAGGCACAAGAGATGCGGACTCACGCTGTAACTTCACGGTGTCGCTGTTGGACAGTGTTCCTTTAGATAAATGAGTGACATACACTTTTTAATGTCACATTTTGTGATATTTGCGTTGTTTTATTTTTGTAATATGGATTATTTTCTCATCCTTTTTTTTTTTTTTTTTTTTTTGAGGAGGAGGAGGCACTGCCTCCCTTGCCTCTTTGGAGGAAACACTCCTGGTTCAAAGTCACTTAAATCACCTTTCTTCCCTATTTTGATGCTCAGTTTGAACTTTAGCAGATTGTCTTGACCATGTCTATTTGCCAAAATGCATTGAGTTGCTGCCATGTGATTGGCTGATTAGATATTTGTGTTAACAGGCAATTGAATAGGTGTACCTAATAAAGTGGCCATTGAGTGTGTGTGTGTATTTATGTGTATTTTATATACTAATATTAGTAAATCATTTAGATGTCCCACTACTTAAAATACCTCAATCAACTCATCAGCTTGTTAGTGTGTTAAATAGGGAGACATCTAACATTCTAGGAGATGGGTCCTGAGGACTAGAGTTGAGAAACACTACATTAAGACAGATGTATGTGGATTAAAAAAAACAAAAAAAAACATGGACATTTGTTTGATCAAATGCATATTATTCCCATAACAACTACTTTCTTTATGCTTAAAGGCATAAATGTGCTAGTAATCAGTTTTCAATGTCAACCAGATGTCATCAGAAAAGATGGCTGAAATTTAAACTGACAGCTTCATTATGCAGATCATCTTGAGGAAGGATACAGTCCCTTAGAGGATCAAGTCATCATGAGTCTGAAGATGTGTGTTCAGATCTGTCTTTGGGCACTTGTGACCACTGGCGCTGTGCTTATAAACAGGACACTTAACCTCATCTGGTCTAGTGATGGCCTTTGAATGCTGTTTTGTCAGAGATTACATAACGTATATAATATATATAAAGTAAGAAGATTTAGTCTGGCAGCTAGGGGTCGACTCAGGACTAGTTGGCTAAAGGGTTGGTTGACAGTTAATTTCTGGGTCACAGTAATGTGCTGTCACAAAGATGTAACATCTGAACATTTGCTCTCTTGACCCACACTAATAAATTATAAAGACCCCCAAATTTTAAATAGTATGCATCACGGTTTCCACAAAATTAAATGCACAAAATGAAATAGATCTGTAATATCTACTGTGGCCATTAGAGGCATCAGACAGCTGCAGCCCAGGTCACTGCGTCCCCCTCGGTCACTGATGTGGTGTGATTGAATCATCTTTACAGAAAATGGTCCTTACAATCCTTGTTAATAGAAGGGCAAAGAGGGTGAGAAGGTGGTGTGCAGGAAAAGTGTGGAGGTCCAGGCCCGTATAGATCAGTGTTTCTCAACTGGTGGGTCACGATCCAATAGTGGGTTGCAAGAGAGGGTCACAGATAGTGCAGTCAAAAAAACAACAACAAACGCAATTCTGTGTTTTTTCTGAATGGCGACTTTTATTTTGAAAGACGTGTAAAAGCTATTGACACTTCTGACAGGCGCAGTTTAAGTAAAGCGTGCCTGTTTGCTCATGTGGCTCATAACAACTTACTAGCTTTATTGTATTAGCAAAAACTGAACTGTGTGTAAAGCCAAACCATATGTGAGATGCAAACCATTTTTTGGAAAATTAGATTGGCATTTCACCAGGTACAAGGAGCCCTGCTCTCTGAACCCATTTGGTCATATTAACAGCGTATACCAGCAATACCACCTGGGATCCTCACTGACAGTTTCTGTCTGCTTTTCAAATGCTTTCTTCACTTTGGGCTACGTTTCCAAGGTAACGGAGCTGAAGTGTGTACATCAGTGTTCCAAGCCCTTAATTGTGGAATAACCAGCATTTCTGTGGGACAGCACAAATCGTGGAGAAGAATAAAGCGATTTATCACTGCTTAATAGAGTAATGTTCCTATTTACTAGCTCGCAGAAGAATCTGTGTCCCAGCAAATGTTTTCAGAGACTGAACAAACAAGTGCCATGATGCGTGATGGGATGTTTTTCCTATTCTTGCCTGCTGTTGAGCAGAGGCCTGATATTTTGACAGAATTTTATGTAAATGATTTGTTTCCTTACATCCATGCAAATGTCCACAAGTTCTGTTTGAGTATTGCTATCAAAATCTCTGATTCTTATTTCAACAACAAAGCTGCCATGGGGTGTTTTAGCTGCTAAGCTAAATCACAATCAAACAAAATTATGACCCTGACCTAGATTTGAGATCCTTTTTCTGATCACAAGTGGTCAGCTGGGACTGTTTGCACCTAAATTTATATCAAATTAGTTTCCCTTTTTACCACCTGTGATCAGATTTTCATTACAGTTTCTGTGATTTTGGGGGTCGGTACAATTTTTAAAATGTTTTTGAAAGAAGTCTCTTATGGGTTATTATTGTTAACTAAAACTAAAACCATAAAAACGGCTACTTCAACTTATTTTATTTTAGTTAGTTGCCAAAGCAGCATTTCTCATTTTCATTTAGTTTAACTTGAAATACTAAAATAACTAAAAGTAAAACTAAAATAAAACTTAAAGCTTTATAGACATATTACAAAAATAATAATACAAATGACAAAAACACACAACAAAATTACTAAAACTTGAGAATGAAATCTTGAAAATGAAATCAGAAAATATAAAAATAAAAACTTATTTAAAATATTAATAAAAATCTATAATAGAATGTCAATGATACTAAAATAACACTGATGCAATGATGGTGCTTTTATTTGATCAAAAATACAATTTTTTAAAATGTAATTTATTTCTGTGATGGCAAAGCTGAATTTTCAGCAGTGGTGTTAAAAGATTTTTTAGAAATCATAAATCATTCTAATATGCTGATTTGTTGCTCAAGAAAGATTGTGTATTATTATCAGTGCTGTTAACAGTTGCGCTACTTAATATTATACTACTTAATAATTCTTTGATGAATATAGATAGTTCAAAAGAACTTTTTTGAAATACAGCCCGAATTCCGGAAATGTTGGGACATTTTTTAAATTTCAATACAATGAAAACTAAAAAGACTTTCAAATCACATGAGCCAATATTTTATTCACAATAGAACATAGATAACATAACAAATGTTTAAACTGAGAAATTTTACAATTTTATGCATAAAATGAGCTAATTTCAAATTTGATGCCTGCTACAGGTCTCAAAATAGCTGGGACGGGGGCATGTTTACCATGGTGTAGCATCTCCTCTTCTTTTCAAAATAGTGTGAAGACGTCTGGGCATCGAGGTTTATTTTTTTGGAGTTTTGGTGTTGAAATTTGGTCCCATTCTTGCCTGATATAGGTTTCCAGCTGCTGAAGAGTTCGTGGTCGTCTTTTTCTCTATAGGTGAAAGATCTGGACTGCAGGCAGGCCAATTCAGCACCCGGACTCTTCTACGACGAAGCCATGCTGTTGTAATAGCTGCAGTATGTGGTTTTGCATTGTCCTGCTGAAATACATAAGGCCTTCCCTGAAATAGACGTCGTCTGGAGGGGAGCATATGTTGCTCTAAAACCTTTATATACCTTTCGGCATTAATAGTGCCTTCCAAAACATGCAAGCTTTCCATACCGTATGCACTTATGCACCCCCATACCATCAGAGATGCTGGCTTTTGAACTGAACGCTGATAACACGCTGGAAGGTCTCCCTCCTCTTTAGCCCGGAGGACACGGCGTCCGTGATTTCCAACAAGAATGTCAAATTTGGACTCGTCTGACCATAGAACACTTTTCCAGTTTGAAACGGTCCATTTTAAATGAGCCTTGGCCCACAGGACACTACGGCGCTTCTGGACTATGTTCACATATGGCTTCCTTTTTGCATGATAGAGCTTTAGTTGGCATCTGCAGATGGCACGGCGGATTATGTTAACCGATAGTGGTTTCTGGAAGTATTCCTGGGCCCATTTAGTAATGTCATTGACACAATCATGCCGATGAGTGATGCAGTGTCGTCTGAAGGCCCGAAGACCACGAGCATCCAATAAAGGTCTTCGGTCTTGTCCCTTACGCACAGAGATTTCTCCAGTTTCTCTGAATCTTTTGATGATGTTGTAGATGATGAGATTTGCAAAGCCTTTGCAATTTGACGTTGAGGAACATTGTTTTTAAAGTATTCCACAATCTTTTTACGCACTCTTTCACAGCTGTGCCCATCTTTACTTCTGAGAGACTCTGCCTCTCTAAGACATCCCTTTTATAGCTAATCATGTTACAGACCTGATATCAATTAACTTAATTAGTTGCTAGATGTTCTCCCAGCTGAATCTTTTCAAAATGTCTTGCTTTTTCAGCCATTTGTTGCCCCCGTGCCAACTTTTTTGAGACCTGTAGCAGGCATCAAATTTGAAATGAGCTCATTTAGTGGATAAAAGTGTAAAATTTCTCAGTTTAAACATTTGTTATGTTATCTATGTTCTATTGTGAATAAAATATTGGCTCATGTGATTTGAAATGTGTCTTTTAGTTTTCATTTTATTCAAATTTAAAAACGTCCCAACATTTCTGGAATTCAGATTGTAGAACTGAAAAAGAGTCAAAACTCATTTTTGTTGCTTTCAATGTCCAGTCACACTGATATATTTGTCATTTTCCTCTTCATTCAGGTTATAGGCAAGCTGGTGATGTGCGGCTGTACAATTTTACATGGGGTCAAAAGCATTTTGTGTCCCCCTCCCCCTTCCATCCTCATTCTTTATGGATTGTGCATCATCTCTTGACCTCATTGTTTGGCTCTATCTCTTGTTATTCAACCCTTCTGAGGCAACTTAAATGCCCTAATTCATAATTCATTTATAACATTGTTTGCTCATTAAAAATGTAAAAGCCGTATGTTTCGCTTATCTCATTCTTGCAGTTCTGTGAACTCTTTTAGCATTCTGTGCATTTGTTCAGGTATCCTCAGGATATTGGAACACAAATGAGCATCTCTTAGCAGACTCATAAATGCATCTATATTTGGACTACATGTCTATGAGGTGTATGATTGTAAAATCATATGCTTGAGGGGTTCATGATTGTTTAGAAGGGTTATATGTTGTCACTGTCCTCTGAAGTGACAGTTTTTGTTTTGTTTATATATCTGAAAAACGCTGCCACCTCACTTGCATATCAGCTCGGGGCCCTTTAACCTTAGCAGAATGCTGTGTGCCCTGCTGTTGACAGGCTGTCTATGGTAGTACTTCTGCCTGAAATCTAATACACAGGGATTTAAATGCTCAACTGTGGTGAAGAATAGAAAATATACCATGTACCTGCTTACTGGAAGATTTGAGCACACTATGTATGACTAAAAGTTTAGTTTTAAAGGATTACTTCACTTTGAAATGAAAATTAGCCCAAGCTTTACAAGCTTTACATATACCTAGGTGTATATGACTTTCTTCTTTCTGATGAACATAATCGAAGAAATATTAATAAATATCCTGACGCATCTGAGCTTTATAATGGGAATGAACGGGACCTGAGCTGAAGAAAAAGCTTCCATCAACATCCATCCATCATAAATGTGTACTCCACACGGCTCTGGGGGATTAATAAAGGCCTTCTGAAGCGAAGCGATGCGTTTGTATAAAAAAAATATCCATATTTAAACAAGTTATGAAGTCAAATATCTAGCTTCCACCAGAATGCCTTCCATATTCAAATTACGGAAAAACGGAACTGGCGCTGCATTGAATAGGGAAGGTGTAGGACATACAGCGTAAGCTTTTTGAAGAATACAGAAGGAGGTCTGGTGGAAGCACTTGCAAGGCGAGCATTTGTGTTTATAAAGCATATACATTTTTTTTTTTTTTTTAAATGGCAGATCGTTTCGATAGATAAGACCCTTATTCCTCGTCTGATATTGTTTAAAGCTCGTTGAAGCTGCACTGAAATTTTGACCTTCAACCGTTTGGGGTCCGTGGAAGTCCACTATAAGGAGAATAATCCTGGAATGTTTTCATCAAAAACCTTAATTTCTTTTCGACTTTAGAAAGAAAGACATAAACATCTTGGATGACATGGGGGTGAGTAAATTATCAGGAAATTTTAATTTGAAAGTGAACTCATCCTTTAACTATGAAGTTTTAAACATGCTAGCACCTATTTGGTGAAATGTTCCATTTTAAAGTATTGATTCAAATTTTTTTTTTTTTTTTTTTTTTTTTGCTCCATATATGTCACCAGATGGATTTTGGGTTCCTTGCCACTGTCACCTTTGGCTTGCTCAGTTGGGGTTTAAAGACACTTATTATTAAGTAATATTATTTGATAATATTATACAATATTATACAATTATTTGACTGCACTGACACTATCGGATGAGAATAAAACTTGAACTGAATTGAGCTGGATGGTGTCTTCTGTAGAGCTGCTTTATTATTGATGAATGTTGCAACATTGACACTTATTGAACTGAAATGAATCAACATTGAACTGACTCATAGTGAATAACGACAATTGTTTTCTATAGAGCTGCTATAGCTGAATTTAACTTTCGTTATTGATTAACTTTACACAGTTATTGAACTGAACTGAACCAACGCTGAACTGATTCGAGCTTTTAGACCTGCTTTACAGCAGAATTTGAATTTGTCTTATATTTGATGAAGTTTGCATCATTTATTTGTTTATCTGTGAAGCTGCTTTGAAACAATCATTATTGTATAAAGCCCTATATAAATAAAAGTGACTTAATTAAATAAGTCATGTACATACACGGATCTTGAAGACAAAATAAATTGTTGACGTGTACTACAGGTTCCCTTTTTTACTGTGGTCGCACTGGTATTGATGTCATAGGCTGTCGCCAGCCAATGTTATTGTCGTGTTTAGACACGTGCTTCAGACACCCGTCATGCTGAAGGCGTTCCTCATAAGCGTCCTAGGATGCAGTTTCTTGTTCCCCTTTTCAGGGAACCATGGCTACATTTGTAACCTGAGACATTTGCTCGACCGGGACACGTCAACAGCATTACTTAAAAACAGATTGTAAAGGACTGATTGACTGATGTTTTTTATTTAACCGATAAAAAAGACCACAATGTGATTCATACACTATCACTCATAATAGTGTAAATTATACTTTATATTGCACTGTTTATTATAAGTTCCTTTTTCTTAATCATCGAGAAAATTAGTCTGGAATTGACTGTCGTGGATCTGAAAACACCGATCATAACCATCATAAAAATCATCAGTTAGATTCTGGGCAGGATAGAAGAATTTAGCTCACTTTAGGTCTCTTTCCACCAGTTCCACCGATATACTTTAAAGGGGACCAATTATGCAAAATTTACTTTTATAAGGTGTTTGTACACAGATGTGTGTCCATAGTGTGTGTGTAAACAACCAGCCTATAATGGTAAAAATACACCCACTCCTTTTTTTTGTAATCCCCATAAATCATAAACAGTCTCTCCAAACGAGCAGTTCCAGATTTGTAATTATGTAAGAGTAGGGGGAAGCCCGGCCCATGACTGGTGACGATCTGCCCTATTAGTATAGATACCGCCCTGAGTGAGCCACAGCAGTCCTCCATTTCTGTTTCCTCACTGTAGCAGCTGGAGATATACAATGTTTGTGGCAAAAAACAAGCAAACAAACAAAAAAACATTAAAAATGTTCTGTTATTGGATGTACCAATGAACATAAGAGTTGTTAAAGAATTGTTAAAATGTTATATATATTTCACAAATCATTTTACGCCAGACTGCTTCACAAAAGAGGGTCAGTTCAA
Source organism: Ctenopharyngodon idella (assembly GCF_019924925.1). Taxonomy (NCBI): domain Eukaryota; kingdom Metazoa; phylum Chordata; class Actinopteri; order Cypriniformes; family Xenocyprididae; genus Ctenopharyngodon; species Ctenopharyngodon idella. The sequence continues at coordinate 28,605,519 of NC_067236.1, forward strand.
CGCTCGATTTGCACAAAAGCTGATTCTAAAAGATGGGTCAATATCAACCTACTAAAGTTGAGCACATGTACAACAATTTATAGATGATAATGACAGAACATGCTAATCGATAAGTTGAATAAAATTAACACAACAACTACATCAATTCATCAACTAACCATTCAGATTCATCCTGTTGCATTCTAAAAGTTGTAACTTCTTCCAAAGTCTCTCCATCCATGTTCGACTCCAGTTTGAACAAATAAAGCTGAACACCGCTATTGACAATTTCTGACATTTTGGCTGCGTGAGATTATCCGGTTTTGTAGTTGCCGGAGTATCCAAATCACGTGCTGTGAAAGCTCCGCCCTCTTCTGAAAACGGGGCGAGGAGTAACAGCTCATTTGCATTTAAAGGGACACACAAAAACAGCGTGTTTTGCTTACACCCAAATAGGGGAAAATTGAGAAGGTGGTCACTGCAGAGCAAATGTGTAGCGAATTAACTCAAAGGGAAAATATCAATAATTATTCATAACTCATTATGATTATTAATTATGATTAATTATGAATATGTGAATCAGTTAATCAGATTAACTTGATGTAGCTACATTAAAATTAATATTACAATCAACCTGTTCGTCCAGTGAACACTCAGTGTTAATGGTTTATTAATTTTAAGAAATGTTCATTTCCAGGTTATGGAAAAACAAGATTCTTATTGTACAGTACTACTCAGAGCATGTAGTTGTAACGAAGCGAGACTCAGGCGGGGATCCATTTGCTAGCTTTATTATAAAAGAGCGTGGTCGTACAGGCAGGGTCAAAGCAGGGGCAAACAGGAACAGCAGGGACAGGCAGAATCGTGGTCAGGATGCAGGCAATAGTCAGGGCAGGCAGAAAACACTCACAGAACAGAATACCAGGCAAGGATCAAAGGTAGGCAGCAACGGGTCGACAACGGGTAACAGACAGGATCGGTAACAAACAGGCAGACAGGATATAAACGCTCAGAATTGCAACAATGGTTAACAAGACTTCGCAATCAGGTGGTGTGTGTGTGAGTCCTTTATAGTCCAGGTAGTGTGCTAAGCTGTATGTGGCAACAGGTGATTGGTCTGGAGTGAGCATGTGATTGGCAGGGAGGATTATGGGAAATGGAGTCCAGGAACTGACAGGAACAGACGGTGATCGTGACAGTAGTCAAGATCTAAATCATTTAAGAGGCAGTTTATTAGCAGACAGAGTCAGAACCAAACATGTATTGTCCACAATCTTTATTAACTATCTCACAAACACATAACTAAACTAACAAACACATAACATACACGCAGGTCACACACATACAGGTGCTGGTCATATAATTAGAATATTGTGAAAAAGTTCATTTTTTTATTGTAAATTATTTTAAAAAATGAAACTTTCATATATTCTAGATTCCCTACATGTAAAGTAAAACATTTCAAAAGTTTTTTTTTGTAAATTTGTTGATTAGAGCGTACAGCTAATTAAAGTCCAAAATCCAGTATCTCAAAATATTAGAATATTTACATTTGAGTTTCATTAAATGACCATCCCTACAGTATAAAATCCGGGTATCTTTTGTTTTTTGAAACCACACTAATGGGGAAGACTGCTGACTTGGCAATGGTCCAGGAGACAATCATTGACACCCTCCACAAAGAGAGTAAGTCACAGAAGGTCATTACTGAATGGGGTGGCTGTTTACAGAGTGATGTATCAAAGCATATTAAATGCAAAGTTGACTGGAAGGAAGAAATTGGGTAGGCAAAGGTGCACAAGCAACAGGGATGACCGCAAGCTTGAGAATACTGTCAAGTAAAGCCGATTCAAACACTTGGGAGAGCTTCACAATGAGTAGAATGAAGCCGGAGTCAGCGCATCAAGAGTCACCACACTCAGACATCTTCAGGAAAAGGACTACCAAGCCACTTCTGAACCAAAGACAACGTCAGAAGCATCTTACCTGGGCTAAGGAGAAAAAGAACTGGACAGTGAACAGTGGTCGAAAGTCCTCTTTTCAGATAAAAGTAAATTTTGCATTTCATGTTGAAATCATGGTCCCAGAGTCTGAAGGAAGACTGGAGAGGCACAGAATCCAAGCTGCTTGAAGTCTAGTGTGAAGTTTCTGAAGTCAATAATGATTTGGGGGGGGCGTGACGTCTGCTGGTGTTGGTCCATTGTGTTTTATCAAGTGCAAAGTCAATGCAGCCATCTTCCAGGAGATTTTGAAGCACTTTATGCTTCCATCTGCTGACAAGCTTTATGGAGATGCTGATTTCCTTTTCCAGCAGAACTTTAGCACCTGCCCACAGTGCAAAAACCACTTCCAAGTGGTTTGCTGACCATGATATTACTGTGCTTTATTGGCCAGCCAATATGCCTGACCTGAATCTATGGGATATTTTCAAGAGAAAGATGAGAAACAGTCGATCCAACAATATACAGATGATCTGAAGGCTCAATAGTGCCTCAGCAGTGCCACAGGCTGATCACTTCCATGCCACACTTCACTGATGCAGTAATTTGTGCTAGGAGCAAGTCATTTGCTGTAATATGTCCTGCCGATCAAGTATTGAGTGCACAAAAGAACATACTTTAAAGAACTTTAACTTTTCTGTTTTGCAAATCCATTTTTTGATTGATTTTAGGAAATATTCTAATATTTTGAAATACTGGATTTTGGACTTTCATGAGCTGTACGCTCTAATCATCAAAATTTAAAAAAAAAACTTTTGAAATGTTTTACTTTACATGTAGGGAATCTAGAATATATGAAAGTTTCATTTTTAAAAATAATTTATAATAAAAAAATGAACTTTTTGATGATATTCTAATTATATGACCAGCACCTGTATGTAGGTAAAAATGAGCAATGATAGAGTTGAACTGGAAGTGGGACCGGAAATGGAGCTATGGGAAAAAGTCAAAGACAATCTGGAAAAGAATCATCAGTTTCCTCAGTAATAAAACACCTTTGCTGACACAGGTGGTTTACAAATTAATACTAAATCGCTGTTTAGTGTTCAAATGTACGATACTTGCAAGATGCCTTTAGGTCGAGGAGCTTCGGATTTGCGGGCTGAGGAGTCCTTGATGATTCGGTCTGAGTTGTAGTCAGTATCTTCTGCGTTGGATGAAGTAATATGAAACAGCTTAAGCTGTTAATTTGACTCTTAGTGGGGAAAGAGTTCTTTCTCTCTCTCATAGATGAGCACATGGCTGGGTTGCAGGCCTAGGCCTACAGGCCTTCCAGGCCCACAGGCCTTGGCCTAAAGAGGCCTGGAGCAAAAGGGGGTCTCTTCAGTCGTCCAAGAAGCAAGAAGGAGAGAGGGAGGGGCATTGTGCACTGGCTTTTAACCTCTGGTCAAAGTCACACCTCTTAGGCTTGACCTGACCAATGAAGGTGTTGTATTTCCGGGCGGCAACACGCCTCCTGTCAGGGCTTTTACGGACGAGCAAGATTAACTGGCTGAGTTTTTGAAGAAGAACTATTAAAGATTCTTGTAATACTAATGTGTTGCATGAGGTATCGACATATCGCATACACAAGCATTTAAATCTTCTCAATACGAACCCATAGACACTAAACATTGCATAATTGAGGCTACCTTGAATGTATCATAAAACATGTGAATATAATACTGAGTACAATACAACAAACAGTAATAATGGATACCATTTCCTGGGGATATGCATGTTAATTTATAGAACAGTCTGTCTATAAATTAATGCAGGAAAGTCTGTTTTCTGTGGGAAAGATGCAGGTTTTCTGTGTGTCTCTTTGTCTCTGCTCTTCTCTGCTCTTCCATGTGGCAACCAACATTCTTTAGCGCAATAAAACTTGTAACTGAGAACTTCTCGGGGGATGGGGGACAGACCCCAGAGTGAGCTTTAAACCATTACTGGTTAACTATAACAAATAATTGTGTCTGATTTGTCTTAGTCGTTACAAATGGGTGGGATTTACGATAGCTCCCCCTTACTAGACATCCAGCAAGGAGGAGCGAATGTACAACCACACCCTAATCGAGACTGTCCTCCTCCAAAAAATGACCCTATAGGTTGTTTTTTCAAGCACCTTATTACGACCTATGTTTACATTTTAAAGTCATGCACCCTCTAGCTGGCGTAAAAATAATGACAGTGTTGTGTTATGTCTGTCATCATGAAATGACGTATGACCGTTACCAATCAAAATGTGTGTTCATTTAAATGCAATGTGTGGACTTTTTACATGGTCCCTTACCCGCCATTTGTCCTATTTCCATTTAGCCAAACTTTTTTTTTTTTTTTTTTGTAATTAACGACTACACCTACCCCAACCCTAAACCTACCCTTAGTGATTTATAGTGCATATACACTTTATGAGCAAATGCGTTCCCTGGGATCGAACCCACGATCGCATGATCACATGATTGCATATTGTTGTATATTGCAATGCTCTACCAATTAAGCTGTGAAACCCGAAATATGACGCAGATAAAAGGGTGCAATGCATTAAAATGAAAGTGTACTGTTGTCGATAGGGGTGCAGCTTTAGTAAACGCTCCTATGGGTCGTATTTCATGCATTAAAATGAAAGTGTCCTGTTGTCGATAGGGGCGCAACTTTAGTAAACACTCCTATGGGTCGTATTTCAGGGAATTGACAAACTTATATGGGCGTATTGGTTTGAGGACATGTTGCCCTAATCCTAAATTAACCCTACCCAAAACTCTATCTCTCCACCCCATTTGATGTCCAGAGAGGTGGAGAGTTCTATCCCTCCACCCCACTGGACGTCCAGAGAGGCAGAGCTGGCCGTCATAGACTCTGCAGTGAGTACCACTAGGGAAAATTTAACAAGCTATAATAAATGATCTGTGGGGAATTTTGAGCTAAATCTTCACAGACACATTCTTGGGACACTAGACACTTATATTACATCTTGTGAAAAGGGACATAATAGGTCCCCTTTAACAGAATTAAGTGAAGCTGACTTTGGACCTTTTGTCTGTGGAGGATGTCACCTTCACTGCTATGGGAAATAAGAGGCCGGTATGTCATTGCAGGCAAGAATTCGTCATTGGATTGCTTGCAGACATAATTAACAAAGGTTTGCGTTTCTGCGTGTAGAGGATAAAATGTCAAGGGCTCGTTTTTGAGGGGAAAAAAGAAAACAAGTCAGACTTTTGCACAGTTTCTTTGACTGCGTACTGTTATTCTGACCATTACCGGGGCACTCTGAGATCTGACTCATATGTCTAATGCTTTTACTGCCATTTTCATCTCCATCCTATGCTGTTCTTTGAAAATATGGGAACAGAATAAAAAAAAAAAAAACTTATAACACCATTTACACTTAAATGACACTATTTACTGTTGTAACTACATCTTTAATTTGCAAACTTTGTATCTGCACTATTGGAAATGATAAAAAAAAAAATGTTTATAAAGCACAGGATGAAATGAATGCATGTTTAAAGTTAAAGCTTTGGATCGCTTGTGTTTTTCAGACATGCTGGAACAGCAATACTGACAACGAGATATCCATTTGGAAGCAGATCTGAATGGTCACATTTGGATTTGGTTTGGACGCGGGATAAGGTAAAAACAACATTGTGTCACCAAGCACTCTGCATCACATCGCAGTTAATACAATTACAGCCCACTCAATGAGTTTTCTAATGCAATGTAAAATTTGTTCAGACATCTCCCACACAAACTCCCAGCCACTGTTTATGAAACCTTATTCAATATAACTGCTATATGCATTATTAAAACAATCCTTCACCTTTGTGTTAATAAGAAAGGTAATTTTGTGCTCCGGGAAAGACAATGGAAAGGCTTCAGAACTTTCTAGAAGAACAGTACCATGACTGGATCTGTATAATAAGGCGGTGATTAGAGTAGACAGAGGGAAATTCAATTTAAGTGCATTGGTTTGGCGTTTTCCTAGGGAGAAGTGCTCTCAGAAATGGCCTCAGCTGTGCAAAGACAAACTGAGAACAAATGTGTGTGGGGTGACTTGTGCTGTGGCATCCTGCCCATCTGTGGGCAGAAGCGGCGACCCGCTCCACTGATCCACCCGTAGGGGGCAGGGGGCGAGAGCAACCATCCCTCTCTTTCTTTCTCTGCTGGCATGTTGTAGTGTGATCCCTGCCAAGAGTCCAGGATTAAACACACCCTGTGACCTTATCAACAACTGCAGCTTTCCCTTGCTTCCTGGCTACAATTCGAACAGACTATGCAGGAGTGGACCAAGCAGTCTAACAGTCTCTAATGAGCGGCATGGTTAATATTTATCTAATAATGCTGTGATGATGCAGCTTAATGATGGCTTGAAAAACACAAATAGTGACTCTGTTGGAAGTCAACGTGAATGGAAATGTCTGGCTCATTAGTTAGTCATGCCTCTCAAATGAACAACGCTAATGACTCTCAAAGGTGGCTGACATACTGTCCACTTTCAGTCAGCTGCTGTCTTTTCTACAAGTCTATTTTTTCCTCTCTCTTTCTTTTTTTTTCATCTCCTTTGAAGAAAAACAAAACAAAAACAAAAGGTAACACTATAATAGGTATACAGTAATAAAGTACTTTTTGCAAACTATTAGTTTATAGTTAATTTATAGTTAATATATTTTAGTCTCTACATTGTTAATATATTAATAGGCTATATACAAAAAGTGAGTTCTTTATTGTATTATTATTGTTGTGTAATGTTGTTTAATATTTGTTTTATTGTTGTTTGTTGTTTTTAGCTCATATGTAAAGAGTTAGATTATGTTTTTTATACTTTGTTAACAACTTATTAACTGTAAATAGTTCTCACTTTAGATTTAGTTCATGGAAAATGGGAAAATTTAATTAATTAAGTGCTTTAAACCAACCTTTATTAGACATTAATTTAATTAGTGTCACACTTTGAGTTTGTTGTGATTTGTTTTTCTGTTATAGCCTGAGGGTACATTTACACGACAACAATGTGCTAAAAACAGAAACGTTTTTTCTTTGTACAGATGACAACGTTTTCAAAACTATCCCTGTTCACACGGATCCGCGCAATTAACTAAAAACGCTGCATTACGCATGCCAGGCAAGTTTAGTTGGCGACGTCACTTTGAAAAGAAAGACTACACGCCTGCGCATAACTTCCACTTTGAAACCCGTTTTCAAAAGTTTGCGTTTTCAGGCCACCAAAACGCTGTTGTCGTGTAAATGAACGGCCAAAAAAACACATAAAAATTTCAGTTTTTAGTTGAAAACTGTTGTGTAAACAGCCCCTGAGTTTCATTGTTATTCCTTCTTGCATGTTAATTAGTTCAGTTCATTCTGTTCCCTACCTGTTTGTCTCCTAGGTTACTAATTGATTAGGTTCCTCAGTTCAGGTGTGTTGTGTTAATTATCTAGTTAGTGTATCCCTCTATGTAAGCCCTCTGTTTCAGTTAGTTCCTGTTCTTGCATTGTTAATGTCTATGTGTAACATGGTTGTGTTTCTCCTCTGTATTTTCCTGTTTATTATTCAATTAAAAGGCTATTTTGTTTATCTTCTTCATTGTGTGTTTCTCTACGTCCACCAACCGTGACAATTAGAATTGAGTGTTTCTTAAAAAACAAGATTAGTACATTAACTAAAGGGGCTTTCGCACTGAATAGTTCTAGGAACTCAGTTATAGGAACTAGCTACTAGGATAGTTCCCCGAAAACTAATTTCTCCGCCGGGCCATGTTCCTGGTTGCATTCACACCGGGAATAGGAACTCTGAAGCGGCCGACAGCGGCGTCTTTAAGCGCGGCATTTACAAACACTAAAAACTGGTGGATGGAAGACACCGTGATCAGGGCTGTGTTTTTCATGATAACAGAGAGAGAATGTAAACGCATAATCTATGCGACTGAAAGAGCAAAAAGCGGGGCTAATAGACGAAATCTCCTATGACAACCTGCAGTATTACATATCGTCGAGGCTGAGAAAAGAACACAACCTTGCAGACAACAGGTAAATGTCATTATCGCTGTTTTCCATGTTCGTGAAGTAAATATGTTTACATGGCTTTTTAAAAATGCCGGTTGCCGGTGTTTGACATGCGTTTGACCAATCAACGTACAATTATGTCACTGATAGTTCCTATAGTACTGGTTTAGACGCTACTCTGAAGTAGGAGCTAATTTAGTTCCCCTAAAGGAGTTCCTAAAACTAGTTCCTAGTTCCTAGTTCCTGCGGTGCGAACACGGCAAAATCCGGCAATAGTTCTAGGAACTATGAAAAGGTTCCTCCAGTGCGAAAGCCACTTAATATGCACCCTTAAAGGGATAGTTCACCCAAAAATAAAAAAAAATTGTCGTCATTTACTCAACCTCAAGTTGTTCCAAATCTGTATTAGTTTCTTTCTTCTGTTGAACACAAAAGAAGGTATTTTGAAGAATGTTGGTAAGCCATTGACTTCCACAGGAAAAAAATACTATGGAAGTCAATCCCTTACATATTTGTGACATAACACAAGACTATTATTATTTAAAAATAATAACTGAAACATAATAACTGAATTATTATTATTTTCTGTATTTTTATTAATATTATTTATTCATAATTTTGCATTTTTATTATTCAGCAAAAATGTTGTATTTTTTTTTTTATATATTGCTGCATTTTTATTAAATAATTATATTATCCCTTGCATATTTGTGACAAATTGTGTCACTCGCAGTATCTAAAGTGAGCCAGTCTTCATCTCTCAGTAAAACTGCACCTATCACAACTATGTGAAGAAAACACATCATGATTTTATTACTCATATTTTAATTTGGTTTAATGGAGAAATTTTCCACATATGTGTTACCATATGGAGTTCTGGAGGAGTCCTAACCTCTACTAACTCTTCCCGAGGTGAAAATAGTTATAAGATGAATGTGTTGCAACACATTTTTTTCACTTTGATTTTTCACTTACAGGGTACATTAGAAAGGGCACACTATCATTCTTAAAATTTGTTTTAAAATATGTTATGATGCACTTAACATTAATGCGAGCCAGTTTTTACTCTCACTCGGTGCCTGACAAGTGTTACACTTGGATCCTGGACCTAAATGACCAAGTTTTTCTGATTAATTTCAGTTAGGATGCTTCCTTAGCCAGGCAGGTTTTGTAATACAGCCTTTTTTGTGGCTATATCTCTTTGAATTACCCAACCCCTCTCTGGGACAAAGCCCTCAACTTCAATGCCTGCATTTGTAATTCACTTATAGCATTGTTTGGCCATTAATAATGTACAAGCCTTGTGTTTTGCTTATCTCATTCCTGCAGTTCTCCCATCTCTTTTAGAATTCTTTTAGCAAGCATCCTCAGGATATTGCAGTTCAACAGTGAAAAGAAAGCTACATCTATTCTTATTTTTTCTCTGTACTTCACATGTATAAGAAACACAGTTATTTCTAAAGCGCATGCTTGTGAAGGTTCGGAGCAGTGCAGTGTCAGCGCCTTCTGCAGTGACTAGATGTTTTTGTTGTTTATATATCTGAAACATGCTGTCACCTCCCCTGCAGATCGGCCCACGGCCCCCTAACCTTAGCAGAATGCTCTGCTGCTGACTGCCTGTCTGTGATGGTTAATGTTTCCCGGTCTTCTCTTCACTTTGAGCCACCCTGATTCCACAGTCTGTCATGGCACCAAGCCCAGGCAGGGCAACACTTGCATTTTATATGTCTGCACACCCACATTTGCCTGTTCATCAAACGCAACCCACAGAAAGAAAACGGACCTCTCTGTGTACCGCTTAGCAGGTAGCACAAGAGGATTACATGTTAAAACACCAAATAAATATTGTAGCGAGCATGTTTTTTTGCCGCTTGCCACTTTATTTGGTTATAATCAAATTTACGTGCTGCTTCATTGTGCATTAGGTCTATATGACAGTGGGCGAAACAGTCTGAATGTGATTGGATTGTTAAATGAGGTCATGTTGTTGGCCTGTGTGGGTGTGCGCAGCTATGAACTAAAACACAATGTCCTTCTCAGTCTGTTTTCACAGTGAGGGTGAGAGAGAATTATAGAAACTAATGGAGCGTTTAATCGCAATCTGTCTCCGAGCGCTTGTCATGTAGAGTATGTGGTTTGAGTTTGTATGCGAGTGCAGATGCGTGGATGTGTGTGTCGAGGGTCTGAGTTTGTGTGCATGTTGATTTCTGCAGTTGAGTTTTTATGCAAGCTACATGGGTGGGTTGTGTTAGATCAGTGGTTTTTAAATTATTCAGGCCAAGTACCAGGTCTGATCGGATCAGAACATCCAGGTAAAACCTGTCATGACTAATTTTTTTCAGTAGCGCTTATAGTGTGAGAACTGTGAAATACTTTTTGAAAGAAGTCTCTTATGCTCACCAAGGCTGCATTTATTTGATAAAAAATATAGTAAAATTGTGAGATATTATTACAATTTAAAATAACTGTTTTCTATTTTAATATATTTCAAAGTGTAATTTATTCCTGTTATGTTAAACGGTTAGTTCACCCAAAAATGAAAATTCTGTCATTTATTACTCACCCTCGTGCCGTTTTACACCCGTAAGACCGTTAATCTTCGAAACGCAAATTGAGATATTTTTGTTTAAATCCGATGGCTCCATGAGGCCTGCATAGGGAGCAATGACATTTCTTCTCTCAAGATCCATAAAGGTACTAAAAACATATTTAAATCAGTTCATGTTAGTACAGTGGTTCAATATTAATATTATAAAGCAACGAGAATATTTTTGGTGCACCAAAAAAATCAAAATAACAAATTATTTTGTGATGGCCGATTTCAAAACACTGCTTCAGGAAGCTTCGGAGCATAATGAATCAGTGTGTCGGAGCGCCACAGTCACGTGATTTCAGCAGTTTGGCGGTTTGACACGCGATCCGAATCATGATTCGACACGCTGATTCATAACGCTCCAAATCTTCCTGAAGCAGTGTTTTGAAATCAGCCATCACTAAATAAGTCGTTATTTTGTTTTTTTTTTGGCGCACCAAAAATATTCTCGTCGCTTTATAATATTAATATTGAACCACTGTACTCACATGAACTGATTTAAATATGTTTTTAGCACCTTTATGGATCTTGAGAGAGGAAATGTCATTGCTCCCTATGTAGGCCTCACTGAGCCATCGGATTTAAACAAAAATATCATATAAATATATAGTATATAATATATAAAAATATTAATTTATTTTTAAGATTGTATTATGAATTTATATTTATATTGTATTTATTTTTTTTATATTTAAAGGATTAGTTCACTTCTGAATGAAAAATTCCTGATAATTTACTCACCCCCATGTCATCCAAGATGTTCATGTCTTTCTTTCTTCAGTTGAAAAGAAATTAAGGTTTTTAAGGAAAACATTCCAGTATTTTTGTTCACATAGTGGACTTCAGTGGGGTTCACTGGGTTTAAGGTCCAAATTGCAGTTTCAGTGCAGCTTCAAAGCTTTCTACATGATCCCAGACGAGGAATAAGGGTCTTATCTAGTGAAACAGTCATTTTCTAAAAAAAACAAACAATTTATATACTTTTTAATGCATGACGTAATCACGTTACAAAGGTTATGCGTGACGTAGGTGAAAGTACAGATACAGTGTCTACAAAGCGAATGTGCAAAGATTAAGAAGTTGGAGGAGAATTTTTTTTCGCCCTACCGCTGTACTTCCTCCTACGTCATGCGTGACTTTTCAACGTAATGCGTAGCGGATTGCAAAGAAGTGCAAGACGAGCATTTGTGGTTAAAAAGTATATATATATATATATATATATTTTTTTTTTTTAGAAAATGACTGTTTCACTAGATAAGACCCTTATTCCTTGGCTGGGATCATGTAGAGCCCTTTGAAGCTGCACTGAAACTGCAATTTGAACCTTCGACCTGGTGAAGTCCACTATATGAACAAAAATACTGAAATGTTTTCCTCAAAAACCTTAATTTCTTTTCGACTGAAGAAAGAAAGACATGAACATCTTGGATGACATGGGGGTGAGTAAATTATCAGGAAATTTTAATCCTGAAGTGAACTACTCCTTTAACTAAATTTAATTTAGTTTAATTTTTTAAATGCTTAGAACAGTCTGCTCAAAGTGCACTAACAGATCACTCTTGATTTCATGAAATCAAACATCTAACTTTGAGGACAAACAATAATTTCTGTCAATTTTGTTGATCTATTTTTTCCCCTGCTTTCTTTTCAGCACATGGAATAAAATAGTGATGCACAGATCTGCGTGCAGCTTGAAAGTGGTCAAAACCTTTTCATTTTCTGCATTGCACAAGTAAGAAAGTAGGCTATGCATTAAGTCTTAAATACATAAAGCTATATTACATTTATTAAAGATCAGAAATTATAAACGAAACATCATGGAAAAACAAAAATATTCATAAAACTGTATTTTACATTTTTCTGGTCGAGACATGACCAGAGTTTGAGAACCACTGTGTTAGACTGCTCACTGCATGAAGTACTCAGATGTTGAACCCACTCAGTAAACAGACCCGATTCAAGGGGGCTTGTGGTGAACACGTGGTGTTGTCTAAACCACAAATCAACATAACCACAGATTCATGTTTCCTTAATAGCCTCCTCTGGGAGCACAGAATGATTTTGCTGGGTCCACGGCAGACCTTTTGCAACATATCGAGATAGAACCCCAATTAGAACATGTGTATGTGCTTGCTTTGGGAGCAACTGCACAATGTGCAGCCCACATAGCTGGCCGTCGTTTGTAATGTAGATAACAGCAACATACCTTCAGACCAAGTAATTTGCTAATACTCATCATGTGGGCCGATGTAAAAAGAAACGGGTCCAGTTGAAAATGCACACCAAGTTCTCATCTCTACCTTAAAGCAAGAGAACCTGAGGCCAAGTAATATCACGGAGGACCTAATAGAGGTCTATTCAGAAGAAATAGCCTATTCAGAAAAATCAGCTGCAAGCACTGACTGTTTGAACTGAGATAAAATACTGTGCTGGAGTGAATTTAGAAAGCTTTTACAGCTATGACCACCGTAAGAAAGTTTTACTGTTATTATTAATTATAGTTCTCAGAAGTGGAATATGACTCTCAACTGCACTTCTGCGACATAGTACACAAAGTTAGCGCTTTTTGGATGCAAGTCGAATGCATATGGCTGTCGCGCCGGAAGCTCGTTATTTTACTTTATAAAGTTTTAAATAAGGATGCACTTTTTTGGACTTCAAAAAGTCATCCTCCAATCACTCCCATTATAAAGCTTGGATGAGCCAGGATATTTTTTAATATAACTCTGATTGTGTTCGTCTGAAAGAAGAAAGTCATATACACCTAGAATGGCTTGAGGGTGAGTAAATTATGGAGTAATTTTTGTGTAAACTATCCCTTTAAAGCCTCAGTAATTTCAGGAGGTTTTAAATCTGGGGACAGAAAAACAGCAATCGCAGTTTTTCTTAAATGTGATAATTACATTTTAAAAGGCTATGATTTAATTAATAAAAACGCCAGCAGTGCATGTTTCAAAGAAAAGACGCAGTGCTGTTGTTGAATGCTCATGCTTTTAGAGCGGTTTGCAATCATCAAATAGCCCACATTTATGCCAAGTTATTCTTTTGATCTGCTGCTGTTGAATAATAAATATTTTGTATAATTTATGTTATTTATATCATGGAGCTGTACCTGTAGACTCGCATTTTGGCCAGAAAAGTTTTGATGGCATTTTCTTTTACACTAGTGTGCCGTGACAGGTTGCCAGGTGTGCCGTTGAAAATCATCAAATTTCAAAAATTAGTGTAAAAATAAATGCTACAAATAAGAATAAATCATCACTGTCGGGCAAAACCTTGTGTCTGTATATTTCGTCATTTTTGTTTTATAAAATTAATGCTTTTGGTTATTCTTTACATCTGTATGTGGGTTTTACAAATATTTAACCAATAAAAAGCATTTAAAAGAGGTTGTGACTAAACCTAAATCCATTGGCTCCTCAAACTGTCAGTCAAACCTCATAACTCCTCCCCTGCCTCCATTTAGAATGTGCCGCGCAAAGTTTGGAGATCTGCTTGTTTGTGTGCGCATGGTTAAATAAAGAACTGATGTTTGAGTAAGTACAGCGTTTTACTCAAGAAACACCATGTCCATTAAGGCTTACGTTTTTTGTATTTGAAGAGCGGAGAATATTCTTAGTCTGCTATTTGCTGTCTGTTGAAGCAAGTTTTAAATATGATATGCATAGTGCTTCATCTTTTGTATCATGACTTATCAAAACTGCGCCGTGGAAAAAAAGGGGTTGGGAAACGCTGATGTAGTGTTCATAATCGCATTGCTGCTTTATGTAAGTTAACTGCTATAATTCTGCTGTTCCACAAGCGCCACCTACTGGCAAAGAGTGAATTTGGATATTCCCCTAGCCTGTATTGTACCCATATTTTTACGCAGCATACATATACAGGTGCTGGTCATATAATTAGAATATCATCAAAAAGTTGATTTATTTCACTAATTCCATTCAAAAAGTGAAACTTGTATATTATATTCATTCATTACACACAGACTGATATATTTCAAATGTTTATTTCTTTTCATTTTGATGATTATAACTGACAACTAAGGAAAATCACAAATTCAGTATCTCAGAAAATTAGAATATTACTTAAGACCAATACAAAGAAAGGATTTTTAGAAATCTTGGCCAACTGAAAAGTATGAGCATGTACAGCACTCAATACTTAGTTGGGGCTCCTTTTGCCTGAATTACTGCAGCAATGCGGCGTGGCATGGAGTCGATCAGTCTGTGGCACTGCTCAGGTGTTATAAGAGCCCAGGTTGCTCTGATAGTGGCCTTCCGCTCTTCTGCATTGTTGGGTCTGGCATATCGCATCTTCCTCTTCACAATACCCCATAGATTTTCTATGGGGTTAAGGTCAGGCGAGTTTGCTGGCCAATTAAGAACAGGGATACCATGGTCCTTAAACCAGGTACTGGTAGCTTTGGCACTGTATGCAGGTGCCAAGTCCTGTTGGAAAATGAAATCTGCATCTCCATAAAGTTGGTCAGCAGCAGGAAGCATGAAGTGCTCTAAAACTTCCTGGTATACGGCTGCGTTGACCTTGGACCTCAGAAAACACAGTGAACCAACACCAGCAGATGACATGGCACCCCAAACCATCACTGACTGTGGAAACTTTACACTGGACCTCAAGCAACGTGGATTGTGTGCCTCTCCTCTCTTCCTCCAGACTCTGGGACCCTGATTTCCAAAGAAAATGCAAAATTTACTTTCATCAGAGAACATAACTTTGGACCACTCAGTAGCAGTCCAGTCCTTTTTGTCTCTAGCCCAGGCGAGACACTTCTGACGCTGTCTGTTGTTCAAGAGTGGCTTGACACAAGGAATGCGACAGCTGAAACCCATGTCTTGCATACGTCTGTGCGTAGTGGTTCTTGAAGCACTGACTCCAGCTGCAGTCCACTCTTTGTGAATCTCCCCCACATTTTTGAATGGGTTTTGTTTCACAATCCTCTCCAGGGTGCGGTTATCCCTATTGCTTGGACACAGAGCTCTGTGAACAGCCAGCCTCTTTTGCAATGACCTTTTGTGTCTTGCCCTCGTTGTGCAAGGTGTCAATGGTTGTCTTTTGGACAACTGTCAAGTCAGCAGTCTTCCCCATGATTGTGTAGCCTACAGAACTAGACTGAGAGACAATTTAAAGGCCTTTGCAGGTGTTTTGAGTTAATTAGCTGATTAGAGTGTGGCACCAGGTGTCTTCAATATTGAACCTTTTCACAATATTCTAATTTTCTGAGATACTGAACTTGGGATTTTCCTTATTTGTCAGTTATAATCATCAAAATTAAAAGAAATAAACATTTGAAATATATCAGTCTGCGTGTAATGAATGAATATAATATACAAGTTTCACTTTTTGAATGGAATTAGTGAAATAAATCAACTTTTTGATGATATTCTAATTATATGACCAGCACCTGTAGTGTTGTAAATGTTAAATGTTATCGACAAGATAAATTTCTACATAAATAATTGGCAGGAAGCTAAAAACATTTGTATCTGGGGTAGGGGGGCCTACCGTAATGTTGTAGCCCAGGGGTCTTTGGTTATCTTAATGCACCCCTGTGTACTATTAGCGACAAGCGTCTAGGGATCGTATGCAAAGTGACAGCTTTATTTACACAATCCTTACATGACCTTCAGAATAAAATGTGGGTTTTGAAAAGAAACAAGTACAGCTTTGAAACAAGATTGTTCATAAACAATTGATTTATGTTTTAATCAAAGACTATTTTTAGACCACAGAAAGGCAGATTTTGAGGGTTTGTTTGTATTAGCTAGAATTGATAGTCCACGCAGTTGTAAGAGCATTTGTTGCTGTTAGAGACTGTGTATTTGTCTTTTTTTTTAGAAGCGTAAACTATTGATGTACCCAAAACAAAGTAAGAGACAGACTTAATGAAAACTATCGACAAGAACAGCTACCGCAAACCAAACTGGTCTTGCCTGATATATCTTTTGAGTTTGAGAAATGAATGTTCCTTTCCCAAAATTACATCTTCCCAAGATACACAATACTTTGATTTTAATAAGATCGTCTCATAACAGAAAACTATTTGAGGAGATATAAAGAAACAGTGACCTTTTACAAAAAGAACCCATGCATCATAATGAGCAGTAAAGATCAGGTTATTATTTCACTGTGCATTGTTCAGTATTGTTCTAACACTAGACTAAATTGGTTGATATGATATTTAAAAGATGCAATATATACACCGTCAGCGTCAATGCATGAACTTTAACATTGGTTTCCTCTGCCTATATTATTTTTATATTTGAACATTCAGTTATGACAGCTACATAGTACTTTATGAAAACAAACAGGAATCTTTAATTCTGCAAGTTCTGTCAAGATATATGAGCTGTATGAATGGATATACCCAACTCATTAATTAGTTGCACCTCTTAAATGAGTCTAATGACTCTCAAAGGTGGCTGATACGGGGTCCATTTACAGTCAGTCAGTCTGTCTGTTTTTTTTTTGTTTGTTTGTTTTTTATAGAAATGTAATTTTCTTCTTTTTATTTCCTTTGACAGAAGACAAAGAAGGTGCTTTGATGTTTTCTGTGCATATATTCTTCTGTTTTGTTCTGTATTTCAAAAACACCAAAATCCTATTACATTTTTACAATTGTAATACTAACTTACTTGGTTCTTAAAGGGTTAGTTCACCCAGAAATGAAATTTCTGTCATTACGTACTCACCGTCGTGTCGTTCCAAACCCGTAAGACCTTCTATCTTCTTCGGAACACAAATTAAGTTACAGTATTTTTGATCAAATCCGAGAGGGTTTTTTATCCCATAGAAAGCAACATAATTTCCGTCATAAACTAAAATATCTAGCTTCCGCCAGACCGCCTACCGCATTCAACTTATGAAGAAAGTGTAACACGTCCCGCAGTTCAAAATGCTTACGCTATGTCCTACACCTTCCGTATTCAAGTTGATTATTGTTGTTAATGAGCAACAAGAACACTTTGTGTGCACAAAAAAACAAAACAAAATTAACATTAAGGTTGAACCACTGTAGTCACATTGACTATTTTAGTGAACGAAAGTCTTACGGGTTTGGAGCGACATGAGGGTGAGTAATTAATGACAGAAATTTCATTTTTTAGGTGAACTAACCCTTTAAGGTTCAGGTTAGTAGAATAATTTGACATACTTGCAAAGTTACTCATAGTCAGTAGAATGTCTGTTGGGGGACCATCAAAATAATGTGTTAGCAGATATTAAACTGTTAACAATTAATAGTATTAGTCTACTAATACTCTAATGATTGCTAGCTGCCATGTAGTTGCAAAGTTACCAATAGCTAGTAGAATGTCTAAAGTGGACCATCAAAATAAATTTTTACAGACAATACATTAAAATAATATGGTAAGACTAGTTTGCAATATCAAGCAGCATAACGAGCTATTTCGTACAGCTAAACATGACACCGGAAGCCAGAGACATTAAAATTACAAATGGCCGCACACACTCTTAAAGGGTTAGTTCACCCAAAAATGAAAATAATGTCATTAATTACTCACCCTCATGCCGTTCCACACCCGTAAGACCTTCGTTAATCTTCGGAACACAAATTAAGATATTTTTGTTGAAATCTGATGGCTCAGTGAGGCCTCCATAGCCAGCAATAACATTTCCTCTCTCAAGATCCATTAATGTACTAAAATCATATTTAAATCAGTTCATGTGAGTACAGTGGTTCAATATTATAAAGTGACAAGAATATTTTTGCTGCGCCAAAAAAAAAAAAAAATAACGACTTATATAGTGATGGCTGATTTCAAAACACTGCTTCAGGAAGCTTTGGAGCGTTATGAATCAGCGTGTCGAATCATGATTCGGATCGCGGGTTTCGCCAAACTGCTGAAATCACGTGACTTTGGCGTTCCAAGATACAGACCCTCTCATCTCCCTATAATATACAATCTCTGTTCATAACGCTCCGAAGCTTCCTGAAGCAGTGTTTTGAAATCGGGCATCACTATATAAGTCGTTATTTTGTTTTTTTGGCGCACCAAAAATATTCTCGTCGCTTTAAAATATTAATATTGAACCACTGTACTCACATGAACTGATTTAAATATGTTTTTAGTACATTAATGGATCTTGAGAGAGGAAATGTCATTGCTGGCTATGGAGGCCTCACTGAGCCATCAGATTTCAACAAAAATATCTTAATTTGCGTTACGAAGATTAACGAAGGTTTTACGGGTGTGGAACGGCATGAGGGTGAGTAATAAATGACATTATTTTGATTTTTGGGTGAACTAACCCTTTAACTGAACAATAAGGGTGGATACAGGTGGAGCTGGGGAAGGTGGAGGGTTTCTGAAAGTGCGCTGCAAATTGCTACAATAAACAGTAGGCAAAAATTTGAATGTTGAGCAGCAAGCTCTTTGGCTAACAATACAGTGGGAACCAATCAGCTGTGCCCTATAGAAAAATAATGTAATAGGTTGTTTGCACATGACGTCATTGCTGCACGCAAAATGCGTCTGGAGGGCAAGGAGTGATTTTTCTATATAGGAATCCTATCACAAACTCAGAATTCCTATGTTTTGCGTTGTTTATGGTTGCTCAAATCTATCAAACCGAGAAACCACAATGAGGTTTTATCGTTTACTTAACTTGTATCATTTTTTAACTTTAAAAGTTGTCACCTTTTATAACGTTTTGTGTCTGCTGATACTGAAATGAATACCTGCTTACCTTTTTTGTTTTTGACTTGGTTAAATATTCACATTCTTCATGGTATCATTTGCAGGGAAGAGAAACTATTTTATCCCATTGCATGATCATTTGGTGTTTTCACTTCAGTTTTGTAGAATTCCGTTCAAAATGTTGATCTGGTTACCGTGAAAACAGTGTCACACGCTGCTGCTTTAGCCATCATATGGTAGAAAATGTCCAAATAAAAAAAATGTGTTCAACAAGCTGACAGAAGTCGATCCATTTCTTTGTTGGAAGGGTGTAAATTAAACTGTATTTTTAATGTTTTCTTTGTAAATATTCACTTTCCCATATGACCACGGAGGAGAATCGGATGGGCATTCAGCGGACAGACACCCTTTTTTATGACACACTGTATTTTTTTTTTTTTTTGTATTTATTTCAACAAATGACAACCAAAATCAAACCCATAGAAGCTTGTGAACAGTTTTGAAGTGGCTGCGTGCAAGTTAGGCCTACTCATTCACAAGCCGAGTGAGGGTCATACTCTCAAATGTAATGTTAATTATTAAACCAAACAAAATACAACACTTTCAAAAACACTCAGCTATGTGATTACTTTATTGAGTGATAGGGAGTGGGTTCAATCAGTGACATTATTAGATTTGCTATATGGCGTCTTCCTGTCACCTCCTCAACCTGCTTCCCTTAGTGTGTTTTTATACGTAGAAAAGGCGAAAATTGTATTACACCACCCAGTTTTTTTTCTCTGAACGATGATGTGTGAGCTTTTGTTGCAATTCTCGATTCAGCATAAATGACTTACAATGGCGACATTTTTGACAATCACGACAGAAAATCAAAAATACTGACCTTAACGTCACTAGCAGAAAGGCAGCGCGATATAAACAATCCAGACTAGAACTGAACACGGCGTGACGGCAGCTTCACATTCCCTATATCTCGATGACAGGCAAGTCTTTCAATTCAATAGAAAAATCTCTCCTCTTCACACAGTAAAACCTCCAGTGTTAAATGAACACTGTTAGTGTTAAATTAACATTGCCAGTGTTTATATAATCCAAACTGGGTGACACTGGAAGTGTTAATTTAACACGGGATGTTTTGCTGTGCATAACATAAGGTTCACGTCCAAAATATGTTGTGATTTTCTGTTTATTCCTTTCTACACCAGCACAGTACGGACTTTTCTCCATCTCGTCCATTCTAATTTTCACTGCTTGCCCTCCACATTAATTTTGCGCGTCACCAGAACCACGTGATTGCAAACAACCTATTGAAAGCAGATTGAGTTAAGGACTTATGAGCCTGCGCCATCTAGAGTTTCATGACAGAACTTTGTATTTACGTTCACGTTTGATCAATTTACCGTGTCTTTGCCGAATAAAAGTATTAATTTCTTAAACACACACACACACATACTTGTATATGTGGTTTACGGGGAATCTCCATAGACGTAATGGTTTTATACTGTACAAACTGTATATTCTATCCCCCTACACTACCCCTACCCCTAAACCTACCCATCACAGAAAACTGTCTGCATTTTTTGAATTTCAAAAAAACACTGTTTTTAAGCCATTTGGTTTACGAGGACACAGGAAATGTCCTCATAAACCATGTTTACGTTGTAATACCCATGTCATTATACACATTTGTGTCCTCATAAACCATGTATACAAGAACACACACACACACACACTTACCACAATATTAATAATTATATTAATAATAATAATAATAATAATACATGTATTTGTGTTTTGACACATTTCAGAATGCAACAAGTGAAAGTGGGTTGGCATGGCTAGACATGTTTGTGTTGTGAGATATGAGTTTAGGCCTTTAGTGACTGCATATTAGTCTCTCATCCTCTTTATGGATGTGTTTATCCTCTTTGCCCACTTTAAATGTATTCACACACATGCATAGTTGTTCCAGTAGATAGTGGAGAGCTTGTCTGATCTGTTGAACAGCCGGTGCTGCTGAGACCTCCCTTGCCCACTTAACTGGATGCAATTAAACCAATGCTGTGTATAGCCTAAAGCAATCTGTTTGCATAACAATGGGCCATGGCAGATGATCTAGGTTATGAGGTGATATAAGGAGAAACTCAAGCTTGTACCAGCAGCTGGTGTGGACAAATGCCAGAGTGGGCAGCTGGGTCACCAGGGATTCTGGGCAGACTCCTACTGTCACTTTGTGGGGGCAAAATGACCACTTCACTAATATAAGGACTCTGAAAGGTCACACAAATTAAACAAAAGAAAATTAAACAAAGAGAGAGTTAATATAGAAAAGTGAAGAAGAGCTGTGGATGCACATGTTAATGACACAAGTTCACAAGTGACTGACTCATGTCAAAAAAAGAAAAGAAAAGAAAAAAACTAGGGAGAAGGTTAGACCAAAGAGGTTGATGCTACAATTGTTAAAATGAAACTATACCAGCCTTTCTGCCTTGGTCGGTTATGTCTTCAATATTAATCTAAGAGCAGTATTCAAAAGAAAAAGAAAAACAAATGCCCACTGCTCTCAATTTTATAGCTTTAGCTTTAATAAACCTTACAGGAACATACTGAAAAATGTCAAGCATTCTTTGTCCTTGTTTTTATTAATGACAATTTAATTGCCTTTTTGTAAAGCAGTGTTAACTTAAATTTAAATTATGTGAACCAAACCTTGAAATGCTTAAAAATAATGTGTTAAATTTTTTTCTGTGGTATCAAAATTGTTAGAGAAATGTAAAATCTCAGTTGTACTAACTCCAGTAATTGTGGTATTGAGGTAACTGTTAAAACTGCACGAATATTGCACTTAGACCAACAAAAGATATAGGAATATGTCCTACTTGGCAAAATCATGCTCACTTTAAGTAAATTTTAAGTTTCGATCTGATTTATTGGTAACCAGAACTTTCTTGTGATTTAGATCCCTCATTTTATATTTAACATGAATTGTTTCATCAAAATTCTAGACTCGCATACGCATACTATAGAATGCAGGAAAGTTGCATGTGCCAAGGAGCTGTCATATCTGGTGTAACCAGTAGCTCAATCAAAATGGTCGCAGGGGAGCATTCCTTGATCCTGTAGTGCTAATCTAATCACACCGATTAAATTAGGATGTTAAAGAGGCCAGCTGATAGGCATTGACAGGCAATCCACATGCTTAAAACACAACCCTACAACACAGGACATCATTCATGGTTAAACAGGATGTTGACTCCTACACGAACACCTGCTGTATCTGAAAGCAAAGCCAAGTAAGTTCTTCCTTCAGGAGATGAAAAGTTGCAAAATACATTCAAGTTTACCTGGATATGGCAAAAAAATTGCAGCTGTTCACGGTATGTGACTGAAACTTCACCATGGGTAATGAGAGATGAGGAGAGACTTCCTCTGTGAGATACATCTGAAAACTGGCTGTGATGAAAAAAAAACAAAAAAAAAAACGGTTCTTTCACTTTAGTTTGCAGTCGAACACTTTAAAGAGACAAAGCCTCAAGGAGTAGGTCTTCAGAGCCGCTTTGACAACGAATATAACACCTGATGATAAAAGTGTTTCTTATGATTCTTTAATAATCTAGGATGTGAATGTTGTCAAATATGTCGGTGTGCAGATTTCAGCTGTGCACTCTCTCTAATACATTAACATGAGTCATTGTCTGTCTTACAGCAAAAATACTGAAGACTACAGTGAAATAGCAGAACTTCGTTTCTTTACAGTAATGCTGTTACCCTCCGTGGCCTTTTACAAAGTACTTTCAGATTCATCACTATATGTATCACAGTTCCTTTTTCCCATGCTGAGCCAATTAGATGAAAAAGAGGACTAAATTTCTTTCTATTTGGCTCCAAAAGCTGTCAAAGACCTTACAATGCAATATTAGTTGGGAGCCAAAAAAGATTTGTTTGGTACTAAGTCGACACTAATGTTTGACACGCAGCTGCTTTTGAATGCTTGCGTGTGTACCTATGTGTTTACTATTGTTTTACATTAGTATTTAGCTTTTAGCTTTAATAATTAAAGAATTGTGTTCATTCACATGTTAGTTTATATTGTGGTGGTAGAGTATTATGAAGTTTCACTGGTATTGACTACTGAAATGTTGGTATCTCTAGTTTCTGCTATGCAGGCTTGTTAAGGTAAAGGAAAGATAAAGTGTCATTCATGTTGACAGGGAATGTAGAACTTTTTTTTTTTTTTTTTTTTGCTGACTCAACCGATTCTTGTGCATCATAGGCAGCCGAGATTGCTTTAAGACTGTATACGAAGCGCAGCTTCCCTTAAGTATGGAATATTTTAATATTTATTTTAGCTAATTAAAATGTAAACTATCACACAGCATGAAGTTAATTGCTATGTCTTGACAATTTAGTTTAGCATTTATAATCTTGTCTCTTAAAAATACATTTCTGAGACTGATAATGTATTTTCATTTAAGTTCAGTTTAGCATTAGTTTGATAGCTTAAATTAGATGCTTTCAGGAGCAATTGAGATCTTTCTTTCTTGCTTTTTTTTAGCAAATGAAACACCCCAATCTCATTGGAAAGCAGGTGATATTTAGAAAAAAGTAAGCACCCCTAAACTTAACCGCCGTTGAGACATCAGCAGATGTACGAAAATGTACGAATGAGATTGAATTCATACGAATTAGCCACCAATTTGCCAAAACATAAAATAGTTACGAATTGACAAGAGGTTGTGTTAGAATTAAAAATGTAAACTACCACACAGCATTAAGTTCCTGACAGATTTCTTTCTTTCTTTCTTTTTCTTTCTTTCTTTCTTTCTCAGCAATGCTGGAAAAGGTTGCACTATACTGTGATTGCTCTTTCTCAAGTGCTTTTTGGGTTGAATAATTTACATGGCACAATCTTGGAGCAGGCCAGCTGAATTTGATGTATGTGATGGGCAAGCCCAAGGGCAGCATAATAGCAGGCAGGAGAGGCAGAAGAAGTGGAGACAGAGAGGGATGAGTGAGTAACACCAGAGAGACAATACGCCTCTGTCTTTTTCACACATCATCCCTCACTGCTTATCTGCCAAGCGGGGGGACGTGCCTTTTGGACAAGCTTTTGTCGGTTAAAAAATCTATCTGACAAGCTGTTTTGGCATCTCATACCCCTGGGATACATTACAGTTAATGAGTAAGGATGTGAAGGAGATGTCCGATGACAAGCCTTGTCATATGTGGATGAGGCCTCGTATTCCCACAAAAAAACAAAAAAAAAAAACAACTCCATGACATTTTGATCCACATTTAACCACTTTGATGGTTTTTTAAAATGTTTTTGAAAGAAACATTTGTTGAAAGAAACAAATCTAAGGTTGTATTTATTGGATCAAACATACAGTAAAAACAGTAATATTGTGATTGTTTTTTTTTTTTTTTTTTTTTTTTGTATTTTAATATATTTTAAAATGTAATTTATTCCTGTGGTGACAAAGCTGAATATTCAGCAGCCGTTACTTCAAAATGGAAAATACAAAATGGAGTCTTCAAGCAGTGAGGATGATTTTGTTGTCCACTCTCTTCATAAAAAGAGAAAAAGAGAGAGGAAATATTGGGTCCATCCAATCCTGAGATCGCGTAGAGAGGAAGGAGATCCAAATTTTTTTATGACGGACGAAAGTTTTGGAGACAGTGTGTAAACATGATTGACACACGTGAGGTCGTATTTATTTTTTTTAACGTGCGAAACTTTTGGACTCAGTATGCAAAGACCTTAATTGGGTTTTTGTAGACTTTATGGTTACACAAGACTGTATGAATATACAGGTGCTGGACATATAATTAGAATATCATCAAAAAGTTGATTTATTTCACTAATTCCATTCAAAAAGTGAAACGTGTATATTATATTCATTCATTACACACAGACTGATATATTTCAAATGTTTATTTCTTTTAATTTTGATGATTATAACTGACAACTAAGGAAAATCCCAAATTCGGTATCTCAGAAAATTAGAATATTGTGAAAAGGTTCAATATTGAAGATACCTGGTGCCACACTCTAATCAGCTAATTAACTCAAAACACCTGCAAAGGCCTTTAAATGGTCTCTCAGTCTTGTTCTGTAGGCTACACAATCATGGGGAAGATTGCTGACTTGACAGTTGTCCAAAAGACGACCATTGACACCTTGCACAAGGAGGGCAAGACACAAAAGGTCATTGCAAAAGAGGCTGGCTGTTCACAGAGCTCTGTGTCCAAGCACATTAAGGGAAGAGGCGAAGGGAAGGAAAAGATGTGGTAGAAAACAGTGTACAAGCAATAGGGATAACCGCACCCTGGAGAGGATTGTGAAACAAAACCCATTCAAAAATGTGGGTGAGATTCACAAAGAGTGGACTGCAGCTGGAGTCAGTGCTTCAAGAACCACTACTCACAGACGTATGCAAGACATGGGTTTCAGCTGTCGCATTCCTTGTGTCAAGCCACTCTTGAACAACAGACAGCGTCAGAATCGTCTTGCCTGGGCTAAAGACAAAATGGACTGGACTGCTGCTGAGTGGTCCAAAGTTATGTTCTCTGATGAAAGTAAATTTTGCATTTCCTTTGGAAATCAGGGTCCCAGAGTCTGGAGGAAGAGAGGAGAAGCACACAATCCACGTTTGCATGAGGTCCAGTGTAAAGTTTCCACAGTCAGTGATGGTTTGGGGTGCCATGTCATCTGCTGTGTTTTCTGAGGTCCAAGGTCAACGCAGCCGTATACTAGGAAGTTTTAGAGCACTTCATGCTTCCTGCTGCTGACCAACTTTATGGAGATGTAGATTTCATTTTCCAACAGGACTTTGCACCTGCACACAGTGCCAAAGCTACCAGTACCTGGTTTAAGGACCATGGTATCCCTGTTCTTAATTGGCCAGCAAACTCGCCTGACCTTAACCCCATAGAAAATCTATGGGGTTAAGAGGAAGATGCGATATGCCAGACCCAACAATGAAGAAGAGCTGAAGGCCACTATCAGAGCAACCTGGGCTCTTATAACACCTGAGCAGTGCCACAGACTGATCGACTCCATGCCACGCCGCATTGCTGCAGTAATTCAGGCAAAAGGAGCCCCAACTAAGTATTGAGTGCTGTACATGCTCATACTTTTCATGTTCATACTGTTCAGTTGGCCAAGATTTCTAAAAATCCTTTCTTTGTATTGGTATTAAGTAATATTCTAATTTTCTGAGATACTGAATTTGGGATTTTCCTTAGTTGTCAGTTATAATCATCAAAATTAAAGGAAATAAACATTTGAAATATATCAGTCTGTGTGTTATGAATGAATATAATATACAAGTTTCACTTATTGAATGGAAATAATGTGAAATAAATCAACTTTTTGATGATATTCTAATTATATGACTAGCACCTGTATACTTAAGGATCAATCTGTGGTTAAAGTTATGGAGTTGTGGGACTGAAATCAAAGCCAGTGGTTTCAGGTGTGACTTTCAGCAGGGTCTGATAGAATCAGGACTAAGTTATCTGAAACATGTCTTTCCTCAGATTAAAGGTCTTCTATACTCCATACACATCTTAGTCAAGGCGAAGAAGGGTATGAGATAATCTGTTTGTTCTGAAAGGAAGGGAAAAAGCACCATCAATGACTTCAAAAGCATCATTTTTCTCTTTGCGCTATTGCTGTGATCACATACTCTGGGGAGAGACCGAGAGGTTGAGAAAGATGAAGGAGAATGTAGAATTTCCTCTCAAATGTCACATGTGGGAATGTGATCATCTGCATATTCTACTTGTTGTGTAGCAGGAATTCATCCATCCAAGAAGAGCAAAATGGTCAAGACGTGCCACATTAAAAAGCATTTGCTGAGTATATAAGATCAATATTAATATAATAGCTCAAGGAGCCATCTCACCAAATGTGGGTTGGAGAGAAACAAATATGTCAGGCTAAGCGATTGGTGGGACAACTTTATTGAAAAAGAACTGTTTCAAATGAATAATTTACATGGCATGACCTGGTGAGCTACATTTTAACGATTTGTTATTGTGAAATTATTTACAAAGAACATCATATTTCTTCAGCTTCTTTACTTGGGCCGCTTTAGGTGTAACTCAGACTGGCAGATCAAGGTCAGCAATTCAACTCTCTTCTATCTCACTGAATTCATGTTTTTTTTTTTTTTTGCTCTGTGATGGAAACTGTGCCCTTAGTTAAATAACAAAGCACTTTCCAGCATGATTGAGATTGAGATTGAATTAGTTGTAAGTATGCTTTGTCTCATTCACTCATTTTTTTTCTTTTAAATCTGTCATTCTTGAAAATTTGTTGATGGACTCCAACTACAAGTTCTGCCAGTAAGCAACCATGGTTCCCTTTCGAAAGGGAACTCACACTGAGTCCTAGAAAGCATTTGGGAAACGCCTTCATGTGACAGGTGTCTGAAGTGAAAGTGGAATCACGCCAATCCTATCCATACTAGTGCGACCCGGCATTATATAAAGGGCGCCTAGGAAAC
Organism: Ctenopharyngodon idella; assembly: GCF_019924925.1. NCBI lineage: Eukaryota > Metazoa > Chordata > Actinopteri > Cypriniformes > Xenocyprididae > Ctenopharyngodon > Ctenopharyngodon idella. The sequence continues at coordinate 28,633,255 of NC_067236.1, forward strand.
ATGACATCCTCTTTTCGTCTTCAGTGACTGTTTTGTCTGTTGTGATTGTTGCAAGGTAGGAACCTTTGTTATCATGTCTGAGAAGCGTTTCAAGCGTTGTGCCGATCCGTGTCTGAGATATCTGACACCTGATGACACACACGACTTGTGCGTTCACTGCCTGGGTCAGGAGCATGCGCGATCAGTTCTCGAGGGATCTGTTTGCATTCATTGTGAGCGTTCACGCTCCGCATTCACGCTCCGCTCTCGCCTGTCAATCTTCTCGAGGGAGGAGGGACAGGCATCTGCACCTGGTGGCTCAGGTCCTGCTTGTGCTGAGGCCGAGAGGAGACTCAAGTCATGGGGCTCGCAGGTGGAGCTCGCCAAAAAGTTTGAGAAAGGCGTTTCTCTTATGCGCGATTCGGGCGGCACACGAGAGCGATCTGCTCGATGAGGATGCCATTTCTCTGGCATCCTCTGGTTCAGCAGACAGTGCTCTTTTGGCTCCAAGCCATAATGAAGAGCAGACGATGGTTGTTGAGGGCAGTGAGAGTGTTGCATCGGAGCCTGGGCGACCATCCTGCCCCGCGTATGTGGAGTTATTGGATGTTATGGAACTGCCGTGGGCGCGCGCTCGGGAAGAAGTGGTTCGTGGGAGGTTAGACGAACGCTTTCTTGCCGGCCATACTCCTCCAACTCCTGTGAGCCTTCCATTCCTTCCCAATCTCCATTTTGAGATCGAGAAGGCATGGAAAAACCCTTATTTGGCCTGTATTCATCGGTCTGGGCAGGCAAGCTATGCCAATGTTGAGGGAATATGAGAGCACGGATATGTGGCAATGTCCCCTATCAACGAGACATTCGCGAACTATCTCGTCGGTGGTGGAGCTTCATCATTGAAGGCTCCGGCCCTGCCTACTAGACCGTTAAAAACAACTTTGTGGTTGAATGGCAGGGCAAACGAGGCTGCAGGTCAGGCTGGTGCTACACTGCACACTATGGCAGTGCTTCAAGCATATCAGGCCGACCTGTTGAAAGATTTAGACCAGGGCCAGGGTCTTTCACCTGATGCGGTGGCTGAGCTGCACCGCACCACAGACCTGGCTCCCCGGTCTGTGGCAATGGAGAGACACCTGTGGGTAAATCTGGCTGACATCGGGGAGAAAGAGAAGGGTTCAAGGGTCTCGCCGCTTGAACTTTTCGGGACTTCCGTCGAGGCGGTGGTTGGGAAGTTTAGGGAGGCGAGGGCGTGCTCAGCAGCATTTAAGTCCTGTATACCACGCCGGTCCGAATCTGCACCCAGGTAGCCAGGGGGACCTGGCCCGTCATGGTCTGAGGATCATAGGCAGGGCCAGAGGTCTAGTGTCGCCGCTCGAGCCCCTCCTCCTCAAAGGAGCAGGTCTCAGAGAAGGTGCGAACAAAAAGCAGGATCTGAGAGAGGTGATACAAAGCCGGCACGCTGAGCGCTGCTGAGTGTTCCCTCTCTCGTGAGGGGTTTCCATCTCCCTCTCCTCCTTTTTCTCCTGTCGCTCTATACCCCTTCCCTCTTCCCTGCACACGCTTTGGCATCAGGCCTGAAGCCTGGGCCCGATGATGAGTTTGTTCACATTCTGGAACTCCTTCTGAGGGTCCGGCTTAGTGCTTGAGTTGAGCACAACTGTTTTTAGACTACATGAGTATGGCAGGCCAAATTTACATTCGGCCTCTACTCTTGTTGGTCTTTGGTGAACTTAGCAGGTCAATGCCCCGCTATGGGAATTTTCTTATTTTGCAGTGACCGCGGCTCACTGCTCTAGGCTGGCGGGGCTTTTATTTTGTACTTTTTATTTATTTTCTTTGGGGCTAGGGCCCTGGAGCTCTATGGAAGGATGTCTTTTCACTTCCTTGCTATTTGCTTCCTCTCTTTCAGAGTTTGTTGAAGTTTCTAGCGAGTGTTTTCTTAGAATGGATTTATAGTATGGCAAGCTATTTTATCATCTAGCTGCCTTTTACTTCTGAAGCCTCCTATCCAGGTTGAGTTTTCAGTTTAGTTCTTTTTGGGTAGGCCTTCTGGCCTCTGTTTCAGCCCCTTCCTTTAGGTTGCAGCGATGCGGTTCTATTTGAACCTCTGCTCCCTTGAGCTCCAGTTCCTCATGACCTGTTGGGTGGTGGTTTTTTGCTCAGTCCAGCTTGGTGTTGTCTTAGCGTCTGCCTTTTCTTAGGCCGCCTTGACATTCCTGAGTATGTTGCCCCTCTTTATTATGATTTTTAGGGGCCTCCTCTCCTTGAGCTTTGGGCTGTTTTTCCCTATATTTATCAGCCTCCTCTTTGTTAGAGTTGCTAGGTTCAAACCACTGCCCCGCTGAGTGCTAGTGTTTTTCTGTAATTCGAATTTTTCTCCTGGTAGGTGCCCAAGTTTCGTGTATTTAACTTTGGTTTTTAGCCTCCACTGAGCCTCAGTGAAGTCATGTTCAGAGGTCGGCCCTCCTCTGGGGCCGCCTCTGTCCTGACCTAGGCAAACATTGTCAACTGTTCTGACTGTTTCAGCAGTTGGTGTTTTTTCTCCCTCACTGGTTCTGGTTGAGTAGACTGCTCCCCTCTTTCAGGGTTCCTTTCAGGGTTCTTGGCTATTTGCTGAGCTCTACTCCCAGGGATGCCCATCTCTGGTCTGGTGAGTTGTTACTGCCTTTTTGCAGTTCTTCTCACAAGGTTTCTTCCTCTTTGTGGAAGTTTGTAGAGATTCTGTTCTTTCAGACAGGTTGTTGGCCCGACTAGCCCTTCTCTCGGCCGGTTCGGCCTCCCATTCTCCCTTGAAGGGACCCCTTCTTTGAAGTTGTTGGTTCCAAGCCTTTGAGCGGCCTTGGTAGGCCTTCACTCTGTGGAGGCCTCTTTGAGGCTTTTTAGCTTGGGCGGTGGCCGTAGGGAGTTATGTCACTGACAGCCTGTGATCAGGGGTTTAGTGCTTGGCTCTCTTCTCAGCCATTTTTTAGCATGCACTCCCTTCAGCATGGCGGTGTGGGTATTCTGTTCCCCATATGCGTTCTAGGACGCAGTGCCAGTTCCCTTTCGAAAGGTTACACGTGTCACAAGTGAGGCTCCCGCACTTCTTTCCCCGCACCACCGGAGGGAGCCTTCACCGGAATACTGATACCATCATTCGGACTACATTTCCCATAGGCCCTCATTCCTGGGACTGATTGCACACACACCTGCACCACATCACACTCACACTATTTAAGCAGCACGCACACACACACACACTGCGAAGTCTTGATTTGCCCCGGTGATCATTTCTAAGCGTTTTCTGTGGATTGTTATACTGTTGCCGATTGGACTGTTTATCTCTTGTGATTCTCTGCTGCCTGCCTTGATCCTTGCCTGTTTACTGGACTGTGTTTGTTTGCCGCCTGCCCTGATCTCTGCCTGCTTCCTGATACCGTTTGTCTGCCGCCTGCCTCGACCATTGCCTGTTCCCGTTTACGTCTCTGCCTCTGCCCTTACCTGTGTATACACTATTCTTAATAAAAGCTGCAAATGGATCTCCATGCTGTCGACCCATCATTACAACACGCATGTAACCATGGTTCCCTGAGAACAGGGAACGAGACACTGCATCTCCTTGCCATGCTTCTGGGCTGCCTGCTACAGTCACTTCAGACGAATAGCGGATGTCATGTTTCCTAGGCGCCCTTTATATACTGTCGGGTCGCACTAGTATGACATCATAGGTTGTCGCTGGCCAATAGGATTGGTGTGATTCCACTGTCACTTCAGACACCTGTCACGCGAGGATGTTTCCCATATGCGTTCTAGGACGCAGTGTCTCGTTCCCTGTTCTTTCCATTTGATATTGCCACAAATTTTAATTAAATCCCATGTACTGTATATTGGCACTGACCTGAAATAGATATTCTCAAATTATGTTTAAAAGTGGAGATTGGCAGACAGGGAAGTCAAGAAGCCTAATTATGCTGCCAAAACGATTGATAATTCTGCAGGCAGAAGAGTATAAAGAGGGATTGGCTTGTCGTAATTCCTCAGTGGTAATAAAAAATAAATAAATAAAATAAAGTGGGAGGGAAAACAGCTCAAACTTTGAAAAGGTCAGTAATCAAAAGTACAGATCACTGGCTTGTGAGTCCCCAAAGCAGGGAGCAGTTTAATTAATAGGGCTTTTCAGTGCTGGCTTTGTGCTGTAAAGCCATGAGCTGGGTTATTACCTGCATATTATCAGTATGCGATGGACATCAAGCACATGGTTACAACAGGTGGCCTGCACCTCAAATTAAACCAGACATGGATGGATTCAATGGCAGAGAACCATGAAAACATTCTTATCTTTTAAGGCCGGAACACACCAAGCCGACAGTCGGCCGTCGGGCAGTTTTTGTTCGTCGGCCGACTAAGTTTTCTCAGTGTGTTCCGCACCATCGGCTGAAGTTGGTCCTCATCTGCTTTTTTTCGGCCGATTCGAAATGTTGAATCGGCGTCGGAGCTCGTCGGTCCGTCGGGCCATCTGATCATTCTGATTGGCCGTTCAGCTACTGCCACCTGCTGGTACGGAAATGCATTTCATCTTGCGCAGGCGCAGAATGACGTGCTACTTGGCCGTCGGGTGTCGAGCGTCGGTTTGGTGTGTCAGGGCAACTTTGGACACAGACGCTGCCAACGTGAGCCAACCCCGCAGTCTGCTTTCGTCGCCACTAGTTCGTCGGCGTCGGCTTGGTGTGTTCCGGCCTTTAGTCAATAAAAAGTGCTTGGGCCATTCTCAAAATATGGTGACAAACCTGTCCATTGAATCAGAAAAAAAGAATTCAGAAATTCCATAAATCCAATTTAAAATGATTGAATTGTATATGGACTTTTGTGTAGATTGATGATTATATTTTTTGGCTGAAAAATCCTTTCATCTTCTTATGTATACCGCTTTTTGACATTTACATTTAGTTATGTATGTATTGTACTAATTTTATTAAATGTTAAGGTTCAACAAGTGTGTACAAAAGCAACAAAATGAGTATTGAATAATATAAATAATTCAACAAGAAAGTTTGTTCCTCTGTTTCGTTTAAAGGTGCAATATGTAATATTTTCTGTCCGCTAGAGGCCTATTCAAAACAAAGGCGTAGCTCGATGACGCCAAGTTTGAGCGCGGAATCTTGGGACATGTGGTCTTCACCTCACAGCCTGTGGAAAACAATTGGGATAGGACTCGGGAAGAAATCATGTTCATGGATGCGATTATTAACGTTACTGTAGTATAAAGCAGAGCAGGACCGAGTGTTGTGGGAGCTGAACGAGGCCGCTGGAGTGATTGTGCAAGACACGCCGCGAGCAGCGGAACTTTTATTATGTCACAGTCGCCGGCGCTGCTTCCGCTTTTCCGGTCATGAGTATGAGGTAACGCAGCTCTGTTTATCATATTAGATACATTTGCGAGTGTTGAAAATGATGTTATAACGTTACTCTGTGCGTTCGCTCGGCGGCTGCTATATACACTTGTTGCACACTGCAGTAAGATAGATCGATTTTAGAGTATCATATTAATAAATGCTGGATGGCTTGTGTTGATAAATGGCATGGAATTAATTTTAAAATGTATTGTATGATGGAGAAAATTCTGTATTACTGTTACTAAAAATAAAGCTGCATCTGATTATGCTATGTTAGCTACTTGACAAAATAGTGTTTTTCTCTGAGGCATGGTAAAGCATGATACTCGCAAAAAATCAAGAAAATTAGATTTAAATAATAAGACTAGACATGTTGAGCTATATAACAATAATTAGTTTTCTGTCAATAAATATATCAAAACAGTTGTTCCTTTGTCTATTAAAACATGTAATATATTAAAGCATCTTTGGTGTTTCCATGGTTTCTACAAAATAAAACCGGAAACCGAGGGTAACTTAAGTATGACGCAATTGACAGGCGACTCCTCACACGTCCCGGAGCCTTGGTTAAAATTGCAATTTTCTCACGATTTACAAATAGTTGGAAATATTTAGGATATTGTAAGTACTCAAGTGAACAAAATATATAACACTGGCCTAGTGGTTTTTGGATATTTTACTGCAAAATTCTTACATATTGTACCTTTAATTGGTGTCATCAGTGTTAAAACTAAATTTAAAACACACTTTATGATGATTCTTTATTGTTGGTAACAATGTCAAGATCACTTATAATATTTTAGAATATGGTAGAAAACAGAACTCAATCAAAATAGTCAGGAGGAATTCAATGCTTTTTGAGCTGCCCTTTATTTTATTTTAAAGTATAAGCATAAGGTACATATTGTCACATGAGCACATCTCATGTACCATATATTGTACCATAACAGCCTCTGAGTGTTCTCATACATATTAATGAATTAACTGATGTAACAGCTCTTTTTTCCTTGGTGTTTTTCTTTTTCTTTTTTTTCTTTTCTTTTTTAGTTGAGCGGGTGGAGTGAATCTGCAGGTTTTCTGTGTCGGCAAGAGTTCATCCTTCTTATAAGAAAATGCAGATAGTGATGTTCCCCTCTCTCCCTTGTCTTCCAGGTAATTGTCAGAGAGACAAGCTCTGCGGGAGGTGAAAGCTCAGGCCCTTTGTGTTGCTTCTGGAACTGTCAAACTTAGATTAGCAGATAGTTTTAGGCAATTCATCCATCCAAACACAATGACTGACTAAAAGGTTTAGGTGAGAATATTATTGCTCACATGTGAAGTAGTGGCATAAACAGAAAACTAAAAGGTTTTCTAAACACAAGGTTTTCTCTTAAATTAGAACATTAGAAAGTTCACACTAGGGGCTTAGTAACTACTAAATAGTTTGCAACTAACTTAGCTGGTACCGTAGGTTTCTTACTTACATTTATATATTCAGAGTTATAACTATATTCAGTATTTAATTTAATATATTCAGAATTCTAACTATATATTTGGATTTGTATCCATTTATTTAGACTTTCATAACACAGTTCAGTAAACAAAAAGGTAATACTGAGAAACTTGCATTTTAGACACAGTATAACCAAGTACTTCTTGTTCCATACAAAGCAACAGCAGAACTGAGTGAATGACTCTGTTCAGTAAATGATTCAATGACTCACTCACTCAGTCACTGAAAACCCCAAGGCGTTATTTACATATAAATGAGGATAGTCAGGCATTTTTGTATTTTTTTTTTAATGTTTGATTTCAGAAACTTGCAAGTTCACAAGTCATTTGCAGTTTAGTTCTTTAAGTTTTTGTACTGTGAAAGAAGTTTTTTACAGTACACCAAACTCATTTATTTGATTCCTTATGATATGACCCCTTTAAACATGGCTAAATTATTACCCATTAATCCATTTATTAAACATAAATTTATCTCGTCCCATATTTCTTTTGTCCCATTATGGCTTGTCCATTGCTTCGTTTATGCGTAAACTCTGAAAATTAGACTTTTTATTGATTCTGTGTATTACAGATTCTAGAAAGTTCAAAAGAATGTTCCAACTCTGATGTGGCTCATTTTCCCCTCTCGATTACTCACTTAAATCCTTCCCTTCACCTCATCAAGAGCAGAATGAATAATAAATCACCTTTAAAATTTGATTCTGGAGTATTATGCTGAAGCATATTAAGAATCTTTTGCCAGTTTGAATGAGTGGATTATCCAACTCTTTCCCAGCATCTACACTAAGAAAGAAGGCGGGAAAGGGGAACTTAACTGAGAAAATAAATGGGAAACAGCTTTGGAGTCAAATGTCTGCTTATTTTAGAAATGTATGAGTTCGCTTTAAATTTGATTTCAAAGTATTTGTATACCGAATACAAGGGTAGTGTAAAATTAGAGTCCTGCATGGTTTAACTTAGATAAAAAGGGTAGTGCAATTAAGGCTGTTTTTTACTGAATCTGTCTACATTAATCAGTCTTACATAGCCTCTCTGCGATTACATGAGATAACTTGGCTGTATACACAAACTCTTTGAGCAAACCTCACATACCAAAACAACTATATATAATTTCAGGCAGGAGTTCTCTGAGTAAAACAGGCTGCTGGGGATGGCGTGTACTGTCAGCATTCATTTGTGCAGCACTATCCCTGCACTGGGCCGAGCCCACACCTACAATCTCTTCACATGAATAAAAAATGACATTTCAATTTATCTTTGTTGTTACGTTCTGGCCCTTGCATACTGATTTTCTGTGTTTCAGGGAAAATGAAGCGGTGGAAAAACAGAACAGAATCTGCCAGGGAACTCACAGTGCTTTCCTTGAATAAGAATCAAACGTTAATCTACCAGTCGGGAAGACGCATTATTGCTTTTTTCCGTTCACATAGAAGGTGTTTGAGATGAGATTGGGCGAATGGTATGTTTTACCATGCATGAAAATGGAATACGTTGAAAGCTACGCACGCATTCTAGTGAAGGAAACGTCTGAACCACAGTGAAATGCAGAAATGAAAACTATTACTTCCTTGGATTGGCCATTTGCATTCCTCTTGCTTTTTTTGAGGCTATTGAGCCAGTTCTGCTCTTTCATTTCCCCCTCCTTCAAAATGAATGGAATGTCCTTTTATCAAATAAATCAACCCTGTGGATTAAATTCTCTCAGGGGACTCTTGCGGTATGTGTCTTGCTGGCTATGAATTCCTGGCAAAGACACAGGTGCTCTTGACCTAACACAAGACAACCGGTATTCAGATGCCCAAATTACCGCCTGCCCAAACCAACAGGATCTGCCCCCACCAAGTCATTTGCATTTATAAAAGAGACACATTAATCAAGGCTTTGTGGACTTGCGCTGGCACATTTATCTTCCTCTCCTAAACAACAAATAATGCACACCAGGATGAAACTACACACATATGACACATGTATACATAAAACCAACTCATTTGCATCCCATTAGCATATTGGAATGATCCATTTGACACATTCATTCAGTTTGGTTGGGGGTGGTCTATTATGCTTTTATTGTTGAGTTCAACAGATGATTTTGTATACAGCCATGCTTTGCAGCCTGTTAAGCACTGAACATTGTTAACGTTTTGTGATAAATGTGTCCTTTCATGAACATGCCTTATTTTATATACTCAGCGTTAAGTACATATGCTTTCTGTTATCATTGCATATCTCTGCTTGTTAAACTTCATCACTGAACATTGTGAAGACTGACGTTGTAACGTTTTTTTAGCCACGGAAGAAAGATGAGGAACACAGGATTACATCCAACAGCATAACTCGTTACACCAACAATGACTGACGATGAACAGAGAACAGGCAGGAACTTAAATGCACAGATGATGATTACTAAACGGGAACAGCTGACAAGACTTAACTAATTAGAAACCATGGTGATTAATGAGAACTAATACAGACAAGACAGAAGGTGAACTAAATTGAACATAAATGTGACATTACGCCCCTCTCGGAAAGGCACGTCCTCGTGCCGTAACAGAAAAAGTTAATGAGGTAACAGGGCGGAGGCTTTGGTGGAGGGCGTGGAGCTGGGGACAGACAGAATCCTGGGGACGCTGGCCACAGGCACCATGGTGGCGCTGAAGGTGGGAGTATCCAGGGTGGAGCCTTGACTGATGGGCTGGCCGGAAACTGGGAGCCGATCGACGGCGTGGTGGAGGAACCGGCGGAACGTCGCGGCTGACAGACCAGGGCGACATCGCAGGCCTGGAAGCCTGGCGCTGAGCTGCTGGCTCGCGGGACCGAGGCGGCGATGATGACTCGGATGACTGGGGCGACGGTGGGTTGAGTGAGGATGACGGGGAGGTTGTAGGGAGGGAGGAGCCCGATGATGCCGTAAGGGTGCAGGTGTAGCTGAAGCCCCGGAAGTCTGTGGCAGAAGCTGGGCGTCGACTGCCGGAGGCCAACCTCGAGTGATGAGGGAGCCCAGTGGAGTAACCAATATTATACATTCTTCTCTAACTTCTGGGGTTGTTCCTTCATCTTTTAAAGTTGCTGTTATAACTCCAAGACTCAAGAAACTGGGTGCTGATCCTAATAACCAATTTCCGATCTACCTTTTCTTTCAAAAATCTTGGAAAAGGTTGTTGCATCTCAGATTCATGCTCACCTCTTAAAAAATAGCTTGTTTGAAAAATTCCAGTCTGGCTTTCGGCCATTGCATAGTACAGAGACTGCCATGGTAAAAGTCGTTAATGATCTGCTGATGGCAGCTGATTCTGGACTCTTAACCATACTTTTCCTACTTGATTTAAGTGCGGCCTTTGATGCTATTTCCCATCAAGTTCTTTTAGATAGATTACTCTCTATAGGTATCACTGGTGTTCCTCTCACCTGGTTCAGATCTTATCTTTCCGGACGCACTCAATTTGTCCAGCTTAAAAATTTCAGGTCATACTCTTCATCTGATACCACTGAAGTTCCTCAAGGCTCTGTTCTGGGCCCTCTTTTATTTATCATTTACTTATTACTCCTTGGTTACATTTTCAGGAAATATGGCATTAGTTTTCATTGCTATGCGGACGACACCCAGCTCTACTTATCATCCAAGCCAAATTCTACTCTTCTGTCTTCCTCTCTCTCAGATTGTTTAGAAGAGATTAAATCCTGGTTTTTACACAATTTTATCAAGTTAAATACTGATAAAACAGAGGTTCTTCTTGTTGGCACTAAATCCAATTGGTCAAAATCCAATACCTTTTCACTTTCCATTGATAATTCTATAATCTCTCCATCTTCCCAGGTTAAGAGTCTGGGTGTCGTCCTTGATAGTACTTTGTCTTTTGAAACGCATGTGAACAATATTACTCTGTCTGCATATTTCCACCTATGGAACATCAGCCGTCTCCGTCCATTTCTCACAGCCATTCTTGTACACACTCTAGTCACTTCACGCATTGATTATTGTAATTCTCTTCTATTTGGGTTACCTCACAAACTCCTTCATAAACTTCAGTTGGTCCAGAACTCAGCTGCCCGTATAATTACTAGAACCTCTTCCATTGAGCATATCTCTCCTGTCCTCTATCATCTACATTGGCTTCCTGTTAAATATCGGGTAGAGTACAAGATTCTGCTTCTCACTTTCAAAGCTCTTCACAATCTTGCACCCTCATATCTCTCCGAATTGCTTCATAATTACACCCAGAAGCGTATACTTCGATCTTCTTCATCTGTTTCTTTTATTATACCCTCTGTTCGTTTAGTCACTATGGGGTCCAGGGCGTTCAGCTGTGCTGCACCTCATCTCTGGAATTCTCTTCCACAATCTTTACAAGAAAGTGATTGTCTGGCTACTTTTAAATCACATCTTAAAACTTACCTATTTAAATTATCTTTCTCTGACCAAATTTTAAATATCGTATGTTAAATAGCTGTTGTTTTGTTGTATTGTGTCTTGATTTGTTTTATTACTATCATTCAACTGTACGGTGTCCTTGAGTGTTTTGAAAGGCACCTTTAAATAAAATGTGTTATTATTATTATTATTATTGTAACCTGAGACATTCCCTTTCGATGGTGGCACTTTGGGGAATGAGATGCCCACTACTCCATACTGACAAATACCTGTCCTGGTGAGAAACTGTACACGCACAGCTCAGGATGAGAGCATTCAAGAGCCAGCAGGTCCAGGCTATAAAACCTTAAAACAAAGGTTTTGTTGCCATACTTAATGCCATACTTCTGGTGGAATGGGCTTACTGGCATAGGTGAGGGCAGACAGCACGCCCGAGACCAGGAAATTGCTTCCGGAATCCACCTGCTGATTGTTAGTTTGGTAGCCAGGTAACCCTCTTGGGGGGCCCGAAGCATACCAACAACTGGTCAGTCTTTTTTGCTGAGTAGTCATACAGAAGTAGATGTAGCTTCTCTTGGTCCACCGACACAGTCAGAGGATGAGGGCCTGTAGAACTATAAGCTTAGAAGACAAGCCTCCTCTAAAGTCATGGCTAGATCCATCTGCCAGGACACTAACCTGAGCTGCAGGCCTCACCATCATAATGCCACAAAGGAATCAATTATCAAGTAATGCTCCCCCAGAGGTCCACCACTTAGTGGTGCGTAAAAGGCATCATGCGGACCTCAGCCGGGAGGACCAGAGCCGACAGTGGATCATCTCTTATAACAGCAACAGATCTGAGTAGAATCTTCATCCCCTGGGCCTCAGCCCCTGCCTTGACAGGACATCTTCTCACAAATTTTGGTCACCAGGGATATAAATTGCTCTGAGTGAGAGCAACTTACCCTGCTGAGTGAGAGCAACTTGCCCTGGGACCATAGAAGGACAAGATGCGCCAGTCTGCACAGATGGCACAACCACAAGACCCCCTAACAATTTATGTAGAAGACCACTGACATATTGTCTGTTCATACTAGAACATGATGACCCCTGAGGTCTGGGAGTAAGTGCCACAGTGCTAGAAGCACAGCCATCATCTCCAGGCAATTAATGTGCCAAGAGAAATGATGCCCTCTCCACAGACCCCTTATAAAGTGGCCTTCCATGACCATTTCCCAGCCTGTGAAGGACCTAACACAGGATCCTGGGACAGGAACCATGGTTTCTTCAACATGGCCAGAGAACAAAGACATCTGTGCGTAACTCTGCTCTTGTGGAACGGGTTTCCCCTCGGGGAGAACCCTCTGGTCCTGAGCCACCACTGCAGGGGTCTCATGTACGGCAGACTAAAAGGTATTACATTGGATTATTAAAATGTTAAAGCAGTCTCCTTGCTGTTCTTCCCCGACACATTCATAATCATTCCTTGGTGGGAACGAGCATCAATTCCCTGAGTGTTCCGTGGAGGGGCGAGATCCTTGTCGCTCCCGAGGGGGCGCCCTCAGAGGTCTGCGCGTAGCACCAGGACCTCTTACCCAAAGCCGTCTTTGAGAGAATAACAGTCCTTAGATCTGTTTTCTTTCTGGAAGACCTCGGGTGAGAGTGTTGCTTCGACCCCCAGGCCCTTTAATGGGGGGCTCGCAGTTCATGACCCCTTTAAGTCATTTTAGCTTATCATTCCCAGAGCCTGAAATGCATATGTGATTCTCTGCAAGAAATGTAAACATTTATTTATAAAGTTCTTCAGCCAGTTCAGCCACACCATAAGTGGATCCAGTACAGTGTCATCCATTGACTTGCTCTATCAATGGTTTTCCTGCTGGTGCATAGAGAACCTGATGCAATTACTAAGCCATGTTAAATTAAGCACTGCATTTGTGCAATCAATCACCAGCCAGAGGGCGCCTCTCAAGAATTCATTAAAATACGCAAACAATCGTTTAAACATGGCTGCAGCTTATCTGCTGTCTTTCATGCTAACATTAGATGTCTACATTCAAAGGAGCCAGAATGATGGAGCTAAAACACTCGGGAACTCAACACACAGGACACACACAGCTTCTGCTACACAATCAGCATACATGGCTTTTTTCCCCATTAGGAGAGTAGTAGTGGGAAATGGAATATCAAAACAAAATTTGTCAATCTTAAACTTCACAGTAACATTTTTTTATTGCATCAAGAATGTGAAAATATCTTCTGTTTATTTTAGACAGCTAAATGAGTTTCATTTAATCAGGTAAAAAAAAAAGAAATCCTAATATGCCTCACAATTTTAGTTCATTCTGTTTTGTGTGGAATGTTTTATCTGCAAATTCTCTAAAATATTCATAGCGGCTCAGTGTGGAGTGTAACTAAGCAATATATTATGGCCAGTATATTGTAGATGTTTCACATTTTATGTCACTGTTGAAGTGTTTAACTGAAGGATGTAGACATGTATATTTCTTCTTTGGAGCATGAAAGCTTGCAGAAACTGTAAATAATGCCACATTATGTGCGTAACACATGCATTCCAGTTGACATCTGTGAACAAAGTACTTTATTATCACAGACCCCTGCAGAACCAGAATGCATCACTCCTTCCTTTGTGCAGAGTAAACATATGTACAGCTAAGCAGAACTTGATGAATGTAAAAATGAATGTAGCACAACCAAATGAGTCTAAAGATGAACTTTACAGGTGAAAACAGTGTAGATGCACCTTCATATTGGCATATATTTCATTATTTTTTATTTATTTACGTATTTATTTATTTGCTGTAAATATCCCATCAGTTTGAAGTGCTGAGTCTTCTTTTTGTAGCAAGACTGTAATGAATGGAAATAATTTTGCAGTCAGATTATACAGATTATTCCTGTTGTGTAGTATCTTTTGATTGCTATAAAATGTAAAAAAGAGACTTTCATAAATATGCTCTGGTCAAGCCCAGTTAGTTTAATTAGCTTTTAGCTATTAGATTTACAGCCCACCATCCAGCCTCATTGTGTGAGATAAAGTGGCTAAACTGGGTTTATCTTGGTGTCATCTTCATTGCAATCTACGCTACACCCTCACAGGGCTACTTTTAGAAACATCTGTGTTTTTCTGTTGTTTCTGCTCATAGCAGGTCGCTTGGTGTATTTTCATCAGGCTTTTCCATGTTGTTTATTCGAAATCCTAATCTTCCGCAAGTCATTGCTAGTACCTACCTCAGGTTGCAAAAGAGAATAATTGAGCTGGGATTATCCGGGCAAGCAGGTAAAGCAGCCTCAACTTTAGTAAACATCTCACAATGAGAGATGAGGCACCGGTACCTCTGTTCTGGCCCTTCCATCTCAGAGGTAGAGAGGTACATTTAATCAGCACAAACATGGCAGTAGCAACTGCAAAGGCTAGTTGTAGCACTAAGTGTTTGAATGTTCAACTCGGTTTAGCGATTAAAGAGCTCATTGAGAGCACAAGCCTCTTTCTCTCCCAGTGGCCACGCTGTGAATTCGTTTTGATGAAAGAGCTAATTTATTTTGGAAAAGCAAAGGCAGTCTGCAAAATAGGCCATCATGATTAAGTCCACTTCTCTCAGGATTTAGGCTTAGTGTAATGGCGAATTGCTTAGAAGATTTTCTATATGCCTTTTGGATAACATCAATGTGTTTTATTTGTTGATGTGCATATAAAGTGTTTTATAGCATCTTAGACATTATTTTAATAATTAGATGTGGGTGCTATTACAAAAATGCATTTATTTATTTTATGCATATTTCTATAATGTGTTTTTGTAATATAATTGTGGCAAGCAGGGTGAGGCCGAGAGCCGTGAGAACGAGGTGAGGCCATTGGCGTGATTGATGATGAGGAGCATAAAAGGAGGAGCGATGACGAGAGTGGACCAGGCCTAGACTATTTAACGTTATTTTTTGCTTTTGTGTGTGTGGCAGTCGTTCGTGAGGGACTGCCGCTTTTACTTTCATTTTGTTGTTTGTTTATTTTATATGGTTAAAGTTTTTAAATGTTCACCAGTTCCCGCCTCCTCCTTCCCTGCTCTACATACCTTCCTACATTGCTGCCGAAACTCAGGAGTAAGGAGGAACATGCTGTCATAGAGCCCTCGCGGCTGTGGGGAATCCGTGATGCCATCAAGCCAGGCTGTGCAGAGTCTTCCACCATGGATGCTCGAGACGGAGGGCTGGAGTAAGTTGCCGGGGGGGGTGGATGAACTCGCTGCCGGCCACCCGTCCGTGAGAAAGCGAAGGAGTTGCCGCCGTTTGCTGTGGTCCAGCGCCGCCGCCAGGCATTACGGACTAATTAGCCGCTTTTCCACCGTCTGGCCGAACAGTTCTTAGAATGGTAAGGAACGGTTTCAGTTGTGTTCCCACTGGAACCTGGTACGGCACGGCACGATTACAAACCGTTCTCGGCCTGGTAGAATCTGTGATGTCGACACACAGGATTGGTCACTTGTCTGTTGCCTGGCTACCAGTTTCTCCATAGCTGGCTAAGCGCTCTATTTGAGCAACGTAAACACAAATTAATAATAAAATTAAAAGAAATATCTAATTATCTGCTATAACGCGGTCGTTATTACATCTCATATCATAAGTAAACCGTTGCGTTACCAAGGCAACGACTGACGCTTTTATATTACATTCCAAAACGCGGCCGTTATCAGCCCCAGAGTGGAAAATGAAACTGTAACCGTACCAGCTGGCCCGGATCGGCACGGAATGGAATGGTTACGCAATGAGAACCATTCGGCCCGATGGTGGAAAAGCGGCTATTCACACAGCTGGTGGAGAACCGGATGCATTTTGGGAAGCAGACCAAGAGTTTTTTTTCCCCCTGTGTTTAAACGTTCGCCGGTTCCCGCCTCCTTCTTCCCTGATCTACATACCTCGCTACAATAATATATAGTAAACGTTTTATATATTTTTATATTATGTATTTTTTAGTCCGACTTTATATTAGACAGCCTAAACTACTATGTACTTACATCAAAAAAATAAGTACAATGAACTTATTATGTTCATATTGTATTGCAGAACACTTTTGCTGCTATTTAGGTGGGATACAGGTAAGGTTAGGGACAGGTTTGGTGGTATGGGTAGGTTTAAGAGTGGGTTAAAGCGTAAAAGATGGGTCAACAGTGTTATTATATATGTAATTGAAGAAATTAATTACATGCAGGTATTTTTTAAAATATAAGTACAATGTAAAAACATGAATGTACACAATAAGTGCATTGTATTAAATTATTAATTTAAATGTAAGTACATACAGTAGTAGTTAAGGCCACCTAATATAAAGTGGGACCATTTTTGTTTTTTTCAAAAAATAGTATTTATTTTAAGAGCAAATATGAATTTATGTAAATAATTGCAATAGTATGTTTAATGTCCATCTTTTTAGATATTATTTGGCATTGTCCTACAATTGACAATTGAAAAAGGATATTTGTAGAGATATCAGTTTTATTTATTTCTAAACATACTTATTTCACAGCACCTTGAAGTTTCATGTCTATGAGCACAAGACAGGCAATTTTAAATTACACTAAAACCATCAACCTTGTTATATTTCTGAAGGGACAGTTGTGTTGTGTTGCATTTATTCATTTAGCTTGCAATTATTAGCACTTTTGTCTTATATAATATTTAAATCTAAACAAGAATGACTTCAGAAATCACCTTATCAAACAACAAAAGACACTAGTCTTCTAGAGTGACCCAGATAACCGATGCATAGACAGTCTAATTTGTTTGCACTTGTTAATTCACTAGCTTATGTATGGTGCAGAATACTAATGCTGATTTTTAATAGATCAATGAGAACTCAGCAGGCTGCCAAAGACATACACATTAATGGCTTGCATAAAAGCTGCATTTTCAAAAGTAGAGCTTCTTGGTTGCCACCAGTGGAGCACTTTTATGAAATCATATTCATATACTATACACTTTCTTTGGGGAGTAGTGGTAGAAATGCAATAACTTCATGAACATTTAAACTAGGAACATAAAGCAACTATATTTTCACAGATGGATATTTAGAAATGTTGGCAAAACTTTTGAAAACAGTGCAGCTACTCTACTGAAAATTGCAGTTTTAGTAGCACTGCTACTTTTAGTAAGCTACTTCCTGAATGTTTAGATGTTGTTTTATCACTGCATTCATTAATTGTCATATTTGTTTGTTTCCGTATAGTCAAGTCTAGCACCTTGTAGTTGACTTTCAAATGCAGTGGTTTATTATTCAGAATGTTTCCTTAAAAGAGAGATGCATTACCATAGCAAAGATGTTTCTTCAGACACACTACTCTCTGTTAACATGCCGTCAAACAACTACTAAAACGTCCTTGGAATTATCTGTCATGTGTGTGACGGTGGGGAACTGATGTCTGATAGTCAAAGGACTTCAGCATGTTTGAAATTCTCTGTTTATGCATCCTGTTGTTTCTGCTCAATTAATCTTTCTTTGTGCTGTTTTATGTTCGAGGACGTCCTTACACTAATAGCATCCACTTACAAACTCTCGACAGGTCATACATCAGATCTAATGTGATATAACCTGATACATATTCCGTGATATAAATGGACATTTCCTTTTTTTCTGAAGTGACATTTTGGTCTATTGACCAATCTTCCTCTTCTTTTCCCAGCACACTGAAGTGTGAGTTAGTATGGGTTCAGTGTGGTTGAAGTAGGCAGCCTGTTTGGCATTTGGCCTGACAGCAGGTGTACCTGAGCGCTTTAGGTTTTTGGGGAGTTTCTCAGCACTTACACGCTCGCACCGTCGAGAGCTCTTCTAGTCTGTGTCACCTGTCACTGTTCACCTTCATGTGAAATTTGGGGCATGTGAGCTGTCCTTTTCAAGAAATCGCCTTAGAAAAGGTCACAAGATTACTCCAGAACTGTGTAAATATGACAGAGAGAGAGAGAGAGAACGCAAGACTGTTTCCACACAACCATTTGACTCAGGTTGAAAGGATTTAAGATACTGAACATATATCTTATGCCTCATCTTATCTAAAGTTACACATCTAGCTACACTATTGAGTGATGCTCACTAAGAGAAACACTATTGCTTTGGGATTTAAATAAACATATAACCCTAAGTATTAAAATATGGCACATAACTTATGCTGCAAATGTGCTATATACAGTGCCTTGTGAAAGTATTCAAACCCTTTCTTTTTTTTCACAATTTATGTTATGTTGCTGCTTTATGTTAAACTACTTTAAATTACTTTTTTTCCACATCAATCTGGACCCCATACACCATAATGACAAAGCAAAATAGATCTGTGATGACTTTGCAAATTTATTAAAAAGGAAAAACTGGAATCAAACCCTTAAATTAGTACTTAGTTAAAGCACCTTTACAGCTTCAAGTCTTTTTAGGTATGATGTGACAAGCTTTTCACATCTGCATTTGGTGATTTTCTGCAGTTCTTCTCCCCAGATTCTCTCAAGCTCTGAGGACCGTTGGTGGACAGACATTTTCAGGTTTCTCCAGAGATGTTCGATTGGGTTCAAGCCGTAGCTCTGGCCGGGCCACTCAAGGACATTCACAGAGTTGTCCATAAGCCATTCTTGCATTGTCTTAGCTGTATACTTTCGGTCATTGTCCTGTAGGTTTATCATTAAGGCTAAGCCTGTGTCTCAATGTGCATACTATCCATCCTAAATAGTATGTGACATTAGTAATTTTCAATACTTTTTAGGGCGGATAGGATAGGGTGGATAGTATGCTCATTGGGATGCAGGGCAACTCTATATTTTGCTGCGTTGAGCTTTCCTTTTACTCTGACGAGTTGCCCACCCCCTGCCACTTAAAAACACACCCACAGCTTGATGCTGCCACCACCACACTTTACTCTTAAGATGGTATTGTGCAGGCGATGAGCAGTGTTTGGTTTCCTCCAGATATGAAGCTTGGAACTGAGGTTCATCATACCAGAGAATATTGTTTCTCACAGTCTGAGAGAATCCTTCGGTGGAGTGTTGCAGTGATGTTTGTCCTTCTGTAAATTTCTCCCATCTCCATATATGATAATGGAGCTAAACTAGAGTGACAATTAGCTTCTAGGTCATCACTCTAACCAAGGCCCTTCTCCATCGATTATTCTGTCTAGCCAGGAGGCCAGCTGTAGAAAGAGTTCTGGTTTTTCCAAAGTCCTTCCATTAAGGAGTATGGAGGCTACATGCTTCTGTGAACCTTCAGCAGAATTTGTTTTGCAGTCTTTCCCAGATCTGTGTCTTGATACAGTCCTGTCTCTGAGACCTACAGGCTCATGGCTTGGCTTTGACCTCATGGCTTGGTTTTGCTCTGATATGCACTTTCAGCTGTTAGACCTTTGATTGAGAGGTGTGTGCCTTTCCAAATCATACAAATTCAATTGAATTTGCCACAGGTTAACTCCACTCGAAATGTAGTAACATCTACAAGTGAAATTGGAATGCTCCTGAGCTAAAGTTCAAGTGTCCCAGAAAAGGGTTTGAATATTTATGCAATGTTCTTATTTCAGTTTTTCCTTTTTAATAAATTTGCAAAGTTGTCACAGATCTGTTTTTTTGCTTTGTCATTGTGGTGTATGTTGTGTAGATTGATGTGGGAAAAAAAGTCATTTAAAGTAGTTTAACATAAGGCAGCAACATAAAATGTGACAAAAATGAAGGGGTTTGAATACTTTCGCTAGGTGCTGTATATATTTCTGTCATGACAAACAGCATTAAGTACCGAGACTTGCTACTGCTAATAGTAAGAGGGTTTCTGAAAGCACGCTGCAGACTGCTAACAGCCTGAGCCAACATTACCAATAGCCTATTTGAATGTTGAGCCACAGCTTATTGGCCACTAATGCAACAACAACCAATCAGCTGCGCTATGTAGATAATGATGTGATCGATACCAAATTGAGTTATGGACCCATCAGCCTGTGGCATCTAGAGTTTCGTGACAGAACTAGTTATTTCTGTTATGACAACTCTCTGAGAGATTGGAATGGTAATGGATAGGGCAATGTTAATGCATTTGGTCTTGGCGGAATAGATCTGCCACGCTGCTGCTGCTGCAGAGCAAGTACTGAGACTTGCTACTGCCAAAATATTTACAGACATTGCTGTGAGCATGTAAGACATGCTCATATATAACATAGTTGCGCAGCTTTTCCCAGCCGCTCAGAGTTTGGAGCACAGTTGTGCAACAGCTGAAAAGAAGACTATGCTATACATTTGTAAAGCAACTTTTCAACCTGCACAGTTGCACAGGGTAATGGGTGTAGTGATTTTGGATTAGCCTCACACAAGGGCACCACAAATGTAGTGATTTATGGTCTTTAATATTAATACTAAATATTTTGTTTTTGGTCACACATCACCTAAGGTGAGTGTGAGAGGGTCAGATGATTCCTTCCTATATTATGGGGCACAAGCCAAGGAGGAATTGGAGGAAGTTTGTCATCTAACCAATCTGAAGGATTGTGAGATATCGTTAACTTGTAGAGCCTTTACTGTATTATCAACACAAGGAAGATGTGTGTAATAAAAGGATTTTATTACCAAAAAGGATAGGCAAGAGGAACTAACAACTACTGAATGGATAAAGTGCAGAAAGATTGATTAATGCAAGTGAATGAGTTGGATGTTACTATGGCAGTTACAAGTTAATCTTATGGAAAGATAAACTGTAGTTTCTCTAGAAGAAATAAGGTAAACCTTATTCTGAATTCAACAAATAAATTGAGAGATTATTTGTTATTAACTGATATCAGCTATGCAAAATCTAATGCAAATTAGATAATCATATACTGACAATATACACTAATGCCATGGTCTCTGGAAAGAGGTTTGGTAAGTGATATTTACGTCTGCCTGGTTGTGCTGAATCCAAGGGTGACGCCTTCCACTTGTTGTGCTGGGCAGCATTGCAGTGGGAAGAAAGAGTTGGAATCCGTTTCACAGCCTTGAACACAAAGTACTTAAACGCTGATCTCCTGAAGCACAGAGAAGGTCCTTTTTCTGGAACACACAGAAGAAGAAGCCTTGAAGTTGTGCAAACGATCCTTATTCTCTGGAACACACAGATGGAAGGATCTTTAGATTCTGAAGTCAGCGCAGATCTTGGCAGACTGGAACACGCAGGTCTGGAGGATCTCTGATGAGAGGATTTTGAAGTTGGTGCAGAAGATATTTTGAAGATGAAGGCTAAGCTTGTCGTTGTGGTCTCCGTTGCAGTTTTCAAACTCCCCAAATTCACTTCTTGCAGAACTTCCTTGTTTCTCTCTTTAGAGCTTCAGAGTCTTGAGAGAGCAACTTCACAACTCTGTAGAGTCAGACTTATCTTAGTACATCTTAGGACCGGAACCTTGAACCAGGACTGGAACAGGAACTGGACCCAGAACGGAAAACTGCAGCAACCCAGAAACTGGAACAATTCTTTGTCTCAGAGACAAGCCTTTTAATCTCTCCTGAAATGCAAATTGGCACCTTTCTGATCCAGTGTTTTGATTGGCTGATGCTGTCAGAGGTGGCCACTGGATGGCCCATCTCTTGCATGAGGCTTAAAATTCATGTTTAAGAATGTCTTTAAGGTTTTTCCTATGCATAATTCACTTTCCAAACCAATCTCAGATTAACCTAGGCATTGTGCTAAAAACATAAAGTCCAAACATCAGTGGTTTGTGTTGAACTTTTACTTATGCATTCATGTATGCCTTAATAGGTAATATTGTAAATTTTGCATGTACACAAAACACTCATTAAGTGTATACAGTTCTGTTAATAGAAGTAGAGAAGATTTGCTCCATTTTGTCCATTGTTTTCCATATTTATATAGAAAATACATCTTTTGTGGCTTCAAGACACATGGCAAAACCTGTCTGGTGAGTGGAGTCATTGGACGTTCACACCTCAGGTCTCAGGACTGAGGGACTGGGGTGAACAATGGGGAAAATGGTGATAGAATTAGTCAGCTCAAAGACATGCTAATGTCATCATTCTTCCCTTGCACAAATGGTAAGGCAATTGTCTTTGCAGGCTTATCTCTTTGTCTGCCTAGTTCCTTGTTTGTGGAACTTCTTTTGGAGTTTTAGGGTCCTGTCTTTTCATCATGGCAGATGAAAGGGGACTACTGATGTGATGAGGGGAGTCTGCCCTCATGTTCGCATGCTGATCACTACATGGGAGAAATAGACTGTGCTGCTGAGTGAGAAAACAAGCTGCTGCATAGGCAGATATGCATGTATCTGCACATATGAAAGAACATAGACAGGACGAGATAGGACAAAACACCCTTACGCGAGAGCTGAAATCTTCACGCACACAAGTCAGTTTTGACAGAGGGTGGGGTCCAAACCTATGTGTTAACAAAAGCTATTGGCTGCTGGGGGTGACTCTCTTATTTTGATTGGCTACATGTATTATGTTAAAGGGATACGTTTTCTTTTTGAGTTTATGTCTTAATAGCTGTAAGATTCTTTGTGCATTGGAGCAGTGGGTTTCCATTAGGCAAACATGCTCAATTTCATAATTTTTGGGAGGCTAACAGGAAATTATAAATGGTCAGCTATCCCATAACAAATCCCAATTTAACTTCTGTATGTATGTATGTATGTATGTATGTATTCTAAATCAAGGAAAATTACATTTTCATTAGCACACCTTTATTTTTGAGTTTATAATTTTTGGTAATACAACAAAATTATCTCTGCATTAAGTTTATTATAGGCATTAAACTTTAACATAGTCTCATAAAGTCAAATTCTAGATGATGTTGTAGTCTATAATGCTTTCTCTCATCAACATTCCACAAACTTATCAGCTTGCATATCCTGACACATCAAGGGGACAGTTCATTGATATTCTCTAGAAGTTGAGCATCACTATAAAAGATAATTTGTCTCCTAAATTTTCCATGAATTCAGTCCGATTACATTCTGCTGATTTCCTTGACAAGCCAGTGTAGAAATATCATCTATACCCTTCAAGTAACTGCCTACATTTTACTCCCATCCTCTTAGATGACATTCTTCAGATGGTTGTGTACTGTAAAAGTGAAAATCAATGTGATTTAAAGGCATTACAACATACACTGAACAAAATTATAAACGCAACACTTTTGTTTTTGCCCCCATTTTTCATGAGCTGAACTCAAAGATCTAAGACTTTTTTCTATGTACACAAAAGGCCTATTTCTCTCAAATATTGGGGTCCGAAAACCAGTCAGTATCTGGTGTGACCACCATTTGCCTCAAGCAGTGCAACACATCTCCTTCGCATAGAGTTGATCAGGTTGTTGAGTGTGGCCTGTGGAATGTTGGTCCACTCCTCTTCAATGGCTGTGCGAAGTTGCTGGATATTGGCAGGAACTGGAACACGCTGTCGTATACGCCAATCCAGAGCATCCCAAACATGCTCAATGGGTGACATGTCCGGTGAGTATGCTGGCCATGCAAGAACTGGGATGTTTTCGGCTTCCAGGAATTGTGTACAGATCCTTGCAACATGGGGCTGTGCATTATCATGCTGCAACATGAGGTGATGGTCGTGGATGAATGGCACAACAATGGGCCTCAGGATCTCGTCTTTGTGCATTCAAAATGCCATCAATAAAATGCACCTGTGTTCGTTGTCCATAACATAAGCCTGCCCATACCATAACCCTACCGCCACCTCCACTCGATCCACAACGTTGACATCAGCAAACTGCTTACCCACACAACGCCAAACACGCTGTCTGCCATCTGCCCTGTAGTGAAAACCGGGATTCATCCGTGAAGAGAACACCTCTCCAAAGTGCCAGATGTCATCGAATGTGAGCATTCGCCCAGTCGGTTATGACAATGAACTGCAGTCAGGTCGAGACCCCGATGAGTACAACGAGCATGCAGATGAGCTTCCCTGAGACGGTTTCTGACAGTTTGTGCAGAAATCCTTTGGTTATGCAAACCGATTGTTGCAGCAGCTGTCCGGGTGGCTGGTCTCAGACGATCTTGGAGGTGAAGATGTTGGATGTGGAGGTCCTGGGCTGGTGTGGTTACACGTGGTCTGCGGTTGTGAGGCCGGTTGGATGTACTGCCAAATTCTCTGAAATGCCTTCGGAGGTGGCTTATGGTAGAGAAATGAACATTCAATTCACGGGCAACATTCCTGCAGTCAGCATGCCAATTGCAGGCTCCCTCAAAACTTGCGACATCTGTGGCATTGTGCTGTGTGATAAAACTGAGTGGCCTTTTATTGTGGCCTGTGCAATAATCATGTTGTCTAATCAGCATCTTGATATGCCACACCTGTGAGGTGGATGGATTATCTCGGCAAAGGAGAAGTGCTCACTAACACAGATTTAGACAGATTTGTGAACAATATTTGAGAGAAATAGGCCTTTTGTGTACAGAGAAAAAGTCTTTGATCTTTGAGTTCAGCTCATGAAAAATGGGGGCAAAAACAAAAGTGTTGCGTTTTTAATTTTGTTCAGTGTATTTTGATTCTCATCAAGCTGGATCTCTAAGCACATCCTAAGCTGAAAGAAAGGTTGCATGTATCAGAGTTGCACAACATGTCAGGCCATGAACGAACACTAAAAGGATTTATGCACAAGGAGCAGTCGAGTTTGTTCCACCTGAAGAGTACAGAGTCTCACAGGTCCCCTGGGCACCTGAATGCACACTAGAGAGGAAATGCTGGCATTGTTTTGTGTGTAGGTGGAAAGCTGTGCGTGTCTGATAACCAATGACCTTGAAGTGTCTTTCACTAAGTAGATTGTGCCCATATAGTCATGCACCAGAAAAAGGAAAAAAAAAAAAATTAGGTTACTTTTCTTGCTTTTCCATAGGGACAAAGATACCAGTGAAGCAGATTATATAAATATAAATGTAAATATTATATATATTATGTATGCTAGGGATGTGCCCAGAGCCGAATACCTTATTCGGAAAGGCATGGATAATGGCTTCAAAACAAACAACGAATTCTACCGAATAATAGGAAAAATATTCGGGAAACACAGTCATATCGTCTTATGTTTGCTGGATAACAGGTGAGCCAGAGGATAGCATAGCACGATATAATACATAAACCTCTAAAATCACTACGCAATAATGTGTGAAGTGAATGAGTATTAACTTTATGAATGAAATGAGCAGAGCGCGACCACAAATCGAATAGTCATGTTGCCGTCTCTTTGCGTCTCTAAATCAAAGACGGCGCTGTACGCTGAGCAATTTAATGTATTTGCACTATTTCATCCGTTAAAACTTTATCCCCCGGCTACCTATGTCAGAGGCTGCAATTCTTAAAAAAAAAAAATTGCAAAATTCAGCAGCTTTTATATCTTGTTGGTCCAACTTTGTCGAGACAAACTCGACAGAGCTGCCCCCTCAGCCCCGAAATTCAGCTGCTGGTGGCTCTCTGTTTTTTTTTTTAAACCTTGTAGGCTATACGATATATGTTTCTCTGTCTCGCTCTTTAACAGAGATGGCAATCATTTATGTATTCTTTATAATTGATTCAGATGTGCATTTATGCTAGTAAAAGTTGTTTTATCAATTTTCAACAATATTTTCTTCTAACTTCCATGTTCTCTAATCAGCTACTTTATATAAAGTGCTCTTACATGAGGTTGTGGATGATTGATTGTCCAAGGTAAAAACTTCCAAAAGTTCCTCTGGAAATCACTGAATTAAAAAATTCTGCAGTGGTGGTGTTCACACAGTTCCCTGCCCTGAGCAACCTGGCAAGATATGTTCTTTGCATCCCAGCCACGAGTGGTTGGATTTTGGAGGAGAGAGTTCGGTACTGAAACCACCGTCATTCAGTCAATTTTTTTTCTTATCAATTCCATTTTGAGTCCTCCTCCTTTTGAAGTGCATGCAAAGTGGATTCACAGCACTGAAAACAGCGTCTTCTCAACATGTCAACAACATGAATCAAACATGAATCTGGGGGAATAACATTAATCGTTGTACACTTTGATTTTTAAAACTTTGCAGACCTTTTGCATTCACAAACAGCTATTTTACACATTGCATGAAAGTTAATATTTGAAAACGCATAATAGGGGCACTCATATAAGACATTTATTTCAGGAATCGTGCTACACCGGTTGCGCTGAATGGTTCTGATTCACTTAAAAGAACTCCCTTATAAAAGTCATTTGTTATTGAATCAAACTACTGTGGTTCATATTTTGCAGAACATTCAACAGAAAAACTTCTGTTTATTCATTTTGTCTGTATGGATGGAGACTGGAATGGAAACCGGAATAAAAATGCCGGAGTTTAAGATGGAGTATTGGTGAATCACGTCTAGAGGACAATGATGTTTGTCTTTGCACCTTGAGGCCAAAGTCAATATTAAGGTGTTTAACATATTAATAGGAAATTAATCTGATAAAGCCACCATTAGCAAAACTCCCCACAGTGAACCATAAAGATAAACATGCAAACAAATAGAAAATGTAATTTGAAGAGATGTAATAAATATTAGGTTTTACCAAGGGCGTCATTATCATTTTTTTTTTTTTTTGTTCAGAGTCTGTAAAATGTAAAAATGAATGCCACTTGGTTTGATATTTTGTTATAAAATGCACTGCATAAAGTAAAGTATCCGAATACCCATAAGGCCACTGTATATCAAAATTTAGGGGATTTGTTTAAATGCAATTGCCTCAGTTTAAGAACATTGCTAATGGATGAATGATCATTTGTGGCAAACTCGACTGTCCTAAAAGCCCATGTGTATGTTGCCCAATGTCTTTCAAGCCTGATTTAGGCATACTTACAATCAAACAAACTGTTCAAATTATGGACCTCTGATGTCCATATGCCATCATTTCATTTACACACTCACAGACTTCTACTGACATTTTCATTGCATCAATCAAAATAGATTAAAGAACAGAATCCGTTTACTGGATATGTCTTTTAGCTGTGTAAAAAATGCAAAGCTGGTAAACTCTGATTGAGTAAATGCACAATTATTTAGCTGGGCTTTCATTCTAATCTGTAATTATATGGTAAACATATCATTTGTTCAGTCAAGAACCAATTAAAAACATAATGGTTAATCATAACTGGCTTCTCTCTCTGAGAACCCAGAAAAACAATATTTCAAAACATTTGCCTTTGTTTAGAAAGGCATAAAATCATTTGTAGGGTATAAATACATAAAGAAAATTAGACTTTGCTCTGAGTTGATTGGAACTTGTGGCTACTGGGTCAGCTTAATCAAAACTATTGTTCTCTAGAAATACACTGATTAAATTCTAAGTTAGAAATCAAAGAGATCTACAAATTTCACTAAGGTCCTCTCTCTAATGCTTGCAGAAAACCTTCACAAGATATTAGATTTTATTTTGTTTTGATTTAGACATTTTGGTCAGTGCAAATATAGACACAGACACAATACCAAAGTTTGAAATAAAAATATTTTTGAAAGAATTCTCTTATGCTCACCCCATTTTGATACAGTAAAAAGTAATATTGTGGAACATCATTACATTTTAAAATGCTGCTTTCATAAGCTTTTACAAAAACATTTAAAAAAAATCTTTAAATCTCAAAATTTTTCAGTCACCTACAGTACTAGTTGGTACAAACCTATGGTATACTATTAAGCAGGTTATAGCATATTGCTCTCAAATCTGTGTCACTATGGTTTAGCACAGTTAAAAAGAAAATCCACTAGTATTCATATTTGCATTCACATATGCTTGCCCTCAGGAAGTGCTAACAACAAGGTAAATTCTACTGCCAGATGATAGACCACAGAATCAGAGAACTGATGGAGCTCATAGTAGTAGGGTAACTCCATCTGCTTCTGCAACTCCAGATGACCATTCTAGCTGTTTAGTACAACACATTTATTTTCTGTGACCCACTGGTGTTGGCTCTCTTCTGCTTGGTGATCTAAGCCAAAGGAGCTCGGTGTAATGTCTTTAAAATAGTCTTCTGGTGGTCTAGTGCTGTAATCCTGCACACAGTCACAACATGATATTAACTTTAATAAGATAGTAAATTTGAGATTTGCATACTCTAATTGAGCATGATTAAAATGTATAGCATGCTGGCCTTGAATGCATTTTGTCTGCTTGCAGCTTCAAAGCAATTTATAAATCAGTTAGTAAATCAGGAAGCAATTTTAGGAGGCGTCAGTGTTTGAACAAACTATGACCCCATTTTCTAATACCTGGAACAATTCTGATGTTTGTCCGTAACACAAATCTAGTTTTTTTGCCACTGCTGTTGGAATTTAAAGATATGAGGGAGGTTTCTATGGAAACCAATCATAGGGAATCAGTTGTCATTATGCATCTTCTGTGTTTGCTTGAGGGAACAGAAAACATCTAAATGTATTTATCTATTTATTTACAGAGACTCTGAGGTGGTACCAAGTATATCAGCAATATCACTTTACATACTGTATATTGACATTAGCCTTTGTAAATATTGCTATCTATTCATCCATCATTTCTATGCATGAATGGGTGAAATGTAAACTATTGACACTTGTAAATGACTTTTTAGGAAATGGTCTTTTAGAAAATAAACTCTCTTTAAAACACTTACTAGTTCATGCAATTAGTTTACATAACACCTCGGTTACGACTGTATCCTTGGTTCCCTGAAGAGGGAACGAGATACTGCGTCGATTGAAGCTGTGGGAACACTCTGCGTGATTGCGTCGTGGATTACATGTGAAAACAGTCGAAAGTTGTGACGAGATGTCAGAGCTTGCAGATCTCCTATCCTTTTAAGAGAAGTGATAGCTAAGAGGAACAACATCTTGAGAGTCAAAAACTTGACAGGAATCTCTTAAATAGGCTCAAAGAGAGCCAGGGACAGGTCTTGGAGCACCAAGGCCAAGTCCCAAGCTGGCACCCTAATGCATACTGCAGGCCTCAGCCTCAAAGTGCCATGGAGGAAACGTGTAACCAATGGGTCTCTCCCTAACAATATTCCACCCAAAGAAATGTGGTAAGCAGCTATGGCCGCCACATAAACCTTTAAAGTGGACAGGGATAACTCTGCAGTGAATCGCTCTTGCAGGAACTCCAGCACTGTACCAACAGGGCAGTTAACTAGTTCCAGCTGATGACCACTCAGCAAGAAGTGAAATGTCAAGGAGATGTCAAGGAGAGACACGAGATCTGAGAACCGCACTCTGCCCGGCCATCATGGGGCAATCAAGGTGAGCCGGACCTGGTCCCAGCAAACTCTCTCCCGAACTCCCAGGAGCAAAGCAATCAGGGGGAAGGCATACAGACCCAGCCTAGGTCATGTCTGAACCATAGCATCCAGTCTGATTGGAGCTGGATGCGTGAGGGAGAATCAGAGTGGACAGTGAGATGCCTCTTGAGATGCAAACAGATCCACTTGAGCTTGGCCAAACACCCTCCATATCTGCTCCTCACATCCTCCTGGAGCCTCTATTTCCCGGGCCTCAGCCCCTGCCTCGACAGGATGTCTGCTCCCTGATTTTGGCACACTCAGGGATGTAAGCTGCCCTGAGTGAAAGCAGTTTTCCCTGGGACCACAGGAGGATTTGGTGCACCACTTTGCAGAGTGGAGGTGAATGCAAACCCCCTTGGTGATTTATGTAGGCGACCACCGATGTATTGTCTGACGAGCACATGGTGGCCCCTGAGGTCTGGGATGAAATTCTTGAGAGCAAGAAAGACAGCCAACATTTCCAGGCGATTGATATGCCAGGAGAGATGGTGTCCCCTCCACAGGCCTTGAGGTGCGCAAATGTCTAGAATTGCCACGCAACCTGTGAGGGAAGCATCTGTCATTAGCATCTTGCGACGACAAGGAGATCCTAACACGGGACCTTGGGATAGGAACCGTGTGACCTTGATCATGCGTAAAGGATTTCCCCTTGGGTAAAACCCCCTGGTCCGGAGCCACTACTGTAGGGGTCTCATGTACAACAGGCCAAAAGGTATCACGTTGGATGCTGCTGCCATCAAACCCAACAGTCTCTGAAACTGTTTCACAGGACTGACTCTATGCGTGCAGGAAAAAGCCGTGCTTGCATCGTAACCTAATCCCACACCATGCCCAAAAAAGTGGTCCTCTGTGCTGGAGAAAGTACACTCTTTTTGGCATTTAACCTCAACCTTTCCAAGGCACAGTATCTAGCAGGTGAGGGCAGAGATAAGGCTAGGCCCGTTTCTAATCCCTCTGCTAAATCCATCTGCGATCCCCAAGATTTGAATCGCCGCTGTGACTCGGCAGCAGCGGGACCCGAAAAATGTGAGCCTATATATATATATATATATATATATATATATATACACATCACCCGCCTCTGATGTCTCGTCACACCATTGGACTGATTTCACATTTGCTTCACGACACAATCATGTAGAGGATTCCCACAGCATCAAACAACGCAGTGCATGTTTCCTTTAAAAGGAAACAGTGAATAGCATGCATCATAAGATTATTCAGTCTTTCTGTCACTTTTAAAAAGTCACACTTTTTGCATATAATTTGGCATAATAACAGTAAATAAAACTGTAATTATGCCAAATTATATGCAAAAAGTGTGAATTTTTAAAAATGTATTTGGGATACATAAAAGTGATGGTGAAAATGATGCCAATAGAAAAAAATACAGTTATATAATACTGTATGATGTAATATATTTTGTTCAAATTTTATATTAATCTTGATTTTTTTTCTTTAGAAATTAGATTTCATCTCAGCCATCCTCTTCGCTGGCAGATGACTGTTGAAACATTTTTGAAAAGCATTGGGAATATTTTTTTGTATTTTGCTGCTTTTACATCATTTTCACGGATGATAATAGTTTTAAACATACTAATTCATATGTATATAATGGATTTTAATGGTTTAATATGGAAAGTCTAGGTCTGGAACTAGGGCTAGACAGTAAAACCTATACATAATGACATTTGAAATAGATGATGAAGGCATGGTCAAAAGTTTCCAGGAAAGTTTTATGTGACCTTCATATAACATAAAGGAAAAAGTTGAAATCTGTTAGTTTTAATAAAAATCAACCCCTGGGATAAACTGTAAAAGTGCCCATAGATGAAGAAACACCTTCATATGTCTCTGGCCATTGATTTCTGTGCTGGATTCTAGAGGCTTGAACAGCTATTGGGGACTCCAGTGACATTATGACATCCGTTGACTGATTGCTTGACATTGTTTTTACTCCCCTGATGCCAAACAGCCTGTATATGTGAGGATACACAAAGAGAATATCGAGGATGGAAACAACAGTTCCCTATCTGTCAGTCACTTCAATGTTGTGTTGATGTACTGACACTAGGGGTCACACTTGGGAGCCCCAAACACATCTGATACTTCAGAAAAAGCCACTCCTCCACCGTATGAGTATAAAAGGAGTATCGTGCATCCAGTCATAGAGATTTGTTCTTCAGAGCCGAGTGAATGTCTTCTCTACACAAGCACATTTCATTGAACTCTGGAAGAAGCGAGTTGCTGGTGTTAAGGCGCATTTTAGTGGTCTGTCTCCAGGCAGTGCATAGATAAGTGCAGAGAGAGTTCCCTTCAGCAACATACAGCAACTTTCCTCTAAACACAGATGGAGAGGGTCGATATTTCTCATCCTCGGATGGCCACGGTCGCTGCCTCACATATTTGGGTCGTTCCCACACTGAGAAAGCTTTTCTGGTTAGAGAGAGAGTCAACTGCTGCAATGCACGAGACCACGTCAGCTAGCACTGAGGGCAATATGACGACAACAATGAGAGTGTTTTTGCTGGGTCACACACAGCCCCTTGTTCCTCGTCTCGCACATTGTGCTCAGTGGAGTTCCCGGATGAGTTCGATGTTGCATCACATAATGCAACTGATTTCTCATTCAGGGCTCTGGATGAGGATGAACTGTTGATAGCAGCAGAGGGTGGGCTAATGCCTTTTGACGTGGAAGCTCAGGTGGGCTCCCACCTTCAGGTGCAGTGGCCCAGTCTGAGTATGCCGCTGAGTTGAGGTTCCCCAGGCGGAGCGTGTGATTGTGGTGCATTTATGCCTGCAAAACACCTCCACTTGGATTCGTCCTAGGCTCCCATCCAGAGCCTGTAAGTTCACCTCATCTCTGACAGCAAAGGATTACAGTGCTGTTGGACAGGCTGCCTCCACCCTGCATGCCATAGCCATCTTGCAGGTCCATCAGGCCAAGGCACTCAAAGAGCCGCACGAGGGTAGTTCTGAGCTGGGATTGATACAGGAACTGCGCTTGGTGACTGACTTCGCTCACAGAGTGACCAAAGTCACGGCACGGGCTCTCTGCCAGATGATGTCCATGTTAGTAGTCAAGTAACACCATCTCTGGCTGAACCTTGCTGAGATGAGGGAAGTCAACAAAGTCCACTTTCTCGACGCCCCATCTTGCAACACCTAATACATTCTCAAGATTCTACATTCTCTTGGTGGACCCAGTTTCGTCCGTTGTGTTGTCAGGTACGAGCAGGTAAGTTGCGGGCCAACTGGCCAGGTTCTCCACCAGACCAGTGAACCCTGGATGCACCTTGCCTTTCAGCACCCTGCGGAAGTTGAATTTGGTGGAGGAATTTGATGCCAGGCCCAGTACTTTAAGTGATGCATGTCCTTTTAGGTCAGCCTGTATACTTGGACTAGGCCATATGTAGTGATTCCCTGATGGTTATCCCATTTGATGTATTGCCCACGATATGGTTTCCCTGATGTGTGTCATGTGTCTTCCCCTAGGCAGAGCTCTATCTCTGCCACCAGTCACTGCATTTGTAGTAGTTCCTCCCTCTTCAGGTAGGACCTGCTACAGGGAATTTTTTTTCCATGACATTTCCTGGGTTGTAAGTCTATGTGATGTATTTTCTGCAAATTAACCTCCCTTCAGGAAGAATGTGGTCTCCATGTTCTTTCGTCCATCTGGGAGAGTGCTTCCTCTGTGCTCTGGTCTGCAACAGCTGTAGATTTAAAAAAAAAAAAAAAAAAAAAGATCAGAAAAGGTCAAGGAAGTATGGCTGAAGTGACCTATTCCTATTGTAAATACTGTCCTTTCAGTCCCCGAGTGGTAAGAAGGATTACACGGCTTACATGGGGCGCTGGATAAGTTATGTTGTTGCGACTGCTCTTGTTACCCGGCACCCAGTGGCTTTCTGACATCTGCATCAACACCCCCTTGTAACTCAGTTTAGCGGTTGTGGTGCTTTCCATAGGGACCCATGGTGTACATCGTCACAACGTCAAAGTGACTGACAGATAGTGAAATTATTGGTTAATGACGTAACCTCTGTTCCCTGATGGAGGGAATGAGACATTGTGTACCTCATGCCACAACACTGAACTACCCACTGAAATGGCCAAGACATGCTCTCGGCTCCTCAGCACAAACCTGAATTTCCACTATGCCCAGACCTGGTTCCAGCAGAGCACTGAAGCACTGGGGGTGTCTAAAATAATCAAAGGGGGGATGATCTAATGCAAAGTATCCCCAGCTAGAAAAAATATGTGG
The DNA here is from genome assembly GCF_019924925.1 of Ctenopharyngodon idella. Lineage (NCBI taxonomy): Eukaryota > Metazoa > Chordata > Actinopteri > Cypriniformes > Xenocyprididae > Ctenopharyngodon > Ctenopharyngodon idella. The sequence continues at coordinate 28,666,969 of NC_067236.1, forward strand.
CCCATTCACGTATTTGTTGGTCCGTAAACAAACCTGTTGCTACTACAACTCTAAAACTAAAAGCTATTGAGCAAATACAGATGGCAGAGCATTTTTACTAGATAAAACCAAATGGAAAATTGCCTTGGCCAACAAAAATTCAGCTCATCTATATCCATAAAATAAACATGTTTTAGACCACCAGTCTTAGATACATAATTTCAGTGGCTTTACCATGAATATAGACAAGTTACCAATATACCACCACCACCAAAAGTAGTCAATTGTGTCTGCTTTACTATAAAACTGACGCTTATTTCGACTGCTTTGCACTGACATAATGTTGCGACCTGTTTAACAGATGCATAATTTTATGGTAAGTTAGAACAGGCTGAACTGCAACCAGTGACAAACAATATATTAAAATAACTAATTAAGACCAATTATCTAGCCCTCTAAACATGAAAAAAAATCATAATACCTTTGGCCTACTCAGTTGAGATGCATTCTTAATGTGTCAAATGTGCCAATCAAAATGTAACTTTGCGAAACAGACTGTCCTTAACTAAAGCAAATAATGTTGCTATGGTAGCCTAATGTTAATGCTAGTAAGCCTATGCCATTGTGATTTTTTTTTTAAATTATTATTAATATTTTTTAAATAGTCTATTGTATTTCATCATTAACATGCACTTTCACATTCATCTTGACTGAGGGGGGTAGGATAGTCTGGGGCCCCTTCTTGCATCCCCAATCCCTGACGCTGGCCATGCCACATCCCTCCAGCAAAGGACAATGTATTGAGTTGGCCCCTCTTTCTGTCACATACAGTACATCTCATTCTTGTTGTAAGCTTCATTTCATTCTGCTGTTGCAAGGAGCCCTGCAGGATTCCTTACACACTATTAGAGAGAACCAGATGAGAATTTAGTGTTCTCGATTCCAGTGCTCCTGTTCTCACTGAGAAAACAAGAATTTTCTTAGATTGCCAGAAACACCTGCTGTAGAAATCATCTGGTGGTAATTAGCAAATAGTACAAAACACAAAGGAGGTTTGGGAGCTCATCTTGAATCTAGTGTATATAAATGTGTTGAGTCAGTATTATCAGCTTACAGACAAAGTATTTTATTTTTAAGAAGGTTGCATCATATTTTTTCTTTTTTTTCTGTAGTAACTGATATTTTGGTAGAATTGTTACCAATGGTTATTGCTAAGGTTTGGCATCATCTCAAATCTGGGCCTGCTGCATTATTTATATTACATAAGATGGAAAATGTGGTGTTAATCAGATTCTTCTGACACAATAGACCTCTACTGTGATCTGGTTTATAATAATGGTGTTCAGTGTAGCTTAGAAACCTCATGCTGGCATAATCAGGGTCACCTTGAGAGAGATGTTTTATGTAGATGCAAAAAGGAGAGAAAAAAACTGCATAGTTTCTTGGACTTTTGGTAAAGACATGTTCATAGTCAACTATATTACATTTATATCTGTAAATATTAAAGCTACATATCAGTAGTGTTTGAGAACCTTAGTCTTTGCTGGCTACAATTACTTTGGTCAGATTAAACATGATATACTAGACTAAATTAGAAGCTCTTGTAAAACTTTTCCTTGTTTGGTGATTTTTGTAACAGTGAAACGTCACTCTAGTTTTTCTGGAGCAGGACTGAGCACCAATGTGTAATTGTCACATTTTCAAATACTAATAAAACAAGTTTATCTGATAAACACACTTAACTACCTGCATTCTACATAAATACCAGTGTTGCCTACACAGGGGACTTGGCATAAAGAGCAATTAATTTTGTGAAACAGATTAGACTGTGCTGCTAATGGCCAAATCTATTAAGGAGTTGTGAACCGGTCAAAATGATAATTCCCTTGATTCTCCTAAATGAATGTCTCTTATTTTACTGAGCGTCTAGACTTCTTCTTTTTTCTAAACCTCTTAAAGGGATCAGTAGATGTTTAATGAAGGAGAGAGACACATCTGCTTCACTTCTCTCTTCTCTTATGGGAATGTCTGCTTGCAAACAGCAATAATAATAATAAAGACTCTAGCAATTTCCTATATTCTGTATGTGCATATATTAGTTGTTGATGTTTTGTTTTGTTTTGTTTTTTAATTCTCTGAAGGGAATTAAATTCTAGAAAGTTTAATAAATAAGTGATTGAATCCTTCTGGCAGACAGTGTGTTTAAATGCCAGGTGAGAGCGCATTATGGAAAATAAAGGCAAGTAGCAGATCAGTATATGTGCTTTGTGTTTTGGGTGAAAAAAAAAAAAAAAAAAATCTGTCTTGTTTTTGTAAAATTTCTTACTAAACATCTTCTCAAACTTCTATATGAGCCAGTGGTGGACAGCAAAGTATTTTTTGACTTTGTTACTGTACTTAATTACATTTTTCAATTTCAAATTTTTTTATTGAAGTATTATTATTTTGGAAATTTTTTACTTTTACTTCACTACATTCTAAAAAGCATAATATCATACTTTTTACTCTACTATATTTCATAAAAAATACATCCTCGTTATTTTGAATTGAAGAAATTGTCACCTGCTCTGTGACACGATAGCAGTGTCCAATTCGTGAACGAGCTGATTCTTTTTAATTAACCTTTTAAATTGGTTTGCAAATCACACTGAATGATTCATTCATGAATTGGACCGATACGTTTGCATATGTTCTTAAGTCAACAACTCACTGATTCAAATGATCCACTCAGAGCAAGTCTCCACCATTCACAAATCTGACTCAAAATGAGCCAAAAACAGGAAACGTAAGTTACTAATGCCAATTTTAGGATTTATTGTAAATTAAAACGTCTCAGGTTACACATGTAACCATGGTTCCCTGAGAAGGGAATGAGATGCTGCGTTGTCATAACAACATTTTGGGGAATCCCTTCAGTGTAAGCTCTCCTGAAGGCATGTGCAACTAGTCCAGTTCTGATTGGTGCAACATCATCCCGTGACGTGTGCCAGCAGGACGTGGAAGCTATAAAGGGAGCCAGCAAGACAGCTGTTTCCAGCCTACTGATCTGAAAAAAGTGGCTCCCAGGCATGCAGGAAGTATGGCAAGTAGTGGCCTTTCGAGGGAACTCGTGCTGCATCGTCATAACGACACTTTGGGGAACGATATACCCATGTCGCCATGCTGACGGAATGCCTGTCCTGGTGTGAAGCAATTAAGGCACAGCTCAGGACATGAGCACCTGAGATCCCGGCGTGGCCAGCAGGTCCAGGCTATAGAACCTGATGAAGGTGTGCGGTAAGGACCACCAAACACGCATCTAAAGGTGCGTGAAAGGCAGATATGGCTGCCACATACACCTTTAGTGTGGATGGTGAAAGACAGCAGAAAAGCGGTCTTGGAGGAACTGAAGCCACTGGAGCCCTGAAGCCACTGGGCAGTTAACTGGGTCAAATTGACGCCTCCTACACCATATAGTAAATGCTCTCCACTTGAGAGCATAAAGTTTCCTCGTGAAGGGAGCTCTAGAGTTGAGTATGGTCTCTACTACCTAAGTAGAGAGACCTACATTTAGGAACTGATCCCCCTCAGGGGCCAGACCCACAGTTTCCACATCTCCAGCCGAGGGTGAAATATCGAGCCCCTGGTCTGTGTTAGAAGATCTCTCCCACAGGAGGCCATCCAGGAGGGCTACCAGGTCCGAGAACCAAACTCAGGTCGGCCAGAATGGAGCTACCAGCAGCAGCCAGACCCGTCCTGGCGAACTTTCTCTAGAACTCCCGGGAGCAGAGCGATTGGGGGAAAAGTGTAAAGCCGAAGACTCAGCCACGGCTGTACCATGGCATCCAGTCCCAATGGAATCATAGGGGACAATGCGAGTTCTCTGGCGTTCCAAAGAGATCTACGTCCGTCTGACCGAATTTTCTCCAAATTAGCTGCACCATCTCGGGGTGCAGCCTCCATTACCCGGGCCTCAGCCCCTGCCTCGACAGGACGTCTACTCCCAAATTTAGGTGCCCAGGGATGTACATCACTCTCAGAGAGAGCAGTTTCCCCTGGGACCATAGGAGGATCTGGTGCGCCAATTTGCATAGGGGGCGTGACCTCAGACCTCCCTGATGATTTATATATGAGACCACTGACGTATTGTCTGTCCGAATTAGGACATGATGACCTTTGAGGTCTGGGAGAAAATGCCTCAGGGCTAGCAAAACTGCTAACATCTCTAGACAGTTTATGTGCTAAGATGATGTTCGCTCCACAGACCCTGGGTTGAGCGGCCTTTCATGACCACACCCCACCCTGTGCGGGACACATCTGTCGATATTATCTTGCGATGACATGATGCTCCTAGCACAGGGCCTTGGGACAGGAACCAAAGTTTCTTCCATATGATCAAGGAACGAAGGCACCTGCGCGTAACCTTGATCATACGGAATGGTTTGCCCCTCGGGGAAAACCCCCTGGTCCTAAGCCACCACTGTAAGGGTCTCATGTACAGGAGGCCAAAAGGTATGACGTTGGACACCGCTGCCATGAGCCCTAACAGTCTCTGAAACTGTTTTACAGTGATGAACTGGCCTAGCTTGATTCTGGACACCATCACCAGAATTGACTCGATACATGCGGGAGACAATTGTGCTTGCATCATGACCGAGTCCTATACGACTCCTAAATATGTCGTCCTCTGGACGGGAGATAGCATGTTCTTTTTCAAATTGAGTCTCAACCCCAGGCGCTTCATGCCGCCATCTCTTGAGACTGAGCTAACACCAGCCAGTCGTCTGTATAATTGAGCACCCTTATGCCCTGGAGTCTGAGGGATTCTAGGGCTGCATCCACACATTTTGTGAAAGGGCTTGGGGAGAGTGCTAGGCCAAACAGAACAACCCAATATTGGTACACTTCGCCCCTGAAAGCGAACCTCAGGAACCTCCTGTTTTCCGGAAGGATGGAGAGATGAAAATAAGCGTCCTTCAGATCAATCATGACAAACTAGTCCTCGGACTTGATTTGACTCACAAAAAGAGGTAACTCTCCATCCTTTTTCAGAACTATAAAATACCAGATGTAGAACCCAGTGTTTCTCTCTGGGAGAGAAATAATATCTATATCTAGGAATAATGGCCTCCTTCACCAGCAGAGACTGAACCTGCTCCATAACCTGCGCCTGCTTGGGGCCCACCATTGTATTTAGAATTCTGTTGAATTTTGGTGGACAAGACCCGAACTGAAGTCTGTACCCTTTGCAAATTGTACACACCACCCACTGAGATATGTAGGGTAGCTTTACCCAAGCGTGCAGATAATTTACTAAAGAGATCAGTCTCGCGAGGCTGACCACTGATACATTTAATGGAGCAGACTCAGAGCCGTGAAGCGTGTTCACGGCAGGGTTTAACTGTATTAATGTTTCTACAGGCCTCTCTAGAGCTCGATGCTGAGCACATCTAATTCCTCAGAACCAGACTCATTCAGTATCAAGGGCTTGCTCGGGGCAGAAGAAGCCGTGGAGCGGGACAGAGCACTGGAACCAGAGGTTGAGGGCTGAGAAAGGGCCGAAGCTGTCTCGAACCCCATGAGTGAAGTCACCGAGCTGCCTCAGCAGCCGCGGGAACCTCACCGCGGGGAGCGCAGAGCTGGCCGCTCTCAGAGAAAAGCGCCAGCCGGGAGTTGAATATTCTAAGAGGAAGACGCTCACAATGCTCACAGTCAGCCCTCTCGAGGGCACCCAAACAGCAAATACAAAAGTCATGTGTATCCCTGTCCATGATGTAGCGAGAACAGGGAGGAACACATTTCCTAAAGTGCTGCTGTTGACTTGCCATTTTAGTGATAGAATATAATATAATACAGGTGCTGGTCATATAATTAGAATATCATCAAAAAGTTGATTTATTTCACTAATTCCATTCAAAAAGTGAAACTTGTATATTATATTCATTCATTACACACAGACTGATATATTTCAAATGTTTATTTCTTTTCATTTTGATGATTATAACTGACAACTAAGGAAAATCCCAAATTCAGTATCTCAGAAAATTAGAATATTACTACAATACAAAGAAAGAATTTTTAGAAATCTTGGCCAACTGAAAAGTATGAACATGAAAAGTATGAGCATGTACAGCACTCAATACTTAGTTGGGGCTCCTTTTGCCTGAATTACTGCAGCAATGCGGCATGGCATGGAGTCGATCAGTCTGTGGCACTGCTCAGGTATTATAAGAGCCCAGGTTGCTCTGATAGTGGCCTTCAGCTCTTCTTCATTGTTGGGTCTGGCATATCGCATCTTCCTCTTCACAATACCCCATAGATTTTCTATGGGGTTAAGGTCAGGCGAGTTTTCTGGCCAATTAAGAACAGGGATATCATGGTCCTTAAACCAGGTACTGGTAGCTTTGGCACTGTGTGCAGGTGCCAAGTCCTGTTGGAAAATGAAATCTGCATCTCCATAAAGTTGGTCAGCAGCAGGAAGCATGAAGTGCTCTAAAACTTCCTGGTATACGGCTGCGTTGACCTTGGACCTCAGAAAACACAGTGGACCAACACCAGCAGATGACATGGCACCCCAAACCATCACTGACTGTGGAAACTTTACACTGGACCTCAAGCAACATGGATTGTGTGAAATCCATGTCTTGCATACGTCTGTGCGTAGTGGTTCTTGAAGCACTGACTCCAGCTGCAGTCCACTCTTTGTGAATCTCCCCCCACATTTTTGAATGGGTTTTGTTTCACAATCCTCTCCAGGGTGCAGTTATCCCTATTGCTTGTACACTTTTTTTTCTACCACATCTTTTCCTTCCTTTCGCCTCTCTATTAATGTGCTTGGACACAGAGCTCTGTGAACAGCCAGCCTATTTTGCAATGACCTTTTGTGTCTTGCCCTCCTTGTGCAAGGTGTCAATGGTCGTCTTTTGGACAACTGTCAAGTCAGCAGTCTTCCCCATGATTGTGTAGCCTACAGAACTAGACTGAGAGACCATTTAAAGGCCTTTGCAGGTGTTTTGAGTTAATTAGCTGATTAGAGTGTGGCACCAGGTGTCTTCAATATTGAACCTTTTCACAATATTCAAATTTTCTGAGATACTGAATTTGGGATTTTCCTTAGTTGTCAGTTATAATCATCAAAATGAAAAGAAATAAACATTTGAAATATGTCAGTCTGTGTGTAATGAATGAATATAATATACAAGTTTCACTTTTTGAATGGAATTAGTGAAATAAATCAACTTTTTGATGATATTCTAATTATATGACCAGCACCTGTATAGTGCCCTACAGGAAAAACAATTGTATGAAATGCTTGAATATGGACATGTCCACATTTGTGTATCACCATCTGAAAGAGGTACACTGAAAAAAGTGAAACGTCTGTGTCATTAATTTAAAGTACATTTTTATATTGTTCCGATAGAAAATCATGATTTCTGGTTCCGGTTCAGTTTGGATAAATGCAAATAATGCTCCCCATAGGAAACAAACAAACAAACTAAAAACAATTTGTGATGCGATCTGGGAAAACCCGTTGGATGTAGCGATGGAACGTTTTCAGTAAAAAATAGGTCAAATGTCATTTTTTTTGTCAAAATTGGGTTATCATCTCTGAAAATATCTTGGCAAATTTCACCTGTTAAGTGCAGAAAAATAGCAATTTATAGTGGCAAGGCTGTCTTTCTCTAACGTTACTGTTTGAGAACACTCCCAGCGGAGGTAAAAAAGTTTAAGAGTAAAACATGCTTTGTAATATATTAATATAAAATATAAACAATTATATTTTTACATTTTCAAAAACTTAAACTTCTATAACTTTTTTTTTTTTCACTTTCATAATTTATTTCACTTCTACAATAATCTGACAAGTGTCTTCTTTAAAACAAGACCAACCTTAGGTCTATATTCCAAAGCATTCTTGAATTTCAACCATTTATGTTTGGATAGTGCATTTTCATTTCTATGCAAAAAAAGGGGCCGACCTGTTTTTCTCAAAATTCCGTCTCTGAAAATCGAGCAATCAGGTGATAGGTAAAATTTCACCATGTGATGGGTTTACGCAGATCACATCACATTTAGTTTAAGTATTTTCGCTTGACACCAGAGTGTTGATGTGCAGAACACATACTGGCTAGCTTAGAGTAACATTTTTTTTTTTTTTTTTTTTTTTAAGTTGGTCCAAGTATATATATATATATATATATATATATATATTATTTATTTATTTTTTTTTTTTTTTTCAGTGTAGGTTTTAGGTAAAAATTAAACAAGACGTTAAAATAACAAATTAATGCCCATGCATTTTCCTGCTGTCGTAGCAGTTTCAAATGACATAAAACTATATGTTTGCATAGTGTACTTCTTAAAATGTTAACACATTTTGCCCTATATTGTATGTTTAAATTTGTCATCACATTTACATACATTTTGTTTTTTCTCTTTTTTATATACTATACATATTTTGTTATTTTTCACTTGTTTGCACACTTGAATTTTCAATAATTTTCTGTATATCAGTTTATGACAAGTTTTGGTAATAAAATAAAACATTTTCTTACTTGCAAATCAAAACATATTAAGTGTCTGCATAATCTTGGCTACTTGACCATTCATTATGATGTCAGACTAAGCTGTAACCTATTTAAGCTCTATTTGTGCATCTAGTACATTATACTCTCCCAGCAAAATACAAAATGAAGACAAAAAGCATTTGGACATTTTATAGTAGAATATGTCAGTAGTTATTGTGATGAACTACACCTTATTCTGAGGAGAATGTCATACATCCACTGTAAAGCTAAAAAGATTAGGTTAGTTAAAAGTTTTCAGTTCTTTGCTAAACTTGATGTACTGTAAAGAACCACTGAACCTTTATTTTTAATCGAGGTCTATGCTGACCGGCTCGTGATTCACAGACATATTTAAAGGCTATCAAACTAAAAATCAACGTGTGCAGGCGATAGTAGCAGCAGTTCTAAAAAGCTCATTTTTTTGCATGCCGCAGGCCATTAAATTCCTTTATATTGTTCAGATGCCTCTATAATGACTTTATGCTTTCTTTGCAGAGTTAAACTTTAAGAACTTATTTCTTTGGCTTCAGCCAACATTTCAAGTCTTTTTGTGCTCGTGTGTAGACATCCAACTGTGAAGCATTTCACACCATCTACTCTGTTTGACCTCTCCATCAATCAAAGGCAATAACTTCCAAGAATCACAGAATAACATGGGCACCGGTTGCTCATCACTCGATTATGGAATTTTGCCTACAGTACTGCTCCGATCCTGCTGATTTTGTCCCATCTGGCACAATTCAATTAAGCATATGCTTGTGAAGTTTCAAATTGGAAAGTTTTAAGGTGCTAACAGTTCGGAAGAACATCACAATCTTGTTTGGGAAGGGACGTAATGGTGGAGTGGTTTATAGGTATTCCCTGTCTGCTCTTCATTAAAAGTCTGGTTGAGTCTCATGTAGTGGCTATGTTGTAATGAAAGGCTCACAGCAAGCACTGAGGTGGTAATCAGAAAGCCCAGACTCAACTGGTAACCAGGGCAACTGGAAATCAGGACTCATTTTTTTCTCCCTCTCAGACTTTTTCACAGGGTGCTCAATGTCCATGGAATACTAATAACGTTTATTCTGTTTCGTTTGCCGTTGGTTGCGCTAGACATCAAAACCCTTCAGAGAATAATGCGGAAATTGTGCGTGAGGTAATACATTGTACACATCATCAGCCAATCAAATTGATTATTTAAATGACAGACCTTTCATCCCAACAAGCACAAAAACAAAAACACCCCACCACTGCCAATCATCATTTCTGGATAAGAGGATTGTCATTGAGAGAACCTCTGTGCTCGTTTTGGTGAATAATCCTGACTGAGGAAGGGAAATGGGAGGATTAAAGGGTAATCAAGCCCCTGATGGATCTGGGACTGTAGAGCTCTCAGCAGTGCTGTTGAAAAATGATGTCATCTATTATAACCTGCGCTGATTCGTCTTTGGACCTGTAGTCTCTTCAGGTGCAGTATAATGGAGCTGGCCCAAACACAAACATTAGGGGCTGAAAATGGTCATAATAAATCCCAGCGTGGAGACAGTGTTCTGTCAGAACTCGCTGGTCTCTGGGAATGTGCAGACTACAGACCCTGAGGAAGGATGGTACATGTCAGAACCACCCAAGATGGCTGTCCAGACCTCTGTCATCTCATGGTTTCCCGCTGCTATATGACTCTCACTCTGTTTTTCCCTTTGAAGTCTTTCTCCTGTGCTTTGATAGTTCCCTTGGCAACACTGTGAAGACATCCTTAATTTGGCTACAGTGCACTTTCTGTAATTGATATAATAGTCTCCGACTTCAGAGTTCCGTTTTAAAAGAATAGCTCACAATCTACAAGTTTACAAGTTTCCATGCTTACGGACGGACGGACAGACGGACTGATGGATGAAGGGTTGGATGGTTGGATGGTCCATCCATTTCAATCGATGCATCAATAAGTGCATCGATTGAAAAAAAGTCTCTTATGGTCATCAAGGTTGTATTTCTATTTTAATAGTTTTCATTAAAAAAAAAAAAAAATATTCCTGTGATGGCAAATCTGAATTACTTCATTGTCACATGATCCTTCAAAAATCATTCTGATATGCTGATTTGGTGCTAAAGAAACATTTCTTGTTATTATCAATGATGGAAACAGTATTTTTTGGAAACTGCAATAGATTATTTTTTTCGATTCTTTAATGTAATGAATATAAAGTTCAAAAGAACAGCATTTATTTGAAATAGATTTGTTTTTGTTTTTTTTGTAACAATTTAAAAGACTTTACTGCCACTTTTGAATGGTCTAATGCACCTTTGCCATACATCCATCAGTCCATTCATGAATGACATTTATGTCCCCATTCTTATAGCACATTCAGTTATACTATTTGAAATCAATCAAGTAATATTCAGTGAGTATATTACTAGAAACTTTATCCATGTCTGTTGTAGATATGACAAATTATTTTCAAGCAGGGCCCACAATTAACATTTTGGCACATCAGGCAATGATGAGTAAAGTCATAAAAATTTCTTACTGGCCATGAAACTGTATTGCATGTATTTATTTATTATTTAAAACATTCATTTCTTATGAAAAATAAGCTATTTTACTTCATCTCTCTCTCTTTTTCTTGCATATTTGTGAAAAGTGCACGTAATTATGTCACACTGTGCAATCAGCAGATAACTGACCAAAGCCACATTTTACTTGCAAATGGCATTTGACGAGTGTTCATTTTGGATCTTGTTTGTAAGTCAGATGCCTTAACAGTGTAAGGGACAACAAGGTCAATTTAGCTCAAAGGGAATTATTTATTAATTTATAGGGAATAGGAAAGAAAGAGTTTTAAGAGCGTGAAATGATGAAGTTTTTATTAATATATGCATTTAATAAGACCTGATCTGAATGAACCATCAATCATTAATTTAACCCTTCTATCGCTTCCTAAGCGAGGTTATTAGATATTATATCAATGCACCAGTTCAGCTAGTATCTGGAGGTATACTTGCGTCTGTCGTTTATGTTTTTAAATGGGGATTCCTTTGTTGGCGTCTTTGGTCTCTGGTCTTTTAACTTTCCTGCTCTTAGCAGAGAGTACAGAGAGTACAGTTTAGACATGATTTCTCTAAAAAGAATATGAAACATTTTACACAGATTTCATTCATGCCATTCTTTGAGTTATTAGAAATCAATCACGCACATAATAAACAACACACTCTTTCAGTCAACCATTCAAAAGTTTGACAATTAACAATTACATGAATTGTGAGTGGTCTGAGCATAATGGTCACAAGTATAGGTTTTAAACATGATATAGAATTATGCAGTTGAATGATGTTTGATTACAAGTCCGTTTAGAATTGTTTTGGGATGATTTTATGCAGTTTTATGTAAAAAAACAAACAAACAAACAAAAAACAGTCTCTGTGGGTTTTCCTGTGGATTTCAACTCTGTGTCACTCAGAGGTCATTCAAAGATCTTGTAGGAAAAGAAGGTCTGTCTTATTTCTTTGTCTTAGGAGATCAAAAGACTGGCATTAACCCATGGTTTTCCTCATAGTCGCAATGTGAGGTGTTTTTCGACCATTAGTCTTAGGTTTACTGCCCAAAGTTGACAACGTTCTTCCTTAGCTTGGAAGCATGCATGGATATAAAGTACTTAGCTTGGTTTCCTAAACTGAATGGTGTCCCAAATGGAAGATCCTCTGATTTAGGGTCAAGTGTTGATTCAGAATTCTATGGAATATTCTGTTTGAACGATTCATCTGCAGGTTCACACTCAAATCCTACAACAGCAACGCTAGAACTGTAGAACTTTGAAGAACAGTTATGGTTAAGTGCTCTTAGGTTGGAAGTGAGGATGATTACCAGTTTCAGCATATGGCATCAATCACATGAAGAAAATGCTTATACCTGAGCCTTGAGTGCACATTGACAAAGGTGAATGGTGTTCTAAGTCAGGGGTGTCCAAGCCTGCTCCTGGAGAGCCGTCCTGCAGACTTCAGTTCCAACCCTGCTCCAACACACCTTTCTGTAATTATCAAGAAACCCTGAACACCTTGATTAGCTGATTCAGGTGTGTTTGATTGGGGTTGGAGCTAAAATCTGCAGGATGGTAGCTCTCCAGAGCAGGGTTGGACACCCCTGTTCTATATGATTTTCAGATTTTTTTGTTAACAGCCTCCAAACAACATGAGAATCTTGCTAAGTAAGTATTTAAAAATACCTATGAATACCAATACGTTCACCCTGGAAAGAAGGTGCATTACTCAGCCTTATAAAAAAAATACATGCTTGATACATAATACATACATAATTAGTTGTAATCAAAGAAACAAGTAGAATACATTTAGGCACTGTAGTGAAAATTATTGCTCAGAATTCATGTTAAATTTCTCTGGTGGTTCTTCATGAATGGTGGCACTAGAGGACTAATATCTCATTACTACAAGGAAATTACTCCATTTTCAAGAATGCACAAATAAGACTCAATTTAATTGTGTCTCCACTGACGAGACTGTCAACTTCTGTGGGGTTTAGTAGATGTGCTCTAAAAAAAATTCTTAATCAGCAGAAAGCTATGGATCAACAGTATGGCAGGTCAGTCCATACAGTAACATTTAATTTAAAAATAAATAATAAAGTTAGTTAACCCCATATAGTATTGAATATTGGAAGAAATAAATACTGTAGGACTTTATGTAACTTTTTTGCACATAGCACTGGTGCTACAGAGGTTGGAAGTTTTGTAGCACAGGCCACACAATTGTAGAACAAGTATAAAACATCTGCTGCCATCTCTGAAAACAACCAACAAGCAGTGCACATTAATGTTCCTTAGAGAACACATAAAATCCAACCCTTAACAAGAAATGTTTATAGACATTTTCTTTATGTGCCATAAATGGCAGACTGCAGGAACATAATACTCTTGCTTAACATTGTCAGTTTTTATTTATATAGCCCAATATCACTAATCACAATCCAAACAACATCCATTTTGTTTGAGCACTTGAGCACTTGACTCCTGTACACTTCTCTACAATGGAGAAAACGTATGGATTTGCATACATTTATTTCATTTTCTTTGGAGAAGAGTGTTATTTTTCATATTTTTACCCAAAATAGTGTGTTGTGAGCGCATTAGTGAGTATACAGACATGTAATGTCTGTTTAGAGGGTGCCCTCGTGCAGAAAGTACACAAGTGAGACTCAAAGAAGTCATAAAACTTATGACATTCCAGCTATCGCTGTAGCTGAATAAAATGAAGATACAGTTGTTTTGACTGACGATACATGAAGATAATAAACATAAGATTATGACAATATATGTTTTATCTGTGCTCTTCTAAACATTTTGGCTATTTCTTTTTTTAATAAAGTATATTTAATGCAATACTAATCGACATAGCCTTTATCACTGTATAGAATCAAAGTCCCTTTAAAGCAAGTCTTTTCACTCAGAGGCCATCTTTGAAACACCTCTTGGGCATTTCAGTCATGCAAGTACAGCTCCTATCTCTTTTCAAATTCTCCAAAGCTGTTCACCAAGCTAACAATTAAATTTCGTATTTAAAATCACCAGTAAAATCTGACATGAGCTGCCTAATAATGTTGTTTCTTATGCTCAAATGGCTTTAAAAGAAAGAAAAAAATGGTACTCCTAAGTGCAAGTCTCAGGTTTCTATGGGAACCGGAGCTTCTAATGGCAGCTGAAGTGACACAATGACTTTACCAACTGCTTATTCGCTCTTTTATTCAGAAGGCGGGACATATTCCAGCATATTGTGCATTGCAGTTTCCCCTATTCATAGTAATACGAGTGTCTTTCTACAAACCCAATTCCAAAAAAGTTGGGACACTGTACAAATTGTGAATAAAAAAGGAATGCAATGATGTGGAAGTTTCAAATTTCAATATTTTATTCAGAATACAACATAGATGACATATCAAATGTTTAAACTGAGAAAATGTATCATTTTAAGGGAAAAATAAGTTGATTTTAAATTTCATGGCATCAACACATCTCAAAAAAGTTGGGACAAGGCCATGTTTACCACTGTTTGGCATCCCCTCTTCTTTTTATAACAGTCTGCAAACGTCTGGGGACTGAGGAGACAAGTTGCTCGAATTTAGGAATAGGAATGTTGTCCCATTCTTGTCTAATACAGGCTTCTAGTTGCTCAACTGTCTTAGGTCTTCTTTGTCGTATCTTCCTCTTTATGATGCGCCAAATGTTGTCTATGGGTGAAAGATCTGGACTGCAGGCTGGCCATTTCAGTACCCGGATCCTTCTTCTACGCAGCCATGATGTTGTAACTGATGCAGTATGTGGTCTGGCATTGTCATGTTGGAAAATGCAAGGTCTTCCCTGAAAGAGACGACGTCTGGATGGGAGCATATGTTGTTCTAGAACTTGAATATACCTTTCAGCATTGATGGTGCCTTTCCAGATGTGTAAGCTGCCCATGCCACACGCACTCATGCAATCCCATACCATCAGAGATGCAGGCTTCTGAACTGAGTGCTGATAACAACTTGGGTTGTCCTTGTCCTCTTTAGTCCGGATGACATGGCGTCCCAGTTTTCCAAAAAGAACTTCAAATTTTGATTAGTCTGACCACAGAACAGTTTTCCACTTTGCCAAAGTCCATTTTAAATGAGCCTTGGCCCAGAGAAAACGCCTGCTCTTCTGGATCATGTTTAGATATGGCTTCTTTTTTGACCTATAGAGTTTTAGCCGGCAACGGCGAATGGCACGGTGGATTGTGTTCACCGACAATGTTTTCTGGAAGTATTCCTGAGCCCATGTTGTGATTTCCATTACAGTAGCATTCCTGTATGTGATGCAGTGCCGTCTAAGGGCCCGAAGATCACGGGCATCCAGTATGGTTTTCCGGCCTTGACCCTTACGCACAGAGATTGTTCCAGATTCTCTGAGTCTTTGGATGATATTATGCACTGTAGATGATGATAACTTCAAACTCTTTGCAATTTTTCTCTGAGAAACTCCTTTCTGATATTGCTCCACTATTTTTCGCCGCAGCATTGGGGGAATTGGTGATCCTCTGCCCATCTTGACTTCTGAGAGACACTGCCACTCTGAGAGGCTCTTTTTATACCCAATCATGTTACCAGTTGACCTAATAAGTTGCAAATTGGTCCTCCAGCTGTTCCTTATATGTACATTTAACTTTTCCGGCCTCTTATTGCTACCTGTCCCAACTTTTTTGGAATGTGTAGCTCTCATGGAATCCAAAATGAGCCAATATTTGGCATGACATTTCAAAATGTCTCACTTTCAACATTTGATATGTTATCTATATTCTATTGTGAATAAAATATAAGTTTATGAGATTTGTAAATTATTGCATTCCTTTTTTATTCACAATTTGTACAGTGTCCCAACTTTTTTGGAATCGGGTTTGTATATCTATAGTATTTGATAGAATACTATAAAGTAATATAATTTCTGCCTCGTACACATCAGATCACCAAAGGAAGTTATTTCAAACACTCAACTGACATTAGTTTGGAGTAAAAATGTCATTAAATGTTATCTTTTGCTGGACAACAGGTTTGTAAATGCTTCTCATTACAGGTTTGTTTGGCGAGTGTTGCTTTTTCAAATGCACATTATAAGTGACTAAACTAACAGAGCATGCAGAGATGGAGCAGTATTTACTGCAAACCGATTAATCTACTCTGATCGCAGTGCTGTGCTTCACCATGAAATATACTGTGCATATGTTTATTTAATCAAAAATTGCAGCCTTTGCAATTACTTTGGCTAAGCCAAATCGCGATTTTGCTATTAACCTCACACACAAACAAGCGCACAACAAATGCTCACGTCACACAAACAAGCAGCTCTTTCTCACACGTGCAAAACTGTATCGCACAGACTGGATTTTTCTTAGCATGGGTGGCACATATGTTGTACTGTACAGCCCTGATACTTAACTGTATGATAAAAATTATATGAATTTTGTTGAACTTCATTCCATTTTAGTTTTATACCTTAAATTTATACCTAAGCTCAAGTTGAAGAATTGTGATTGGTGTGTAACACAGCATGCCTTCGCAGAAATAGAAAGAAACTAATCAACACAGTATCCTGTTTCTTGTCACATTATCACATTTCATGTCTGCTTAAGACACACTGTTATACAAGAGAAAAAAGAAAAGAAAAGGTCAATTTACATCAATGACAAATGTCTAATTCAAAGCCTATATGCAATCTCGTGGAGAGAACTGATATTTTCTTTTCCCCAGTCTGTTTATACACTGTACCAGTATAAGAAATGTTTATTAATATCAGCCTTTCATTTTCTATTATCTTAAAAGCATTCTGCAGTGGTGGGTGTTTATTGATTTGATTTAAATAGCTATCTCCATGATGCCTAGGTTGATTTCTGTACTCATTCATTTTAATAACGCCTCAGCCCTCCAGTGCAAACATCTGTTTATGGCTTGCCCTATTGTTCATATGTCAATATCTATATTTATGAGTAAATATGTCCTATGCATTTTTGCATAACTTTTTCTCCTCTCTAATTCTCTAAGGTTCAAGTCAATTTTAATGCATCAAAATGCTATCAATTATATAATGATATCAATTATACGACTCTCTGAAGATTTTTAGCGTGGTAATGGATATGACAATGTTAATTTAATTGGTCTTGGTGGAATTGATCTGCTACGCTGCTGCTGAATTGCTGCTTCTGTGGATTATTGCTGTTGTTGTAGATTATTGCTGCTGCTGCTGATTATTGCTGCTGCTGCAGAGCAAGTACAGGAACTGCGAGTAAGACATGGTGCTGCTGCACAAATAGCATATGTGACCCTGGACCACAAAACCAGTCATAAGGGTCAATTTTTTTAAATTGAGATTTATACATCATCTGAAAGCTGAAAGCTTTCCATTGATGTATGGTTTGTTAGGATAGGACAATATTTTGCTACTTTTACTATACTATTTGAAAATCTGAGGGTGCAAAAAAATCTAAATATTGAGAAAATCACCTTTAAATTCGTCAGAAATTACTTAGTACTTAGCAATGCATATCCACTCACAAAAACAATTTTTTGATATATTTACCGTAGGAAATTTACAAAATATCTTCATGGAACATGAGCTTTACCTAATATCCTAATGATTTTTGGCATAAAAGAAAAATCGACAATTTTGACCCATACAATGTATTGTTGGCTATTGCTACAAATATACCTGTGCGACTTATGACTGGTTTATATATCAATAACCCACAGCAGATCTATACAGGTGGAGCTGGGGAAGGTGGAGGGTTTTAGAGGAACTCTGAAACGTACTGCAAACTGCTATAGTGAATGTAACAAAACAAGCTCATTGGCTGCAGAAGTGGCATGGACCAATCACCTTGTGCCAAGTAGTTAATGCTGTAATTATCATCAGCTTGCATTAAGGACCCATCATCCTGCACCATCTAGAGTTTCGTGACTGAACTATGTATTTCAATCATGACAACTCTCTGAAGATTTTTAGCGTATGACAATGTTAATTTATTTGGTCTTGATGGAATAGATATGCTATGCTGCTGCTGAATTGCTGCTGCTGTAGATTATTTCTGTTGTTGTAGATTATTTCTGCTGCTGCTGCTGCAGAGCAAGTACAGGGACTTGGTACTGCCAATACATACGCCAATACGCTACTGCGAGTAAGACATAGTGCTACTGCACAAATAGCATATATCAATAACCCCCAAACAAAGCTGGAACAAGAAATGACAATACAGTCAAATGTGATGCTGCTGTGAGCATGAAAACATACTGCTGCTATACATTAATATGCTTGAATGATCCCCCATCAAAGCAGAAGAAGAGATGAAATGCAGATCTATCGCCAAGATATATGTACTGCTGCTGCTCCAGAGAGCCATGAGACCGCATGTTTGCTATCTATGTGTGCCTGGGCCTGCTTTGTTGAATGGCTTAATGCTAGTGGACAATTGCTCGACCAGTCGCTTGACCAGTTAGCTTAAAACTAGTGACTTGGCTAAAAATGTGTCTGGGCTAGCGAAGCCC
This sequence comes from Ctenopharyngodon idella, assembly GCF_019924925.1. Classification (NCBI taxonomy): domain Eukaryota; kingdom Metazoa; phylum Chordata; class Actinopteri; order Cypriniformes; family Xenocyprididae; genus Ctenopharyngodon; species Ctenopharyngodon idella. The sequence continues at coordinate 28,685,533 of NC_067236.1, forward strand.
AGAAAATATAACTAATGGCTTAGCAATGTGAACCTGGGTTTCGTGCCCTTAGGTTTATTTAACTAATGACCTAAATAGCTATGTATGCCTGAGCCAATAGCTCAAACTTACCTAGGTATAAACGCGCACTATGTGTGTCGTTAAAACAAGATATCACGTTGCAAGCTAATAGAGATGAAGAAACCCCCAGCAACCACCTGAGCATTTAGTTTGAAATTCTTTGTCACTGATAGTTGTCATTGTCATTATTCTCTTACCAATTATCATCAACGTAACTGCAGTAAAAATACTTACCTTAACCTATTAATAAGCTAGCAAAAAAAAGTATCCTGCGATAGCATCAATCGCTGTTCACCCTGTAGTTGTGGTATAATATGCAGAGAAATAATTCTGCCGGAAAATTCAGCTTCTCGCTTATTTTCGTATTTGATAGTGATCGCAACAGTCCGCAACAGTCTATAGAGTGGAATAGAGTGGAACTTTGTCGACTATGAGAAGGCATTTGATAGCTTGGATCGAGAGACCCTTTAGAAGCTCTTTCGACACTACGGCATCCCAAGTTGAGTTAGTCAACCTGATCGGAAAATCTTATGATGGAATGTCTTATAGAGTCATCTATAGAGGGCAGCTTACCAACAGCTTCCAGGTGAAGAGTTAGGCAAGGATGCCTGCTGTCACCCTTCCTTTTCCTTTTTGCCATAGACTGGATTATGAAGTAATCCACAAGAGTGCGAAAGAACGGAATCCAGTGGACCTCGTGGACCCAGCTTGAGGACCTGGACTTTGCTGATGACCTTGTACTTCTCTCTCATAACAAACAGCAGATGCAAGAGAAGATGGATGTAGTGTCAACTATCTAATCTCAGATTGTCCTCAACATTAACATACATTTATTCTCAAGATAAAATCTACAAGCATGGACCCAGTCATGCCCAATGGAAGACCCCTGGAAGAAGTCCAGTCCTTCACTTACCTGGGCAGCATCATTGACCAACTAGGCGGCACAGATGCAGATGTCAAGGCAAGGATTGGCAAAGCAAGAGTGGCCTACATATAGCTCAAGAACATCTGGAGCTCCAGAAACCTATCCTTGGCAACAAGGATCTGCCTATTTAACTCTAGCATGAAGTCAGTGTTGCTGTATGGAGCGGAAACCTGGAGGACGACCAAGATGACCATCAGGAAGGTCCAAACCTTCATTAATTTTGGGAAAGGACTCAAACTCCCTGCTGAAGAAGAAGTCAGGAAGAGAAGATGGGGCTGAAGAGGGCACACTCTTTGTAGACCTCCAACCAACATCAACAGGCAGGCATTGAAGTGGAACCCCCAAAGAAAGCGTGACCACTTGCGACGTGACCACGAGGCCGACATCACCAAGATGGGTTACACCTGGAACCAACTGAAAAGAATGGCCAAAGACAGAGGGCTCTGGAGATCTGCGGTTGGTGGTCCATACCCTGGCAAGGGCATAAGGAAGTAAGTAAGCTGCTGTTATATTTTCGCTACATGCAATCTGAATTGCTACTGCTGCTACAGCTGCACTTGATATAAACACCTCAGAAGGCCACACTCAGGATCAACTACATGTCCGTGATCAGCCACACTGCCCACCGCTGCAAAACGCGCCTCAAACGGAAACAATGATGATATCCAGAGCACAAACACAGATATCAGTGCGCATTTGCCAATAATATAAATATCAGTATCAACTAGGGTGATCTTGCTTTCATTCGAGAAAAACTGCCTTGACTCCCTCTAGGTAAGCTGAAATGATGTTATAAAATTCTTACGTGACAGCAGTGATGTCACTTACCTTAAACCTACTAATAGCTGACGATAAGCATGAATAGCTGTTCATCCTGTAGTTAGGAAAATAGTTTATGCCCAAACATTTTCTGCCTGAAATGCGGCTGCTCACGTGCTTCGTATGTAAATAGATGAATACATCGTTTGCATTTAATCATGAGAATATCATTGCATGATCGATTCATTAGTCAACACATGACTCTTAACTCATTTAGCAAGAGACACAGTGTCTAACATTAAGTTTGCTAGCATTCTGTTGTTGTTTATATTCAATTACAATTTGAATTTGTTATACATGCTGCTGCACAAAACTCGGATTTTCTGTAGCTCTGTTTAATAAACAAATACAAAAGCAAAAGCCTGTTTCACTTTGAAGAGTTCAGCAAAGCTTATCCCTGTATCCTCATGCAACTAACATTGTCTGCTTGCTGCGGCAGCATAAATGCAATAAGCATATTTGCTAGCTGCTAACATGCCCAGCAATTCACTCTGAGCATTAAACAGCCATTTAAATGTGTGAACAACAAGCTCATTGGCTGCAGAAGTGACATGGACCAATCAGCTTGTGCCAAGTAGTTAATGCTGTAATTATCATCGGCTTGCGTTAAAGGATTAGTTCACTTTGAAATGAAAATTAGCCCAAGCTTTACTCACCCTCAAGCCATTCTAGGTGTATATGACTTTCTTCTTTTTGATGAACATAATCACAGAAATATTAATAAATATCCTGACGCATCTGAGCTTTATAACGACAGTGATAGGGTTCAATGAGTATGAGCTGAAGATGGTGCATCCATCCACATCCACCCATCATAAATATGTACTCCACACGGCTCCAGAGGTTTAATTAAGGCCTTCTGAAGCAAAACAATGTGTTTGTGTAAAAAAAAAAAATCCATATATAACAAGTTATGAAGTAAAATATCTCACCTCCGCATGAGCTGCCTTCCGTATTCAACGTACGCAGAAAGTGTAAAACTCTTGCAGTTCGCAAAGCTCCCTATTCAACCTACGAAAAAAGTGTAACTGACGTGATGCCAGTTTACATTTTCTTCGTATCTTCAATACAGAAGGCGACTTGTGCGGAAGCGAGATATTTTACTTTATAACTTTAGAATTTTTTTTTTTTTTTTACCCAAATGCATCGTTTCGCTTCAGAAGGCCTTTATTAACCCTCCGGAGCCATGTGAAGCACATATTTATGATGGGTGGATGTGGATGAAAGCACTTTCTTCAGCTCATACTCATTGAACCCTATCACTGCCATTATAAAGCTAGGATGCATCAGGATATTTATTAATATTTCTGCAGTTATGTTCATCAGAAAGAAGAAAGTCATATACACCTAGGATGGCTTGAGGGTGAGTAAAGCTTGGGCAAATTTTCATTTCAAAGTGAACTAATCCTTTAAGGACCCATCAGCCTGCGCCATCTAGAGATTCATGACTGAACTATGTACATAAATATATAGCAAATTGCTGAATTATATCTCAGGCATTATGCATATAACAGCATGATATTTTTCTTGGGTGAATCTAATGTCATTTGCCCCAAAACAGGCTGCGGTGTGTTAAAAACAGAAAGGCTGTGCTCTTGAATCACCGGTTTCAAAGGGTTTAAATCCACTGAGAAATTTTACCATCAAGTGGGATTACTTCTTGAGCCAGGAATGAGAGAATCCATAAAGATTTAAGCTCTTTGGAGTGGAAGTGCGGCTTTATTTTTGCAGGGTGCAGGTCAATAATGGCACTCAAAAGAAAAACTGAGGGCATATACATTCTTGAAAGAACTCATGACAATATTCATGCTTGCTTTGTAATCCTGATGACTTTTTAATGCACATGTTTAATCATGTGCATTAAAAGTGAAAGTAATGCTAATTAGAACAAACAGTTCTAATTAGCATTACTTTTACTTTTATTGAATATATAGTCATGTCCATATTATTAGGTCAGAAACATTTCTTGCAACTTCTTTTGATATCATCTGTGGTAAAATGATAGTGTTAGTTTAAAACTAATTGTACTTGGTGGGGCTAAAACTGAATATTGTACTAAACGTAAATTGCTTAAGACAAAAATAAACATACGTAAATTGTGGGGTAAAACAGAATTGATTTACACTCAGCAGGGAGAGAAACACAGTCAATTTGAAGGCCAACTCATTTCAAATCCATTATACTGTGCTTGTTATGACCATCAGAAAAGTGAAACAGACAATTAGTGAAAGAAGGTTGAATATAATGAGTTTTATGAGATTGGAATTTTCAAAAGCAATGGGTGCAAAAATTATGCACAAAATGCTTTTGAGGTCAAATTAGTTCAAATTAATATTTAGAGTAAAGTTTTAATTTTTCTCTGTTTAATTCATATTTGATATAGTTGCTGTTGAGCAGACCCCCCCCCCCCATCCTCAAACTGTTGGTAAAGTACAACTTATTTGAGTAAGTACAACATTTTCTTTACTCAAGAAATACTGTATATATAAAGGATAATGTTTTATGATAGTATAGCATTTGTTGAGTCATAGCCAGTACTCTCTTAAATAGGCTCTGCATAGCACTTTGTCAACAATAGCTCAAGATTTTGGCTAAATGAGAAGAAGAAGAAAACTGATCACCCATAAAGCTACAGTAAACTTTATAACCTGTATGTTGATGAAAATGTAATGCAATGCACCTTCTGCCTCAGATACGGCTATTATAGTGACGGACAAAGCACGCATATCCAAAATTCTCTAAATTTGTGAATTAAAAACCTTTGTAATTCTATTTGAGCTTGATTTTGGTATAATGATAATAATATAATGATGCAATTTATTTTATTTCAAGCAAAAAAAACCAAAAAAAAAATATGGTTTTAGCTTTAGTTAAGAACAATAACCCTGGATTCATCCTGCACTTCCATATTCATATGCTGCAGACATTTTAACAGTCACCTAGAGAAGTATCAGTGAGGGTTAGGCAGTAGACAGATTGTAAGGTCTTTCTGGCTAATCGCAGGCACATATATCACTCACCAGACATTGCACAAGCTAGGTTAGATCTAAAGCAGGTTAGGATTGAGATGAAAATGGCTTGTAGATAGTGTGCAGTAAATCACATGGGAATGACTCCATTATGCTTGCAGGTCTAGATGTGTTAGTAAATACGCTCCAGTGGAGGTCACACAGTAATGCCACAGAGGTCAGCATAATAAAGAGAGGTCAGAATTTTTACAATTTGCATCTTTGAGGATATGATAAGATTCTCTTTCTTTTAAATCTTTTTCAACAAAAAATTACAGTAGATTCAAAAATAAAAAAGACAGACTATTGCCCATATATAACAGAATGCACGTGTAGTATAATTACTAATGCTGTGTGAGGAATGTTTCTCATGCTTAGTAACACTATTTCTTCTCAGCTGAAGGCCACAGAAATATTCTACAGTTGGAGGAGATGTTTAATATTTATAGTGCCACTATAGGTCTCCAGAGGCCACATGCGCTAGGGCAGAAAAACCCTACCTTGAGATCATCCTTTGAGAAATGGCTCTCTCTTGTACCCATAAATTTCTCCTTATCCTTCAATTCAATACGGATAGGCCAAGAGGAAGATAGCATATATCACATAAATGTGAGGATGAGACCTACTGCTTATGAAGTGCTGTGTATTGTGTGCAACATCTTGCTGTAATTTAGTTTTGGTGACGCGATTAGTAAGCTTTAAACCTGGGATTGGTGACTATTGGCATTTTGCAGTTATTTTTCATAAATTCATTACCATTAAAAAGTTTGGGGTCAGTTTTTTTTTTTTTTTTTTCCTGAAATAAATTAATAAAGCAAGGATGCATTAAATTCATCAAATATTGAGCAACCAATCAGCATATTAAAATGATTTCTGAAGGATCATGTGACCAGTGGTGGACAAAGTACACAAATCAAGTAACTGAGTAAAAGTAAAGATACCCTAACAAAATATTACTCCGGTAAAAGTAGGCTATTAAGTACTCCCTTACAGTTTTACTAGAGTAAAAGTACAAAAGTACTTGGTTAAATGTACTTACTGTAAGCATTAAAAGTAAAAAGTATAGGGGGAGGGGGGTACAGCTCAGTATGACATCATTATTAATTACTATGAATTAATTACTACAAGTAGACAGCACTAGTCAATAGGGAAGATTATGCAGACACTTAATATTAATCTGCAAGTATAAGAAAATGTTTTGTTTTATTAACAAAACTTGACATATAGCCTACTGATAACTACTACTGATAAAATAACAAAATATACCATATAAATATACCATATAGTAGGCCTATATAGAAATAACGAAAAACAAAATGTGTGTTGACAAATATGAATATACGATATAAAAACAGGTGTCACATAGGGCAAAATGTGTTAACATTTTAAGAAGTATGCTGGGCAAACTTACTAGTTTTAAATAATTTGAAACTGCTATGGCACCGGGGAAGATGAATGGGCATTAATATGCATTATTTTAACGTTATGTTCAGTTTTTACCTAAAACCTACCCTTTCAGACAGTAAAGCACAAATTTCTGCTTTCCGACATGTCCGCTTGCCCTTTTAAAGCAGATTTAGTTTACAAACAACTGACAGTTGGGACCTAAATATGATTTTCATTTACAATAATAAATCCTAAAATTAGTAACTTATTTTTCAGTCGTGTACTTTAGTGCAGTAAGTAAAAGTAAAGTAAAAATACTTTGTTACTGTCCACCACTACATGTGAGTTGTAACACTGAAGACTGGAGTAATGGCTACTGAAAATTCAGCTTTGCCATCACATGAATAAATTACATTTTAAAACACTTATTTTAAATTGTAATAATATTTCACAATAGTACCATTTCTACTGTATTTTTTTATCAAAAAAACGCAGTCTTGGTGAACATGAGACTTCTTCCGAAAATGTTAAATCTTACCAACCCCAAAAGTTTGAAGTGTATATATTTTACACTTTTGAAGTGTATATATTTGCTGTCATTTTAAATTGTCATCAGTTATTACTGAGGCAAAACTCATCCTACCACATAGCTATACCTAACATAAAAGAAACAGCAATTAAACTTTTACAAGGAAATGTGCAATATTACACTGCATAATCACTTGTTCCTCAAGGAGGGAGTTTATTAATTTCTGTATTTTCAGTGTTTGTCAACATCATCCAACTTTTGTTGTGTGATCTTGCTCTTCTGAAACAGTTTTATGATGTAAAGATGGCAAAACTATAAAAAAGAAAACTTTTCTCACAGGACGTGCAGCAAACGTTTGATTTGGACTAGAGTGTCAGACTTTTTACCAGTGACTGTAAACAGATTTTAAAGTTTATACTGTATAATATTTTCTTTTAAGTTTGTACAAACCCGATTCCAAAAAAGTTGGGACACTGTACAAATTGTGAATAAAAAAGGAATGCAATAATTTACAAATCTCATAAACTTATATTTTATTCACAATAGAATATAGATAACATAACAAATGTTGAAAGTGAGACATTTTGAAATGTCATGCCAAATATTGGCTCATTTTGGATTTCATGAGAGCTACACATTCCAAAGTTGGGACAGGTAGCAATAAGAGGCCGGAAAAGTTAAATGTACATATAAGGAACAGCTGGAGGACCAATTTGCAACTTATTAGGTAAATTGGCAACATGATTGGGTATAAAAAGAGCCTCTCAGAGTGGCAGTGTCTCTCAGAAGTCAAGATGGGCAGAGGATCACCAATTCCCCCAATGCTGCGTCGAAAAATAGTGGAGCAATATCAGAAAGGAGTTTCTCAGAGAAAAATTGCAAAGCGTTTGAAGTTATCATTATCTACAGTGCATAATATCATCCAAAGATTCAGAGAATCTGGAACAATCTCTGTGTGTAAGGGTCAAGGCCAGAAAACCATACTGGATGCCCGTGATCTTCGGGCCCTTAGACGGCACTGCATCACATACAGGAATGCTACTGTAATGGAAATCACAACATGGGCTCAGGAATACTTCCAGAAAACATTGTCGGTGAACACAATCCACCGTGCCATTCGCCGTTGCCGGCTAAAACTCTATAGGTCAAAAAAGAAGCCATATCTAAACATGATCCAGAAGAGCAGGCGTTTTCTCTGGGCCAAGGCTCATTTAAAATGGACTGTGGCAAAGTGGAAAACTGTTCTGTGGTCAGACGAATCAAAATTTGAAGTTCTTTTTGGAAAACTGGGACGCCATGTCATCCGGACTAAAGAGGACAAGGACAACCCAAGTTGTTATCAGCGCTCAGTTCAGAAGCCTGCATCTCTGATGGTATGGGGTTGCATGAGTGCGTGTAGCATGGGCAGCTTACACATCTGGAAAGGCACCATCAATGCTGAAAGGTTTATCCAAGTTCTAGAACAACATATGCTCCCATCCAGACGTCGTCTCTTTCAGGGAAGACCTTGCATTTTCCAACATGACAATGCCAGACCACATACTGCATCAATTACAACATCATGGCTGCGTAGAAGAAGGATCCGGGTACTGAAATGGCCAGCCTGCAGTCCAGATCTTTCACCCATAGAAAACATTTGGCGCATCATAAAGAGGAAGATGCGACAAAGAAGACCTAAGACAGTTGAGCAACTAGAAGCCTGTATTAGACAAGAATGGGACAACATTCCTATTCCTAAACTTGAGCAACTTGTCTCCTCAGTCACCAGACGTTTGCAGACTGTTATAAAAAGAAGAGGGGATGCCACACAGTGGTAAACATGGCCTTGTCCCAACTTTTTTGAGATGTGTTGATGCCATGAAATTTAAAATCAACTTATTTTTCCCTTAAAATGATACATTTTCTCAGTTTAAACATTTGATATGTCATCTGATGTTGTATATATGTTGTATTCTAAATAAAATATTGAAATTCGAAACTTCCACATCATTGCATTCCTTTTTTATTCACAATTTGTACAGTGTCTCAACTTTTTTGGAATCGGGTTTGTAGTTTTAACTCCACAAGAGTAATGTAGTTGTACCAGTAAGGTTAAGTCCATCACCACTTTATCTCAGTCTTTTTCTTACCAGTTTAAAATATGCCAAAAGTGCTTGTGATTAGTTGGGTGATTTTGTTGCTGGCAAAAACAACAATGGGCAACCAGTGTGTGCTTGGTTTCTGAAATGGACATCAAGTTTTTTCATTATAGCAACACATCACCTTACTATAAAGAACAATAGGAGTAGAAGGGCTCTTTCTGCTGCTGGAAAAGCTCATCCTCTGGACTTCCCAGGCGCTGTGCCACCACTGTGTGCTGTGGGTCCACCACACAGTAATTAATTCTATGGCCACCAAGCAAGCCCTCATTTAATGACTGGAACTTATATAATTACAATAGGGCCACAAGACCTTGGCAAGGTCACTATCAGTTTCTGATGATATTTTATGCTGCCAGTGTGGAGATGAAAAAATATCAGACCTACTTTCTCACCTCCTCCTCCACCTCTAATTTTTCTTTTGCTACAGCAAAATTTGAAGACAAGAATACAGCAATGTTCGCTTATTTATTTCACCATTCCGGTTGGTTGCGCATTGAGTTCTGATTGATCCACACGCTTTGCAATGATTTTCCTAAAATAATCTCTCATTACACCGCTTTGTGTGTGTGACTTTGCGAATAAGTGTCTGTAAAAGTGCTTTACTGTGAACAGCAACAAAAAGAAATCAATAAAATGTCTGCTTCATGAATGCTATAGAACCCTTTTCCATATATTTACACTCTAGAGACAGCTGTCATTTGAAAAGCCATTCATTTTCTTCCTCTGCATTGCAATGGCTGTAGTGGAGTTAATCAGGGATTTCCTTGTTGCATATGGAGTGGCCAATGTTGTTGTTTTGTTTTCTTATTTATTTGAGTGGAAACACCGTTTTGTGGTTGGATTTGCTTCCAGGGAAGAAAATGAACACTTTCAGCTCCATTTGAGAGCTGGCATCTGGCAGAAACTCAGTGGGACTTTTGTCGTCAGTTTGAGTGCCAAATGCATTTCTCTACTCATCAGATCAACTGCACTTTGCTTACACCGAGGCGAGACGTTTACCGAGTTCAAACATCTTTGGAAGCGACCGTGTGTCTTCGCCAGATTTATATTCCACTCAGGATGAAACCAAATGTTTAGATGTCTATCAACTGTTGTTGATTTTTTTTATGTGCACTCTGTGCTATAATACCATCAAATAGACAGAACTTGCTAACGTATGGCTGCTCCTTGCAGAGATGAATGCTATTTTTGTTGGTTGATTATTTTGTTGGTTGCACATTTTTTTCTCATAGTTTCCTTGCAGTTTATATAGAATATCTAATATACAAGGCCAAACAACATATTGAGTGCATATATTTTCCAAAAGTCATGAGATGTGCAGAGGACTGCAGACAGGAAACAGGTTTCTTTCTTTTTGCTTCGCTTCCTGATTTCTGTTTTCGAGGTTAACAGAAAAGAACACTGCACTTCTTGGGCTCTTTAAATAATATACTCCATGAATCCGCTATTAGCCTTAGCTCCAAAACAAATTATTTAGTAACAATTTACAACAGGGTTTACTTCATGAAGCTTCAATGTAAAAGCACTGTTTATTGTTAGTAATTATTACTGTTAGTATTTTAGCTTGCATTAATTAATATTAATGTGTAGAACCTTGTGTTACCAATTTTAAATTGTGATCCTATCAGCAACTAGAACTTTCACAGCAATTCATTCCTCCTACTGTTAAACACATAATGGAAAAAGTTAATTCCAAAAGTAAAAGTTACAATTCCAGTGCTGTATCACTGCTTTCGTTTGCATTCATCTGCCATCTGGGTGATTACAAGATTCTCTAGAGAACATTTGTCTTCAATCTTATACCGCATGAGGAATTCCTTACTGGCCATTTATGCCTGGCAATATTTAATTGCTTCAAGCTTCCTTTGATCCTGGAAATTGTCTCTGTTGAGCTAAGCCACTGAAAGCCACTAAAACCACAGCATCCTGGACACCTAATCAATATCATTTGATGTCAAGAATATTAATAAAACTATAGATTTTCTGAAAGTTATACAGCTTAATAGATGAATGTTTCACTTCATAGTCTTTTATTATGAAATATTTCAATAATACAGTGCTAGTCTTTAAAAAGTCTCTGTTTTTATTGATAAAATGCTTATTTTATAATGCATGACATGTTTCAAAATACATACTTTTCTCATCAAAATGGTAAAGTTTAAAAAGTGAAATATGCAGAAGAATATACTTGTGAAGTAGACTAATAATTCATTGACATGTAACAGTAATTCAGTAAGCCAAATGTGGATTTAGCAGCTGATCTATCGTTTTCGCTGTGCTCGTTCAGTGAAGGATTCATCAGTCTGATTCAATCCATTAAGCTCTGAATTTGTGAGTTTTTTTTGGCTGATTCATTAAAAGAACCAACTCATATGTCATTGGTTTGTGAATCAGACTAGTGGTGTTTTGTTCATGAAGGACTTCGAGCTTTTTAACAAATCAGTTCAAGGATTCAATAACTTTCATAACAAAAGACTCTTTTGCCATTTGTTTGCCACATATCGGCTTAATTATGTAACATGCACTGAATGCTGAATGAGCGAGTGAATTATTTTTGTTAATTGGTTCAAAATCTCGAGTGAACGCATGAACACACTGGTCAACAATGTTGGGGGTAATGCATTAAGTAACGCAAATTACATAATCAGATTACTTTTTTCATGTAACTAGTAAAGTAACACATTACTTTTAAATTTACAACAAAATATCTGAGTTACTTTTTCAAATAAGTAACACAAATTACTTTGTTTTCCCATTTATTGACTGACACCTCTCCTGTCTCCATGTTAAGAGAAAATTTGTTACTGTAGTTCTAGACTAAATATGAGCATGCATTTACTCATCTCTGTAGCAAATTAACTCAAAGGGGATTATTATTAATAATTATTCATAACTCATTATGATTATTAATTATGATTAATTATGAATATGTGAATCAGTTAATCAGATTAACTTGATGTAGCTACATTAAAATTAATATTACAATCAATTAACCTGTTCGTCCAGTGAACACTCAGTGTTAATTGTTTATTAATTCTAAGAAATGTTCATTTCCAGGTTATGGAAAAACAACATTTTTATTGTACAGTACTACTCAGAGCATGTAGTCAAGATCTAAATCATTTAAGAGGCAATTTATTAGCAGACGGAGTCAGAACCAAACATGTATTGTGCACAATCTTTATTAACTAACTCGCAAACACATAACTAAACTAACAAACACGTAACATACACGCAGGTCACACACATACGTAGGTAAAAATGAGCAATGATAGAGTTGAACTGGAAGTGGGACCGGAAATGGAGCTGTGGGAAAAAGTCAAAGACAATCTGGAAAAGAATCATCAGTTTCCTCAGTAATAAAACACTTTTACTGACACAGGTGGTTTACAAATTAATACTAAATCGCCATTTAGTGTTCAAATGTACGATACTTGCAAGATGCCTTTAGGCTGAGGAGCAACGGATCTGCAGGCTGAGGAGAAATCTTGATGATTCGGTCCGAAGTTGTAGCCAGTATCTTCTGCGTTGGATAAAGTAATATGAAACAACTTAAGCTGTTAATTTGACTCTTAGTGGGGAAAGAGTTCTTTCTCTCTCTCATAGATGAGTACATGGCTGGATTGCAGGCCTAGGCCTACAGGCCTTGCAGGTCCACAGGCCTTGGCCTGAAGAGGCCTGCAGCAAAAGGGGGTCTCTTCAGTCGTCCAAGAAGCAAGAAAAAGAGAGGGAGGGGCATTGTGCACTGGCTTTTAACCTCTGGTCAAAGTCACACCTCTTAGGGTTGACCTGACCAATGAAGATGTTGTATTTCCGGGCGATAACACGCCTCCTGTCAGGGCTTTTACGACCGAGCAAGATTAACTGGTTGAGTTTTTGAAGATTCTTGTAATACTGATGTGTTGCACAGGTATCGACATATCGCATACACAAGCATTTAAATCTTCTCGATACGAACCCATAGACACTAAACATGGCATAATTGAGGCTACATTACATGTATCATAAAAGATGTGAATACAATACTGAGTACAATACAACAAACAGTAATAATGGATACCATTTCCTGGGGATATGCATGTTAATTTATAGAACAGTCTGTCTATAAATTAATGCAGGAAAGTCTGTTTTCTGTTGGAAAGATGCAGGAAAGATGCAGGTTTTCTGTGTGTCTCTGCTCTTCTCTGCTCTTCCATGTGGCAACCAACATTCTTTAGCGCAATAAAACTTGTAACTGAGAACTTCTCGGGGGATGGGGGACAGACCCCAGAGTGAGCTTTAAACCATTACTGGTTAACTATAACAAATAATTGTGTCTGATTTGTCTCAGTCGTTACATCTCACTTGCACAAAAACAGATTCAGTATTCCTCAAAATGAATCAAAACAGTGAAATGCAAACTCAAAAACAATTAAATGCAATAATTGTTAAATAACACAAATATACTTTATGTATTTATTCTCACTTTGTTAACCAATGTCTTTGCTGCTGATCTTCCATGATCCAATCTAACTATACTAATAAGCAAAAATGACTTTAGATAAACATCACATTTGCGTTTCATTTAGAAATAATGTTGTGCTGTGTTCGAAAATCGCCCCCTATACCTTCTTTCACTAAACATTTGTCCACTAATATAGTCCACTTAAAAGAGTGAATGAAAAAAAGTGAGTGAATTCGGACACTGAGTGCATCAGAAAGGCTGTCACTTTTGCATAGTTTGTGCTTGATTTAATAATCATTTTAATAATCATTTGAAACATAGCAAATTGGCAGCTCCAGTAGTAATGAAAAGATTTATCTTGAGCTCTCTTATGAAAACTAGCATGTATAAACCTTAATTAAACAACTTCATAATCAAGTAAAAATAAATTTATACCTGTATGATATTACTGTGTAACCACATTAAATGTGAATGGATGGATGATTCAGCTGCGGGCGCCATCCTCTGGTCAGATGTGGGAATTCATTCGACACGTGGCGCGACTCTCACAGTGCATTATGGGTATTCTCTAGCCATTGAGTGTACAATGGTTGTACACTCGTTATTGTGGTTCATTGTGGGATTGAATGAGTGCACTTGGTAACATTCACTATGGTTTCGGACACCACTACAAATGGCTGTCCCTTCAAATAGTGCCCTATTTAAGGGTATAGGGAGCGATTTCAGACACAGCCTTGAACTTTCTTATTTTCTTTCTATTCTTCTGTGAGCCAGAATGGCAGCACAGCTGAAAGGTTTATTTGAGCTGTGCCCTCTACTGTATGGGACTGAATTTGCATTTCCTTCAGCCTGAGGCTTATTCATTTCACTTTTAGGACCTTTACATTTGCCAAATTAGAACTTTTTTTTTTCTCTTTTTTTTTTTTTGTTATTTAAAAAACAAACAAACAAGCAAGCCCAGCCCAGGTGTGAAAAAGTAACAAAGTAACGTAATATTACTTTCCATAAAATGTATGTAAGTGATGCAATTAGTTACTTTTTTATAGAGCAATGCGATAATGTGAAGCTTTACTTTTAAAAGTAACTTTCCCTAACACTACTGGTCTCGACACACAGATTGACAACGGCTGGTATATATAATAGTGGTGTTCCTTTTCCAGCAGCAAAAATAAAATCTGATTAAAAATACTCCTCACAACTTTTGTTTAACACAAACATTAAAGGTCAAATACATCCCACTCACAGGAAACCTTCAACATTAGCATGCAGGCTATTGAATAATTCCCTGCTGTGGTGTATTTGTGTAATTATATAAAAAAATATTTACTTAATCCTTGTTTGTGACCAATAGGACACCTTATGTGTACCAGTTTGCAAAAGTCTTTGCCCCGTTATGGTTTCAGGATGTGGCAACACAAAACAAAGCACACTCTGTTCATCATTTCTATTGCAAAACAATATATACAATATACTGTATCTGCATGTTTGACAATGTCACAGTGAAAGTCACTTTGTACTGTGTTAACATATTCACAAAGAGAAAAAACAAATTATCAGATCAACCTCCCATCTTTGGCAAACCCTGAAATTACTTGTTTGTGATGAGTTCAGTAGCGTTGAGAGGAAACAACATCTACTTTGCATGTTTTCTGTTTCAATTTCACACAAGGGTTAAGGGGCGTTATGATCACATCAACATCAACACAAGAAAATTACTGTGTTGTTCAGTGAATGTGATTACAGTGTATTGAAATATTACATCTCTGGGTGAGTTCTGCCTGAATTCCTGGTGGCTTACTTTATTTTTTAACCTTTGATCAACATTAAAAATGTCTTAACTGTCAATTTTGATAAATTTAATGCATCCTTGCTGAATAAAAGTATTCATTTCTTTCAAAAAAGGCAAAATAATAAAAACAATCTTACTAATCCCAAACTTTTAAACAGTGATATGTTTTATTAGAAACAATTGATCATAATCATGCAATCTTTCATTTTCCATTTCAGAGTAACAAAAAGGATGTGCATTATACAGTGCATCCGGAAAGTATTCACAGCGGTCCACTTTTTGTTATGTTACATCCTTATTCCAAAATGGATTAAATTCATTATTTTCCTCAAAATTCTACAAACAATACCCCATAATGACAAAGTGAAAGACGTTTGTTTGAAATCTTTGCAAATTTATTAAAAATTTCACAATACTTTGTTGAAGCACCTTTGGCTCCAATTACAGCCTCAAGTCTTTTAGAGTATGATGCTACAAGTGTGGCACACCTATTTTTGGGCAGTTTCTCCCATTCTTCTTTGCAGGACCTCTCAAGCTCAATCAGGTTGGATAGAGAGCATCGGTGCACAGCCATTTTCAGATCTCTCCAGAGATGGTTCAGTCGGGTTCAAGGCTGGGCCACTCAAGGACATTCACAGAGTTGTCCCGTAGCCACTCCTTTGTTATCTTGGCTGTGTGCTTAGGGTCGCTGTCCTGTTGGAAGATGAACCTTTACCCCAGTCTGAGGTCCAGAGCGCTCTGGAGCAGGTTTTCATCAAGGATTTCTCTGTACTTTGCTGCATTTATCTTTCCCTCGATCCTGACTAGTCTCCCAGTTCCTGCTGCTGAAAAACATCCCCACAGCACGATGCTGCCACCCCCATGCTTCACTGCAGGGATGGTATTGGCCAGGTGATGAGCGGTGCCTGGTTTCCTCCAGACACGACGCTTGCTATTCAGGCCAAAGAGTTCAATCTTTGTTTCATCAGACCAGAGAATTTTGTTTCTCCAGGCAGGCTGTCATGTGCCTTTTACTGAGGAGTGGCTTCCGTCTGGCCACTCTACCATACAGGCTTGATTGGTGGAGTGCTGCAGAGATGATTGTTTTTCTGGAAGGTTCTCCTCTCTCCACAGAGAAATGCTGGAGCTCTGTCAGAGTGACCATTGGGTTCTTAGTCACATCAATTCTTTGGACTTCATGGCTTGGTTTGTGTTCTGACATGCACTGTTATCTTGGGGACCATATAGACAGGTGTGTGCCTTTCCAAATCATGTCCAATCAACTGAAGTTACCACAGGTGGACTCCAATCAAGTTGTAGAACCAGAGATCGTATTATTATAGAGAGATAAGAGGGTCTGCAGGTTGCAGACTTGCCTTCCAGTGGCTTTGCTAGAACCATCTAAAGGATGATCAGTGGAAACAGGATGCACCTGAGCTCAATTTTGAGTGTCATAGCAAAGGCTGTAAATACTTACGTACATGTGATTTTTTTCATTTTTAATAAATTTACAAAGATTTAAAACAAACTTCTTTCACGTTGTCATTATGGGGTATTGTTTGTAGTATTTTGTGGAAAATAATGAATTTAATCCATTTTGGAATAAGGCTGTAACATAAAACGTGGAAAAAGTGAAGCACTTCTGGATGCACTGTATATATATATATATATATATATATATAATATGTATATGGTTCTCTCAAGCTTTTGGCAAATGTTCAGCTTACATGAAAATAGCACACTTGTTGATTGTGTGGGAATACCCTTTAATAGCAGTGGTTTGGGTGTGTATAATGCTAATTACTGAGAGCAAACAGCTCTCTCATTTAAAATAATATGGACATCAACATTAGAATTGACTTACAGAGAATTAGTGAACGAGACCCAGTGTCTGTCATGAAATCAGTCGACCCTGGTTTCTTCATTCCTCAATGGCATTGTGAGAAACCAAGACTGACACACCATTTGTGCATGAAAACATCAATACCTATGCATGTTTGCGAAAGCTTCAATTGTAAAACAAGCAAATAAGGATTAATCAAACCCTGGCTGACTCTGTGAATTGGTTATGCTGTCTGATTAAGACAGGGTCTCTCCACACTAATCTCACACGGTCAATTAGAAACACTCTAGACAGATGTCAATAGTGCCTTAGAATGCATTGATTAGCACTGCATATGAGTGAGGCTCTAGCAGAGCTCTGTGTGCATGTCTTCATTGTGGAGTGAAAAATACAAAGTGAATGTGTGTGGTGTGTACATTTGAATGTGTTCCAGGGCAAGGGGATTTAGAGGGTATAGAGGGTATGACATGCAACTGAGGGAATCATAAGGTTTCATTTGAATGAGCATAACCATGTCTTGGGTGTTTTTGTTAATGTTTTCAGCCTCTGCAGATCAGAAACTGGGAACAAGTTAAAATCTTTTTATAACCCTCTGACAATTAGAGTGCAATCTGATGGTTTACCATTCCATTTATGTGGTTGGTTAATGACATCAGATATGAAAATACTGCAAGATGTGCCCTTACTTTGCTATTTAAAATGTAACTTCAACCCAGTTTGTACAATGTCGATAATACATGTAAATGAACAATGTTTACTCATTCTGTGTTACCTGGACTGAGAAATTCACATTTATTTTGTATTTATTGTTTTGCGTTACACCGCCTACAGACAGTCAAATCGATAGAGTTATAGAGTGGTGCAGGTATGACTTTAGAACCCTGAAGACTAATTCGCCGCTGGTCCTTTGAGATTTTCCTATTGGGTTTTATATTGGGTTTTTTGATTTATGTGTAAAATAAACCTGTGTGGACACGTCATATCAAACGCATATGAAGAGTTGGCAGCCCTGATATTTACAATTCTTTGCAACCTTTCGCCACTGCCTACAATGCCCTGGATCCTTCACCAGAACCCAAAAGTAACCCACGCTAAATGTTTACTCTTTGAATTCTTGCACCCGGGAAAAATACAAGGGGACAGCATTATGACTAAAAGTGTGCTAAGAAGTATTTCCTGTTAAAGGAAGGTGTTATTTCACTCTGGTAAGGGTATCCATAACAAACTGGTAGGAGTTGCCTAGGACGGCAACAAGCCAAATGTATTATAGGTGTTGAAGTTTTCATATTTTTCAATTTTTTTATTGAAAGCCCATTTTGCCAGCAGCGAAGTACCACTTTTAATGCATAGCTTTGTCTTAAAGATTTACCTACTGTATTGCTTTGCTGTGTTGCATTGTTTGCTTTCTAAAGCTCTTTCAAACTTATCATTGATTGTGCTAAATGCCAAAACATGATATCAGTGTTTGATAAGGCAATGAGACCAGTCAGCTGCCTAAGCTTTTGGACACAGCCATAGTTTCCATCCTAATTTAACCCCTTATTTTAATTAGAAAATTTGATACCACAGATGGTCTCAAATTAAGACCTTACACATCATTTGAAGGTGACAATAAAAAATACAACGGTGGTCTCACTCATTTAACACCTCTTTATAAACCTTCATTATAAGGTCTATATATATTCATAGCTATCATTTAAAAAAAAAAAAAACTGTAAAAATAAACTGTTTACTGCATATTGCTCTGACTGATAATTAGGGGCTGTGCCTTCCTTCATTGTATTTCACACCAGTTCACACCATTATAAATGTTTACAACATTAGTGAAGAAGCTCCTAGCAATTTGCAAGTCTCATGGCTTCTTATTGCCTAAAAGGGGATAGTTCACCCAAAAATGACAATTGCGTCATTATTTACTCACTTTCATGTCATTCTAAACACCAAGTACGATAATTGAAAAACAATGTATCTGTATTTTTTGTCTGTAAAATGAAAGTCACCTCCATCTAATTTTAGCCTAACATATTTATTAAAAAAAAAAAAAATCTTATTTTGTGTTCCTAAAGAATGAATAATTGCAGAATGTATGAACATTTGGTTGAACTCTCCCTTTAATTTAATATCTCTGCTTGGTGAATCTCCAAACTTCATCAGAGTTGAATCATAGCTGAACATTAAGGGTTGTGGCTTATTACGAAAGCACATATTTCATGCAAACTGATTCAGTGGAGCAGGAAGTTTTAAGTAAATGGTGTTAAACATAACAAAATCCAAGAATAAATCCTACAAGACATTCAATTGGATATTTAAATACTATACGAATATTAAGATCTTGCTTACAGCAATTTATGACATTTTGTAACAAATGTTGCAGTTTGAAATAATAAATCATTTGAAAATTTGGATATATGTCACATTCTCCACTAATCTTATTGTTGCATTGTTTTTTGATTTCTTTTTGTAAATCAGACCAGAGTTCCTTACAGTACCCCTTTGATTCAATCATGATGTTTGGACATTTGCCAAGCAGACACATTATATTAATTCTGCACTTTCAATCACTACAAATTGTGGAAGAGAATTAGAAGCGGTAAGTGAAGTCATTATTTTGTACACTGTGTTCAGAATCTCCATTAACTCCTTCACTTTAAATTGCTGAATGCAAATTTAGCTGAAGCAAATGATTGTACAATTCAAATAAGCGAGGCATTGCAAATCCTAATGCTCTTCTTGTCTTGTAACCTTGCAGAAAGCATGCACTTTGATTTCTTCAATATGTGACAAGCTGTTTCCCCAAGCAGATGAGCTTTGCTAATGAGCTAATGTGATCTGGTTTGAGAAATGTATAATGAGACCTGGCTGCATGTGATTAAAGGTGCAATAAAAAAAAGCCATTATGAAAGAGGCATTTCACTGCTTAATAGTGCTCTTCTGGAACATTCCTCCACCCTAAAAGTTCTTATTAGTCTATAGTTGTGACAGACCTCTTCAAAGATCTGATTTGCTCGTTATTCTATAACTCAGTCTAGCAGAATTAACAAGATTACTCACAGTGCGGCTTGGATCTGTCGCCAATAACATTAATCTCGGATCAAATTTTCAGACTCATTATTAAAATTAAACTCTCTTTCCAAACCAAAGCTGTTACTTGTATAAAGCTTTTCAAAGAAGTGGAACATTTCTTCCCTGGAGAATGATTTACAAGATAGCAAACAAACTTGTCAGTGTGAATTGGACTCCTGTTTCTGATATGAACATCATTTGCACTCAGTTGCTTCAGTTGTGATGTAATCGCAGAGGCAGAAAAGACCCTAGCATGACTTGTTTTACTGCATTGTGCACATTTTCTAGTGATCATAGCAGCGATGCATCAAATGATGGAGTAGAAAGTTTATAACCAGGCATATATCCAGGCAAGTGATGGTAACTGAGCACAATCTGAAACTGCATCTAAAACAGAAGATGTTTTGGAAAGAAGACTCTTGTGTTTACCAAGGCTGCCTTTATCTCATCAAAAAAAAAAAAAAAAACCTTCCATGGTATTTTTTTTCCTACTATGGAATTCAGTTGCTACTGTCAACTGTTTGATACCAACATTCATTAAAATATCATCTTTGTGTTCAGCAGAAGAAAGAAACTCATACAGGTTTGGAACAACTTGATTTATTTCAAGGCAGAAATTTGAGCTTAAATTACACGCAATATTAAGTTAATGTTTTGATCAACATTATTATGTCAACAGAACTCAATAAAGTAATGATTGCAATTAAATTAATAAATTAGAATTTTTAACTTGCAGCCATGCATTTATTTGGATGGATGGATGGATGGATGGATGGATGGATGGATGGATGGATGGGTGGATGGATGGATGGATGGTGGTGGTGGGGAAGTCAATTTAGAGAATCTAAAGTTTACAGTCACTGCTGTAAAGGGTTCAAATATGCAAAAAATGCTGGAAAACTGAAGAATATGCAGGACCTGGAGGATTTTTCTGAAGAACAGAGCTCAGTTTAACTGCTCAGAACAAACAAGGGACTCATGAACAACCATCACAAAACAAAAAAACAGCCGTAGATCATCCAGGTAACCACACACAGTATTAAGAATCAATGGTTCACATACTTATGAATGGGGTTATTTTAATAAATTCAGCTATTTAAATTCATATATATTTAACATGCTGAGTAAAGCAATAATAGGTAAATTGTATTCACCTATTATTAATTATTATGTTTATGGAGAGATAAAAGCCATTGCAATGTCTATTATAAGTCAGTCTGAATAAGTTTATACATATCCTAGACTTCAAGTTAAGTGCTACGGAATGGAGTAAGTGAACTGAATGAGCCATGCATTGAATTAAATAGTCATTTAACTAAAATGACATTTAACAGAACAAATTATATTAGGAATCTTGCTTCAATGTATTATCCTTGATTAAGGTATTTCCTCATTCACTCTCTTTCTCTCACACAAACATACACGAATCAACACAGAAATACTGAAAAGCATGATCGAAACAGAGACTAAATGTTTCTACCCTGAGCATTGAGCTCTCGGCATTGTTTGACTTTTCAGCACTTTGCCTTCCTTCATATGAGTGTTCAGCAAATTGACATAGGATTTGATTGGTCCTTAGGGACACAAAATGCTTCTTTGAATTCTTATCTTTTGTCCTCAGTAGTGCTTAAAATGAGCTCAAGGTTTTTTCACCATCTTATCTGAAATATGTTCTGTGGCTCTCTGGAACTAGAAGCGCAATTGTAAGTCACGTTGAATACAAATTCACTTTTTCCTTTGAAGAAAAAATGCTACCTGCAGAATTTCCAGACTTAACAAAATTACCTGAATGAAGCAGTGGCTTTACTGCTCTCAGCACTAAGAGGGGTGAATATTGAGGGGAAAATTTTGAGCCTATAAGATAATTGTAACCAGACGAGTCAAACATGTTGTCTTTGATGTTCAAGTGTAATGTCAGTATTCACTGTTCGTTATTCAGATACAGTTGCTCTGTTCCAAAATCTACTGAGCCGCCTACATACTATAGGCAGCATTTTAAGTCATTAGTCACAAAGACTTTACAAAATTTTTTCTCCCTTGTCGGACACCTTCTATTGGCTAGATTGGAAACAGCATATCTTCATGGTGTAATATTACTTAATTAGGCCTACTTACTCTAGTCACAGTAGAGCCAAAATTGATCCTCAGGATTATTACTTTTCTGCTGATAACCAAATATACAACTGATGGTTTTGGTACAAAAAGCTTTGTATTATCTGAGCTACGAACTTCTGAACTGAGTACTAAATAAATAAATAAACAGACTGCTGAATGCAGATCTTTTGCCTTTGATAAACACCTTTGATGCATAAAGAGGAAATGTTCTGAGATCATGAAAGCGTAAAATTAAGTTTCTACTAGCAGAAAGCCTGGCCATTTACTTCTGCATTATGTATCAAAGCACTCTGTAGTATTATCAGGTACAGAAGAGAGAGTGCAGACAGGATCGGTTACATGGCAGTTAATGCAAGTCAACCCTTCTCTGATACTGCGGGAGAACCCGTGATAAGCCCATTGGAAAGGTCAAAGTAAAGTTTAGCAATCAGTCAGGGGAATCTGGCATTTAGACAAAACTATCCACATTGTTTATCGTCATGGATAAAGGAATAACACTAATGCAGATTCAAACCTGACTGGATGAATAAAATCAGCTTTTATACAACAAGGTAATCTCATAGTCAGCAGGGATTTGTCTTCTGCTTGCGAGTTGGGAGCGTGTATCCATTAGCCTACTCATTTCTGAGCTGCTACTGGATGACTTTAGTGAGTTCAAACATGCATTTTGAAAATCCGTGCAACTTGTTATAATCAAAGCAATGTTAAGAGGGTGTAAATTGAATCTTGGTGAAGCGCTGTTGTGCTCCTGTAGTAATGAAAAACAGGTTATAATAGAAAGGAGGGGTGAAAAATAACTAATTTCTAATCAGTGGAAGAAAAGGTGCGTTCACACGGCCTCGTAATTCCTGTAGTTACGAGATTCTAGCTTGTAAAAAGCGTTCACGTCCTCGTAGAGCTCGTAATTATAGCTTGTAAGCTGGGAGTTTTCTGAAAGCTCCCAGATGTTAAAAAAAAAAAATACATTTTTATCAAGCTAAAATCTACATATAGTTCCCAACGAAAGTATTGTTTAGTGTAAAACATGCTGAAGATTAGCAAACAGGCTGTTAATTAAACAATTAGCTATTTCCCCACAAAAGCTGTTTAATCAGCATAGCGAAGCCTCTCATCCATTGACATCCATTCAAAAATCTGCCTCTGGTCTCCTTCCCTGCATACCGCCGGGGGCGGAGCGTTAGCATTAGCCGTTACGCTTTTTTGGCTAAAGGTTGCAGGCTTGCCTTCCAGTGGCTTTGTCAAGTCAAGTCAAGTCACCTTTATTTATATAGCGCTTTTTACAATGTAGATTGTGTCAAAGCAGCTTTACATTGATAACTGGTACATTATTTGGCTCTTAAAAGAATAGTGTCAATGCAGGCAGATCAAAGCACTGTTGAATATCAAATGTCAAGTCAAATGTCAAGTGTCCCCAACTAAGCAAGCCAAAGGCGACAGCGGCAAGGAACCCAAACTCCATCAGGTGACATCAGGTGGCAGACAAGTGGCAAATAGGTGTTTAAATGGAGAAAAAAACCTTGGGAGAAACCAGGCTTAGTCGGGGGGCCAGTTCTCCTCTGGCCAACAGTGCTTTGTTACGATTCAGGTAGCTATTATAAGTCCGACAGGATCGCAAGAAGTAAAAACACCATTCATTTTCTCCATAGGGAAAATGACTTTTAACAATAAAGCCCTGGGTATATTTCATTTTTTACGCGTACGCTAGTGTATACACACAGTCGAATGGACAGCCTTGGAAAGTATACTTCATTTGACTCGTACGTATACGCACAGGGATTCGACGCATGCACAGTTTTGAGAAATTTCTCGCCACAAGTTACAACCCATGTAAACATATATTCTTTCATGCTAGAGTTGTACAAATGGGGTACTTTCTAACTTTGGTGAACAGTAGTGATGTGACGTTCAACACCGAAGCTTCGAAGCTTGTTCCAAAAAAGGAAACATCTCACAGTGAAGCACTGTATCGGAGCTTTATTTGTTTTGCCATATCCACGTGATCGGTGACGTCCGAAGCTTCGTTTTCGCACACAACCACGTGACTGCTTCGGATTCTGATTCAAATAACAAGAAACTTTGCGCAGGTGTCAAGTGTCATTCGCTTTTTTGATAAGAATAAATTATAATACGAATAAATATTTACATGTGTAGTTTTGTGCATGTTCAGTTTGTATTTATTCTCAGTTCATAAGTACTTCAACTGACCATTCTATGATAATCTTCGTTTATTTTGGTAATATATGCCTAAACTTGCCCATTTTTTCCCCAGAAATTTATTCAAAGACTCATTTATTTAAGTTGTGTAAGTAAAATGACACGTGAAAGACAATTTTTTTTATATAGACAAATTATTTCCATTGTTTTGTACACTTTTCATAGCAGAAACAGATTTATTACATGAAACAGTCCAAAAATGGCTGGGTCTTCTGGGACGCAAAGGCAGCCTTTTCCACCTTTTGACCACAAGATGTCGTTAGTGTGCGCTGTTTTGAAAAGCTTCGAGTAATGAGCCTTTTTACAGTACAGTTGAGGGGAAAGCCTCGGTGCTTCGCAAAGCTTCATTTCGCCATCACTAGTGAACAGCTCCGAATATATCACGTGTTGTCATCTCAAGATTCCGGTAAATACGAGGTGGCGTGAACGCAGCAGAACTCTGGTGCAGGTTGTGCATACAACCATGCAGGTTCTATGGTTCGGAATGCATACCAACATGCTATTGTAACCCGGGTAATCAGGTTACCAGTTAAAAGGTTAAAAATTAAGTTGAAGAAAGCTAAGAAAAAGAAAAAAAGAGGAACGTTCCAGAAGTAAAACTGTTTCGTCCAATCATGGTTCTCGTTTCAATGACTGACTTTCCTAAGAGCCAATGTTAGCAGCACATTCAGAAGTCCCGCCCACAGGCTGCGCCGGCGCTGCTGCCGCCTTCAGTATGACCAGAGGGAGACAGAGAGTTAGGCGAAGCAGCTTCACGGAGTGATCTCCAGAAACTCTCCGCATTGAACGATAGATTAAAGTGATCTAAATATAACGAAAGGATTGGATGTGATAACTTTGAGAAGCTGTCGCCATAGTGAGAAGAGGGCGAGGCAGAAAATTAGAAATTAAGGCCGATGCAGATCCACGGAATATCAAAGCACCGCAAATGAACTTCCTTGTTTGATATAGGATATCAAATTATTGCCTTGGTGAGTTATATTTCAAATATTAACTTGACATTATGCAAGAAAGGTGTTGCAAATTCGGCAGCAAGCTATTAGTGTGATATTAGTGTTTATATAGGCCGCTTATGCATAGTGCACAAGTCAGTGCTAATTTGCACATGAGCAAAAGCTAGTCACATGTGAAAATGCTAACCAGTCAATGAAATGTGACAATGTGTGATGTTTAAGTGTTGAGATGTTGAGTTAATATGTTATTTGAAGTGTATACATGATATTTGTTGATGAAAGTGTTTGAATGGAAGATTAATTATTGTTCTGCCTTGTGTCTTTTTTTTTTTTTTTGAAAGAGATTGTGATCATCTTCGAAAGTTTCTCCTGTTCCATCTTGGACACATGAGACGCATTTAAGCGTATATAAATGGCGGGCCACCTACGGATTAGATTTGCCTGTTGAGCTGTGCTTTTGAACTCATCGAAACTGGTAGGATAATTCTTTTCCCTTTTGCTTTTGGTCAAACAGGAACTCACTGAAATCTATTTATTTTTATTCCCCCCTTTTTGTCTTATTTTCCCTCCAAACTTTCAACGGAGAGATGTTAACTTTGAACTGAACTATTCTAAAGAATCAACGATTCTTTAAACCGAATCAGTTGATTCATGAACTAAATTAACTCATTGAATCTTGAGTATTTGATCTATCTAACTGAAGAGACTATTGAGCTATGAGGGAAATGAGTGATTTAACGGATTGAAAAGGGAATTCAGAACCACATTCTGTACATTTAATCCAAATTGAGTGATCAAACAACTTCTGAGTTATTGAGTGTGTAATATTTTGTTTTGAGAATACCGTTTACTGTTTTCTTCAATTTTGTTGGGTTACAAAACAAACTAAGACTGTTGAATTTTTTCCAAATGTTTTATTTTATTATTTTATTGTACAAAGTAAATGAGAATTGATTCCCAACTGAACTAAGATGCTGAATCCAAGTACCTAGAAATTTCAAAAAGAGGGTTGACTACTAATATTGTATTTCATTGTACTTTGATAGTATCTGAGATTTACACACTTCAAATAAATTACAAAAGAGAATATTTTTTAATTAATACAAAATCTCAATCAGCAAACAAGACTCTGTTGGTCTTTCACTTACCTGCTGTACTGCCTTCCTCTTTTCAGTAGTCGCACCTTCCTTCTGATCCATTGGCCCATATTGAACATTATACAAGTTTGACACGTTAGACCCTTTACACGCTACACTATTCATGCTATTTCTGCAAAATGTGTACTGTGCATATGTTGTAAATTCTTCTAGATGCATTTAAACACATTGAGTCACATTTTCATCCATTAAACCTTTTTAATACCATAAAATAGATCAAACTGCCAAAGTCGTGTGATTTCAGTAAAGTGTTTTGAAATTTCAATGGTTCACCACTGGGGGGCGTGACTTTGGCAGTCTGATACACGTGCCGAACCACTGATTCAAAACAAGTTTCGTAAAGCTTCGAAGCTTTATGAAGCAGTGTTTTGAAATCGCCCATCACTAGATATTGCTGAATAAAGTTTTTTTTTTTTTTTTTTGGTGCACAAAAAGTATTCTCGTCGCTTCATAACATTAAGGTTGAACCACTGAACTCGCATGAACTGTTTTAAATATTTCCTTTCTGGGCATTTGAATGTGTTAATTATCTTACTGTCAATGAAGGCCTCACTGAGCCATTGGATTTTATCAAAAATATCTTTGTGTTCCGAAGATGAACGAAGGTCTTACGGGTGTGAAACGACATGAGGGTGAGTAATAAATGACTAAATTTACATTTTTGGGTGAACCAACCCTGTAAGGGACTCTTATTTAGTGGTAAATGTTTCTTAAATTATCTGACAAGGGGCAGATGATGTTTATGATATTGGGAATATTGTTGTCTGAGAAATGTTGTGGGTGCAGATTCTGTTGTGGATCCTGTTCATATGATGACAATGTTGCATCTTACAGTTTAAAACATTTATCATTGCATACTGTTTCATATACTATTTAAAAAAAAAAAAAAAAAAAAAGCAAGCAGAATATACTTCACAGTATGCCAGTATTTCTTTCCAGCCATAGCCTCCGTCTACTGATCTCTTCCGCATTTTCTGTCACAACAGGAATTTAATGAGTTGTACATCGCTTAGTTTCACTGTGTAAGGAAATCTTTCCAGGGCATGCTGGAGAAAATAATTAGAGGGCGAGATTGGAAAACGGCTGCTGCAGTTGCCATCCACGCTGTGCTGCCAGACAGAGGTGTTCTAGGGTTGCTGTGTTCCCTCGCTCTCTCCTAGGTAAGTGCTTGTGAAAAATGGACATTGTCAGTGGTGGCAGTTATTGTCTGGTGGAATGAGAGCAGGGGGGCAACTCTTGGACACTTCGGACGGCTGGCCATCTCGGCCCTTACTTTCAGTGGTTAATATCCCACTCCAGTATCAGAGAGGCAGCCTGGGTAGCACTTCTACACCTGAGAAGGAATGTAATTTCAAAGACCGTCTCTTCCTTATTTCTCAGAATCATTTTCCTCTGAGAACAAAAGGTCAAAAGGAGACAGATGCAGCTACCGGCAATACACATTTTGTATCTGGGGATCAATAATTTACTCTGTAGTCTTAGAGGAAAGTGCTGTCTTAATCGAGACTTCTCAGTACACTCCTATTCAAATAGCCGGAAGGATCTATAGTTATTTACATCAACCTCATGGCCACTGACTCAGCAAAGTGATTTAAACTGAGCATTAAGACTAAATGTATATAGCGAGTGAGTTGTTGTGCATTTCATGTAAAGTAATTGTCATATCAGTGACTGCTTTTATAGAATGTGTGTGGTTTGTTACGCAACACAAATGACATCAAGTAAGAGGAGCCAGATTAATCTGAAACGCATAAAAATGACTCTGAGCTCTTTTTAAAAGGGGCAGTTCATCCAAAAATGAACTCTGTCATCATTTACTCAGTCATGTCGTTCCAAACCCATAAGATTTTGTTCATCTTCAGAACACAAATGAAGATATTTTTAAAGACATCTGAGAGATTTCTGTCCCTCCACTGAAAGTCTGTTCACCCAAAACTCTTGACGGCTCAGCGAGTTCAAAAAGAGATCGTAAAATAATCTGTATGATTTGAGCGATTTAATCCAAGTCTTCTGAAGAGACGTGATCACGTTTTATGATGAACAGATTTAATTTAGACTTCTATTCACATATAAACAATATTTATATGCGAATTATATTTCAACCTCAGATTTCATTAAAAATATATTCATTTGTGTTCCAAAGTTGAAAAAAAGAAAAGAAAAAAAACATGAGGGTGAGTAATTGATAACAGAATTTTCATTTTTGAGTGGACTGTCCCGTTAATGATTTGGTCAAAAATAGAGAATTTTTGGTTTGTTGTATGTACTTGTGACACTTAAGTATGTACTGTAAATAGTACTTACTGTAATTAGTAATGTGGGAAAGAGTAGCTATACAAAATGTACATTTGGATGCTTCCTCAAAAGTACTAAGAGAATCATTAATTGAATCGTCAAAGCTACACTATGTAACTTTTGGCCCTTTAGCAGTTAAAAATATAACTGCATGCGTCTTGAGAAAGAACACTGATTGTGCTTCGGCTCTGATCTGACTGGTCGAATGAATCCGTTCTGACTGCTTTTAAGTATAAATCATTATTATAGGTTTATCAAAGTGTATTTAGATAAAGATATTGTTTGTACTCATTAATGGCTTTTTTTTTTTTTTTTTCAAAAAAATGTATATAGTATAGCTTAAAGTGGAATTGCAACCACAATTTTCATTTCTAGATGTGGATAATGAACTTTTTTCGTGACAATGTCATTTCATATGTTCCTGAATCAAGAACATGTTTCATACACACTTTTTTTTCACTTAGCTGTCAGTGAAATATTATCAAAAACGTTCTACCTCCAGTATTTTTTTTTCAATAGCTTGCACTATTTTTAGCACCGGGGAATACGCATTCGTTCTCTCAGATGTTATGCATTTATTTTCCATGTTTTTCTCCTTGGTTGTCCTTTTATGCGTGAGGCACAGTTCCCATGTGACATTTTCCATCATGCTCCATTGTTAATGGAAGCTGACCTATTCCTGCCCTGCTCTTTGCTCCTTACAATTCAGTGAAACGGATCCTGGAGTTACGGGAGCACTTTTTAGGCTGAGAAATTAGTCACGTCACACATAACAGATTGCCTCTCGGCTTCCTGCACGTCTCTGAGCCGAGAAGGTGATGAATTCCTCCATTCTGGATGATGTGTGAGTGTATCCTGTGTGATCTGCCTGTGAATGTCACAGAAGACAAGACACAAGACTTTACTGAAAAGTCTGATCTTGATTCTGTAGATAGTTATTTTTTCATTAGAGCTGTTGCTAGTCAGGAGTTTGAACTGCACTTGTAAGATTGCTCTTCCTTGTATTTTACCTCTGCTCTAGAATGTGTCGTGATGCTCACATGAACAGCTTCTGGCAATACTCAGCCTGCGTTCTAATGTAGAACCTGGAAGCTCTGAACGTAAACAGCATATGAGAATGACACAGAATAGAAGATTGTTGAATAAAGTCGTTATTTTTTTTTGTTTTTGCACACAAAGTATTCTCATCGCTTCATAACATTAAGATTGAACCACTGCAGTCATGTCAACAGTTTTAACAATGTCTTTAGTACCTTTCTGGACCTTGAAAGTGGTGGTTAAATTGCTGTCTATAGAGACAGATCTCTCAGACCTCTCGAATTTCATCAAAAATAACTTCATTTGTGTTCTGAAGATGAACAAAGGTCTACGGGTGTAGAACGACATGAGGGTGAGTAATTAATGACAGAATTTTCATTTTTGGGTGAAATAACCCTTTAAACCATACTCTAATTTGCACCTGATCGATTGCTTTGGTCATTATGGAAATGATCTGATTGCGTCTGTGTTCTTTAATTTGCACGTCATCAGTAGATCATGCGCAGAACTTTCCACTCCAATTGGTGCTTTTTTTGGAATTGCGCTTTCATGCTAATTTACCCTGTTTAGTAAATCTGGCCCTGTAAGTGAACTTCAATCTATGTCATGGCCCCTTTAAAACTTTACTTAGTGTTTTATTTTTAATTTATTTAGACAATAGTATATAATTTTAATAGAGGCCATTCATGAGTTATTGGCTGTAACATGAAATAGTTTCAGTATCAGACTGAATTATAATTTCAAACCATTCCAATTTATTATTTAAACTGAGAAGGTGCCTATATATAAAGGTCAGTGCCATTCAGATCAGCCCCCTTTTTTATTAATTTGGCTGGGTACTTCAGTGCAAAGGAGAAGGGTAAAAATAGCTGCCCTCTGTGGATACAAATAAATAAACAACAGATGTCCATGTTTCATCTGTCCCAGAAAAATCCATTTGTGTTCTAGGGCAGCTCAGCATTTAAACCCTCTAATATCATTAGCATCAGAGGGGACATACGTAAAATAATAGAACGGCTGAGATAAAAAGGCTAGATGGAGCTCTGATTTAGTGAAGGTGGTTAGTCCATCCACAGTCTCTACAGTTCCAGTTGATCCATGGCCATATGTCATGATGGAGCGTGCAGTTGGCAAGCCCACACTAAACTATGATTTGATTCGTTCCGGTTTGAGCTGGACAAATGGCTCTGAGAGATGGATAGTATGACGCTGTGTTGTCATTCAGAACGCTAAGTAATTTGAATTGTTGCAAGTGTACTCTTCTATAGAGGTCAGAAAACAAAAGATGCATGACTGTGCATGAAACTTCACATAGGAATTTTAGACAGAGGAAATTAATGTAACAATTCACCCAAAAATGATATTTGTCGTCATTTTGTTTCATAAAACCTGTATGACTCTTTTGTGGAAGATAAAAGATGATACTTTGAAAAATGTTTCTCTCTATTTTGAAAAAAAAAAAAAAGTTTTTTTTTTTTTTTTTTTAAATCCGTACAATGAGAGTCCCATGTTGAATGAAAAGACAGTCATACACTTTTGGAACAACATATGTGTAACACAAATTCTCCAAAGTTTCCACTTTCTTAATTTCTTTCTTCTGAGAAAATGGACCCAGTTATCACAATATCAGGTGTGTTGCAGGCAGAAAGACAGACGAAAACTCGGAATGATAACATTCCAATATGAAGTTTATTAAAAACAGGCAATAAACTATCAAAATTAATGCAAGAAAAATGTTGTCAGTGTAAAATTAAATGTCATTTATTCTGTGGCTGAAACAAGCTTCCATTATAACTAGATTGTGTTTGTTTCCACAAGAAAAGATTATACTGTACATAGTGGAGAGGCCCAAAGCAGAGGGCATTTGGTTCTGAGGCTCATTACCCATGGTTCACCAAGACTGTCTAATAAACCATCTGATTTAATGGCCCAAAAAGGAGGGAAACTCTGCACAATGCCTGCATCTCCTTAAGGAAATAATGACGGTTGGCTATTTTGTGGTATCGGTGTGGGGCTCATTTAAAGCGGTAGAGGGGATGAAACATAATTATGCAAATTAGTCATCCATTATAACCAGTGTTGGGTGTAACACGTTACTATAATTAAATTACTTGTCCACTGAAAAAGTAAAGAAAGGGATTACTGTTCATTTTTAGGTCATTTAATTACAGTTACTTATAATGTACTTGCGTTACATACTGTAAATTAGTTCAACAGTTCTGTATAAATGAATATTGCATTTAAAATCTAAATTTGTCGTCTAAAGGTAAAAGTGAACGCTGCCTCTTTAAAATCGTTAGCTGTAGTGCAGTTGCACGTGAGTTCGCAACTTCGCACCAGTTGGCTGCGTAGTCGTGGTCTGAAGATGTCGGCAGAAGCGAGTGGCTGTTTTGCAGAATGGAAATAATCCAATTACTTCACTTTTTTTGACACAGGTAGACAAGAACATTACAGTAAAATGAAAGCTATGTCCTAGGGAGAAAAAACTGTGCATGCTCTCTGAGAGACGGTCTTCAGTCAGTGTGCTCTCGACCAAAGCGCACACACATAGCTGCCTCTCGCTAGTGTCAAATTTTCGCGGTTTATTACGCAAACGTTCAAATACACACACAGTTATGTCAAAATGCCCGTCTTTTCCGTATATTCGCGTTGGTTATGTGAATGTGAACAGCATGTGTAACAGCATATTGTCTCCGTCCATTAGTGACAGCAGCCTTTAAAACATGCTACTGTCCACTATTGGCTGTCTGTATTATAAATGACAATGAAACAACAAAAGAAAAGCTTATGACTATGCAGAGTTATTTTATATTTGATTATTCAATTTCTGTGGTATTTTTACTTACTACTATTAGACCTATTATTGAGTAATTAAATTACTTTTCAGACAGAGTAATTAGAAAAGTATTTTAAATACAACATAGACTTAGAAAGACTGAGGGTCTTAGAAATGTCATATTTGATTGGAGAATTATTTTTATTTTATTTTTTTCTCAGCACATCCAAATTGCATCATTTCACTCTCAATTTCGCCCTCCTGAAACATTAGCAGTAGCCATTCAACCTAATGTTTTATAGGCAGACATCGATTCCAAAGCCGTTTTAACATTTCGTCAGGCTGGTCATATTAGAGATCCAGCATAAAGCATCTGATGGGGTGCTCAATTCATCAGCCATGAGTGAAGTTGAACTATCCATTTGTGTCTGAAGCAGAAAACGAATCTAAGTCTTTCAGAGAAGAATGAAATTGTATCTGTAGAGGTTGTTAGAGCCGTGGCACGAAGGTGGAAATTCTTCAGTCAAAGTCATTATATTTCGGGTCAA
This sequence comes from Ctenopharyngodon idella, assembly GCF_019924925.1. Classification (NCBI taxonomy): domain Eukaryota; kingdom Metazoa; phylum Chordata; class Actinopteri; order Cypriniformes; family Xenocyprididae; genus Ctenopharyngodon; species Ctenopharyngodon idella. The sequence goes on from NC_067236.1 coordinate 28,718,615, forward strand.
TGTTACTTTGCAAACAGCGGTACAGCTAAAAAGTTTGGTCACTGACCTGTAGGCAATAAATCTGATATGTGACAAGAAAAATAACCCCAATCTTTCATCTTATGGTCGAATTCACCTCTGTAAAACCTTAAATCTTACACTTCAGCCAATCAAACTATTCTCAGAGCCACTTATTTGGTCACCCACAAATTCACTTTGATCCCTGGTTCAGAAGTCTTGAGCATGTGAATAAGGATTGGCTGATGCCTATGAACAAGGAGCACACAATGCCACTTAAGGAGATACTAGAAAACATTCACTCTAAATATTAGAGCTGTTTTTTCTATAAACTAAGGTATGCAGTTTTTGCAAAACTGGTACATGTTAAAATATATTATTATGGTACCTGATAAAACCCTGATTTGTGTAATGTCTAGCAAAATTAATAAAACAAAAAATTAAGATTTTAAGATTAAGATTTTTTTTAATGCTTTTGAAAAACTCCCTTATGCTCACGAAGGCTACATTTATGTAATCAAATATACAGTAAAAACATTATTAAATTTTAAAATAACCATTTTATATTTAATGTTTTAAAATGTAATTTATTCATGTGATGCAAAGCTGAATTTTCAGCATCATTACTCCAGTCTTCAGTTTCACATGATCCTTCAGTTCATTTCGAAATCCTTCAATTTCAAAAACTGTTGTGCTGCTTAATATTTTACTTTTTTCAGGATCATTTGCTAAATACAGTTCAAAATAACAGCATTCATTTAAAATTTTTGTAATATAAATATCTTTACTGTCACTTTTAAACAATTAAATGCATCCTTGTAAAATACAAGTGTGTGTGTGTGTGTGTGTGTGTGTGTATATATATATATATATATATATATATATATATATATATATATATATATATATATATATATATATATATATATATAAAAATATATATATATATTTTTTTTTTTTTTTTTTATAATTATACATATATTTTAATTATACACAGGCACATTTGTCTTAATTTTGGCTCTGTATGCCACCAGGATAGAATAAAAAATTAAACAATCTAGATGAAATTGAAGTGCAGACTTTTAGCTTTAATTCAAGGGGTTGAACATAAATGAAAAGTTTAGGAATTGCAACCATTTTTATAGACAGTCCCCTGCTCAAATGTAATTGGACAAATGAATATAATCACAAATAAAAGGTCCATTTTTAATATTTTGCTGAGAATCCTTTGCAGACTGAAGTCTGGAACTCATGGACATGACAACGACTTTGCGATTTTTTGCCTTTACTGCAGCTGTCTTCAGTTGTTGTTTGTTAATGGGTCTTTCTGCCTTTAGTTTTGTCTTCAGTAAGTGAAATGCATGGTCGATTGAGTTGAGATCAGGTGATTAACTCAGCCATTGCAGAATATTCCACTTCTTTTGCTTCAAAAACTCCTGGGTTGCTTTTGCATTGTGTTTTGGGTCGTTGTCCATCTGTACTGTGAAGCACCGTCCAATCAACTTTGCTGCATTTGGCTGAATCTGGGCAGACAGTATATCCTTATATACTTCAGAATTTATCTGGCTGCTTCTGTCTTCTGTCACATCATCAATAAACAGTGCCACTGGAAGCCATGCATGCCCATGCCATCACACTGCCTTCACTGTGTTTTACAGATGATGTTGTATTCTTTGGATCATGAGCTGTTCCAAGCCTTCTCCATACTGGGTGTGTGGTTTTTTTTTTTATAACAATGGAGAGGATCCTGTGATCACCTACCACTGTTGTCTTCCGTGGACATCTAGGCCTTTTTATGTTGCTGAGCTAACCAGTGCATTATTTTTGTTTCTTTTTTTTCTTTTCTCAGAATGTACCAAAACTATTGATTTGGCCACTCCTAATGTTCCTGCTATGTCTCTGATGGATTTGTATTGTTTTTGAAGCCTAACGATGGCCTTGCATGGAGATCTCCTTTGACTGCATGATGTAGGTTCACAACAGCTTCCAAATGCAAATACCACACTAAGGGGCCATTTACACAACACCGTTTTCAACTAAAAATTCCTAAACTCTTCCTCCAATTTGGATGTGATTACCTTCAAATTGAAGTTGAGAGTGCCTTTAAGCCCATATTATATAACTGTAACTTGGAATATGTTTTGGTAAACAGTTAAAATAACAAAAATTGTGCCTGAATAGCTAGCAGCAAAGTTAGCCTAAAACAAGATGTTGCTCAGTAGGGACTAGCTTCATATGAACAAAGTAGCAAAAATTATATATTTATTCAATTGATAAATGTTATGTATATTTCTTTTTTTCCCCTAACAATAACTTAGATAACAGGGTTGAATTGTGAGGGAAAAAATGGAAAGAGATAATTTACTTGTTTTCTACCAAGGTGTGAACAGGATCCAAATTAAGTTATTTCCCATGTATCAAAAGTATCAAAATTTAAAGGAATGACCATACATGCATTGAACAAGCAGTTTGGAAAATGGGTGGGTGGATTGTTTTTGGTGAATTAGTTAAAAAGTGGCATTGATTTTGACTACTTAAAAAGGCCAAGACCCATCTGAAATAATGTTTTGAAGATCTTTTAGGATCCAGTTTTACTTTTAGGATAAGGAAGTAGGCTAGATAAATTACAGTTACGAACAAGCACTGAAAAAAAACAACAACAACAAAAAAACTAGGACAGATTCAGAGATGCGGGCACAAAAAAAGCATTCTTCACTTTCTGACATAAACTACCTGAAAGGAGTCATGTTGGCAGAAAGAACACAGGGTTTCCTAGATTCACACCTTTTAAATCATACTTAAAAGTATTTTGCTGAGGTTTTTCCTCATCAGTTTTTACACACACACATTGCTATGGTGTCTATTGAAGATGTTTATTTTCATTTGGAAAAAAAATATAGATAGATAGATATAGAGAGAGAGTGTTTGGTCTTCTGCAATAAATTACTAAAACATTCCACGTTGGAAGTTAGAAAGACATCAGGTATTTTTGTGCTGTCATCTCGTTGTGCTCAAATATGACACTTAAATTGTTCAACCATGTATGTTTATGTGTGTGTCTTTGTTTGTTTGTTTGTTTGTGTGTGTTTTGTTTAAATTAATAAATAATACCGCAACGATTATATTCTGTTCCCTCTCATTTGACCTAGTTTTCCCAGTGTGTTTGATTTAACCCTCTGGGGTCTGAGGATTTTTGGGGCCCTGGAGAAGTTTTGACATGCCCTGACATTTGTGCTTTTTCAGTTGCTTATAAACATATTAATGGCAAAAGTGTCATTACACTGTATTCAGCAAGTACTAGAGAGAGAAAAAAAAAAAAAAAAAAAACTTTCCTGCTTCCAGTCAGTGATCTCACCATTATATTTATTCAGAATGTCCAGTGTGGGCCAATATCTGGTCACTATGATTCTCAAATCTGTGAGATAAAAGAAAGCCCCCTCTGTGAGCATGCTGATAACAGATATTTATAATGGTTTTGAAAGAAGTCTCATGATCATCAAGCCTGCATTTATTTGATCAAAAATACAGAAAAAAACAGCAATACTGTGAAATATTATAATTTAAAATAATGTTTTTCTATTTTAATATACTTTAAAAAATAATGTATTTCTGTGATGCAAAGCGTCTAAACATTCATTAGCCTACCTCTATGGTATTTTATATATTATATATAGAGCCTAAATGTTAATGTGCAGTTTAATACATTCCTTAACACATTTTATTTCAGTATTTATTACGTATTTCAGTCGATTTCACTCATCTCAGTATAGTAATATAGTTTGGGAATAGCTATGGCAATTTACGTTGAGTAGTAAACAAAACCGCACATCGATCTGCCCCATTAATTCACACTGAGACACACAAAACTTCCAGGATTCATATTAAAATAGTTTTTTGCGGTTTAATATTCACAGACACTATATCGCGATTAGAATAAAGAATTTAAGAATAAAAAACAACTTACCTTTCACAATCATCGGCTCGATAGTTGATCCTTGAAATGAAAGTGAAACCAGCTCTTCCTCTGAGGTAAATCCTTTTAGAATTATTCCTCACCGCATCTCATAATGATGAAAAATACATGAAACTGACTAAACTTGATGCATTTTTCTAAGCTGAAGTGGGCATTCACTGTTGAATGAGTCGCCTCAGAATTTGCGTCTGAATAGCGCGCCCGCTTCGTGGGAGTGGCCGCATTAGTGGATAATGAGCTGAGCCGCAAACTACTGACATGTCTCTCTTTTCATACAGATTACATAAACAGAATATTTGTTTTCGATTTCACTTACATGATTTAAAATCTGACATTTCAACGTTTCTTTAAACATATGTCTCATTTTTGTGTCATTAGTATTCACTACATTAGTTCATTTTCTGAGGGAGTATCAGATTGGACTTCATTCAGAGAGAGACTGCGGCTCACGCATCATGTTAGTTTTCTTAATTTTCAAAAAGCATAACATTTTGTTTTTACTCTGTGTACGCAAATAAAAGATGACATTTCACAGATTAGAATGGTATAGAACTCTTGATTGATATGTCCAAAATTGACAGAGTATTTTTAGTCTCTTTCACACTGATAAGAAAAAAACCGAGGTGGTATCGCCATTCGCCAGCGATACCGCCATCTCCAGGGTGTTAATGATTCCTTTCACCTGTTGTCCATTTAATTAGCTTTTTTGTTCCTTTGTGTATTTAAGTCCAGTCTTCTTTTAGTTCTTGGTTCGGTGTTTACAGGTTGTGATATCGGTATCCTGTGATTTTTAGGTTAAAGACTATTTCCTTGAATTCTTCTTTGCCGTGCACTTCCTTGTTAAAGCACGTTATTTGAATTTATGACCTTAAACCCTTCCGAGATGCAGCGAGTCTAGTTATTGTTCCCCTGATTATGGAGTAATTTTACTCTGGGTCTGGCTTCCGTGGTTTTACACTCATGATTAAATCCTACAGTATGGCAGGCAGCTTTTCAGTTGTAGTTTTGTTGCTGAATATGTTGAGAAGGCGTGAACTCCATTCTTGGCCTTATATCACCACAGACTCAGAGGTGTAGAGCAGTGGAGATCTTCATTAATAAATGTTTCTGAGGAGATGGAGCTGAGCTTCTGTTTTGAGGTTTTTCTGGGTTTTTGAATTAGTGACCCCTGCAATTTTATCACCCTTGCTCGCTAGCCTATTATTAATTTGGTTTTGAATGAGACTCAGATTACAGTCAGAGGTTACTGGGAATAAATGAATATTCTTATGTATATCAAAACAGTGTTTTTAATGATTCAATATGAAAAATTGTACAATTATACAAGATGAAAGTTTTTTTTTTTTTTTTTTTTATATGCCAAGTGCTGTGCCATAGAGAGAATAATGTCTGAAAATTCATAATAGCAAGACTCTAATCTTGCTTTAAGATAATATTTTCTTTTCTCTTTTCTTTGTTTTCAGGACTACATTTGCTGCATAATATATTAAAGCAATATTCCAGGATTTCAATGTTATTTTTAGTGTCTATCTAAATAAAGTAATTTCCAGGTGGTCCTTAAACCTTGCTGTTATAATGACATACTGCACTTTATCATCCTGTCTGCCACTTTGCTTTGGAACACAAAGCACAGACAGACTATATATTAATTTAATTAATATCACAGCATTTTGATCACTTTTGAGAACTTTCCTTTCTTTTTTTGAAGTTTGAAGTGTACAAGAAAAAATAGAACTTTTTACACCAAAAAATAAGAAAATCAGAGTCTTTGCAATAACTACAGAAAACTGTGATGTTGGTAGATACCGTCTGCGTAAAATATAAATAGCAACAAATTGTATCTTGTTTACATTAGTGCAGTGATAGATGGGTCATTTTGTGTCAAATCATATAAGGCTGTTGCTGCAATGAGTAAGATTTTGTTCATAGCTTGCTTATTTGTTGTTGGTGACCTAAAACTGAGGCCTGTAAAATATTTCTTGCAAATTTTAAGTTTTTATTTTTTATTTTTTTCTTCAGCCCCCTGAAGTATTCAGTATTTCCAGACTCAAAAACATGTTTAGGGTATAATACCGTTATCTCAAGAATTATGATTTCTGGCCTTATAGGAATTAGTACATACATAGACAAATGTATTCCCTTAATGTTCAAATGGTTCTCCTCAGGGTAAAAAATATTTTTTATAATTGGCCCCTGAAGTTGAAGAAAAAAGTGAAAGAATTTCTACTAGACATGGGTGGTATTGTGGCCTTAATTAAACCTATGAAAAGGCCAAGGGTACTAATAAATGTGTTTTGATCTCAAAACAGGCTTTCTGCTGATTTTGATAGTCTCCATCATTTTGACATTGTAGTCATATATATATATAGTTTGTATAGTAACATTTTGCCCATTTTTACAGAGGGCATTCTTGGAAAAAAAAAAATGGCTTGGATGTAGGTCTTTATAAGGCAGGAACACACCAAGCCGACACCGACGAACTAGTGGCGACGAAAGCAGACTGTGGGGTTGGCTCACGTCGGCAGCGTCTGTGTCCAAAGTTGCCCTGACACACCAAACCAACGCTCGACACCTGACAGCCAAGTAGCACGTCCGTTCTGTGCCTGCGTAAGATGAAATGCCTTTCCGTACCAGCAGGTGGCAGTAGCTGAACAGCCAATCAGAAGGATCAGATGGCCCGACGGACCGACGAGCTCCGATGCCGATTCAGCATGTCGAATCGGCCAGAAAAAAGCCGACGAGGACCAACTTTAGCCAACGACGCGGAACACACTGAGAAAACTTAGTCGGCCGACGAACAGAAACTGCCTGACGGTCGACCGTCGGCTTGGTGTGTTCCTGCCTATAGCCGCTTTTCTACCGTTGGGAAAAATCAATCTCATTGTCTCGTTCCTTGCTGATCCGGCCAAGCCAGTAAGGATATGGTTTCATTTTCCACTGTAGGGCTGATAACAAAGCTCTTTTGGAATGTAATACAAAGGCATCAATCGTTGCCTTGGTTTACAGACGTATGAGATGTAAATTGCAACTGCGTTATGGAGGATGATCAGATATTTTTTTTAATTTTATTATAAAGTTGTGTTTACGTCGCTCAAATAGCGTGCTTGGCCAGCTACAGAGAAACTGGCAGCCAGGCAACAAACAAACGACCAATCCTGAGTGGTGATGTCACTACACGCATTCTACCAGCACGATTAGCCAACTGTGCTGAGAATTCCGGGCTGAGAACGGTTTGTAATCGTGTCGTGCCAAACCAAGCTCAAGTGGAAAATAACTAGAACTGTTCTTCACTGAAACATTTGGCCCGATAGTGGAAAAGCGGCTTATGTGCCCATTTATGTGACATGCTAATTCTACTAATGTCAGTAATTGTGGGTAGAGTTACAAATAGTAGCCCCTTCTGACATTATCTGCTAATTTAATGTAGCATAAATAGACACTTCCAAAAAGTTATGAAGAATTTGTTTACACTGTTGCCCTGCAGGTACTTCGTCATAACCAGATATTCAGTTAAAGCATAACACTGTCTTACAACTACTAAGCTAGTGCACTGAGCAATCTGGGACTGATATGTCAGTCAGGACAGTCAGTAGAGAACTTGTGTGGTCATTAAAAAAAAAAACAGAGCTTGCTGTCAGTCACTCGGCTCACTCTGTCACCGCTTGCTTGAGTTGGTGACACAGATCCTGCATGGTGTGTGTGTGTGTTTGTGTTTGTGTGCTTCTCTGTAGTGTGAAGGCATTGTTCTGAGTGAATGGCTAAGGTGAGACACTGAATGGCAGGGATGGGGGTGGGTATCCATCATGTTGCTATGGTGACTGTGGATAAAGAACATCTGTACAGGAGAAACACTACTTCACACTGTGCTCGCATAAATTCAATACGCAGGTGTGCACAACAGCCTACAGTACTTCATCACGGTATAGTACAGCATTACCATGCCATTAACATCAAGCTTGCAAGTCTGAAATGCATTAAAACAAGTATTACTCTAACTTAGATGGTATTTGGTTGCAAAACATCATTTTAGAGCTGCTTGTATTTTATTGTTAATAAGCAAGCCAGGTCCAAGATTAGATGTTTATCTGCTTTTATTGACCGAAATCAATAGAACCAGATGGTGATTTATTATTTTTTTTTTTAATTTTTTTTTTAATGGATTTTAGTACAGCTTTACATGCTGTTTGGTTACAATTTATTTGACATTCTACTAAGTATAAGTATTTTTGCAACTAGATATCAACTAACACTCATCAGAGTATTATAATCAGTATGTATATATATATCCGTATAATCAGTAGAATGTGCGTTGTGGGACCATCAAAATAATGTGTAAGCAAATATTAAGCAGACAGTCTACCAATTCTCTAATGAGAGTTAGCTGACATGTAGTTGAAAAGTTATAGTTGGTAGAATGTCTAGAGTGGACCATCAAAATAAAGTGTTACCTGATGTTTTATTAGCCAACTAGTCATCTTTGGTGAGAAAGGTGGGGAATACAGTCATGTTTCCCCTCTCTGATTAGTTTCAGGTTAGTTCTCATGAGTTTTTGTTTGATAATTTCAGATTTCTGCAGCACCAGCATGGTTTGCTTAATTATAGTGTTTATTTTTTCACCTCGACATAATATTTAACATAATATACAGTATATTTTTTACCCATTCTGTATATGTATCTGTTGGAAAGACAAAATTGTTTTTTTTTTTTTTTTTTTTCTTCAGACAGAACTAGATGTTATCAATGCATAAAGTGGAAGTAACAAAAACAAAATGAAAAGGACATTTTTAGATTACATATAGCAAAGATTCATATTATTATTATTATTATTATTTTTATTATTATTTTTTTTTTTACATTTACGCTTATTACATCTGAGATGATTTGACAGATGCAAGATCTTCTAATCGGATAACTGAACTCTGGCTTACTTGGTTCTTCAAACGAATTTGCTGATTGGATTAAAATATCTGGATTAAGTTGTCTGAGATTACTGCACATTCTTGTGTTCCTTGAAAAGGGCAGGTATATCGATACTCGAAACCACGATCAGCAATGCGGCAATTGGCTGGCATCAAGACAGCAATGTAGTGACATCATATAATTAAAAAAAGACACCTGAGGAAAAACTTGACAAGTTTTTGGACCTTTATAAGAAAACAGCCAAACAACCAAAACAACATAAAAGTTATAATAGATAAATGAAATGTGCACTTTTTTTTTTTTTTTTTTTTTAATATACATAATTACCAAATATTATATTCACGATTTCAGTTTTTGTACAATTCCATCACGAATAAATCTCTCAATGAGTAAAACTGACTGTCTATATTATGATAGACTACACAACATTATAATATTATTTGCAAATTTATTTTTAAATCATATTGTCCCTGGTTCACATTAGGCTGCTCTTGTATGGAAGAAGCTGTGGCTGGGACATAATTTAAGGATCACATAGAATTTAAAATGATGCAATCTAATCCTGTTTACGTGAAATAAGCCTGCTCCCGAGCAGGTTTGAGCCACTCCGGGATGAGCTTCAAAGAACCTAACAATTCTGAATAATGTCAGATAATCAACTATATAATCCTGCTAACTGAATAATCCACGTATGAAGAATGGAGCCCTGGTCCTGTCTACGTCAGTGTTAAGATGTTGTGAGTATAAGGTGTTTCTGAGTATTTTTGTATTAAAGGTACAATATGTAATTTTTCACCACTAGAGGTCGCTTATTCAAAACAAAGGTGTAGCTTGATGATGACTTGATTTCGTGGAATCATGGGAGGTGTTGTCTTCACATCTAGGTCTACTACAAAATAAAACCGAAATCGAGGGTAGCGCAGGTATGATGTAATTTATAGGTGATGCACGAACACGGTCTGTCTCCTGGTTAAGATTGCTTATTTCTCTGGATTTAAACATTCTTGGAAACATTTGGGATAATGTAAGTACACAAGTCAACAAAATATATAACATTGTTCTAGTGATTTTGTGATTATTTTAATAAAAAAATCTTACATATTGTGCCTTGTTAAAGACTGTTTCTTTTTTGATTATTACTGTTGTGCACTTAATTCTGAGCAACCACCCGTCACAGAAGACAGGACCAATACAGTTTACTATAGTAGCGTTTTACGCTGAGGGAGTTATTGTAGAGTTTGTGGGCTTGGAGGGAAGCCCCACCCACAACCCCGCAATTGTGAATATGGATTCTATGGCCTCTGGGAGGTAATTCCCCTGTTTCTCCCATCTCCGCTGGTCCCGCTAAACTCTGGTTCTATCTTGGTTCCGCCCAGCCCGATGTCGCCTTTGCAGCCTGTGATCCCTCCCTCTCCCACCTCCTCACCCCCGCCTATGCTGGTTGCCTTCAGCCCCTCTGTATCTCTAACACTATCCTGTGAGGATCTGCCTCGGAGATTCAGGTCACCAGCTCCTCCCAGTAAGAAGGATCCCCTGGCTCCACCTTGGCTCTTCCCTCCCTCGGCTCCACCAGAAACCATCGTCCTGACGGCTCCACTGGGCTCCCTTGTTCCACCAGCTCCACCTTGGTATGACGTCATTCTGCCTCTACCCTTTGGCTCCGTCTGGCTCCACGTTTCCCTTGGCTTCGCCTGTGTCCTTAGTTCCACTGGCTCCACCTCAGTCCTCAGGCTCCCTGGTTTCACCTCGGATGCTCGTTGCCATGGCTCCACCTCGGTCGCCAGTGCCATCTACGTTATGTGGGCTCTTTTGCTCGTCAGCTCCACCTTTGTCTCCACGGCTCCATCTCCATCTGTCGTCCCCAGGGTGTCGTCTGCCATGTCTCCATCATGGCTCCTCCCCCTCTCGACTCTGCCCTGGGGCTTTGTCCTGTCTGGATTCTGGACCACCATCTGGCTCCTCCTGCTCCCGGCTCCCGCCTGGCTTCTCCCACCCTCCACTCCGCCATGGACTGTTCTGTTAGCCATTGACTGTTTTTATATCCATTTCCCTGTATGTTTCTGCGTATTTTTGTGTTAAAGACTGTTTATTTGCAATATTCCTGTTGTGCGCTTAATTCTGAGCAACAGCCCATGACAACACTATTTAAAATAGCACTTAAAAGATAAAATACAATTTTGCTAGACTGCGATACAGTTATTACATTTGAACGTCATAAAGATCAAAGTTGTGTAATATTCAAAATTTTGAATGTTGATTCATAAAAAGAATTTTCATTAAAAAATATAGTATTTACAATATAGCTAAAATGTTTTTGCTTTGTATAAAATATGTAAATAACTATTATTTTGTTCTTTTAAGGTTTTGCTCAACTGCAACATGCATGGATATCTAATAACTTGACAAACAACGTTCAAATTTGTGTAATGGACAATAAGTCTAACAAAAGAAAAGTTCTTTTTTTTTTTTTTTTTTTTTTTTCTAGTATTCGGTAGAAGATCAGCACCAGCAGGTTGCATGCCCGTGTGGTGCCCTGAGAATACCCTTCAGACCCAAATTCACTCGCACTCGAGAGGGATCCAAACTGTGTCAGGTTTAATGGTCTCAGTGAAGGTCTTACCATCCCTCCTCTAATCAAAGATCCCAATGAAGTCTCAAAGGGTGAAATTGAGCCTCAGGGGAGTAATGGAGCCTATTAAAAAGGAAGACGAACAGAGCGAGTGAGCGAGAGGTGGAAAACCTGCTTAGTAAGGCTGCTCAGAGATATTTACAGAGTTCTGCGGGCAAAAAAAGTGTTATTGAGAAGGTAACCAACCCAGAGACGCCTAATCTAGACCTTGTTTGCTGATTAAATGCAAAGAAAGAGAAGTGCCATGAGCATGTCTTGTCACTTACTATACAAATGGGAATGTGTGTGAATGCAAGTGAGGTTGTTGGTACATGTGTAGATCAAGGCCAAGTGACATTAAAATTAAGCCAACAAAGCTGTGTGACAGTGACATAATGAAGCTTGAACTTTTAGAAAAGATGTATATGTTAATGTAGTGTTTCTTGCCCGGTGGGTCGCAAAGGCCGTTTTGAATGGATCACGGAGTGTGTGGTCAAGAAACAACAACAACAAAAACATAATTGTAAATGTTTTTCTAATGCAAGACTTTTACTTTGAAAGACGTGTGTGAAAGCTGTTTTTTGTCAGACGCAGTTAAGTGTTTTAGAAAAACTTGTTCTGATTCAGTATCTGCTGTCAGATGAAATGTCAGGCTATATGTCAGTGTCATTATTTTAACGTTATTTTTCGTAACAAAATAAGTCTCTCACCTCAGAAAAATGAACTTTCCTGTCCTGTCAAATGTTATACTGTGCTAGCGGCGCACACACTTTAATTGTGTATGCATGTGGAGGGGCGCGCTGTATCACTTCACTATATATAAAGAGCAAATGAAATCACAAGCATGGAACGTCATAGTTATGTTGACTACCAAAAATTTCCAATACATTACATAATTGGTATTTTGTGTGTGTTAGCTGAGGAGGAACTGCATGAGTGCATTGAAGCTGGTTTTATGTTTGACGTTCGTATATGTCAACCCTTTTTAAAAAATACATTTGCTTTGTTCAATTTCCTAAAAAATTGGCACTTTATGACCATGGTGAAATGTGGCCCCATTGCCAATCCAGTTAAGAACCACAGTGTTAATGTTTCATCAAAGGAATGACACCAATTGATAACACTGTACTGTACTACTCCTTGCAGATGCAATAGATGTCTAACCTAACATTTGTGGACATGGGCGGAGGCACTAGATTCAGCTAAAAGCAAGATGTTGGGGTTGAAAGCTGTAACAAATGATTGCTGCGACTGTAGGTAGTGGCTCATCTCTGAAGTTTATGTAGAGTCTGAACTCTGCAGAACCCCTCTTAATCAGTCTATTTTGATCCTGCTTATTCAAATCAGTGTAAAGAAACCTCCTCTTCCTTCTTGAAAGAGGATGAAAAGCAGATAAAAAAAGCGGCCCTTCATGTGAAATAATAAAAGTACCCATGCAGAATGCCGTCTGTTCTAATGGCCTCTTCTTGAGCAATAAAGAACAAATGTTAAATAGAAAGATTTTTTATAACGTCTCGAATGTTGCAATGTGCCTTTCCGACATGGAAACCAAAATCCACGAGCGATGGGAATTCAGGACAATTTACTGTGCTTTTTTTTTTTTTTTTTTTTTTAAGTCGCTCTTTCTTTGGCTTTTCTTGATAAATATTTAATGGCATCTCAGAATTTGCTCTCTTAACATGCTTTAAGGTGTTCCCTTTTCCATACCGGAAAAAGCACAATTCTGTTCTACGGAATAAGAAATATGTGAAATAACTGAACTGTTTAAAATGCTGACATTGTTGCTGACTGTTGTGTGTAATGACATCTCAAGCTGTGCACTGTTGAGTTTAAAGCATGCGTTTTGTTTTGTTTCTTTCAGGTCTGTAATTCAAATTGGCAGTGATCTTGACTCCTACATACCAAACTAGACCTCTTATTCAGATCATGTTTATGCATAATGAAGTATATCTGCGTTATTGCAAAATCAGCATTCTGTAACTAGTAAGGAGTCAAGGACATGGTTGGGTAACCTGATCTCATAAGAATTAGTAGGTATTTTACACGTTTGTGTTAACATACAATTTTGTAAGTTAAATGCACATGAATAGCAGCATATGAAATGTAAAAATTATTTGCATGCATAGCTTTAGAAACTTCAGAATCCTTTATATTTATATTGAAAGTAGATTTGTATAGTTAATTCACTATTTTATACAGCAATATATGTATATAATATATTATGCACATATACAGCAGATATTTTGAGTATTTTTTTTAGATAATAGTTTGTTACTTTTTGATACACATCTACAAACTAATTCAGTATATGTGTTTCCATAGTTTAAGTGAAAGCATATAGGCCTACATTTTTCTTGTACCTCTTTGTTAACATTGTGAAAGAATACATGCCTAATGGCAAAAATCCTGTCTGTCCATGAGAAAACCAAAAAAAACAAAAAAAAAAACATTTTTTTTGACAGTTGGCTCCAGTACCAGACAACATGACAGTAATCATAGCTCATAACCTGTGGCACCTGCCACTATATTCAGGTGACATTTTGACAGGAAATAACAATGAGAGCTGTACAGCTTTGCTCATCAAATTCTCTGCAACACTTTTTATCATTTAGGTTTCCAAGTCATTACTGAAGGTACAAATTACACGCCACCTTTCCCGACGCTGGCATTCTGTCTGAGACTCGAGCATATATCTATGCCAGTCTGCACTTCTTAATTTACTTATAATTGACATTTAATGTACCCTTCAACATGTTTATTAATTTCTCATCACAGAAATCAAATTAGTGCTCAGTGGCTGGCAGAGATGTTCTGAGAGCAGTGACCTGATATGGCACTGCTTCTGGTTTCCTCCATTCTGATGAGGGCTTCAGAGTTATGCAACAGCCAAACCAGGTAAAAAGCATGAGGTTTTAACTGACTAAGCAGTTGCACCACTTTTGTGCATTATCAGTGCAAAAACCTGCATCTTATTTACTACTGTTTTGAAGTTGCACTATGTAACTTTGGCCTGTCTGTCGCCATCTGTGGTTAAAACATGAAATTGCAAGTTACTAACAGATTTTTTTTTTTTAATGCTTATGTATAGCTAAAACTTTTTTTTTTTTTTTTTTTTTTTTTTTTTTTGTGAATTGAGACACACACAGCCATCACTTTTTTAAAATTACAAGTCTGCAATGTATTCACAATTCGTCTATGCAAAATCATGTCATCAACTTTTTTGGATCATTATAATATAAATGCATAATTCCCAGTCACAAGAACAACACGCTCTTCTCAAAATTATGGTAAGTACCACATGGCATGAATGCAACATAATTTATATACACGGATCATGTACAGGGTTTTCCCTACATTGAAAATTTTTTGGTGGCCGCCAAAACAAATTTTTGTTCCGCTAAAGCCTTATTTGATCAGTTATTGAGAGTTGTTTATTAGTGATGCAGATGACTGCTGCGCTGACGGACAGAACGAGCAGAGAGCTCCTCCCTCGTGTGCGCGAACTCTCTCTGTCTTCAAAGTAAGCACTGTCTTTGCTCTCTCTCTACCTTGTACATAATAATCTAAATGAACTGACACGATGCTAAAAGTTTGGAAGACCGAATCCATGTTTCACATGGCGCATTCGGAGAATGTTTTTCCTGAATAACCGCTGGGTGTGAATAGTGCTCAAGAACATCACCTCATCTTTTCTGACAGGCATCCCGCACATGCAGCTGACATAAACCCCACTTTCAGTAAACAAAAAGAAAATCCTATCCAGTGATGAAGTGCTTTCTGTGTTGACAAATGTTGCGATGTCCTAATAACAGTCGCGATTCGCACGCAACGCGTCAACGTCCGCTAATGTCCGATTCGCGACCTAATGACTCATTTGCACAGACATGCCCCCCCAGAGGAAAATTTTGTACATTTTAAATTTAAATGCATAAATCTGGTGCATTCTGAGAGCAAAATTTAAGTGACTAGATCAATGAAGAAATGTGTTCTCTTGTAAACAATTTTGTGCTCTAATAGTAATTTATTTATTGGTGATGGTAGGGCACATTAGTCACGTACACAACTTGTAGGCTAAATGATAGTTCATGAGTGGTCAAACATGTAGAGTATACATTTTAACCATTAAAAATATGTAGCAAAAGAGGTTACCTTTGTTGAATTAATTTTTAGAATAATTAGTCTAGAATGCACTAAACACACTACTTCATTATAGAGAAAAATAACAAATGAATAAAAATATATAATCATAAGCCGACCAAAAAATAAATAAATATAAACTAGGTGACTATATAATTCAGCAGCGAAAAGTATGCTAGCCTAATAAAAAGTAAAATTACTATTTGTATTCTTATGAAATTAATATTATTTATATTTATATGAATGTAAAGAATCATATGTATTTATAATAATCTAAGATTAAAAGACGTTTGTTTTAAATGTATTGTGCAGCTTTTTAATGAGGCAACAAGATATGATAAATACGACAGAACAAAATAGGCTATTAATAATCTTTCAGTGTGCAAAACCATGATAATATTAAATGCTTCAAAACAGCAGCACAAACTGCTTATGTGCATCCCGGGTGCAGATTGATGTGCTTAAAAGCAATGGAGTCACAGCGCGCAGTTGCGCTGCGCATTGAAAAGTTCACGGCACAATGAGAATCCCTGTGCATATCTACATCTAACGGTTTATTGATCATATGTTTCTTCTCACTTTTAAATTCCAGTTATTGTGCATGTGATGCCAATTCATAGTCCTTGTGTTGTGCGATCTAACAGACACACTGTAGCCAGTATGATGTTGTTCAGTAACAGCAATAAACTCCAGCAAGATAAATTCATTTTATGCAAATCCACAGCCCTTTTATCTACATATCAAGTATTATAATGTGAATATATCATGTTGGATAGTTTTACTGTGCTGACTGTCGTTACCGAATGTGACGCGCTGTTTGAGCGCTGAACAGAGAATGTACATATTCTTCTGTCCCTCACATGAAGTTATGGAATGGCTTCAGATGACTTTGAATATAGTACACGAAAACTTAATTGGTGCTAGTCTATTTCTTGCTCTATGACTCCCATTTTTGCCGTATAAAAGAGCGCAATTATCAATCGGTTATTTAAATATCGCAACAGGTCTAATTTCCGCTTAATTTTGAGATAGTGGCGGGACAAATTAGAATGTGGCGGGCCGCCACAGTCTAGTTAATGTATGGGAAACACTGTTATTGTTAATTTAAAAGGTTAGAATCTGACAATGATTAGACCATTACAACATTTTTGGATAATTGCAACTACAGAGACTGTTTTATTGCTTTACCTATCTAGAATTGTTACACTAAGCTTATTTGCTTCCTTTGACTCTGGCTGAGGGTTTTGCAAATATTACTGTACTCTCCTGATATCACTACTGTTTTCTGAGGATTGCCCGCTTCAAACCTCTTTGTTTTTCTCCCGCGCTCTTTCTCATATCTTTCTCTTTTAATTCATCAGCACTGGACCTTTTCAGGCGCATGGCACCTGTGCTGCTTCTGTGTGCCGTGAGCCAGCAGTGATTGTGGGTAAACACAGGTCTATTGTTCGCGCTCCTCATGGGACTCAGTTTCCCCGCCCTTATCTGCCGCCCCTCAGCTTCCGTACCTGCACACCATTCACACGTATTAATTAAACAACAATGTAGGGGCTGTCTCTGTGGGCCGAGGATTACACCTCTGCTTCAGCCCTGATGAAACCAGAGGTCATTGGCTCAGCCTGAAGAGATTTACAACTCTGCCTCCAAACACATCTGAGACCACTTATGAGCTTCCCATCAGCCACTGCTAGATTGGATTATGTTGTATTGTTTTTAACCAGGCCATCAAACAATGCGGCTGCTGCATGTTCCCAACTCATTAAGGAAAAGGAATTTCATTTGAATCTCGTGTCTTAATGAATTCTGTAAACCACCTTGCTGGAGAAGCAGGTGGGCAGAACCTGCTGTGCCTTTACTGGACTCAGTCTTGATTACTCACTGTTGCACTAATGAATATTCATTAAACAGCTTTCACGGCTTACTACAGACACCAAATGATGATTTGGGTTTTAACAATTTTGACTTACTGAACTGTTTTGCAACTTAAAATACAACTTTTGATACAACACAAACTTGATAAACATTTAATTGGTGCAATTTCACAGTTATGCTCAAAAGTTTACGTACCCCTTGCAGAATCTGCAAAATGTTTTAGAATCTGCAAAACTATTTGAACAAAATAAGGTATCATACAAAATGCATGTTATTTTTTAGTACTGTCCTGAATAAGACATTTTATTTAAAAGGTGTTTACATGTAGTCCACAAAAAAAAAAAAAGCAAAAAAAGGCTGAATTTATAAAAATGACCCCATTCAAAAGTTTACATATCCTTGATTCTTAAAACTGTGTGGTGTTACCTGAATGATCCATGGCTGTTTTTGTTTTGTGATGGTTGTTCTTGAGTTCCTTGTTTGTCCTGAGCAGTTCTCCAGGTCCCGCAAATTCTTGTGTTTTTTGTTTTTTCAACGTCTTTTGCATATTTGAACCCTTTACAGCTTTACTATATGATTTGAGATATCTATCCACACTGAGGAAGTCATAGTATACGCAAGTATTACAAAAGGTTCAAACATTCAATGATGCTCGGAAACACAATGCATTAAGAACCAGAGTGTAAACTTTTCTAATTTTGTTTAAATGTCTGTTTTTTTTTTTTGTTTTTTTTTTTCTTCATTTAGTATTGCCCTTCAGAAGCTACAGAAGATACTTGCATGTCTCCCAGAAAACAAATTAAAGGGATAGTTCACATGAAAATTTGTTGTTTATCTGCTTACCCCCAGGGCGTCCAAGATGTAGGTGACTTTGTTTCTTCAGTAGAACACAAATGATTTTTAACTCCAACCGTTGCGGTCTGTCAGTCGTATAATGCATGTCAATGGTAACAAAATCTATGAGAGTAAAAAAAACATGCACAGACAAATCCAAATTAAACCCTGCGGCTCGTGACGACACAATGATGTCCTAAGACACGAAACGATCGGTTTGTGTGAGAAACCAAACAGTATATCTTTTTTTTTTTTTTTTTTTTTTTTTTTTGCCCCCCCCCCCCAACCTCTAATACACCATTTCCAACTGCCTTGAGCGCGCACGGCATCCGGTGCATGAGGTGTGTACGCCTCACAATTTACCTTGATCTTCAGATTCAAAAAGCTTACAACGCCTGGTTCTTAATGTATCGTGTTTCCTTCTGGAGCATCAGTGAATGTCTGAACCTTTTGTAATACTTGCATATTACAAGTAACTGATTCCATTTACAAACAGAGACCCAACTGTGAACATGGGAAATCTTGCAAAATCTATTGTGGTCAGATGTGACTTTGGAATAATGGTGATAATAGTGTTTGGACTGCTTTTTACAGAACATTTAGGGTGCAAAGAAAAAAAAAAAAAGTTTGAAGTCATGGAGATTATGCAGTGTTTAGTTGAATGTCTAAAGTGGACAATCAAAATAAAGTGTAACCAATTTTTTTTTTACATTTCAAGTTGTTTTGTGAATATAAATTAATGAGCTTTTTTTATTTTATTTATTTATACATATTCAAAATATATTCATAAATGCTGTAAAAATTCTTGCTCGTTGTTACTTGATGATACCTAATGCATTAAATAATGTTAACGAATTGAACCTTTTTTTTTTTTTAAAGTGCTACCATCTTACCCTAACTAATAAAACATCTTTTACCAAGAAGTGACATTTTTTCCAGCACACTCACATGACAATTTGTAACTATTTTATGTTTTGGTGGATAATTGGTGAATAATTCATATGAATTCGTACACTCTCTCTCTCTCTCTCTCTCTATATATATATAATTTCAGACTATCTGCTTGCACAAAAAATCGTCGTAAAATAGTTTCTTTGTGAGATGGTTGTATTTTGCTTATATAGAGAATGCAGTATATCATATTTCCTATATGTTAGACTTATTTCATCTTGCTGAAGATTTTTGCACGTTTTAAAAGCAGCTATATTATTATTTATCTATATTGTTGTAATATGGGCATTTCTGCATATTTAGTTGTATTTTTCAGAATTTTAAAATGTGTAATTAGATCTTAATGTTATATATTTAAGTTTTTTATTTGTATTTTTTGTGATAATTTTCACCCATAGTAACAGTAAAAGGCAAAGGGGGGAATCAAATGTATTAAAATAATAGTTCAACAGTAAATCACAGTTGAGAGAAGGAGATACAGCCCCTTTTACTGTCTATAACCTGCAGCTATTGTGTAAACACAAGAGGGTGTGTTTAATGGGCTCTTGCACATTGGCAGGGACTGTTGCTCCGGTGCCGACAGGGGGAGAGCAGAGATTAGCAGGTAATGATGTGAATTAGAATAATGCAGCTTGTGACCGTCAGGCTGTAAACAGGCACATAAAAAAGCAATCACATGTGGGTAGCCGAGATAAGGGATTTACGGGAGTACAAATTTGGTAATCCTATTAATGCGAAGCCCTTGACTCTTGCTATGGACTTCCTGTACCTCGTTCTGTAACACCGGGGAAAGGTTAGGAAGTTTGGCCAGAGAGCTGCGAGTTTTGACTATGAGAACGAGAGATCGGCTGGGGCGGGTTGGTGCTTAAAAAGGAAGAGGATTGGATTGATGGTTGTTGTGTCATCATTGTCAAACTGCCACTCCAGCAGAGTGTGAAAATATCTCTGCCGAGAGCGTTCACAAACACACACTCCCATGGCTCCCACGGCTCCCACCAGCGTGACAGCTACAGACACACAGATACATTAAAGCGGACAACATCTCCTAGCGACGCCAAGCCCAAGTGGGCTGGGAACGATGAAAAATTCTATGCTCTTTTGAACCGTAGCAGGCTGAAAAAGAGGTCCTCTTCCTTTTCTCTGCCATTACAGCCGTCACCTTTTAGAAGCGAGGAACGCCGTATCCTCTGAGAATTAACCCTCGAGTCACTCTTCCTACAGGAAGTGCCACCACTAGCATTTCTCATAAAGTAATTGACTGTATGTCAGTGCCTGTCAGAGAAGGAGCCTTTCCATTCTGCTGTGCCTTGGCAAGCTCAATAAATCTTCTGCTGCTGGCATAGGTATGGAGATCCATTGTGAACAGCTAATCAGATCTGAAATCCAATTACTCTCGCCGTGTAGAATGATGGATTTTACACTGAATAAGAGGAGTGTGGGTTCCATACAGGCGTGCGAGTAATAAATAACTCCACCTCAAAGAAAGTTTCTCTGTGAGGTATAACAGAAGAGGGAGGATTCTTCTATCTCACTATGTCAATTGTATTTGTGGTATGTGTGCAAAAATCCCTGTTAGAGGAGCTTTCTGTGAAATGAAATTTTATTTTTCCTTTGAATCTGGTGACATTTTTACTGAAAGTATCTAGACAAGAATGTATGAATCTTTTTTTTTTTTTTTTTTTTCTCTTTCTTTCTTCCTCAAAATTCTATAAAACATCAAATCTTATGGCATTTAGGCTGAAGTAGGGAGGGGACATGGTTCTATGCGTCAGTTGTGGATTGGATTTTAAGATGTGGACATCACACTCAAAAGCAGAGGCAGATGAACATGAGCTTGCTGGGGTTTAAGTGGTATGATGTACGCATGTATGACATTTTGGTTATTATACAGTCAAAACTAAACTTTAAAAAAAAATCAAGAATTGTTCACAATAAAATCTATAATATGCATTTAAAAAATAGGGTGAATTTTCAATTCATGCCAACTTTAAAGAAAGTGCAAACAGGCTTTATGCAAAAAAAATTCATAAAAAGAATTTGGATATGTTCTGGTTGTCAAATGTTGGTGGAAAATTCATAGTTAATTAAACTTTGAGTTTACATCTGTAGTTACTCTGTCAGCACACCTGTGTGAACCTGAGGTGAGCTGATTTAATACATCCACTTAAAATTACCAGTTGGTAAAAAGTAATTGCACAAATTACTCAAAGTATGTTTTGGGAAAGTTCTAGCATCATTTAGCATCGATGCATGTCACACTAAGAACATTTTAAAATTAATAATATACAGTGGGTACGGAAAGTATTCAGACCCCCTTAAATTTTTCACTCTTTGTTATATTGCAGCCATTTGCTAAAATCATTGAAGTTCATTGAAGTTTTTTTTCCTCATTAATGTACACACAGCACCCCATATTGACAGAAAAAACACAGAATTGTTGACATTTTTGCAGATTTATTAAAAAAGAAAAACTGAAATATCACATGGTCCTAAGTATTCAGACCCTTTGCTGTGACACTCATATATTTAACTCAGGTGCTGTCCATTTCTTCTGATCATCCTTGAGATGGTTCTACACCTTCATTTGAGTCCAGCTGTGTTTGATTATACTGACTGGACTTGATTAGGAAAGCCACACACCTGTCTATATAAGACCTTACAGCTCACAGTGCATGTCAGAGCAAATGAGAATCATGAGGTCAAAGGAACTGCCTGAAGAGCTCTGAGACAGAATTGTGGCAAGGCACAGATCTGGCCAAGGTTACAAAAAAATTTCTGCTGCACTTAAGGTTCCTAAGAGCACAGTGGCCTCCATAATCCTTAAATGGAAGACGTTTGGGATGACCAGAACCCTTCCTAGAGCTGGCCGTCAGGCCAAACTGAGCTATCGGGGGAGAAGAGCCTTGGTGAGAGAGGTAAAGAAGAACCCAAAGATCACTGTGGCTGAGCTCCAGAGATGCAGTTGGGAGATGGGAGAAAGTTGTAGAAAGTCAACCATTACTGCAGCCCTCCACCAGTCGGGGCTTTATGGCAGAGTGGCCCGACGGAAGCCTCTCCTCAGTGCAAGACACATGAAAAAACACCTGAAGGACTCCAAGATGGTGAGAAATAAGATTCTCTGGTCTGATGAGACCAAGATAGAACTTTTTGGCCTTAATTCTAAGCAGTATGTGTGGAGAAAACCAGGCACTGCTCATCACCTGTCCAATACAGTCCCAACAGTGAAGCATGGTGGTGGCAGCATCATGCTGTGGGCGTGTTTTTCAGCTGCAGGGACAGGACGACTGGTTGCAATCGAGGGAAAGATGAATGCGGCCAAGTACAGGGATATCCTGGACGAAAACCTTCTCCAGAGTGCTCAGGACCTCAGACTGGGCCGAAGGTTTACCTTCCAACAAGACAATGACCCTAAGCACACAGCTAAAATAACGAAGGAGTGGCTTCACAACAACTCCGTGACTGTTCTTGAATGGCCCAGCCAGAGCCCTGACTTAAACCCAATTGAGCATCTCTGGAGAGACCTAAAAATGCCTGTCCACCAACGTTTACCATCCAACCTGACAGAACTGGAGAGGATCTGCAAGGAGGAATGGCAGAGGATCCCCAAATCCAGGTGTGAAAAACTTTTTGCAACTTTTCCAAAAAGACTCATGGCTGTATTAGATCAAAAGGGTGCTTCTACTAAATACTGAGCAAAGGGTCTGAATACTTAGGACCATGTGATATTTCAGTTTTTCTTTTTTAATAAATCTGCAAAAATGTCAACAATTCTGTGTTTTTCTGTCAATATGGGATGCTGTGTGTACATTAATGAGGAAAAAAAAATGAACTTAAATGATTTTAGCAAATGGCTGCAATATAACAAAGAATGAAATATTTAAGGGGGTCTGAATACTTTCCGTACCCACTGTATAAGATGGAAACTTTATTCAGTTCTTAGAATTACTGCACTAACTAGCAAAGGTAAACATATTTACACTCTTGAGTACCACATGTGTACCACAGCTAATCTTCAGCTACACCTTTACTGACAACTGATTTATTCATCGAAAGAACATCTTGGTGGTTCTAACTCAGATACATTTTTAGACAAGACATTCAACATAAGTGTGATTTTAATTACTTTTTAAACAAATATTACAATATGTGTCCTATATTCTGGCTCAGAAAGTCTGGAAGGAAGTATTTCAAGTGTTTGTCTGGGATCTATTATGTCCCATAACCCGTGATGTCTTAGTTATGATGAGTCAGTGTTTTGTGGGAAAGCTTACTCTGTCTGTAGCTGCCTCTGTAAGAAATTGCAGACCGTGTGAATTTGCTCTGAAATGCTCAGCGGTGACTCATGAGCTGTGCATCTTGTGGATGTAAGCAGTTGAGTTGAAAAATTTACACACTGGCATGCAGACGTTTGAGATCCACCAACCAGCCCAGTTCATAAAATATTTCGGCACTTTTCACAGGCCTACAGTATTTGAAATAAAACCAGCAAGAACTTTTACACAGTGCTGTAACTTTGGTCAATATTATTCAATAATAAGCAAGTATTGTATATGTTTTTTGACAGACATCAGGCCTTTAAGTTCATTAATAATTTTAGTTTTACCTGATCTTGAGTGGAGGCTAGTGGTTTTTGGATGGTCTTATTACCACTGTGACAGTTCTAATCCATAGTACATGGCAGCCAAAAGCCTTTACACATAGAATTCAAAAGAAAAACAAGAAGGTACAGTAAAAGGAGAACGATATCTAAAGTTTAAAGGAAATCTTTTTTTTTTTTTTTTTTTTTTTTTAGCAGCATTAAGTACATGTTGGATAACCGGTACAATTAACTCAATTAGCTCAGCCTGCAATGTACCTCCCTAATTACAGAGTTCCAAACTATCCTCGTCACGGACAAATTCAGTGTTCTGCCATTCCACATTCCATTGAAAACAAGCAACACCTTTTTTATGGCCCTCAATTTACAATCAGGGTAATTCCAGAGATGGGCTACAGGTCATTTACTATGGCTCTTAGGAATCAATGAACAGTTTTGCCACTGTGGAAGGAGCGAATCGTGGAATGGCTGCGCTGTGAATATCAATCTGGTCAGCGTTGCATGGCAGAGGATGAAAACAACTAGTGCGCGAAAGTCTGTAAATCACATAGTTAAAAGTTAATTAGCTTTAAATTAGACACAATATCATTAAGCCATTCACAAAAGTTTTTCACTGATGTGTGTTTAATAGTTGTTTTGGCCAATGGGTTGTCTGAGGAATGTCTACTGCTTTATTTTGTATTGTTTATCTTTATTTCTATTTTAAAAAGTTTTATTGAGATATGCTATAAATATATTCAGGGGCAAAAATGTAAACAAATTAAACATGATATGTTCAAGATATTGGATAGATAGATAGATCTGGAGTAATAACTGAAAGACTGGAAGTTCAGACTTCATAAAAGTGATCAATGGACCATTTCTAGGTTTAGTACGTGGTAAAAAATTAGATTAAAGGTTTAGCAGGTGCCATATTTACTGTTGTTCCCTCAGCAGCTGTATTTGAATCTGTATGTAATGGCAATATTTATATGTTGCAGTTAATTCTTGTCAACACTACTAAACATTTTAATTCCGCAATTTGCATATTGCAGCATTAAAGACTACTGATTGATTCACTCAGCAAGCAAGCCAACACAAAACAATCACACTCTCTCGCGTAATTGAGGTGCTCATAATCTGATTCGTAAAACGTTAAATGGGACACCCTGCTGTCTTATGGACTTCATGTACATTTACAGTATGTGACGGTCAATGCACATTCTGCACTTAAAGCACACAGTGTGTAAGTTTGCTTCAAGTTAGTTTAGATCAGGGGTGTCAAACTCATTTTAGGTTGAGGGCCGGATTGGAAAAAAATAACCATGTGCGGGCCGAATTAATTAATAAAATAATAATAAAAATAATAATAATAATAATAATAATAATAATAATAAAAACCTTGGTGTGCTGATAGTTGCATTAATATTAACCATATAAACAAAAAAATTATTTTGCAAGAAAACTAGTACACTGCTCTTTAAAACTGCATTTGTTTTTACAGAAAACTATTAGGTTTTTAAAATAATGCTTTATTTAATATTTTTATTTTATTACAGATGGGCCTATTTGATTTTTCATGGCCAATTGCAAGTTTTTTAGAAGCAAATTGGCCGACTCTGATAATGGTTGCAGATTCTTTTTAAAGCAAATTTATTTGTTTATTTGTTAAAAAAATGTGTGTAGCTCTTTGATATTAGAGGCAAACACTGCATTTTTATCAAAATCCCAACAAAGATGTTATGCACATGAGCATGAGCAGTTGGTTTTAATTTACATTATTGTATAATTTCAAGATTAACAACAAAAACAGCATGGTCTGACTTTAGCTTTGTGAAATTATGCTACATAAGACAACTGCACAAAACAAAATCAGCAGAGTGACTGAATGAAAATGCATCACTCTCTGACAGTAGGGCCACGTTCACACAGCAGCAGAATACGGTTGTCAGTCCTGTATTTCAGTCCTTAATACGGTTACGTTCACACACAATATGATTATTTACGGGAGTGACAACCGCATTCTATAACCGAACTCACACCCATACATTTTCAGGACTCACAACCGCATTCTCGAAATATTCACACTGTGTGAACGGAACCATACTGGACAACTAGTTGTCTGTCACTTCATACAGTGCGAGAGAGCCGCACTTCTAATGTGTTTTGTGTGTGGTTTCGCTTTCGGTAACTTACTGCGACAGAGATGTGAGCTGTGTATCATCTGAAGGTGTTAGATCCAGTCACTGTTCTCCACCGGAGTGGCTCCTGTCAGTTTTATGTTTCTTTTTCAAATTCAAATGCCATGTCATGCGTGAGACGTAGCAAAGGACGTGACGCGTGTGTAACGTTTTTATGGATGTCGCCATCTTTAATATTACGTTGGTCACTGTCGTTATGGTTACTAGTAAGAGAATACGGGCTTGACTCTCGTTGCATATTCATACAGGCAGTGTTCCAGACGCTACTGTAAGTTGCTGTGTGAATGGGACATTTCGAGACTCACATCTGTAAGTAAATACGGTTGTCAATCCCCAAAACTGACAGTGTGAACGTGGCCCAGCGCATATGGAACAGCAGTGATATAGCGTTTCCATGGTTACCTCTATAAACAAAGCAGCACTGCGTTTATAAATAGGCAACTACTTTATACGGAGTTAAGAGGTAAAGCCTTTAAAACTTTTCTGAAGACAGTTCCCTTCAGAGATACATTCAACCCCAATTCAATATTTATATTATTCTTCCTATTTTTCGTGAAAAGTGAGCTTTTGCATGGTACAGTATTTTCTCTGCTGGGGCATCTGTTCTCCTCTTTGTGTCCGTATTCAGTGTGCGCCTGTGTTAACGTCCTGTTTACAGACTTTGTAAATATTTCCACACAAATAAAATATTGGGCTCTTTGTTTGCAAGCCCGTAATAAAGATTGGCCTAAATAAAACTAAAAAACGTTTGGATTAATGACCAGTGGACTAGTGCATCGGTGTATATATATATATATTTTTTTTTTCTATTTTTTTTTTTTATTATAGTTCAAATCATCCCTCGGGCCAGATTGGACACCTTTGTGGGCCGTATTCGGCCCGCGGGCCGTATGTTTGACATCCCCTGGTTTAGATAAAAACAATGTTGAGGGTAACACATTACAAGTACCATCAGTTACATAATCGTAACGCAATATTGTAAAGCATTACTTTTAAAGGGGACCTATTATGCAAAATTAACTTTTATATGGTGTTTGAACATTAATGTGTGTTGGCAGTGTGTGTACACAACCAACCTATAATGGTAAAAATCCACCCACTCTTTTTTTTTTTTTTTTTTTTTAAATCCCCATAAATCATAAGCAGTGTCTCAGAACAAGCCGTTTGCAGATCGTAGCTTTTGTGGCGTCACAAAAGGACTGCTGACAGACTCTGCCCTATTAGCATAGACCCCACCCTGAGTGAGCTGTACAGTCTGCCATGTTTATCTCCTTGCCAGAGTATTCAACAGCAGCATTCAAGTAAAACATTTATTCTTATTAAAGCTTCCAAAGTTTTTCAGTCAAGAGCAGTGAGTTTGTTTGATTCATATTACCAGCATATATAGCAGTAGGTACTATATATTATGCGGTTTCATTTTAATACACAGATCTAATATACACATGATTTCTTTACTTGCTGTTTATGTTCACATCTGTCTGTCTGTCTGTCTATCTATCATCTCCCACTGATGTTTTATTCAACTTAATGTGTCATTTATCAGCAGCTCCATCTGCCTCAGTCAAAGTGTGGCCAACACAACGTCACTCAAAGCAGGTCACTCTGCTCACATGCTAACTAACCATGACTAATGCAATGGTAGAAACTAGTTCCGCCTGCAGTGAACATACATGGCAAACCTACTTTAATGCATCTTTCTTTTTGATGAAAGATGTGAGAGCTGTAATATTTGTAGTAACAAGGGTCATCGTATCATGATTCTGTGGAAAGACCTTTTGACATCCACTATATGTCTAACATGTCATAAATGCAAATGACGAATTTCAGAACTAAAAAGAGAGGCCTAGTGTAACTTTGCCTTTTGGATTTGATTTGGTGAATGTTTTCATTTAGATTACAATCTCTCAACTGGTGCATTTCATGTGAGGCTTAAACCTTAATACTCTTTATTTTAATCTCTTTAGAAAGACACCTAATGCGCGATAACGAGGGCGATAATGACTTCACATAAAAAGATATCCATCAAATATAATCTCCTAAAAGGTTTTTCATTTTTTAAGCTCAACAGTACAGAATTTAGAAGTGGTTTATGCCAAAATGAGCGATGGTTGTTTCTAGGAAAGTATGTCACAGATGGTTTATGGTTCATGTCTATTACAAGCTGCACTTTGAAAAGCATTTTCATCATTATATATGCCTATATACAGTATAATTGGTTTGATGCTCCTTCAGTATTATATATTCAGTCTAAAAAACTCATTTGAACTTTTTTTTTTTTTTTTTTTTTTTTCCTTCAGTTTAAGTGTCATCTGAGCCACTAGTACTGTAATGTTTTTTTTGTTGTTGTTTTGTTTTTTTCCCCCTCTCTTCGGCTTAGGTTGTAAAAGGCACTAGGCATAAATCAGTGCACCATTTTCTGCTCGAGTGTCTTCAATATGGTCTCCTTGGTGACCAGTTTAGAGTAGCACAAATAATCCCCTCTGAATAGTGTAATGAGATGTCTTCTAACAGGAGCTTTCTCTCAGTGGTGCATTGAACATGAGGGTCCGCATACCTTTCACTTTCCCTAACAACAAAATCCTTTCCTGTTCTTTGCTTTCCTCTATTGCTGTTTCCAAACTCTGTAGATTAGATACAGAAGTCTTTTGGCCCCTGTGAAAGCAAACATCACAGCTCAGCAGGGTAGATGATTCTGAACACAAAAGCTGTAATAGTCTTTGCTGTAGGCTTGCGCCACAAATGTGTTTCATTGTTGGTTTCAGCTTGTATAATTGCTTTTTTTATTTCTAATCTATACAAGCAATTGCCCTCACATACACACAAGTACTGTTACAAAAACTACTTAACCACCTATTTAGGTAATGTTCTAAGCTGCTATTCACATGTTCCTGATGTGAAGGTCATTCTAAACAGGTAGCTAACAGGTAGATAATGCAATGCACTGTTTTATATATATAAAACAGTGCATTGCATTATCTATGATGGCATTGTATAGTTCGGCAAAAATGATTTTTCTTATAAAGAATATATGATTTTTCTTATAAAGATTATATATATATATATGAGAGAGAGACAGAGAGAGAAAGAGACAGAGGTATTTTTATCTTTACTACATCAACTTTATTACATCTCTTTTTCATTTCATCTAAGATTTAACACCACAAATTACCAAAACACAACTCTCCCTCCACCACAGTATAGATAGCATCATTATAACACCACTGCAAAAGATTCAACATCATTCATTGCTCTGTAGTACCTAAAATATATTACAATCCTAGACTTTATTAGAGCATTAAAAGTTGGCAAAATCTCCATACCATGTATAGTCTCAATTTTATTTCTCCTTGTAGTAAATATGGCAAGTTTTTCTTGACCCACCAAAAAGTTGATTAACTGCCACTTTATCTTTTGATTCTGACTATATACCTCTCCACAAAAAAACAAAAAACCTTACTTATGTCAAACAATGGCATTGCTACATTCCAAATTGCAATGAAAGAGTCTGTGTCCACAAAAAATACACTTTAAAAGCATTAACTGCCACAATCCTATATGTAATATTCTCCATTGTAAATCACAAACACGTTTTGTCAATAGTGGTTTATTCAGCACCCTCCACACTGGTTTTATTCCCTCATCTAGTGCAAGTTTACTTCACACTGTATCAGTTTTTTATCTAACGTTGTTTTATTATACACTTTCACAAATCATTTGTACGTCAATTTTCCCCCCCCTAACATAGTCAAGTCCAAATATTTTATCTCTTCCAAATCCAATAAAGGCCCTCTGGTATCTTTTAAATTCAATGTAAGTCCAAGTTTTGGAATCCTTTTAGCAACTTTAAGCCTACTTCTGTTAATTTTCTTTTCCAAAATTTAACTATTTTTGCAGAGTGACGAGTTTACATCTGCCCCATCAAAGTGGCCACTGAATTTATATCATTCAATTCAGGTCCAGCCAATTTAACAATTCTGGAGGTGCACAGCATCTGAGTGAGACCCATCATGCTCTCCTGTTACATTCAGCCTGGCTTCTTTAACCAAGGCTTCTTCAAGTTACCCGAACAAGTCTGCTTTTTCCTGTTTATGAATAATAAAATGTCCCTAAATTTAAATGTCCACAATAAAAAGATGGCACTCCATTGAGACAAATGACAAATGTCCATTTTAAAAAAGTGAAGCATCCATACCAAGACCTTCAACTCTTTATAAAATTGTTTTAGCCATCATTCGCCATACTAGATGTGCAAACCCTTTCAAAAACTTTTGAACAAATTGTAGGCAAAGTCTCTAGCCTACTTTGCAAGTACACCATGCCCTGTCCACTCTCCTCTTTGGGCAAATAAAGAGCACTTTGAGGTATCCAAAGTAGTTCCCTGGAAACTACTGTCCCAGGAAAAATTGACTAAAATTGCCTGTAATTTTGGCAAAAGGCCAACAGGTGGATCTACACAAGACAATTTATGCCACAGTGTTGATGCTACTAAATTAATTACTAGCATTCTTCCTCGAAAAGACATTTGTGCATGGATCCGTTTCCATTTATTAAATTTATTAATATCTTTTCAACAGTTTCCTCCCACTTCTTCTGATGTACAGCTTCCTGACCAAGGTATACTTACAAATATTTAAAATTCCCCCTTGTCCATATCTTCTGAGAATCTCCAGCGTCACCTAGTGTTCCAGAGATTTAAGGATTTTTGCAAAAATGCTTATAACTTTTGAAAACATTGTCCAATTTTTTGTTTTCTCTGTCCAAATTTTGTCCAAAATCTGAGCTGCACAGAAATGACTGAACGGATTTTTGATATAATCGCTTCCGAGAAATTTTCCTCCAAAGTTAACTTTGCCTTTGTTTGTTGTCTTATATTAGTTAGCTTAGCATGCTAATTGGTTACCATGATAACCAGTAGTGTGGGTTTAAGCTATCAGGTTAATCAAAGATTTATTGGCATTAAGTTAGCTTGGCATGCTAATCTGGTTAATCTGTTAAGTAGAGCTGAAACGATTAGTCGACATTATCGACAGCGTCGACAAAAAATTGTTGACAAATATTTTTGTTGTCGAATAGTCTTTTGATCTATTTGAAGGGCCTGCAATAACGCGGTTTGACCAGTGGGGCGCTGTAGCGCAATACTGTAATGCAGCCCTCCCGGATCTAATAGAAGACACGGTGCTTCGGAGTGCATAGTGCAAACAAAGTTGAACCTGTAAAATGTGGGACTTTAACATAGCATAACACATTACAAACATAACGTTTAGCATAACTACAAAAAAATGCTGTCATGCAGGGCCACCAACTCTTTCAAACTCCCTGTTCGCCATACGTCCATTTTCTCATACAGTGAAAGATACATAGCAGAGCATAGAGGACACAGACAGTGCGCCAATAGATAAGACAGATCAGGTTACTTTTGATATAAAACAAAGTCTTAACTTTCAAATTCTGTCAATTTTACTCAAATTCAAACAATACATGTGGTTTTGGCGCTCTTTAATGTGGAGTGAAAGATCGCTGTAGCACCTCAGGTCAAGCGGCACGTGAACCTATTATCTCTTCCTCTTTTCTGCTATTACAGCACGAAATAAACATAAATGAATATTTAAAAAGTATGTTGAAAGATACAGTACAATTTACTGAAATGAATCCAGCTCTAATGTAATCACTTAATCAGAGTTTCAACCGCAGAAATAAAACCAAACAAATATGTCACAAAATGTTACATTTACCTCAGGAAAGCCATTCAGTGACCATAAACTCGATAGTTAGTAAAAAGGGAAGAAAAAAAAAAAAAAAAGATCTAGAGAGGAGCTTTTTTCAGAAACTTTTGCACAATATTACATATTCATATTTTTACTCTTATTAAAAAGTTATTACAATTCCCAGACATAATAAAAACACAGTATGTCATTTTAACAGTATTTTTAACAAATTCAATAAAAATACACTTTCAAAAGCTGAAGAGATTTCCTATAACTCAGTATTTTAACTAATTGCTAGTGGAATAATCGAACAAAGCATATGATTAATCAGTTTAATCGATGATTAGTCGATTAATTGTTCCAATAATCCGTAGATTAATCGATGATCAAAATAATTGTTTGTTGCACCCCTACTGCTAAGTAATGCTTTTGTGTGCTCATTCTCACACTGAAGGCTCTCCTCTGCAGCCTGGTGAATGTGCGTCAGCTAAGTAGCGCAGTATGTTAAACAACCTGCCCTGAAACTTTCAGGTTGTGGGTTGTGTCTTTCTAAGTATGATCTAATCTGAAATTATTAAATATTATGAACACCGAAGTCTTGCCCGACTTGCACTGGAATGATGCTTTACATTTCTGGTCTCTGGTATTTCTAGTCTAATTATCATCCAAGCTGATAATGTAATGTTAAACCTATGAAAATGGTTTAAAAAGCACATGGCTCTACAGTGCCATCACTTTACAGTGTAGCAATAACTGTCTTTTGTCAGCGCCTCACTCATCAAAGTTTAATGAGCGCTTACGTGACCCGAAGCTGTCCGAAGTTAGCTGCACTGAAAACATACGAGTGCTCATATCCTACTTGCAGCTCCTGATCAGGATGAAGCTTGTGGGATTTTGTCGTCAAAATGATTAGAACGCACATATCCTCTTTGGGGAGAATTTAACTTAAGTGCTTCAAGCCATGCTCGTTTTCTTTTACCAGGCATAAAATGTAAGGCATACTGTGCTGTATACGGACATTCTTTTCAGATTCGCTGGTGCTCAAAACATGTACATTCCAAGAATTTCTTCATCTTATTGGTTATGTAGCAGCCAACAACAGCACAGCTTAACCCTGCGCACATTTTTGTTTTTTGTAATGTTCCAAAAAGTTTGTTTAGTAAATTCAGATGCTCTTTTTACCCTGTTTTAATAATGTGTTCCTATGGAGACCGGAACAGGACAGCATCCAAACGAGAGTTGGAATTCCTCATGACGGCGCTCATTGTTTACTCAGGAAAAAGGTGAATACAAAATCTTCATTTTGAGTTGATTCTCACTAGAACTACGGAACTTTCGGCATCTGTGTAAACACGTCTTCCCAGTGGCGCAACAAGATTAGTGACAGGCACCTGACCCAGAAATTGTGGGTTCAAGTTCTGTGTGGTACAACTTGTGAAATTGTGTGTAATTGTGTGATACCTTTATTTTCTGGGTAAGCGTTGCACTAATCTTTCTTCCTCTTGGATTAGAAATAAATGTCTTTTTGCCCCTTCTGTGTTCATTCTCATCTGAAGTTGTTAATTTTGAGTTTATGATTACCTGTTCTTCTGAACCTATCTATTTTTTATTTATGTACGTTCTATTTCTGCTGTTTTTGCTCTTCCAGCTCTTCCATGCACTTCCATCTCCTTCAGGGGCTTGGCCCTGTATTGCTGCTTGCAGCTATATTTTTCTTTGTATTCACTCTTAAACGGTTCACTATAGACCCTTACAGCTCTTCTTCTTATATAATTTGACTCTTTTAACTCCTGGCCACTTTCTGACCATAAAGAGTGAATATACCTGCATTGGCCTTTTTTTCCCCAGGCTAAAGAAAAATTTAGATGGGGTGTCCATTCGAGTTAAGCTCTAATACCTTGACCTTACCAGAGCTCCTCGTGTCTTTATAACAAGCATATTCACCAAAAGAGACCTTTTGGACTTTAACATCTCAGCTTGTCTTGGTTCTTTTTTAACATCTGCCAATGCTTAAAAAATTTACAATTTCAAATTCCAATTTTCTTATGACTCCCATGTTTTGAGAAACATTGAAAGCATACTTTTGAAAAAGCATTTTTATTTCAATCTTTCCATAATCCCACCATTGTCTTAAATTGTTAAAGCATTGCTTTCTAAATTTAAATTGACTCCAAAACAAACAGAAGCCTTTAAAATTTGTTAAAATTCAAGTAGCTTAACAAGGATGTATTAAAATGCCAATATGCACTTTTTGCCTTAATGTTTGCAATAATAACCTGACATAAAACTAAAAAAAAAAAAAAAAAAAAATACAAGTACAACCAGCTGGCACAGTTTCACATTTTTCCCACAACATTTAACATACTGTTTAAAACAATAAAATCTATCAAGTCTTGCCATAGAAAATTATCTCTTGGATGTAACCACGTATACTGTTTCACATTACCATTAAATTCTCTCCATATATCACATAAACTGTCTCTATCAATTCACAAAGCTCTCGACTTGAAGCTGCATGAGGCTCCACATATTTCCTGTTCAACATTTCATTTCAAGTCCCCACCCAAAAACACACATCAGTTTCACAATTCTGCAAAGTTGTATTTATACTATTAAGAAAATTGTTGTTTCAAAACCATTTTCTGTTTGTAATTCTTGTCTCAGTTTAGCAACAAACTTTTATTTGTTCCTGTAAATCTCTTGGATATTGAATTTTTCAGTTCCTTCACCCCTCATTAGTGTTCCAACTGACTCAATAGACATTTACTGATTAGGAAAAAAAACTCCCTGATTTTCACAAAAGAATAGTCACTCCTTTGTTTTCCTCAGTTTTTGCTGTCAGTTGCCTCATCTGAATTATCTACTAGTCTATAACAACTAAATTAGCAAAATGTTTCTATTTATTTTCTATAATAACACATTGGGTGCTGCACCATCATCCTGCACATGCTAAACTTATATCTAAATATGTTATAATGTAAAAGTAAAATCACATTGTTCCTAAGAGGGGCATCTTCCCCCTTCCCCCATCCATCTTCTCCCCCATCTGTCCCTTCTATCTCCATTTCATTTACCTGTTCACCCACATTCTTTTTTTTTTTTTCTTCACCATCTGTCATATGTGCTCTCCCACACCTCCACCACCATCTTCAGCAGTTACAACATTAGCACCATCAGTCCTCTCCTCTCCCTGCACAATTTTAATTCCGTGCCTAAGTGAGAGCCGCTCAAACACCACTTTATCTAAAGCCGCTGCCATTGCCGGTGTTCAAGACACCTGGCCAGCAAACGCTGGCAGGCAGCGCTCTTCACTTATAACCTTGCAAAAAGACTTTTTCTATACAACTCAAACTTTAAAATCATTCCAAAACCAGCTAAAATTGTTTACACGACAATGATGTACAATAAAAAAGGGAAAACAGTTGTACAGTTGACAGCGTTGTCTTATTAATCTGAATTTTGAATGTTTAATTAAATGCTAAAAAGTATTAAAAACATGTATATAAAAGTGTGTTTGTGTGTGAATTATAGTTTATATATTTTTAGAATGAATAATACATTAGAATTATAGAATTATTAATCAACACTAAAGCATTCATTGATCTTACTTAATGTTAATTCTACATTGAGACTGAGACACTATATCACAAGTAAAAAAACAAAAAGCAACAGAGCTATTCTCTCTCCCTTTTCCTGTCTTTCTCTGGCCTTCTGTCTTGTCCTCTCATTCTTTATCCCCCTTTTCTTTTTTTTTTTTTTTTCTTTTTTTCCACTGTTGGATAGAAGCAAGAAGTGTTTTTCATTTCCCACTGGCAGGTCCAGTGGTGCCGCCACTTTGCTCATCCTCCTGTGGAGCTTTTGACTCATCCTTTAGAATCCCCTCAGCAGAAGCCCAATGTTCTCGCTTCATCTCCATCCCGTCCACACTGACTGATCCAATCAATATTCCTCACCGATAGGCTCGACTACCACACGCTCCAACAAAACTGATTTTTCTTTCTCTTTCAACCTTGACAACCTCTAGTTTTGCCAATACTGCTTTGAA
Organism: Ctenopharyngodon idella; assembly: GCF_019924925.1. NCBI lineage: Eukaryota > Metazoa > Chordata > Actinopteri > Cypriniformes > Xenocyprididae > Ctenopharyngodon > Ctenopharyngodon idella. Next base: position 28,754,434 of record NC_067236.1, read on the forward strand.
GGATCTGCAGAGTGGGTTTGTAGTCATTTGAAAAATGTACAGCTTGCCTAAAGGAGATTCTCTGTCATTATAATGTGCGGTCAAATGTTTAACCGTGTTTACCATTGCAGTCTTGCACTCTTTTTGTAAATCATTCCAGATAAAAAAATCTGCTAAATGCCTTTAATTTTGATTTCTTTTATTGTAATCCAGCTTAAAGCCAACTCAAAATAGTAACAGAAATGGGTTTTAGCATGTTGACAAACTTGTTTAAATGTCAGTGAGAGGGGGAAAAAAAAAAAAAAAAAGAGAAACTTTTCCACACAACTAAATTAAGCCATTTTAATGTAAAGTAATTAGTAGGAAAGGATTTGTTCAAGTTTTGCAGTATGGACTTAATACAGGTGAATTATATATTAAAACAAAAACACAATAATTTCCAATACATCTATGATGGTCAGGCCCTGGATTTCCGGATATAACCTAATCAGTTTTACAAATTTTAATTGATTGCAAGCAATGAAATTATGTTGTGACAATGTTTATTTTGTCATTTTAATCACCTAAATTTACCTAAAATACAGCTAAACCAGCTTCACAACAAGGTTTTTCTGTATGTATATTAGGATAGTAATTTTTGGTCACCAGCGTTAGCTTATTTTATTAGTAGAAATGTTATAGAAACTGTGACAGTTCAATGCCAAATGAGAGCTGGCTGTTGATTAGAGTGCCATAAATTGAAATGTCAAATTCACATCTTGACTTCAAAAAAGGTCATTAAATGTAAACTCCTCAGAGAGAGACGTTCACAGGTTGTCTGAGGTTTAGTATCTCAAATCCTTATCACAAGATTAACAGCATGTCCCTTGTTCTTGTGGGTCTGCTTGATCAAAGATTACAAAGATGAAGAAGAGAAATGCAATAGTTTCAATAAACCCAGTTCAACATTTGCTTTCTACAGGATAAACAAAAGCACTTTTGAGCATTTAGTTGAGAAACAATAATGATTCAAAAGTCAGAATACTTACATTGCAGCAATTACTCTCAAACCTCACAATACTATTTAAACAGATGTGAATGCTTTCTGAAATTGTATAATGTTTAGCAAGATTATCAGGATTGCTGAAAGATAATCACAGAAAGTCATCATGCAATATTCATTTAAAGCATGCACCCCCACAATCTCATAAAGGTATTATGTCAGATGCACAGCAGCATGAAGAGAGCAATATCGCAAACAAGTGAACACTGTAATGAGTCAAATTAAGTCTGAAATTGCATAAATTGTAATATACTTCCATTGTAATGTACTACGCTTATACTTTATTTATTTTACATTTTTATGCATTTGGCAGTTTTTATCCAAAGCCCTTCAAGTATCTTATTTTGGGTTACAAAGAATGTTTATTAGTTAGAGGTCCTCATGTGATACAGTTTAAGTGGTTCTAACGTGGTTTTCCTATTGCTGGAGACAATATGCACATAATATTGCAGTTTGTTTATGTATTTAGTAACAAGTGTGACTGATGAACCGCACTCTTCATACAATATTGGCATAATTCTGTATAAAAATGGGTGACTTGAGGTAGTAGTTCATATAAAAATATGTAATCAGAGGAAAAGTAATGGAATTGAACAATATCACAAAGTTTTTGAAGTAATTGAGTAATTATGCTCAGCTCTAAACTATTTCAATAGAAATTGTTTTTTTTAGGACTTTTTCATATATATTTTGTACAAAATGAACAACATTACTGACAATTACTGTTGCTGTGTGAACATAGCCAGAAACAAATAAAAGAGAATAAGGTGAAGTTCCAATATTTCATTTTAAGTATGATACATAACTTGCCTGTGTGTATCTATGTATATATTGTGATTCCTGCTTCCAGGCATGTCACAAACCTCACGAGACAGGTGTATAAACAGTTTGTTTTGCATTGTGATCAGTTTCCCTATTTTTAGACATGCATTATACTCTCATCTAGAGACATACCTGTCAAACGTTGAGAGAATATTTGAGAAAAGGAAGTACCATAGAGGTTTGCAGCATTGCCTTTCTATCCCACTTATGTGTATTCTTTATTAGAGCAAAGTTTTTATTTATTTATTTATTTATTTTTTATCTGATCTTGATTTCCAGAACTTTCAACTGCCTGTTTTCCAAAGCAGATCAATAGATGGCACTGTTTTCTTTTTCCAGCTGGCCCATTGGTGTCTGATGCAGCCTGTACTGGGTTTTGTTGGCTGCTTAACTAAATCAAGCCGTCTCCCATCTAAAGAACCAGCACATTTGATGTTTTTTTTTCCCTGAAAGTATACCTTGCAACAGCATTTGCAGCAAGCATCAATGAGATGTTAGTTTTGTATTTACTCCTCTAGAGGTGTGTAGACCATTTATTAAAGGGGTCATGACATGGACGTTCTTTTTTTTTTAATTATTATTTTAATAAGTTCCTTGAGGTTCACTTATAATGTTAATAAAGTTTTTTGGAAAAAAAAAAAATGCTATTGCACGAGTATTTGAAAACATCCATATTTACAGACAAAGCATTATGAAATCATTTACTTATGGTTGATGGATGTAGCTGCTGTCAGATCCAATAAAGATGACATCTTTCAACAAAAATTTCTTAGTAACCTCTCTATTACACTGTGTTTTGTTTACAAGAAAAAAAAAAAGCTCAGAACAAACAAATAATTGTCCGATGACAATCCGGGACACCATTAAAATAAATCATCCACTTGCTGCTGACGCTGAAGACACAAACAAGCTGTTTAAACTGGACGCGTCAACAAGAAAGTTCTTTCACTCTTCATTTGTCCTGTTGTCGACAGACTCAAGTGCGTGGAGTATGTAAAAAAAAAAACACAAAAAAAAACAAAAAAACAATGCACATCTGTATACTATATCCAATGTAGACAGCATCAGTGATTATAATGGTTTGTATTTTCTTTTGAAGCGACGCAATGCTCACATCCAATGTAGGCAAATGTCAGCCGTTAAGTGACTAAATGCCAGTGGGCGGGGCTTATGGTGTGATGTATAACTATTCATCAGTGTCTTGCTCTGGAGGTATAGGCATATGCATATATTAAAACCATGCATGTATTAGCATTTGTCCGCCCATATTTAAAATATCAACAATTTCTTAGTGTTCTTTGATTTGGCCCACCCTGATCAAGGATAATGTAACCAATGCTAGTAACCTGAGGTTCCCTTTCAGTCAGTCACGTTCAACATAAACATCAGTGACTGACGAATTGGGATCTTGCCTGAAGCCCCAATCACCTTTGAGTGGTAACAGAACAAACCAATGCACATTGGCGAGTGCTATCTGCATTGCAAGCTGCTCTCCCACTTCTGGGTATATAAGGCAGTGTGCAGATATTCGCATCAAGCTTTCACTGGGTCTGGAGCCCTTCTTGCGGAGTCATTCGGATGGTCAGACTCGGCTATACGATTCAGCTGTTTGGGACCTCTGGTCAACTGGGAAAAGAGTAGGGCTGCCCCCTAATAGTCGACTAACCTTTAGTCAACGAGAAGAGGCTTAGTCGACCAAAATTTTATCAGTTGTTTAGTCACAGAAAAAAAAAATCAGGAAGTGGCGAAGTCATGCAGTCCATTAGGGACAGATCATTAACAGCTGGTCTGTCGTAATTACAGTACATCAGGCAGGACATCCAAATGCTCACCTATCATTCATCAACCTCAAATATGGCTTATCATCTGAAACATATTAGTAGCAACTTTACATGGCCGCTCGCTTTGACGTTAGCATAGAAAAATGTGGGCTATTCACATGTTTGTGCGGAGTGTGAAGCTGAATAGTAGCACGCTTACTGCAGGACAGCTAACATGGTGGCGCCGGTGTGATCACTTGCACTTAAAATACTTTTTCATTTTTGGTCATACAGATAAGAGTAATACATCTTTTGAATATGTAAAGGGTCTACTTTTATTTGTGTGGACTCACAATAACAACAAAATTTTGTGCTTTTGTAAAATAATGAAAGAGGATGCGATTTCTGCCGTCACTCTCTGTGAACTTGTGCATGTCAAAAAATAAAAAAAGGACCACAATCTTGCCTCACAGACATGAAAGAAATTCTATAGGAAGCGAAATATCTACTTTTAAATGATAAAAATCAATTATGATGATTTGTATGGTTTATTAATAAACGTGTGATTAGTCGACTAATTGCTTAAAATGACAACTGCTAGTCAACCAGGAAAATCTTTAATCAAGGGCAGCCCTAGAAAAAGAGCAAACTCTCCTCTGTGCAGAGAATCTCTTTTCTCAGTATGGAGTTGGAGTCGGTCAACATAACAGCGCATCTTACAAACGAGCACCCAGTCAGTGCTGAACTGCTTGAATTTGTTGCTAGACAACTGAGTCCTGAGATGGGCATGGCACGTGGCACACATCGAATGGAAATCACTCCAATCTTTGCCATTCGTTCAGCCCTTGGTCGGGCCTTGCTTTTCCACATCCTGGAGTTTCCCTAGAACAAGTGTCCAGGCATGTTGTTGTGTCAACAGATGTCTCCAGCATGGGTTGGGGTGCTCTATGCAACAGGTAAGCAGCAACGGGCTCCTGGACAGGACCTCACCTGCAGTGCCATGTCAATTGCCTCAAGCTGCTAGCAGGACAACTTGCCCTGTGCCGTTTTCTGCCGTTGCTGCAGCGCTGGTCCATACGGACAACACATCAGCCGTCAAGGTTGTCTGCACTCCTGTCGTATGTCACAACTTGCCCGCCATCTCCTCCCATGGAGTCAGATGCAACATTCCCACCCACATTCCTGGCCAGCTGCAGCCGACGAGCTCTCACAACAGCACACATCCAGGGAAGAGTGGAGACTCCACCCCCAGTCGGTCCAGCTGACTTGGGAACACTTAGGGGTCACTCAGGTTGATCTGCTTGCGTCCCTGGAGACAATTTAGTGCCAGTTGTTTTATTCCCTGACCGAGGGGACCCTCTGCACAGATACACTGGCCCCAGGGTTTACGCAAGTATGCATTTCCCCCAGTGAGCCTGCTTGCATAGACACTGTGCAAGGTCAGGGAGGATGAGGAACAGGTCCAGTTTACAGATCTGATGCTCGCGACAGTCCCTCAATGGCGGATTTCCCGAGGAAGGACGGGGCACCATTTGGCACCCACGTCCAGATATCTGGAACCTCCACGTGTGGTCTCTAGATGGGACGTGAAGGACTTAAGTGGCCTACATGTACCTCCAGGGGTAGATGACACTGTCACTTCAGTGAGAGCCCCCTCTTTGAGGTGCCTTTACTCTTTGAAGTGGAACCTCTTCTTTGCTTGGTGTTCTTCCCACAGAGAAGACCCCCGTAGATGCCCTATCAATGTTGTGCTTTCTTTCTTGCACGATGAGTTGGAGCGAAGGCTGTCTCCCTCCACCCTGAAAGTGTATGTTGCCGCTATTGCAGCACATCATGATGCAGTAGACGGTAACACGACTTGGTGGTCAGGTTCCTGAGAGGTGCCAGGAGACTGAACCCTCCTCAGCCAAACCTCATCCCCTCTTAGGATCTCTCTCTAATCTTGACGGCCCTGCAGAGTGCTCCCTTTGAGCCCTTACAGTCAGTGGAGATAAAGATGCTGTCCCTTAAGACAGCACTCCTGACTGCACTCACATCTATCAAGAGGGTGGGGGACTTGCAGGCATTTTCGGTCAACGAAGCGTGGGCCAGCTGACTCTCACGTCATCTTGAGACCCTGGCCTGGATACATGCCCAAAGTTTCCCACCACTCCTTTCAGAGACAAGGTGGTGAACTTGCAAGTGCTGTCCCCAAAGGAGGCAGCCCAGCCCTTGCATTGCTGTGTCCCGTTCACGCCTTGAGTTTTTACGTGGACCGCACGCAGAGCTTCAAATCCTCAGAACAGCTCTTTGTCTGCTGTGAAGGCCAGCAGAAGGGAAAGGCTGTCTCGAGACGAGCCGTGCCCCCTTGGAGTGAGAGCTCACTCAACACGAAGTGTTGCTTCCTCCTGGGTGTTGGTCCATGGCGCCTCTCTGTCAGACACATGAAGAGCTGTAGGCTGGGTGACACCGACTGTAACGCATTTGCGAGATTCTATAATCTCTGAGTGGAGCCAGTGTCTTCCCGTGTGTTGTGCACAAACAGGTAATGTGTGGGAAGAATGGCTCAGTGTCTCGCTTGCAGAGACATTCCCCTCTCAGGATGGGTAAGATCGCCTATTTTGCCCTTCAGGTGAGTTCTCCGGCTGGTGAACCCTGGAGAGTTCCTCCAGCATCCTTGGCAGTCAGTTTAATACTAGTGTGCTATGCCTGTACTAGACTAGATGCCCATATATTGTATTTCCTCCCTCTGGGTGACCCCATATGTGTATTTCCATGGTACGGCTTCCCCATTGGCAAGTGTGTGTCTTTCCCTGGGGAGAGTCCTCGCTGTCATCTCTGTACGGTATTGACTCCACCCCTGTTTAGGCGGGATCTACCACAGAGATCTTCCATATATAGTACTGCCCTTGTCTGTCCATATGAGTATTTTTCATGTTTCCTCCCTGTGGGCAGGATGTGGTCCCCACAGCGTTCCTTTCTAGATTGGAATTGGTACTCTTTTCCAGTGTTATTCAACAGTCTCACTGTACAGGTTAAATGGAACAAATGTTTCCTCTTCTGTCAAGTCAAGTTAAGTCACCTTTATTTATATAGCGCTTTTTACAATGTAGATTGTGTCAAAGCAGCTTTACATTGATAACTGGTACATTGTTTGGCTGCACAACAGCTCTTAAAGAATAGTGTCAATGCAGGCAGATCAAAAGCACTGTTGAATATCAAATGTCAAGTCAAGTGTCCCCAACTAAGCAAGCCAGAGGCGACAGCGGCAAGGAACCCAAACTCCATCAGGTGACATCAGGTGGCAGACAAGTGGCAAATTGGTGTTAAAATGGAGAAAAAAACCTTGGGAGAAACCAGGCTTAGTCGGGGTGCCAGTTCTCCTCTGGCCAACAGTGCTTTGTTACAATTCAGGTTGCTATCATAAGTCCAATAGGATCGCAACATTAAAAGTATTTATTTCAGTTCCATCCAATTGAGGATCGTATTCATCACGCCGGTATGGACGGTTGTTGAGGAACTGTGTCGTGGCTGTCGTGTCGATGAGGCCTTCACAGGGGATGATCTAGTTGACTCAATCTCTGCTGATACTTCAGGGCTGCGTTGTGGTCGTGTCAAGGCGCAGGTCCTTGGTCTCACCTGGATACGGCCCGGATCCGGTTGACTACGGTGAACCTCGGGATAAACAGAAAGACTAATATTAGCGTAGATGCCATTCTTCTTCTGATGTAACGAGTACATCAGGTGTTATAGGAAGTGTTCCCGGTTCCGGCTGACCTAATTTATGCAGCCTAATAATCCTTTAACGGATTTGGAAATATAAATTGGTAATGTGTTATGTGTATGCCAGGTTAAAGAGATGCGTTTTTAGTCTAGATTTAAACTGACAGAGTGTGTCTGCTTCCCGAACAATGCTAGGAAGATTGTTCCAGAGTTTAGGTGCCAAATAGGAGAAGGATCTACCACCTGCAGTTGATTTTGATATTCTAGGTATTATCAGCTGGCCTGAATTCTGAGATCGCAATAGACGTGAAGGACTATAATGAATTAGGAGCTCGCTCAGGTACTGGGGAGCTAAACCATTTAGTGCTTTGTAAGTAATTAGCAAGATTTTAAAATCTATACGATGTTTAACAGGAAGCCAATGCAGTGTTGACAGAACTGGGCTAATATGGTCATACTTCCTGGTTCTAGTAAGAACTCTAGCTGCTGCATTTTGTACGAGCTGTAGTTTATTTATCAGGCGAGCAGAACAACCACCCAGTAGAGCGTTACAGTAATCTAGCCTTGAGGTCATGAACGCATGAACTAACTGTTCTGCATTTTTCATTGAGAGCATATGTCGTAGTTTAGATATATTTTTAAGATGGAAGAATGCGGTTTTACAGATGCTAGTAACATGGCCTTCAAATGAAAGATTGGTATCAAAAAGCACACCCAGGTTCCTAACTGACGACGAAGACTTAACAGAGCAGCCATCAAGTGTTAGACAATATTCTAGGTTATTACGTGAAGAAGTTTTTGGTCCAAAAATTAGAATCTCTGTTTTTTCTGAATTTAGTAGTAGGAAATTACTGGTCATCCAATTTTTTATATCAGCTATGCATTCCGTTAATTTTGTGAATTGGTAAGTTTCGTCAGGGCGCGAAGAAATATAGAGCTGAGTATCATCAGCGTAACAGTGAAAACTAACGCCATGCTTCCTAATGATATCTCCCAAGGGTAGCATGTACAGAGTGAACAGTAACGGTCCTAGTATTGAGCCTTGTGGTACTCCATATTGAACTTGTGATCGATATGACATGTCTTCGTTTACTACTACAAACTGATAACGGTCAGATAAGTATGATTTGAACCATGACAATGCAATTCCACTAATGCCAACATAATTTTCGAGTCTATTTAAAAGAATATTGTGATCAATAGTGTCAAATGCTGCACTAAGATCCAGTAACACTAATAGAGAGATACAACCACGATCTGATGATAAGAGCAAATCATTAGTAACTCTAATGAGAGCAGTCTCAGTACTATGGTACGGTCTAAATCCTGACTGGAAATCCTCACAGATACCATTTCTTTCTAAAAAGGAACATAGCTGTGATGATACTGCCTTTTCTAGTATTTTTGACAGAAAAGTGAGATTTGAGATCGGCCTGTAATTGACTAATTCTCTAGGATCAAGTTGTGGTTTTTTAATAAGAGGTTTAATAATAGCCAGCTTAAAAGTTTTTGGTACGTATCCTAATGATAAAGATGAATTGACGATATTGAGAAGAGGGTCTATGACCTCTGGAAGCATTTCTTTCAATAGCTTAGTCGGTATAGGGTCTAACATACATGTTGTTGATTTTGATGATTTAACAAGTTTAGACAATTCTTCCTCTCCTAAAGCAGTAAATGAATTGAATTTTTCCTCAGGGACACTACAATGCACTATCTGACACGATACTGTAGTAGACGGTTGCATGGTTATTATTTTTTCTCTAATATTATCAATCTTGCAAGTAAAGAAGTTCATAAAGTCATTACTGCTGTGCTCTTTGGAAACATCAGAAGTTGAAGCTTTATTTCTTGTTAATTTAGCCACTGTATCAAATAAATACCTAGGGTTGTGTTTATTTTCTTCTAAGAGTTTAGAAAAATAGGCAGATCTAGCAGATTTTAAGGCCTTTCTGTACTCAATCATTCTCTCTCTCCACGAAATACGAAATACTTCTAGTTTTGATTTCTTCCAGCTGCGCTCCATTTTTCTGGCTGCTAACTTTAGGGCCCGAGTGTGGTCATTGTACCATGGCATTGGATTAATTTCCTTAATCTTTTTTAAACGCAAAGGAGCAACTGAGTCTAATGTGCTGGAAAAGACAGAGGCAATAGTTTCTGTTGCAACATCGAGGTCTTCTAAGCTGTCTGGCATTCTAAGGCGATGAAAATGATCAGGAAGATTATTTATAAAGCAATCTTTAGTGGTAGAAGTGATGGTTCTACCATATTTATGGCATGGAGGCAGTTTAGCCGCCTTGACTAAATGTAGTATACACGAGACTAGATAATGATCTGAGATGTCGTCACTCTGCTGCAGAATTTCAACAGCATCAATATCGATTCCATGTGACAATATTAGATCTAAAGTATGATTACGACAATGAGTGGGTCCTGACACATGTTGTCTAACACCAATAGAGTTTAGAATATCTTCAAATGCCAATCCTAATGCGTCTTTTTTATTATCTACATGAATATTAAAATCACCAACAACAAGGACTTTATCTGCAGCTAGTACTAACTCTGATAGAAAGTCAGCAAATTCTTTGATAAAGTCTGTATTGTGTCCTGGTGGCCTGTATACAGTAGCCAGCACAAATGTCAACTTACATAATGTTACGTAAAGTACCGTAGTTTCGAAGGAATTATATTTGAAAGACTTCTGACTAATACTGTAAATATTACTATAGATTACAGCAACACCTCCCCCTTTGCCTTTCTGACGGGCATTGTGTCGATAATCATAACCTTGAGGACTAGACTCATTTAAAGTAATGTAATCGTCCAGTTTTAGCCAAGTTTCTGTCAAACACAGCACATCTAGATTATTATCTTTGATAATATCATTAACAATAAGTGATTTTGAAGAAAGGGATCTAATATTTAACAACCCGAGTTTTATCATTTGTTTAGCATTATTATCTCTATTTTTTATTTGTTGAACATCAATAAAATTTTTACCATTAAATGGGTTTGGAAGTTTTTTGTTTTTACTAATTCGGGGTACAGACACAGTCTCTATTTGAAAATATCTAGGTGTAAGAGTTTCTATGTGTTGAGAGTTATCTGAATTTTCTGACTTCTGTAACGTGAGGCAGCTAGCAGACAGCAGACGGTCGGTTTAGCCAGTCTGTCTGCTTTCTGACCTGGGCCCCAGTTTGTCATGTTTCAGTTCTAAGACTATGTGCCATATTACTAGAGAGAAGAGCAGCACCATCCCGGGAGGGATGAATACCATCTCTTTTTAACAGGTCAGGTCTGCCCCAAAAACTTTTCCAATTATCTATGAAACCTATATTATTTTGCGGACACCACTTAGACAGCCAGCCATTGAGTGATGATAATCTGCTAACTATCTCATCACTCCGACGAACAGGAAGGGGGCCAGAGCAAATTACTTCTCCTGACATTGTACTTGCGAGTTCACACACCTCTTTAATGTTAATTTTAGTGATCTCTGACTGGCGAAGTCGAACATCATTTGTGCCGACGTGAATAATAATCTTAGAGTATTTACGATTAGCATTAGCCAGCACTTTTAAATTTGCTTTGATGTCAGGTGCTCTGGCTCCCGGCAAACATGTGACTATGGTGGCTGGTGTCTCTATTTTCACGTTCCGTGTAATAGAATCGCCAATAACTAGGGCACTTTCAACAGGATTCTCAGTGGGTGTATCACTGAGTGGGGAGAACCTGTTTGATGTTCTTATTGGAACGGAAGAGTGGTGTTTTCCGCGGCTAGGCCGCCTCACCGTTACCCAAGTGCCCTGCTGCGCGGGCTCTACAGCCGGAACCGAACAATGTACAGAGTTCACTAAGCTAGTCGCATCCAAAACAGTATCTGAAGCCCTTGCATTCTTACTATCCTCGATTAAAGTTTGGATGCGTGTCTCTAATTCTGAGATTCTCTCTGTCAGCCTGACTATTTCCCTACATTTATGACATGTAAATCCCTCGTCGCTGACAGAGAGAGCTATGGTAAACATGTGGCAAATGGAACAGGTAGCAATGCTGGGAGAGGATGACATGACTCACCGTGTTTGTAGACTGATCCGACTTACCACAGCTGTTTGAAGAACGCGTTGAAAAAGGAGCGCGCGAGCGACTGTTAGCAGGTTAACAAGCTAGCGCTGCAAATGCAAATGCGTTGTAACAGCGATTTAGATTCAAATATTACAAGCTAGCGACGTCAGATTAGTGTGGTAGGCAATATTACATATAAGGTAATAAAAAAATAAGCAACAATGAATAAAAGTAAGAGATTCAAAACAAAGCTATACGGAGTTACAGACGCAAACCAATCTGAGCAGCGAGGCAGACAGGAGCAATCGAGTTAGGAGGAGCAATCGAGTGTCCCAAAGAGTGCATACTCAAGACACTGGAAGGGGCAGCAGTTTTCCATAGGGATCCCAACTCATCAGTCTATGAACTGTTAACATCGAACGTGACTGATTGAAAGGCACCACCTAGGTTATTATTGTAACCCCCGTTCCCTGAAGGAGGGAACAACTCACCACAACTCCTGTACCTCCACTGACATGGCCGGGTTTCATCTTGGCTCCTCAGCGGAAAACTGCTGATTGGCTTGTCGCGAGTATTGGCTTGTTCTGTGACACTCGAAGGCGATTGGGGCTCTCAGACGAGATCCCAATTCGTCATTCACTGACGTTAACTTCTCCATTCCCTCCTTCAGGGTTACAATAGTAATCTAGATGTTATCCAATCACAACAGAGGTCATTTACATATAAGTTTAAAACATTTTAGTAAAAACTTGGAGGAATCAAAAACAGCATTTTAAGGAATATTTCACACAATGAAAATTCTGTATTTATTTGCTCATTATTTCATTATTATTTGTATATATCTCGTTTCCAATCCCACATGCTGTTTTGTTTTTCTGTAGAACAAAAAAAAGAGATTTTGAAGAATATAACTTTGTTTTAATGCAACACTTGTCCACAGTCATGAAAAATCACCATAAAAGAACCATAAAAGTTGTTCATATGATTTCAGTAATGTATTCCAAGTCTTCTGAAGTCATAAAATAGCTTTATTTGAGAACAGACTGAAATTTAAGTCATTTTTTTTATCTTCCTATCTTAGCTCACAACTGTTTCATGCTTGTGTTCAATTCCATAATAGCATCTTGGGGTGTTACATGGGTTCAAATAAATTAGCTATTGTCGTTGTTGGGAGGAAACCTCATATCTCTAAAAACACTACTTTTCAGAAAGAAAAAGAAAACGAATTTTTAAATCAAACACTGTGTTGTTAAAGTTGACATTGTGGCTTTATATATGGCCAGACACTTGCATGTGTCATTTTAACATTTTGCCAAAATCAAGCTCAAATGGAGTTACAAGGTTCCTGTGACCAGCAAATTTCAGACATACGTGTGTTTTGTCCGTCATTATAATGGCAGTAAGTGCATTGCATTGTTTTCCTCAACTTGCAGGTCACAAAGTTTATTGTAGCTTATATAGTGTATAGTATTTATATAGGAATAAGGGGAATTTATATAGGAATAATTACATTGTTTTTCTTTTTTGTTGTCCTTGTGTCCAAGAGCTTCACAGTCATGCTCACTATGACTAAATATTCCTCAGAATATTCTTTCCTTTTGTGATCATTGGAAAAAATAACATCATACAGAACAACATTTGAATGAGTAAATATGCCTTTCATTTTAAGAGTCAGTGAGAGTGTGGAAAATAGGCATGTAAAACTAAATTATGAGTGCAAGAAACCATTGTAAGTAGGCAATAAAATGCTACAGGTGCATAGAATGCAGGCCCCTTTAAGGGCAATAGAGCAGACATGTTTCCATCACAGGCTTGTGTGCAGACATGTCATTTGTCATGTAAATGTACAGTGTCTTATGTATGTAAACATGACCCTAGTAGCAACAGAACCAAACCCTCGTACAAATTCACAACAGGCATCGCCAGTTTTGCTGATCCACAGCATAAACGTGTCCTTGAATCGGATGCACTAGTGTCATGGGGGCATGTTTGTTTGGGCTGGGGGGTGGGGGGGTGTTGGTAGGAGGACGTTGTAAGGTTGCGATCTGTGTAGATACATGGACACAGAAAGCAGTGATTCAGGCGCACCAGCTGCACTCATCACAGAGAATGTGTCAGCAGTTGCGTGAGGTGTCAGCCACATGAAGAGAACTTGCGTCAGCAGTTTTTCACTCTCCGGTCCAGTGATGGCCCCGCACATTATGTCATGTTATGTTTTTAGATCGCATTATAAATCAGTTTAGTTGTGCATTTAAGCATTTATTGTCCAAATGAACTTCCATCATCGAATCTGGGTGAACCGTAAAGAGTATAATGTGTAAAATAATTTGGAGGGCCTGGGGATGGTGTTTACATATAAATTGGGTCATATGTTTTAAGAGATCTATGGTGATAAACCTCTTCGCCATGTAAATAAGCAACCTGCTTCATTTTTCTTTGGGTGCATAACTAAACAACGGCTATAATTGGGTTTGAGAAAAACATGCTTGCAAAACTTGCTCCCGCACAGACTGAATTATGCAATACTGATTTTATTGGACTATCGGGTGGAATAATTATTTATCACTCGAACTGGAACTTCTCCACCCAGGTCTTTAAATTGGCTGATTAAATGTGACCACCGGGAGTCGTTTCCAAAGGATCGTTACAGTGCAGATATGATTTAAATGCATGAAATATGTCACCATGAATGCATCCATCAAATGGCACCCTAGGAGTTATCACCACATCACCCAAAAGCCTTTACATCCCAATCACCTATGAAATCTCTCTTGTGTGCTTTTCCACATGGTTATGAGTACGTGTACATGCATTTATGAATGACTACTTTCTCTCACCAAGTATATATTGAGAGCATTTAAAGGCAGAGGACAGTAGAAATCATCAGCATTGTATTACTGGTCAAAGCACCCTTTCACATACAGCCGCCCTTCAATAAAATACACACACTGAATGTGAATTTATGTCTGGACTTAAAAGATGAAGTGTAGATACATGAATGCAAAGACATGGAGCACCAAGTATTTCATGGCAAAATGCAGTTTACAGTTTAATGCATTTTGTAGACAAAGAAAAATCCAGTTGCTTTTCATCAAAAGAAATGTTAAGTCATTTTGCACACAAAATTTCAAACAAAACTGTTTTCATGCATGAAGTATCTTCCATTTCATGCACATAATAGTGAATGTATTTTTCATTTTGAGGTTAACCAAAAATATATTTTGTGAACAAAATGTAACAAAATCCATGAATACTCAGTCTTTAAATGAGATTTGCATCTTGTGTAGAAAAAGGTTAAACAATGCATTGTCTACAAAATGTTTTTATTATTATTTTATGATTCAGCATGTCACAAAATGCATTCCGCTCATTGTGAATTGTGCAGTTTGAAATTAACTGTGCCATTAAAAAGAGAACCTATAATAAGACTAATTTATGTGTTTGCTGTGCCAAAATTAGCATTGACCTCAAATATGACCTAAATAATCACAACACAGCTGTATTTCAGCTCATTTTAGTACTTGGTTAGACTGGATTGTGTGATCCAAAAGATAGCAGGTCTTTGTGCTGAAATGCGTGCAAACATGATGCAACTCTTTAGTTAATTCATCACTGAGTTTCAGTAGAAAAGAAGGAAAACAAACAATATAAATCTGCTTGTTCCTCTAGCACAAAAAGAAAATGTGAAAAACCATGTTAATAATTGAAATTCCCTCAAACCCATAGCTAGTAAGTTCAGTAGGGGGGCTCAGGTTTTGCTGTTATTTTATTATTATTCGCATTATTCTTTTTTTTTTTTTTTTTTTTATATATAAATCTTTAGAGTTATCTGACGGTAAACATCTAGAGGGCTGCCTTTAGGCCAGGAAGCAAACAGTTGCCTAGATATGTGCCGGGGTGAGAAACCCTGAGCTGCTTCCCATCGGCAGAGACAGCGTGACTGCTGTGGGTCGTTTCACAAGAATAAACTTGCTAACAAGACAATAAACTTGCTAACAGAACAAATCATATTACAGTTCAACAAAAACACTGTGATTTATTCTGTCTTAAAGCTAAGATACTTTTTCACCTGTGCTATTTAAAACCCATTGGAAACCAGACTATTAGATTAATGGCAGAACATGACATTATTACAACAATTAATGGATTCGGGCATTTGCCCAGTTCTCCAGACCAGCAGGAGGCCCTGATGAGTTGCAGAAACAGTGCAACTCATCAAAACTGTACTGTGTATTTTAAGTCGGCTTGAAAAGTAAGTTGCGATAGACTGTTCTTCCATATAAATCTAAGTAAAAAGGCTTCTCAAACAAGAAAAAAAATGTAGGGCGGTACTTGATTTTGTCCATCAGGAATTGATTTGGTGGTTGTGGTTTGCTATTGGTCGATCTCATGTGAGTGACAGGTCGTCCTGCCCTTGCGTCAAAAACACGTAATCAGAGAAGAGATGTCACTGCAAGAGGGAGGGGAAGTTATTTTGAATTGGAATGAATTAGAAAATCGTGCGAACTAATTACTTTTTTTTTTTTTTTTCTTGCATTTCATGAGTTCACACTTACATATAATTATATAGAGTAAAGGTTATGCGTATTTGGTATGCTGTCCGGTGTGGAGGGCTCCGAGCTCAGAAATTTGGCCTGAACTCAGGAGTACACCCCCAGTTGTGATAAGAATAGTTAGGACTAGAAGTGAGGAGATTGGGTAGAGGAGGGATGCTGATAAACTGTCACTAAACAGAGGTCTGCTGTATGTATACCTCTTATCGTTAATTGAGTTGATTAACTGAATGCGCTCTTCTTGTATAAATTAGGTTAATTATCTGAACGTGCTCCTCCTGAACTCTGTTAATAAAACATCATGTCAGGTGCGGAAATCCGTAAGATTGAGATAAAAAAAAAGCAACTTGTTAGGACTTTGAAATTCAAACTGGAGAGGGACCTGAACTTTTGGAAGACTTTTCCTGGAGGAAACAAGGAAATCAACAAAGATAAACTTAACTTTTTTTTTTTTTTTTTTTTTTTTTTTTTTTTTGAGCTACATACATATTTTGTGGTCAAGTTTATATCGTTGCTTGTTTTTGTAACATATGCTCTTACAATATCTTCACAATTGGGTGTTTTAGATTTTACAGTCAATGGTGTTAAAGAATAATGCACAATGCTGTGTGAACTTAAAATTACAGTGTTCTGTGTACAGTTTGCACTGTAGTGTACTGTTTTTGTGTTATTAAATCCTGTATGATAGAATGTCTCGGTTATATATGTAACAATGGTTCACTGAAAAGGAAAGAAGATGCTGCATCGAAATGCTGTGGGAATGCCTCTGCATGATTGCGTCGTGAAGCACGTATGGAATCAGTCCAATGCCATGACAGAACATCATAGGTGAGTGACGTCATCGACCAGGAAACGATAAAGCATACTCAGACCAAACAGTTAGCTTCTGATAGGCTGAAGCAAGTCGATCACAGGCATGCTAGGAGTATAGGAAGCAGCCATATTCCTAGTAGAGTGGGCCCGTACGGCCAAAGGTAAAGGCTGACCGGCCAACTCATATGCAAGTAAGATGGCCTCGACCACCCACTTGTTCATCCTCTGCTTAGATGCTGGGCTCCCCTTCCTGGGTGACCCAAAGCAAACAAACAGTTGTTCAGACTTTCTCCACAGGAAAGCTCTGTGGACGTAAGCATCTAAGGCCCTCGCGCAGAGCAGATTTAGTTTCTCTTGGTCTGACGTCCAGAAGGGAGGAGGACAGAAGGCCTGCAGTACGATATGTCTTACAGTTTTAGTAGGAGCCTTAGGAACATAGCCTGGTCTAGGGTGAAAAAAAGCCTTTACCATACCAGGCGCAAATTCCAAGAACGAGGCAGAAACCGAGAGGGCTTGTATGTCTCTAATTTATTTGAGAGGAGAAAAATAGTTTTCAGCATGAGAAACTTCTCAGAAACTTTCTCAATAGGCTCAAAGGGAGCCAAAGAAAGGCCTTCCAATACAATGGCCAGGTTCCAGGCTGGCACTCTCGTGAGACTGCAGGTCTAAGCCTCAAGGTGCCACGAATGGAAACGGGTAACTAGAGGGTGTCTCCCCAAAGATACACCACCTAAAAGAGTGTGCAAAGCAGCTAAGGCCGCCACATACACCTTTATTGTGGAAAGGGATAACCCTGCGGAGAATATCTTCTGCAGGAACTCCAGCACTGCACCCACTGGGCAGTTAACTGGGTCCAACTGGTGACTTCCCCACCATGAAGTGAATAATCTCCACTTCAAGGCATAGAGTTTCCTCGTAGATGGATCTCTGGAGTAGCTCTGGTTTCAACCTTAGTTGAAAGACCTGAACTTATAAGCTGGGCCCCCTCAGAGGCCAAACCCACAGCTTCCACAATTACAGGCGGGGATGAAGGATTGACCCACTCGCCCGAGAGAGAAGGTCCCTCCTGGGCAGAATCTCCAAAGGAGAGCCATCAAGGAGAGAACCATACTTGGGCTGGCCAAAATGGGGCTACTAATAGAAGACAGACCCCGTTCCAGCAAACTCTTTCCAGAACCCCCGGAAGCAGAGCTAGGGGGGAAAGCGTACAGACCTGGCCTTTGCCATGTCTGTACCATAGCGTCCAGCCCAAGAGGAGCTGGATGAGTGAGGGAAAACCATAGCGGACAGTGTGTCATCTCTAGAGATGTGAACAGATCTATTTCTGCTCAACCTAGCTAGGCTGAAAGGAAGAACTCGATATTGGTATGCTTCGCCCCCCTAAAGCGAACCACAGAAACTTCTGGTGTTGTGGAAGGATGGATACATGGAAGTATGCGTCCTTAAGATTTATCGTGACAAACCAGTCCTTGGATCTGACACGATTGTGACATGATTTGAGTGTAAGTATTTTGAATTTGAACTCCCCTACAGTGCAATTCAATTGGCGCATATCTAAAATCGGACGTATCCCCACCCCCCCAATCGTTCTTTGGGACAATAAAGTACCGGCTGTAAAACCTAGACTCTCTGCTAGGAGGTGGAACCCGTTCTATAGCTTCCTTGTCAGAAGAGCTTTTACTTCTAGTTCCATAGCCAGAGCCTGCTCGGGGCCCATCACTGTGGGCAGGACCCCGCTGAATCTAGGTGAGCGAGAACTGAACTGAATGGTGTAGCATTTTTTGATTGTCTTCAAGACCCAGCGAGATATATTTGGTAGAACTTTCCACTCTGCCAGAAAATCTAGTAAGGGTACCAGTCTCTTGAGACTGGCCTCTGGTGTATTTCGAACAGAAAGCACAGCGCCCTGAAGCGGCAAACCAGCAGGGAACAACTGGCTTAACTGCTTTAGAGACCTCCTAAGAGGAAGCGAGCAACCCTTGGGTAAAAATCGCTGGGAACCGCAAAGTGGCGGGGTTAGCAGAATGGCCCCCTGAGGGCACCGAGGGGAGACGGGCAATGTATAATGAGGTGGGATTCGTCTTCCCCTGTGGGAGGTGTACCCTCAGAAGCCTGGTGCTGGTGGCATCAGGACTTCTTAGATGAAGCCCTCTTAGAAACAATAACGGTCCTCAGATCTGTTTTGTCCTTCGAGGACTTCACCTGAGTGTGTCGCGCAGCCTCCCAGTCTTTCTGGGACACATTCTCCTTCTGCTTTGCCCTGTGTAAGGAGCTAGAAGTTGGCTGGGGCTACTCCCGCCCAGCATCCCCAGAGACATAAGAAACATGAAAGATATGAAACATGAGAGACATGAAAGCTCTTTTCTTTATCTTTCATTCCTGCGAGGCTCAGCCAAAGATGCCTCTCCGTGGCCACCAGGGCTGCCATAGAATGGCCCACTGACTTGGCTGTCTCCTTAGTTGCCCGGAGAGACAAATCTGCAGCCTAACGTAATTCTCGAAATTACGTCAGCATTGACCTCCTCGCTTTCGCTCATGTCTTTTAGCAGGTTGGAATCGTATGCCTGCAGAATTGACATTGTGTGCAGAATATGCTTTACCTACCAAGGCCAATGTAGCTCCAAGAGGCTTGCAAGGAACACAAACCGAGGTGCCCTCCTCAAAGAGCGCCCAGAGGGAGCGCAGCATTCTCAATGGTAGCTGCTCACAGTGCTCACATTCAGCCTCCTCAAGGGCTGACTGAGCATGCTGCACTCCCAAACAAACAACACAGTACATGTGTATCCCCACACGTGATATAAAGTTAGCAGGTATGAATACACTTCCTGAGCTGCTGTTCCCTCGCCATAATATATTATATTTGTGCTTGAACTCATGGAATGAGACAGACAAACAATAAATAGGACATACGATTCACATAGTGCACTTGCTGAAGGCACAGAAGCTAACTCTGTTTGATCTGGGTATACTTTGTTTCCTGGTTGATAATGTCACCCACCTATGACGTTCCGTCACACCACTGGACTGATTCTATATGTGTGCTTCATGACACAATCACACAGAGGCGTTCCCACAGCATTTCAACGCAGCACGAGTTCCCTTGAAAGGGAACAGTATTATTTAAAATTGGTGCCGGTTAGTCTTTGACATCCAATCTACACTTAAAACGTAGATTTTAACAAAACAAAACTGTATTGCTCTTATTTATTATAATCAATACATTCAGGCTCTATAAATAAGAACAAAATTTAAAAAATGAGATGTATAATATAATGCATGCAGTTCCTCATTCATACAAAGTCTAAAGGACAAGAAGAGGAACACTGTCTCTAACCTGTTCTTTAATTATAAAGCAAAGTAGAGAATTTACACTTCCTTTACATTTGACTTCTTTTGTCATGCTTTAGAAAGCAGGCACATTCATTATCATCAAACTTGAAATGATGCCCAACTGTGCCAACAATGGGAACAAAGTTATTTTATGGCTTTTTAAATTATTTGATGTCAGTTGTGTAGGTAGTTTTTCTATACACTGTGTCAGAAAACCATCACAAAGCATACTTATCTGCATCACAGTTGTCACTGTTAGTAAAATTAATTAGCCTCAGTTCGTTTATGAAATAACAAAGAAAGGAAATCAACCTGTTATTCAAATTATATTTCAGAACACATTGCACATGGGTGATTTACTTTAATTATTTTCATTTTCTAACACTGTTCAATTGGGATAATTGTTGAGAATTGTTTTTATTTGTTAATTTATTCATTCTGCAATGCATGGTGTGAAATGCACGTAATACATCAGCAACTTTTTAGGCTAGTTGAAAACATCCGTGGCAATATTGTGGGCCTAGTGTGTTTTATGTAGATATTACGTATGTGCATCTATAAAATCAATATTTATTAATATAACTCTTAATATTTATGGCTAACAGTATGTTGAATGTAATGTATTTAATTATTTTTTTGTTTTGTTTTTTTACTACAGAACAGAAAAATACCTGCATTCCAAATGTCAATGTACACTTTGTGTGTAGATCAGTACAGTAAATACTTTCGTAGTGTGTTTCAATATGTGGATGAATAATCATATTCATTTCTGAGCTGAAAAACATCTTTCAAAGCGTTAAATTCACAGAGATTGACGGATAGTGACATTTGCCAAGAAGATTAACAAAGGAAACAGGCAGCGGATGTGAATGTGTCAAGGAGTCGTGGCATAGTCTTTCTGTGAAATCAACTGACTGAGGCTTTACAGGGAATAATGTGGCAAAGCCTGGCGTATCTGAATTTCATGAGTCTTTGATGGGGACCTCGTTTTTTGACGGAGGTGATGAAAAACACATTAGAGTAGAGACTGCTAGATTCTCTGATACCTGTGCTCATTTTCAGCCCGGGGAGCATTGATGTATTACTCAGAAAACCCTTTCTTTACCCCAAAATGTGTTTGCACACAGTGTGTTCGGCTGAGAATGGGCATTAATTTCTTGTCATATCTTTGTGTAGTTTTTTTTTTTTTTATAATGAAAGAGGAACAGCCTTTAACCTGACTTACTGACAATAAAACTGATTAGGAAGAACATGGCTGCTCTCTTCCATTCATAATCACCATGGGACTAATTATAGAAATATAACCAAGACATAATCTAATTAGGTTTCACACGCCGCTCCCATATTTTGATGAATCCACTCTCAGGAAAAACACACAGCTTTCCGATTTAAAATGGACTTGAGGATGATGGCCATCCAGGGGCGTCATGCTCTTAAATAATAAAACTTTACTCTAGTGTTCACTGTAATAATTACAGCAATGTCGTCATATTACATTATACTTTTGAATTATCGAAGCCAAAACATAGGCCTAAATTATTAACGCATTTACTGTCGCTATTCCAGAATATTAGTCCTATAAGACCTGCATCGATTCAGTCTTCCATGAATTTTGTAGCTTATAGATACAAACAAATTTAAAGTATATAAGCACTGACACCACAAACTGCACCTTATCTCGGCATGAATCAGGTGCTGTTCTTTGAAGTCCTGCAAACCTAACGTCCTCTATTACCTAGCGTATGCTGAGTTCAGTTGATCAGTAAAGGTCATTTTAACAGAAGGCAAAAAATTTATATTTTGTATTTTTTTGGACGGATTCCACCAACCACTCGCACATGAAAAATCGATGGTTTCTGCACAAATCGCCTAGGCTGTGTGACATATTTTAGCAATTTACCAAAACCATTCATTTTTTACCTACAATATTCTAATATTAGAGTAAACTTTATAGTTATCTGCGCAATGTGTAGAATACCGGATATCAATAAAAATATAGTAAAATTATATTTTAAAGGATCATTAAGTACGAATAGCACAGAAGATATTAAAATCATCACTTGGTAAACTGGTACTAAAAATTACTGAGAAGAATGGAAGTGGCTGCAGCAGAAACCACTGTATACAATAATTTTGTATATAATACATTACTTGTGCCTCAAAGTGCAGACAGAACCAAAGACTGTAGATATAGAAAGATGTTTCACAACTATTACTTATGAATGGGAGACACTGCAACAAGCAATATGGTGTAATACATCCCTCCTAAGCATTCAATAAGCATTCATTGTTGCTTATTTTTTTTATTACCTTATATGTAATATTGCCTACCACACTAATCTGACGTCGCTAGCTTGTAATCTTTGAATCTAAATCGCTGTTACAACGCATTTGCATTTGCAGCGCTAGCTTGTTAACTTGTTAACAGTCTCTCGCGCGCTCCTTTTTCAACGCGTTCTTCAAACAGCTGTGGTAAGTCGGATCAGTCTACAAACACAGTGAGTCATGTCATCCTCTCCCAGCATTGCTACCTGTTCCATTTGCCACATGTTTACCATAGCTCTCTCTGTCAGCGACGAGGGATTTACATGTCATAAATGTAGGGAAATAGTCAGGTTGACAGAGAGAATCTCAGAATTAGAGACACGCATCCAAACTTTAATCGAGGATAGTATGAATGCAAGGGCTTCAGATACTGTTTTGGATGCGACTAGCTTAGTGAACTCTGTACATTGTTCGGTTCCGGCTGTAGAGCCCGCGCAGCAGGGCACTTGGGTAACGGTGAGGCGGCCTAGCCGCGGAAAACACCACTCTTCCGTTCCAATAAGAACATCAAACAGGTTCTCCCCACTCAGTGATACACCCACTGAGAATCCTGTTGAAAGTGCCCTAGTTATTGGCGATTCTATTACACGGAACGTGAAAATAGAGACACCAGCCACCATAGTCACATGTTTGCCGGGAGCCAGAGCACCTGACATCAAAGCAAATTTAAAAGTGCTGGCTAATGCTAATCGTAAATACTCTAAGATTATTATTCATGTCGGCACTAATAATGTTCGACTTCGCCAGTCGGAGATCACTAAAATTAACATTAAAGAGGTGTGTGAACTCGCAAGTACAATGTCAGGAGAAGTAATTTGCTCTGGCCCCCTTCCTGTTCGTCGGAGTGATGAGATAGTTAGCAGATTATCATCACTCAATGGCTGGCTGGCTAAGTGGTGTCCGCAAAATAATATAGGTTTCATAGACAATTGGAAAAACTTTTGGGGCAGACCTGACCTGTTGAAAAGAGATGGTATTCATCCCTCCCGGGATGGTGCTGCTCTTCTCTCTAGTAATATGGCACATAGTCTTAGAACTGAAACATGACAAACTGGGGCCCAAGTCAGGAAGCAGACAGACTGGCTAAACCGACCATCTGCTAGCTGCCTCACGTTACAGAAGTCAGAAAATTCAGATAACTCCCAACACATAGAAACTCTTACACCTAGATATTTTCAAATAGAGACTGTGTCTGTACCCCGAATTAGTAAAAACAAAAAACTTCCAAACCCATTTAATGGTAAAAATTTAATTGATGTTCAACAAATAAAAAATAGAGATTATAATGCTAAACAAATGATAAAACTCGGGTTGTTAAATATTAGATCCCTTTCTTCAAAATCACTTATTGTTAATGATATTATCAAAGATAATAATCTAGATGTGCTGTGTTTGACAGAAACTTGGCTAAAACTGGACGATTACATTACTTTAAATGAGTCTAGTCCTCAAGGTTATGATTATCGACACAATGCCCATCAGAAAGGAAAAGGGGGAGGTGTTGCTGTAATCTATAGTAATATTTACAGTATTAGTCAAAAGTCTTTCAAATATAATTCCTTCGAAGTGATGGTACTTTACGTAACATTATGTAGGTTGACATTTGTGCTGGCTACTGTATACAGGCCACCAGGACACCATACAGACTTTATCAAAGAATTTGCTGATTTTCTGTCGGAGTTAGTATTGGCTGCAGATAAAGTCCTTGTTGTTGGTAATTTTAATATCCATGTAGATAATAAAAAAGACGCATTAGGATTGGCATTTGCAGATATTCTAAACTCTATTGGTGTTAGACAACATGTGTCAGGACCCACTCATTGTCGAAAATCATACTTTAGATCTAATATTGTCACATGGAATCGATATTGATGCTGTTGAAATTCTGCAGCAGAGTGATGACATCTCAGATCATTATCTAGTCTCGTGTATACTACATTTAGTCAAGGCGGCTAAACTGCCTCCATGCCATAAATATGGTAGAACCATCACTTCTACCACTAAAGATCACTTTATAAATAATCTTCCTGATCAGTTTCATCACCTTAGCATACCAGAAAGCTTAGAAGACCTTGATGTTGTAACAGAAACTATTGCCTCTGTCTTTTCCAGCACATTAGACTCAGTTGCTCCTTTGCGCTTAAAAAAGATTAAGGAAATTAATCCAATGCCATGGTACAATGAGCACACTCGGGCCCTAAAGTTAGCAGCCAGAAAAATGGAGTGCAGCTGGAAGAAAACAAAACTAGAAGTATTTCGCATTTCGTGGAGAGAGAGAATGATTGAGTACAGAAAGGCCTTAAAATCTGCTAGATCTGCTTATTTTTCAAAACTTTTAGAAGAAAATAAACACAACCCTAGGTATTTATTTGATACAGTGGCTAAATTAACAAGAAATAAAGCTTCAACTTCTGATGTTTCCAAAGAGCACAGCAGTAATGACTTTATGAACTTCTTTACTTGCAAGATTGATAATATTAGAGAAAAAATTATAACCATACAACCGTCTATTACAGTATCGCGTCAGATAGTGCATTGTAGTGTCCCTGAGGAAAAATTCAATTCATTTACTGCTTTAGGAGAGGAAGAATTGTCTAAACTTGTTAAATCATCAAAATCAATACCCTATACCGACTAAGCTATTGAAAGAAATGCTTCCAGAGGTTATAGATCCTCTTCTTAATATCGTCAATTCATCTTTATCACTAGGACACGTACCAAAAACTTTTAAGCTGGCTATTATTAAACCTCTTATTAAAAAACCACAACTTTATCCTAGAGAATTAGTCAATTACAGGCCGATCTCAAATCTCACTTTTCTGTCAAAAATACTAGAAAAGGTAGTATCATCACAACTATGTTCCTTTTTAGAAAGAAATAGTATCTGTGAGGATTTCCAGTCAGGATTTAGACCGTACCATAGTACTGAGACTGCTCTCATTAGAGTTACTAATGATTTGCTCTTATCATCAGATCGTGGTTGTATCTCTCTATTAGTGTTACTGGATCTTAGTGCTGCATTTGACACTATTGATCACAATATTCTTTTAAATAGACTCGAAAATGATGTTGGCATTAGTGGAATTGCATTGTCATGGTTCAAATAATACTTATCTGACCGTTATCAGTTTGTAGTAGTAAACGAAGAGATGTCATATCGATCACAAGTTCAATATGGAGTACCGCAAGGCTCAGTACTAGGACCGTTGCTGTTCACTCTGTACATGCTACCCTTGGGAGATATCATTAGGAAGCATGGCGTTAGTTTTCACTGTTACGCTGATGATACTCAGCTCTATATTTCTTCGTGCCCTGACGAAACTTACCAATTCACAAAATTAACAGAATGCATAGCTGATATAAAAAATTGGATGACCAGTAATTTCCTACTACTAAATTCAGAAAAAAACAGAGATTCTAATTTTTGGACCAAAAACTTCTTCACGTAATAACCTAGAATACTGTCTAACACTTGATGGCTGCTCTGTTAAGTCTTCGTCGTCACTTAGGAACCTGGGTGTGCTCTTTGATACCAATCTTTCATTTGAAGGCCATGTTACTAGCATCTGTAAAACCGCATTCTTCCATCTTAAAAATATATCTAAACTACGACATATGCTCTCAATGAAAAATGCAGAACAGTTAGTTCATGTGTTCATGACCTCAAGGCTAGATTACTGTAATGCTCTACTGGGTGGTTGTTCTGCTCGCCTGATAAATAAACTACAGCTCGTACAAAATGCAGCAGCTAGAGTTCTTACTAGAACTAAGAAAGTATGACCATATTAGCCCAGTTCTGTCAACACTGCATTGGCTTCCTGTTAAACATCGTATAGATTTTAAAATCTTGCTAATTACTTACAAAGCACTAAATGGTTTAGCTCCCCAGTACCTGAGCGAGCTCCTAATTCATTATAGTCCTTCACGTCTATTGCGATCTCAGAATTCAGGCCAGCTGATAATACCTAGAATATCAAAATCAACCGCAGGCGGTAGATCCTTCTCCTATTTGGCACCTAAACTCTGGAACAATCTTCCTAGCATTGTTCGGGAAGCAGACATACTCTGTCAGTTTAAATCTAGACTAAAAACGCATTTCTTTAACCTGGCATACACATAACACATTACCAATTTATATTTTCAAATCTGTTAAAGGATTATTAGGCTGCATAAATTAGGTCAGCCGGAACCGGGAACACTTCCTATAATGCCTGATGTACTCGTTACATCAGAAGAAGAATGGCATCTACGCTAATATTAGTCTTTCTGGTTATCCCGAGGTTCACCGTAGTCAACCGGATCCGGGCCGTATCCAGGTGAGACCAAGGACCTGCGCCTTGACACGACCACAACGCAGCCCTGAAGTATCAGCAGAGATTGAGTCAACTAGATCATCCACTGTGAGGGCCTCATCGACACGACAGCCACGACACAGTTCCTCAACAACCGTCCATACCGCCGTGATGAATACGATCCTCAATTGGATGGAACTGGAATAAATACTTTGAATGTTGCGATCCTGTTGGACTTATGATAGCTACCTGAATCGTAACAAAGCACTGTTGGCCAGAGGAGAACTGGCCCCCCGACTAAGCCTGGTTTCTCCCAAGGTTTTTTTTCTCCATTTAAACACCTATTTGCCACTTGTCTGCCACCTGATGTCACCTGATGGAGTTTGGATTCCTTGCCGCTGTCGCCTTTGGCTTGCTTAGTTGGGGACACTTGACATTTGACTTGACATTTGATATTCAACAGTGCTTTGATCTGCCTGCATTGAC
Organism: Ctenopharyngodon idella; assembly: GCF_019924925.1. NCBI lineage: Eukaryota > Metazoa > Chordata > Actinopteri > Cypriniformes > Xenocyprididae > Ctenopharyngodon > Ctenopharyngodon idella. Next base: position 28,781,603 of record NC_067236.1, read on the forward strand.
ACTATTCTTTTAAGAGCTGCTGTGCAGCCAAATAATGTACCAGTTATCAGTGTAAAGCTGCTTTGACACAATCTACATTGTAAAAAGCGCTATATAAATAAAGGTGACTTGACTTGACTTGACTCCTAAGTAAAAGAGCCAACCACTGGTAAAGTCACTGGGTCACTGCAGCTGCCGTTAGAGGCTCCGTTTCCCATACAAACCTGAGACTCGCGCTTAGGACTGCACATGCACATTGGTTGGTCTAGCCTAAAAAATAAGCTTTTTTAAATGCTATTTGTGCATAAGAAACAACATTTATAGGACAGTTCATGTCAGATTTGGTTGCTGATTTGAAATATGTTAATTGTGAGTTCGTCAAGCAGTGTTTGAGATTTCAGGATTCTCTCATTCAAATAGATAGGACTTGGTCTTGGATGCCCGAAACAGCTGCCCGGAGGTGTTGCAAATATGGTCACCGAGTGAACAGACTTTACTTGAAAGGGACTTTGATGAAACGCAATAAAGTTACCTTGCTTTCTGAGGTGGATGCCTGCTGTTTGGGAACACAGTTGTGTAAAACAGTTCAGTCTGAACCACTGACAACAGACTTTGCTTAGGCAATTCAGAACAACCAAAACAACATTTCAGGGCAAGGCAGGCAGATGCCCCCCATATTGTAGTCATGGAGTTTCCCAATGTGAGCTCTGCTACAGTTTGGAGCGGTTAAGGCCCGGGTATACTTCATTTTTCATCTTGCGCACATTTGAGCAGGTGAGCCTTTCAAAGTATAGCCTAATTCTTTGGTCGTGAGCGCGGAAAGACGTTCAGTGTTCGGTGCATGGTGCATCAAACGGACTTTACAAGAGCACATACGCAGTTGTACGTGCACCGTCTGTGCGGTCACAAAATTACGCAGAAAAAATGTGAATGGCCAAGTATACTTTGGGCTTTAGTCAGGCCTCCACAGACAGCACACATCATGAGCGAGATCCTATTCCACATGAATGTGTTAAAGTCCTTGTGAACCGGAAGTTGCAAATGACTATTCTCCAGTGTTGTGACGTATTTCCAAGTGAAACAGAATATTGAATAGAGGGCAGAGTTTTACTTTAGCGCTAGGCCTCTCCATCTCTCGCTCATAGCAGACTAACGGTTGGAGGGGAGTGGTTTAAGCGTTTTCAACCCAAGCCGTCAAACTGACGTCATCAGAAAAGAACGCCATTCCAGACCGGAAGTAACTTTTCAGATTTTGATTAAAGATTACCATGACAAACAATTTTTTTCTGTGTATTAACTTGCACGGATTAATTGTTCAACGCAAGACTAGTAATATGCACTAACAAAGTAAATAGGGTCAATTTTGATTTCATGACGACTTTAAGGGCACAAGCAAGAAAAACTCACTGTTCAGAGAGTTAAAACTAGTCCAAATTCTAGTAAACGTTGGCAACCTCTTTAAGTTTTTCTTGACTGGGCTGATGAACATTAAAAAAAAAAAAAAAAAAAAAACGAAAAAATTTGCTTGCTTGCACCGACTGAAAACATGTCAAAAACCATTAGATAGGAGAGACTCTCAGACATTGCAGTAGGTTACTGAACATTGAACGGTCCATTCATCTGGATTTGGTTAAAACAGTTAATCGCTTTGATGCCGTGCCTGGTGGATGCTGTTCAGCCCTTTACAGTGGCATATAGTGGATGGGAACGCAGAGCATATTAAATTAATATTATTAATATTATTATTATTATTATATAAACAAGTAAATAAACAAGTAGCAAGCAAACTTTAACTCTTTCAAAAACATAAAAAAAATGTTAATTTATAAAAATGTTATAATTAATAATAAATTGTTTATATATATATATATATATATATATATATATAACAATTTATTATTAATTATAACAATTTATTTTTATAAATTGTTATAACTCTGTAATAGAAAGTCAATGTTTGCAATCATTACTGATCTATCAGCTGTGAGCGAAGCAGAGATTATTACTACAAATGAAGTGTGGCAATCAATAGCATCCACAGTACACACTCCTGCTGTGAAATCACTGTAGTCATGCAGAACTGTATACAGAATCAGAACGCATTCAGATTAGACTGTTTGATTAAACCACTGGACCATAATTCCATTAATCGTGGCCCTTGACCTTGCCATGAATAAATACTTACATTTAATGATATGGAAATAAAACACCAAATATATTGACATATAAAACCACCTTTTCTATCCAATACTTATCTTTCACATTAATGTCTTTGAATCATTTTCTTGAGCTTACGAATATAACAAACTCAATGAACTGCCATTTAACACTTCACTTTTTCTTTTTTTTTCTTTTTTCTTTTTTACTCATGAGTCCCTATGTGTGATTCTTCCCTAAAATTATCTTCAAACAGGAGGTGTTAGCTGAGCATTGTTGTGCTTATTCACCATGAGATAGATTCAAGCTGTGATACTCATGTGCTGAGCACCAGAGTTGCACAGGAACATTTCACAAAATAAAAAAGGTGCTGCCACACCACACTGAAACACATGGCAGCTCTCTACAGTGGAGTTCTCCAGCTCACTGCTCTTCACTTTCATTAGTTTTACCTTTCTTTCTGTTTCCCAGACAGATGGCGCCTCTGTCAACAGAAGACAATTCCTGAGAAAGTTAACATTCTTCATCCATGTTTTTTATTCACTACAGTTGTTACAGTGAAATGCCATATATGGTTTGTATCCTGTTGTGACTTGGATTCCGGCACGCGCTCGGTTGGCGCTGGGCCATGTTAATTAAAGACGCACATTGATTCAGCTCCTGCTTGTTTGTTGCATAAAACACAAACATGGTGTCAGAAGTGAGCACTAGATCCTGAACATGGCCTCAAACAGCATTCCTGCCCCTGAGATCATGCGGATGTTGGGAGACATATCAAAAAACTGGGATAATTTCAGAGCAGAATTCAAAGACTATGAACTAGCTACCGGGCTGATTGAGAATCCCAAAGAGGTGAGAGCAGCAGCACTGCGGTGACTAATGGGCAATAGTAATGTCAGCATATTTACAGTCATAACATTGTGTTGAGCGAAGAACAAACGAAGGACCCGAAAGTCATACTTGATGCCTTGGGAGACTACTTCAAGCCTGCGAAAAATGTGATCTACGAAAGGTATATGTTCGGGTGTTGCAAGCAGGAAGTGGACAAGCCTATAGACAGCTTTCTCACAAGGTTGCGGGAGTGAGCATCAACCTGCAAATACAGGGAGCTCAAAGATGAAATGATTCATGTTAGACTTGTCCTGGGCATTGCTACTGAGAACACCAGTTGGCGTCTGTTGCGTGAACACGAACTGACCTTGTCACAGTCTGTGGAAATATGCTGACTGGCAGAAGCCACGGAACAACGTGTAAAAGCAATCGACAACACATTCAGTGACACTGTGAATATTGCACAAGCACAAAGGCTGAAACACCAGGATGGTGAAGTGAATAATGAGCAAACGCTCAGAACTGTGTGGTGCAAATATTGTGGGGGTGGTCACAAGAAAGGCAGAGAGCAGTGCCCCGCATATGGAAAGACTTGTCGATCATGCGGTGTATCGAATCATTTCGCTAAGGATTGTAAAGCCCATCACAGAGCCGACAGGTCCGGCAGAGTGAATGTTATGATGGATGATGGTCAGGATGAGCAAGTACCCTACAGTGAAGGTCGACTTTTCCCTGCTGAGGAATGCATTGACACAGTAAAGTCCCCAGGTCCAAGATGGTTCGTTAACCTGACGCTTAATAAAAGAAAGCAGGCCTGTCAGCTAGACATGGGAGCGACTTGTAATGTTATGAGTCGTACAATCAAAGAGAAACTGGATCCAGAAAGCCCCCTGCAGCCGAGCACAACAAGACTGAAATTGTATTCTGGTGCCACAATGCTTTCTCTGGGGCAATTTCACACAGAATGCATCGTAAAGGGCACCGAGCACAAACTAGTTTTTGAAGTGGTCGAAGCCGATCAAGAGCCATTACTCTTGGGTGACACGTGTGAGCGGCTAGGACTAATGAAATTTACCATACCAGAGGAGCTTCACAGACTAGTTGTATGCTCTGACATGCCACTCACAAAGCAACAGTTAACTTACAACTTCAAGGACGTGTTTAACAACCCAGTTGAGTCAGTCCCAGGAGAGGTCCGGTTTGTGCTTGACAGTAGCGTGTCCCCTGTGCAATGCGCACCACGGAACGTGCCGGTGGCCTTGAAAGCCAAAGTGAAAGAACAGCTGGACAAGTACATGAGAGATGGACACATCACAAATGTCACTGAACCTACACAATGGATAAGCAATATGGTAGTCATAGCCAAGCCAGACAAAGTAAGAATATGTATAGAACCAAAGCACCTGAATCAAGCACTTCAAAGATTACACTATCACATGCCAACTCTGGAAGACGTTCTGTATAAACTACCCAAAGCACGCCTGTTCACGCTGGTGGATGTTCACGATGCCTTCCTACACTGCAAACTGGACAATGAAAGCAGCCTAATGACAACTTTCTGGACACCATGGAAGCGGATGAGATGGTGTAAACTGCCCTTCGGTGTTTCAGTGGCACCAGAAATTTATCAGCGTAAGCAACACGAGCTGTTGATGGGACTCCGAGGCATAGAGCTCATTGCGGATGACATATTGGTTGTTGGCTGCGGTGACTCGGATGCAGAAGCCGAGTCAGATCACGACAGAAATCACCGCGCCCTGATGGAGCAATGCAGAGCTGTGAAACTCCGAATGAGTGAAAAAAAAAAAAAAAGTTGCAATTCAGACTGAAAGCGGTGCACTTTCATGGACACACATTATCAGCAGAAGGGATACGTATTGACCCGGATAAAACGAAAGCAGTTTTGGCAATGCAGACACCACAGGATGTAAAAGCAGTTCAGCTTTTCATCGGATTTGTGACGTACATGGCCAAGTTCCTCCCACGGCTTTCAGAGGTATGTGAGCCGCTTTGCAGGCTTCTGGGACAAAGACATAGCATGGCATTGGCTTCCTAAGCACGACGAGGCGGTTCAAGAAATAAAACTTATGATTACCGACACGCCCGTTTTGAAATATTATGACATTGACAAGCCAATGACAATACAAAAGCGATGCCAGCAAGAACGGCCTGGGCTGCTGTCTGCTGCAGCAGGGACAACCTGTGGCTTTTGCCTCTCGGGCACTCACGCAAACCGAACAAAATTATGCCCAAAGGCTGAATCTTCGGTGAAGATTGCGAAATCACTCTGTAAGAGGGCAAAACTAGATGGAACAGATCCATGGCTAGCAATTCAACACTGGCAAAACACACCCACAGATGGATTGGACAGCAGTCCTGCACAGCGACTTATGTCCCGTAGACTTAGGATGGGACTTCTCACGGCAAACAGTTTGCTTTTCCCCAAGATAGTCGAAGGAGTTTCGGAGAAACGGAGGTAAACGGCGCATGACGAAATTCCATTACGATGCGAGAGCCAAAGACCTCCCAGAACTTAATGTCGGCGAACACATCCGAATGAAACCACTGCCTGGAGACCGCACGGGCCAGTGGTGAGACGCCAGTGTCTGGGAAAGGTGAATCCGCGGTCTTATGTGGTGGATGTGGATTGCACATTATACAGCCGCAACCATGTGGATTTGCGGAGGGCTGAGCGGTCCGCCCAGTTTAATCACCAAGAGGCAGCGAGAAAGGAGAGCAGCCAGGGCTCAGTGGCTAGCAACGGTGAAACAGCAATTAGAGAGGGTGACACATCGGACATCATAGAATATGTGCCAGAGCAAATTCAAGAACGAAGGCAGCAAGTGTCTGATAGGCCTACACAGTTCGGAACCCCGATCATTACACGCAGCATAGACAGATTAACGCACCAGGAATGCAGTTTCCTAATGCACAGCATAAATTTGGTTTAGTAAACTTTGAGTTCATGTTTGGGGCTGGGGTTGCATGAGAAAAATAATCAATATTACAAAAATAAAACAACTCATATTACAAAATGTGACATTGTAAAAGTCAGTCTTTTTATAAGTAACACTGTCCAACAGCGACAACCTGCAGGTAAAGTTACAGTGGGAGACTTGACTCCCTTGATCCCGTTAAGTTAAAACAGAACCCCTAAAGTGTGCAGTGGGTTTGGTGGGGGATAATTGAGAATGAATGAAGGAAAGTCATATGAGAGGAGGCAATGCCTCCATTGCGCTATGATTGCAGTGTTTCCCATACATTAACTAGACTGTGGCTGCCTGCCACATTCTAAATTGTCCCGCCACAGTCTCAAAATTAAACGGAAATTAGGCCTGTCGCGATATTTAAATAACCGTCTGATAATTGCTCTCTTTTATACAGCAAAAGTGGGAGTCATAGAGCAAAAGAAATAGACCAGCACCAACTAAGTTTTCGTGTACTATATTCAAAGTCATCTGAAGCCATTCCATAGCTTCATGTGAGGGACAGAAGAATATGTACATCGTTAAATTTAAGTTCACTCAAACTCGTCTTCCCTCTACTGCAGCTGTCAATCATTCTCTGTTCAGCACTCAAACAACGTGTCCCGTTCGATAACGACAGTCAGCATGGTTAAACTCTCCAATATGATATATTCCCATTATAGTACTTGATATGTAGATAAAAGGGCTGTGGATTTGTATAAAATGACTTTATCTTGCTGGAGTTTATTGCTGTTTCTGAACAATGTCATCATACTGGTTACAGCGTGTCTGTTAGATCGCACAACACAAGGATTATGAATTGGCGTCACACACACAATAACTGGAATTTAAAGGTGAGAAGAAACTTATGATTAATATACTGTTAGATGTAGATATGCACAGGGATTCTCTTTGTGCCGTGAACTTTTCAATGCGCAGCGCAACTGCGCTCTGTGAATCCATATTGCTTTAAGCACATCAGTCTGCACCCGGGATGCGCATAAGCGGTTTGTGCTGCTGTTTTGAAGCGTTTCATATTATCATGGTTTTGCACACTGAAAGATTATTAATAGCCTATTTTGTTCTGTAGTATCTATCATATCTTGTTGCCCCATTAAATAGCTGCACAATACATTTAAAATAAATGTCTTTTAATGTTACATTATTATAAATTTATATAAATCTTAACATTCACATATAAATCTAAATCTAATATAGTTTTTTTTTTCATTTCATAAGAATACAAATAGAATTTAACTTTTTATTAACATTTAGATTTTATAAAATTACTGTGCAGTTGTTTTTTTTTTTTTAAGAATTAGGCTAGCATACTTTTTGCTGCTGAATTATAAACTCACCTTTATTAATTTTTTTAGTTATTTTTTTTTTTTGGTCAGCTTATGATTATACATTTTTATTCATTTGTTATTTTTCTCTATAATGAAGTAGTGTGTTTAGTGCATTCTGGATTGTGTTTAACAAATCAAAGATTGACCATTAGTTCCACAAATACAGGTGTATAGATACAGGTCCCCACTAATTATTCTAGAAATAAATTAACTTAACAAAGGTAACCTCTTTTGCTACATATTTTTAATGTATACTCTACATGTTTGACAACTTATGAACTATAATTTAGCCTACTATATACGTGTACGTGACTAATGTGCCCTACCATCACCAATATATAAATTACTATTAGAGCACAAAATTTCTTACAAGAGAACAAATTTCTTCATTGATCTATTCACTTCTGACTATTTATGACCACTTGCCCCTGTGACAACTTATTTTGGCCCCATGTTTTCCACTGTTTGTTCGGTAAGAAAACAACCATGGTTTAAACTGTTTTCAAACCTACAGTGCCAGATTATTACTGTTTTCATTCTCACTAAACAGCATCCAAAAGCAAGTCAGGTGCTTTTCTGAAACATGAGAAAAAAGCAATAGAGGTGTAAACATCCAATCAAAAAAAGGAGGCAATTATACACACAGCATCTTAAAATTACCTCTCCATAAACCATCATAAGTCAGCAGATGATCCCATTAAGTCCAAGACCATGCTAATTAATGCAAGTGTGTGCTGACAGTCTGATGATTGCAATTGCTGGATAAATGGGCATTATTATGTGAGTAATTATGTAGCATTGTTAAGGAGTTTGACTGCTGTGACTGCTATGAGTTCCGTGAGTTTGAGGGAAGCACAGAATCAACGGAATATTCACGAGTTCTTTTCAGAAACAGAAGACAGGCTGCAAAGATGCCAGTTTATTGCTGAGACTGCATGTGTCCAATAGACATGTACTGACACACTTAAACCTTGTGTTACTCATATAGTTTTACTTTCACAGATATGCATAATGCAATATTTAAAAAAGGCTGGCTTTACAAGACAGATTACAATAAAGATTATTATTTGAATACTATTGTATTATTATTAATGCTTATCTTTTATTTGTATATTTTCAGTTATTTTGGTTCAAGTTTTATTAATTTGGTAATGTGGTTCACATTTTTTATTAGTTTGTTTTTTATATTTCTATAAAGCTTTAATTTATTTCAGTTTTAAGGCTGATTTATACTTCTGTGTGGGACCTACGCTGTAGACTCTGTGCTGTAGTCAGCACAATGGTTTTCATTTATACTTCCGCGTCATTGTCCGTGTCGACGTGCAATTACAAATGCAGGGAGAGGTTCTAGCAGACCAACCACAGCACTTGTGGTCCATGTAGAGTTGACACATTGTTACATTTTTGGAGGGGTGCACGTCAGGCTGCGCCATAGGCTACGCATGCTACACACAGCCTACAACGTAGCTACAGCGTAGTTTCGACGCAGAAGTATAAATCAGCCTTTGGTTTTAGTAATTTTAATACTTCAGCTTAAGTTTATCTTAGTTTTATTTTATTTTAATTTCAGTTTAATTCAGTTATTTAAAACTTGTTTAGATATAGTTAACCATAACATTTATATTAGGGCTAGGACAATACATCGATTCTCGATTCGCAATACAAAGAATCTGGACTGATTCTGATATTTTCCGATGTATCGCGATTCTCTCTCGAATTGATTCTGAGCTTAGTTTTTAACAGCAGATGGCACTACATGCTTTAGAAACACCCGTACTCTGCTTGCTTCGTTCCTTTACACACATCACCTAAACCTAAAATAGTCATTCATAAAGTTTGAAAAGGTTGAAGCGAATTACATTGCGCAGTGGGCTGTGTTTACATTAATCTTGAAAACATAAAAGCATTCTGAACCAAGGTCCAAGTATATTTAACCACTTACATGACTCAGCCGAACGCATGATCGCTGTCCAGCACTCTTCTTCATGAGCATTTGAGTGTGCGGTTAAAAACTAGCCTAGATTGCCATCTGCTGTTAAAACTAAGCTCAGAATCGATCCAGAATCATTGTATCGTGAATCGAGATTCTGTGTATTGTCCCAGCCCTAATTTATATACTGTATGGTTAGTATTTCAATAATATATTATAATATTTTCATTGCTATTTTTATGTGATTAAATTGACAGCTCTGAAATATATTGCAAGAAACTGAAACAAATATTGTAAAATACATTGTAGTATGGACTTGGAAAAGAATATCAAAAACACTTTTTGGATGACTTCTTGTTAATCATAGCAAAATATAATTCTCTGCCAAAGTTGTTGTTTATGCGTTCCTTTTGGTGACATCTTTTCAGCGTGTTACATCACACACAAAGTGTGACTCAAACATGGATTCTCACAGCATGCGGGGAGTCATGTTTGCAGCCTGGGTTCCGGAAAGCACACGCCCTTCAATTTACAACTTCCTATATGATGTAAACAGTTCAATAAGGGCTTAATGAACATAATGTGATGCTAATAATTAAAAGATTGACAGGATGCTTTCGTGCTGCTCTTTAATGGTGGATAGCATTTTTGCTGTTTCTTCCTCTTGGAGCATCACATGTTGATGGTGCTTTGGAAGCCTTGTGATTTAGACAGATGGCTCTTCTCATTTGAGCTGACTGACAGCTCACAACCTGTCAATCATGCCTCAGAAGATGAATGTGAGAAAAAGGAGGCCAGTGAAGTGAAAGGCATAAACACCTCCCACCTTCTTGCACAGGCTGCATGCTGGGATAGATTGTTCCTCCATCATTTGGGTTCTGATGTGTCATGTATTCTCAGGTATTTATAAACTGGTAGACTTAACCCGTTAAACTGTGCCTTAAGCTTTCTGTAAATGTTCTCAAAGAATGCTGTTAATTTTCTGACTTTTTTTTTATTTTTTTTGCCTGATGTTGTTTTCACTTGGCAGTAATAGTAGTTGTTCTTGTTGTTGTGTTGACCATAATATGATTAGTAATGAGGGAACTTTTTCCATTCACCCAAACCACCCATGTTGATGTAATGTTAAATGTAAATACTAATGTGCCCACGATGGAGTACATTTATTCAGTTTTGAGAGGGTTGAGGTACCATGAGGACAGGCAGGATGTGTGCCATAAGAGGGGTGTTTTATCCTCAGACAGTATGGGATATTCTTATCGTTCAATCATTTACTCACCATTTTTTCCAGCATGTGAAATAAGCAATCTGAGAATGAAAGAGGCCTCTTAAAGATTCAATATCTAGTAGTCTTCTTTCCTGACTGAGTGCTTGTGTGTTTAGAGTAAACAATGGTGCTTCGTGGAAGGCAGACAAACAACTTACCTCATCGATACAGCTTTTCAAAATAATATAAACAAAAATAATTGATTTGTTCAAGACTTGTGAGACCAATAGACTTGTTATGTGGATTGTTTATTGTCAATATCACAGCTTACTTTTATATACTTACTTGACCATAATATACTTTAATTGTGAAAGATTCATTGTGCAATATATTCCAAGGGAAAAAGAAAATATGTTTTTTTTTAATATGTCCTTGTGATGTCAAGGAAAGTAAAATAGCTTTGGAGAGCTTAGTAAATTGCTTTTGGAGCAACTTTATTCACATTTATTTAATTCACCGATCAGGCATAACATTGTGACCACTGACAGGTGAAGTGAATAACACTGATTATCCTCTTCATCACGGCACCTGTTAGTGGGTGGGATATATTAGGCAGCAAGTGAAAATTTTGTCTTTAAAGTTGATGTGTTAGAAGCAGGAAAAATGGGCAAGCGTAAGGATTTGAGCGAGTTTGACAGGGGCCAAATTGTAATGGCAGCTCTTGTGGAGAGTTCCCGGTCTGCAGTGGTCAGTATCTATCAAAAGTGGTCCAAGGAAGCAACAGTGGTGAACCGGTGACAGGGTCATGGGCGGCCAAGGCTCATTGATGCACTAGGGGAGCGAAGGCTGGCCCATGTGGTCCGATCCAACAGACGAGCTATAGCTCAAATTGCTCAAGTTAATGCTGGTCCTGATAGAAAGGTGTCAGAGTACACAGTGCATCGCAGTTTGTTGCATATGGGGCTGCATAGCCGCAGACCATTCAGGGTGCCCATGCTGACCCCTGTCCACCACCGAAAGCGCCAACAGTGGACACGTGAGCATCAGAACTGGACCACGGAGCAATGGAAGAAGGTGGCCTGGTCTGATGAATCACGTTTTCTTTTACATCACGTGGATGGCCGGGTACATGTGCGTTGCTTACCTGGAGAACACATGGCACCAGGATGCACTATGGGAAGAAGGCAAGCTGGCAGAGGCAGTGTGATGCTTTGGGCAATGTTCTGCTGGGAAACCTTGGGTCCTGCCATCCATGTGGATGTTACTTTGACCTAAGCATTGTTGCAGACCATGTACACCCTTTCAAGGAAACGGTGTTCCCTGGTGACTGTGGCCTCTTTCAGCAGGATAATGTGCCCTGCCACAAGGCAAAAATGGTTCAGGAATGGTTTGAGGAGCACAACAATGAGTTTGAGGTGTTGACTTGGCCTCCAAATTCCCCAGATCTCAATCCAATCGAGCATCTGTGGGATGTGCTGAACAAACAAGTTCAATCCATGGAGGCCCCACCTCATAACTTACAGGACTTAAAGGATCTGCTGCTAACATCTTGGTGCCAGATACCACAGCACACCTTCAGGGGTCTAGTGGAGTCCATGCCTCGGCAGGCTGTTTTGACAGCAAAAGGGGGACCAGCAAATATTAGGAAGGTGGTCATAATGATATGCCTGATCGGTCTGTGTGTATGTATGTATATATGTATGTATGTATGTATGTGCAGGGCTCGACAATAAGGACTGCCCGATGGCCCGGGGCCAGTGTGAACGACGCTCGGGACAGTAGACGGGACTGTCACCTGCCCGATCGGGCCAGTGCTGTAGGGTGTGCGATATATGTCGTCTATGATATCGTAATTGTTGATTTAATGATCTGAAATGATCGAGTTTGTCCCTCACTTTACAAAAACCAAACAAAAACACACCCCTTGAGTGCGCGCATACACTACGTGACGTAGTCTAGTAGGTTAGACTAGTGCACATGCGTATTTAGAGTGTACGCTTTCACTGCATGATTTAGTCTATTAAAATGCATTTAGAAAGCCCCTAGAATTAAAGATAAGGGGCAAAAATGCCCCTGTATGTCTTTTATTTATATATATATATATATATATATATATTACTGTCTGCACTCGGTTACATGGATGAACATATTAAATAATCGGTTACATATTAAATAACACACTGTCAATTGTGATAAAATTTCCCAATGTTATGGACATTGTCATTTTTGATGCTGACGCTGTATGCGGTTGTCAGTGCTGAAAATGTGCATGTCCATATTAAGTGGTGCTGCCATACTGGCAATTAGCATCTGCTCTAGAGTTTTGTTTTGAGAAATATGACAGGAGATTAGGGATGAACATAAACATAATTGACGTAATTGATTAATTCAATTCAATTCACATTTATTTGTATAGCGCTTTTCACGATACATATCGTTTCAAAGCAGCTTTACAGAGAATGCATATCAACATTACAATTTGGAGACTGCAGTTAGCTAATAATGTAATAATTTAGGCGATTAACATACAATCACTGTTAGCAATTTAATTGGAGGTAGAAGCAAAGAGCTCCTGGAAAAATGAATTACATATTAACAATAATTAGGATTTATAGAATGTGAATGTGCGTGTTGATCCAGATGTTGCATCTTCTGAAGTCATCGCAGGAGTTGGCGCCGTCTCTTCCAAAGTTTTAGTCATCTGAGGTCTTCTTAAGAGGCTGGATCCAAACTGAAACTGATGTACTCTCTAGTCACCTCGGGACGGGCGTCCCGAGGTAAAACAGAAAAGCAAATGGAGAATAATTAGCATAGCTGCTGTTCATAACATTAAGCAAAGATAGTCATGTGCAATTGATCTGATATGAGATGGATTATGTGAATGCTTGGCTGAAGAGATGTGTCTTTAATCTAGATTTAAACTGGGTGAGCGAGTCTGAGCCCCGAACATTATCAGGAAGGCTATTCCAGAGTTTAGGAGCCAAATGTGAAAACGCTCTCCCTCCTTTAGAGGACTTAGCTATCCTAGGTACAACCAGAAGTCCAGAGTTTTGTGATCTTAAAGAGCGTGAAGGATTGTAGGGCGATAAAAGATCGGTTAAGTACACAGGAGCTAAACCATTTAGAGCCTTATAGGTCATTAGCAGTACTTTATAATCGATACGGAACTTAATAGGTAACCAGTGAAGAGATGATAAAATTGGTGTTATATGATCATATTTTCTTGACCTGGTAAGAACTCTAGCAGCTGCATTTTGTACCAATTGTAGCTTGTTTATTGAGGAAGCAGGGCAACCAGCTAGTAATGCATTACAGTAATCTAGTCTAGACGTCATGAAAGCATGAACTAACTCTTCTGCATCAGAAACAGATAACATATTCCGTATCTTAGCAATGTTTCTGAGGTGGAAGAAGGCTGTTTTTGTAACATATGAAATATGATTTTCAAAGGACAAGTTGCTGTCTAATATAACACCCAGGTCTTTAACTGTCGAGGATGGAGTAACAGTACATCCTTCTAAATGCAAATTGTAGTCTGAGAGATTCTGTGTACAGGTTTTTGGCCCAATAAGTAATACTTCAGTCTTATCTGAATTTAATAGAAGAAAATTACTAGTCATCCAATGTTTTATTTCTTTAACACACTCTGTCAGATTGGATAATTTAGAGTTTTCATCTGGTTGTGTTGAAATATATAATTGAGTATTATCGGCATAGCAGTGGAAACTAATTCCATGTCTTCTTATAATATTACCAAGTGGCAGCATGTATATTGAAAATAGCAGAGGGCCTAACACAGATCCTTGAGGCACTCCATAATTTACTATCGTTATCTTAGATTCTTCCCCGTTTAAATAAACAAAATTGTGACGGTCTGATAGATACGACCTAAACCACCGTAATGCCTGTCCCTGGATACCAATGTAATTCTGTAGTCGATCTAGGAGTATTTTATGATCTATAGTGTCGAACGCAGCACTGAGATCAAGTAACACTAGTATTGAGATACAGCCTTGGTCAGAAGCTAGAAGTAAGTCATTTGTAATTTTAACGAGCGCAGTTTCTGTGCTATGATGAGGCCTGAATCCTGACTGAAATTTTTCATAGATAGCATTTTTTTGCAGGAAGGAGCACAATTGGACCGACACCACTTTTTCTAATATTTTCGATATAAATGGAAGATTTGAAATGGGTCTGTAATTTGCCAATACATTTGGATCTAATTGTGGTTTCTTAATGAGAGGCTTAATAACTGCTAACTTGAACGGTCTTGGAACGTGACCTAGAGATAAAGACGAGTTAATAATATTGAGAAGAGGCTCTTCTGCTACAGGTAACAATTCTTTCAGTAGTTTAGTGGGTATTGGATCTAATAAACATGTTGTTGGTTTAGACGCTGTGATAAGTTTATTTAGCTCTTCCTGTCCTATAGTTGTAAAGCACTGATATTGTTCTTGAGGGACGATAATTGAGGCTGAATCATAAAACTCTGTCAAGGGTTGTACATTTACAACCGTATTTCTGATGCTTTCGATTTTTTCAGTAAAGAAATTCATAAAGTCATCGCTACTAAACTGTAATGAAATGTTTTGTTCTGGTGATGTCTGTTTATTTGTTAATCTAGCCACTGTACTAAACAAGAACCTTGGATTGTTTTGGTTATTTTCTATGAGTTTGCGGAGATGCTCGGCCCTGGCTGCTTTTAGAGTCTTTCTATAACGGGACGAGCTGTCTTTCCACGCGATTCTAAAGACCTCTAAACGAGTTTGTCTCCATTTGCGTTCTAGATTACGAGTTTCTCTTTTGATAGCGTGAGTAATATTGTTGTACCATGGTACAGTATTTTTCTCTCTAACCTTTTTTAATCTCATCGGTGCAACAGTATCTAATGTACTAGTGAAAGTGGTGCACATACTGCTAGTAATTTTCTCAAGATCATTTGTGTGTTTGGGTACAATGAGCAGGTGAGACAGATCAGGCAGTTTATTTGTGAATTTATCTTTAGTTGTCGGGAGAATTGTTCTACCTAGTCGATATTGCGGTGCAATTTGACAAATATCAGCAGTATGCAGTATGCATGTTACAAGGTAATGATCAGTGATATCATCACTTTGCGGTAGAATTTCTATATCAGTAGGATTGATTCCATGTGATATAATTAAATCTAGTGTATGATTAAGACGGTGAGTGAGTCCAGTGACGTTTTGTTTGACCCCAAACGAGTTTAGTAAACGTTGTTCCAGCCCTAGTTCCTAAAGTGACATCTGACCTGGCATGCATAATACAGCGTTTATTTGTTGTCGCAAATCTGTGTGAACTGGAATCATTGTCTGTACGTGAAACATTTCAAAACCGAAAAGGAAAAACTTTCCATTTTTGGTACATCGTTGTCATGTAAACATAACCTCAATGTCTGAGAGAAAGCCCTGTGTATACAGGAAAAGTTGGGGGGGGGTTAAGAGACCTTGGTAGTGAGAACTTTATTTTTTTTTTTTTTTTTATCCTTATGGCAAATTATGCATGCTCTGCTACTATTCAGTCTTCTTACATTTTTATAAGTGAATCTGAAAAGTACAGACTTTAATGTGGCATATGCAGAGATATAATGAGGGGGAGGTTTTAAGCAGCAGAGCCCTTGGCACGGTATACTCTGAACTGAGAATGTACTCTGCCTTCACACTAGTTCACACAGCGAGGTCTCTCTGCTTTTGCACGCACAGAGCTGCTTGTTTGTCTCCTTGAAGTTCAAAGGTTTGCATCTGTGTCTCCAGCCGAACGCCCACCCACCAAGGGCCACCGGAGGCTGCAGGGAAAATACTTCCTCCTCCACACAATTAAAAAGACGTAATTAGAGTAAAGGGAGGTGATGGCAAAGGATACGAATATTCATGATGACAGTATAATTACTTGAGATGACCAAGTAGACCAACTGTCAGTTGCTTTGCCCATAAACAAATCCTCATAAATTATATTTGATCAGTGGTGCAATCAGAAGGGTCTGTGCACCATATGCAGCATAAAAGGGAAAGAAGATAAAATGAACACATTAAGAAACAATAAATAATATTTTGTAAACAGTATCATTGTATTTCATCTGCCTTTAACTTCAATGATTCTGCAGAGTTTGCAACAAAGTAGCTCATTTCAAGTGTTCTCCAGAGAACACAGAACAGAAAGAAAACCGTAATCATTTAAGACAAATACCAAGAACAAAATTTGAAAAGTATTTTTTTCCCTTTCATTGTATGAATGAAAATGAAATGAAAAATGGTCAGATAGACCAGTCTGTTGTGATTGGTCTATCACTTAGAGTGTGTCGGAAACAAAGCATCCATTGCCATATCTGAATTTCAGCTCCGGAGACTTCCTCAATTCACAGCAATTGTGCACACTGTAAGGACAGTAACGATGGCGTTGATTTTACTGCATTTTTTACCATCGCACTCACAACTTGAGCAGGACGTTTCTCAGTGGTAAGTTGGACATTACTGGGGGTGTTTACAGAGAGAGAACTTCAGCAAGTTAATTGATAATTAATTGATAATTAATCATACTTATCGGTTGTGATTCAGAGGAGCAAGTTGGTCCAAATAAAGTGGGTACTACTCCATCTTTAATAGATAAGTGTTTTGAAAATCCTGTTGACCTCACTGAAATTAGAGAAGCATGCCGTCAGTAAATTGATGAGAGCACAACAAAAGTTGGAGTTATACTACTGTGGTATCAGAGTAAAACAATTTTAACCACTGACTCTTCATAACCTCATACTTTGGGAGTGTATACAAAAAGAATTTGCTTTTGCAGCAATATGACGACGATTAGAACCAACAATGTGTCAACAACATGAACCAACTACAGTGTTTGAGGGATGCTGAAAGTAGATGATGTTTGACAGCCAATGAAGACCGTAGGTGTCTTCTTTTTGGATAACTTTATTTGCCTTGCATTTTGATCTATTAAGCTTTGCAGACCTCTTACATTCACAAATACCTATATTACACACTGCATGAAAGGTAATATATTTGAAAATGTATAATAGGGGCACTTAAAGCTCCGTAAGTTTTGCCTCTTTGTTGCCATCTCTGTTTGAAACCTGCAATTGCAGTTATTTGCGGAATTATCATCTTTACGTGGGTTGTGCTTCGGCACGGCTGAATCTAATGTTTGCTGTCAGTCACCACATTGGTGTGGATACTGTACTTCAGAATCACAGATTCTACGTCTTGGAAGTATGACCAAAATAAGAATTTTTCAATATTATTATTCAATATTTATTGTCATCACTATGAGCGCTGGATACTGTGTTTTTAATTCATACTTGCAGCCGAAGGGCGCTCTGTGCACATTTAGTCCACAAATGACTCGTAATGAAGAACAGGCATACCATGTGACATTCCAGGAACTAACAGAGGCTTCCAGAGATCGCTATAACCATGGCTATAACACGCAGATAGATACTTTTGAAGATAATACACAATTGCGACGATGTATACATGTATTGCCTCAGAATTTGCGTCTGAATAGAGCGTGAGCTCCGTGGGCATGGCCGAATTAGTGGATAATGAGCTGACTCGCAAACGGCTTGAATATCTCTCTCTTCATTCAGATTACATAAAAAGAATATTTGTTTTCAGTTTGACTCACATGATTTAAAACCTGACATTTCAACGTTTCTTTAGACATAAGTCTCATTTTTTTGTAATTAGTATTCACTAGTTACAGTTCATTTTCTGAGGACTATCAGATTGCACTTCGTTCAGAGGGACGACAGATCACGCATCATGTTAGTTTTCTTTATTTTGCAAAAAGCGCAACATTTTGTACACAAATAAAAGAAGATATTTCACAGATTAAAATGGAGTATAACTCTTAATTATATGTGCTAAAATTGACTGAGTATTTCGAGTCTCTTTCATACTCATACTGAATGCATATTAGTTACCAAGAACTAGCCATAAACAATACGTTAATATAAAAAAATTAAAAGTTTGGTCAGTGTGAATCAGCAGTTAATGTTGATCAGTGAAGAGAAGTTGGATCACAACTACAAACAGCAGTAAAACAGTGAGAAGTGTTGTTTTGGACTGAGTAAAAGTGTTCAAAAGAATTGTGTATCTGTCTGCATCTGAATGTCCTTAGATGGCCTGAAACACAGTAAACAGGAGAAAAGAATTGTCAGTGCTCTTGGGGTCACTATGAACACTCACACAATAGTCTTTCTTGCTGTTTCTTTGGCCTGGTGATGTAGCATTGTTGTAGTAAAAATCCCCATGGGACAGAATCAGCACGCTCACTCGCCACATGAGTTGAACGAATCAATCCACCATGCACCAAACCTCATAGTTTGCTACATCTCTTATATAACTCACTCATATTCCCCCATATCTTATTACAGCATCTTCCTTCATTTTTTTGTTTAATTAAGATAATGAATTTGTTATGAAACACAGTCAAGGACGGAAGCCAAACCGATAACGGCATTTCACAGGTGACGGCACATTTATAATAGTGAAATGTTGTTCATGAGGTGTTGACAAAGAGGAAATTATTTCCAACCTCCACTGGCCTTTGATTAAGTGAGACTGAATTTGTAATCAACTACCTAATATTTTTCCTGTTTGTTTATCTATTTAGAGCAGCATCACATACTGTAGATCATTCCAAATCAGAATCACATACTAAGTACAATAACTGTAAGATTAGATCCAGTAAGTTTTTAGCTGCATGCAGTTTTAAAACCTAATTTTCTACAGTAAATCAGTGGTATTTGAATGATTGCACTGTAAATAAATAAATAAAAACTATATTTGTAAGGGGTATGATGACGACTTTCTATATATAGAGAACTAATAGCTTGCTTGCAATCACGTGATTCTGATGACTCGCGAAATTCAGATGGAGGAAATGAAAATTAGAATTGAAGAGATGGAGAAAGGTTCGTACTCTGCTGGTTTAGAAAGGTATAAACAGAAAATCACAACATCTGTTGTATGTGATCCTTATTTTATGAAAAGGAGCGATTTTTCTACTGGATTGAAAGACTTGATATAGAGACTGTGAAGCTGCCGTCATGCCGTGTTCAGTTCTAGTCTGGTTTGTTTATATCGCGCTGTCTTTCTGCTAGTGAGTTTAGGGCAGTATTTTGATTTTCTATCGTGATTGTGAAAAATGTTGCCATTGTAGGTCATTCATCAGGGCTCCAGACTGCGCCTAAAACGGTCGCATTTGCAACTAAAAATATTAATTTACGAGTGATATTTTTGCCGAGTTCCCCATTGGCGACCATACAAATTTACACGTTATGACTGTAAAATTTGCATGTTATTTGCGTGTTCCATGACCAATAGCCTATCACGTCATTTGCTGTGTTGACGTAAAATGAGATGCTGCGTGTGAATGTTTCACTGAGTTAGAGCGCCGAAATATGAACAGGTAGGGAAAAATTTCACACGCCAAAGAACTAGAGCTGATGAAAGCTGACTGTGTTATTGCCTCGCGTCGCCTGCGTTGGTGCAAAACAGCTGCATTTGAACACACCATTCTGCTCCTGCGTTAAGGAGACAACTGCCTATTTCTTCATAGAAATTCATTTATATATATTTGTCATTCAAAAGGGGAAACCGGCTCTACAGACTGCAGATATACATGCAATGCAGCACGTGCTTACCGTTTTGAATATCAATCATACTGATCACTTTCATTAGTCCACTCCGCTCATGCTCATCAGATAAATATAAGGTCATTAAAAGTCTTCAGTGCCTTAAACAGTATAAGAAGAGTATAAACGATCATTTTAAGGCGTCTTATATTTTGTGGATGGAAAAACAAATCGTGATACTCCCTAATGTGATTATTATTAATTTCATTAAATAAATGTGAGCGCTACATGTTTTAAAGTCAAAAGATGGCGCTGTTGCGCGTTCTTCAGAGCAGCTCGCATTCAGTGATTAAAAAGTTTACATTATATTATTTATATTATATTGTGTGTAAAACGGTTGTAGCAACGTAATTTTTTAATCCTCATCTGAACTTGAATGAGCAGCAAAAGTAAAGCACAGACATTTCAAAATAAGAGTCCCGCTGTATTTCAGTGTAATCAAAGTCAAGCAGTATGTATATCAATTGCCCCTGTTTGTTATTTGGTTACACAAACCAAATTTAATATATTTATATATTTATTTCCAAATATTTATTTTCATTTGACTCATCGATTTTACTAGCATCAGGGTTATTATAGTTAACTAAAACATTTTGTATTGATTGAAATAAATGTTAATACTAAAATAAAAATCTATACAAACTAAACAGACATGTTTAAAAACAACAAAAAATAAAACTTGAAAAAAAAAAAAAAAAAAAACTTAACAAAAAATGAAAGCAGAAAATATAAAAATCTAATCGGATTCAAAATATTAATAAAAACTATAATAGTATTAAGTTAAAATAGTGACATTCATTTTCCAGAAAAGTCACAAGATGAAAAAGCTGAAACTGTAAAGGGGAGATATATAAACACAACAGGATGACTAAAAGTAAGTGATTTAAAATTTTAAGTTCATTGTTGTGTGGCTCTTAAAAAAAATTATTTGGCACCTGTTTAAAAGCAGGAATTTTGAGTTTGTGATAACGATTCCTATATAGAAAAATCACCTCCTGCCCTCCAGCTGCATTTCACGCCACAACAATGATGTCATGTGCAAACAACCTATTGTGTTTAGTTACGTTTTATGGAAAGTAATATGTTATGTTACTTTTGGATTACTTTTTCTCACCTGAGCTTGTTTGTTTGTTTTTAATAACCAAAAAAAAAAAAAATAATATATATATATATATATATATATATATACAGGTGCTCGTCATATAATTAGAATCTCATCAAAAAGTTGATTTATTTCACTAATTACATTCAAAAAGTGAAACTTGTATATTATATTCATTCATTACACACAGACTGATATATTTCAAATGTTTATTTCTTTTAATTTTGATGATTATAACTGACAACTAAGGAAAATCCCAAATTCAGTATCTCAGAAAATTAGAATATTACTAATGACCAATACAAAGAAAGTATTTTTAGAAATCTTGGCCAACTGAAAAGTATGAACATGAAAAGTATGAGCATGTACAGCACTCATTACTTAGTTGGGGCTCCTTTTGCCTGAATTACTGCAGCAATGCGGCGTGGCATGGAGTCGATCAGTCTGTGGCACTGCTCAGGTGTTATTAGAGCCCAGGTTGCTCTGATAGTGGCCTTCAGCTCTTCTGCATTGTTGGGTCTGGCATATCGCATCTTCCTCTTCACAATACCCCATAGATTTTCTATGGGGTTAAGGTCAGGTGAGTTTGCTGGCCAATTAAGAACAGGGATACCATGGTCCTTAAACCAGGTACTGGTAGCTTTGGCACTGTGTGCAGGTGCCAAGTCCTGTTGGAAAATGAAATCTGCATCTCCATAAAGTTGGTCAGCAGCAGGAAGCATGAAGTGCTCTAAAACTTCCTGGTATACGGCTGCGTTGACCTTGGACCTCAGAAAACACAGTGGACCAACACCAGCAGATGACATGGCACCCCAAACCATCACTGACCGTGGAAACTTTACACTGGACCTCAAGCAATGTGGATTGTGTGCCTCTCCTCTCTTCCTCCAGACTCTGGGACCATGATTTCCAAAGGAAATGCAAAATTTACTTTCATCAGAGAACATAACTTTGGACCACTCAGCAGCAGTCCAGTCCTTTTTGTCTTTAGCCCAGGCGAGACGCTTCTGACGCTGTCTGTTGTTCAAGAGTGGCTTGACACGACAGCTGAAACCCATGTCTTGCATACGTCTGTGCGTAGTGGTTCTTGAAGCACTGACTCCAGCTGCAGTCCACTCTTTGTGAATCTCCCCCACATTTTTGAATGGGTTTTGTTTCACAATCCTCTCCAGGGTGCGGTTATCCCTATTGCTTGTACACTTTTTTCTACCACATCTTTTCCTTCCCTTCGCCTCTCTATTAATGTGCTTGGACACAGAGCTCTGTGAACAGCCAGCCTCTTTTGCAATGACCTTTTGTGTCTTGCCCTCCTTGTGCAAGGTGTCAATGGTCATCTTTTGGACAACTGTCAAGTCAGCAGTCTTCCCCATGATTGTGTAGCCTACAGAACTAGACTGAGAGACCATTTAAAGGCCTTTGCAGGTGTTTTGAGTTAATTAGCTGATTAGAGTGTGGCACCAGGTGTCTTCAAAGTTGAACCTTTTCACAATATTCTAATTTTCTGAGATACCGAATTTGGGATTTTCCTTAGTTGTCAGTTATAATCATCAAAATTAAAAGAAATAAACATTTGAAATATATCAGTCTGTGTGTAATGAATGAATATAATATACAAGTTTCACTTTTTGAATGGAATTAGTGAAATAAATCAACTTTTTGATGATATTCTAATTATATGACCAGCACCTGTACACAAAAAGTCAAATGAATAAGTCTCAGGCTGAAGGAAATGCAAATTCACGCCTGTACAGTAGAAAGCACAGCTCAAACAAACCTTTCAGATGTGCTGCCATATTGGATCACAGGAGAATAGGACAGAGGAGAAGAAAGTTCAGCATTCTTCAGCAATAAAAACAAAAAAATGAAACAAACATGGTTTAACTAAAGTCATTTTTTGCTTATTGGTATAGTTGAATTGGATCGTCGAAGGTCAGCAGCAAAGACAATGGTTAATAAATGAGATTAAATACAAGTTTAATTTAATTATTGCAGGTTTGTGTAAAATTCTGAGTTTGCGTTTCACCATTTTTATTCATTTTGAGGAATACTGAATTGGTGTCAGTCAATAATTGAAAAAACAAAGTAACTTGCATTACTTGTTTGAAAAAGTAAGTCATATTTTGTTATAAATTTAAAATGCATTACTTTACTAGTTACTTGAAAAAAGTAATCTGATTACAGAGCTTGAGTTACTTGTAATGTGTTACCCGCCCCCAACACAGACTGTCACATAGAACTATCAGTATTTGACAGCATACTGTATCTATATCTTGTTTTCACCCTTTCAGGCCCTCTCGGACAACACTCTGCATCTTTGATTCCAGCTGTCCAGGCATTGCTTCCGAGAAAAAATGAAAAGTCATAGAAGGGCTTCTATTTATTATTTAGTGTATGCTATTAGAAAACTTGCCCTAGTCCTCTCTGTAAATAATTGATGAACAGTTGTATAAGTTACAGTTAGCAGATTACCACCACTGGCATTGCACAGAGAAAGCCATAATGCTTTTATGGAGCTTAATTTCCACTGGATTATACATAAATAGCTTCTTTTTTCACGTAATTGAATTGAAGGATTTAACGGTAGCTCAAACTCCTCATTTCATACAAGTCTCTATGCAGATCAGTTAATTGTGGCACAAAGGACAAATAGGGCAAAGCTTCCTTCCAGATTCATCCTCAATTTAATAGAGAGAATTTTTTCCATAACTTAAATAAAAAACAAAATTCGCCCATGTCAATCTGGTTTAATTTTTAATGGTACTGTATTAAAAGTAAATTTCCTCCAGACTTACCTGCCCAAGGCATATGAAATTTTAAATACACTAATACATTATGCTTCCAATATCTCCACTCTCATTAATATCCATGATGCTCTATTGCACACGAACAAAGACGTTTACACTGCATGAGAAAAGCTAGTCATAACTGAGCTGCAATTGTCACATGCAGTTAAATGTATGATGGTAAATGTTACATTTAGAGCCACGGGGTGTGCCAAGGGCATCATAATATACATTATATTACTGAAATCTGTTATGTTTTGCCATTATTTAGTAAAATGTGTTAACTGATTTACCTTGCACCAGCTGAACTCACAGTTGTCAATCAGAGCAAGATGAATGAGCATTTCTGATCACAAAATTCACCACTAGACACTTGAATTTTCTTCAAGACCTATGTAGTTTTGAGGGGGAACCTATTTTCAGTCAGAGAATGGGGCAAACGAGGATTTGGCGGTCTAAAGAAACATGGCTGTGACTCACTAATTTAAATGTCATGAGTTTATTAACCCCAATGCTTTTGCCCTCCAGACTCGATGGGACATCGTCCCTCTCTGTGATATTTCATTGTCTGTTTGTGTCATGTGCAGGGTGAAATATCACTACCAAAAATAGCTTGAGTGAGAAGTGGACAGCTCTAAATAAGCATGCTCCTTTGAAATTCAGCATGATTGTTACATTTTAAGAAGAAAATGCAACAAGAATGCAATTAGACCGCATTTCTATATTAAATGTACAGTGGGTACGGAAAGTATTCAGACCCCCTTAAATTTTTCACTCTTTGTTATATTGCAGCCATTTGCTAAAATCATTTAAGTTCATTGTTTTTCCTCATTAATGTACACACAGCACCCCATATTGACAGAAAAACACAGAATTGTTGACATTTTTGCAGATTTATTAAAAAAGAAAAACTGAAATATCACATGGTCCTAAGTATTCAGACCCTTTGCTGTGACACTCATATATTTAACTCAGGTGCTGTCCATTTCTTCTGATCATCCTTGAGATGGTTCTACACCTTCATTTGAGTCCAGCTGTGTTTGATTATACTGACTGGACTTGATTAGGAAAGCCACACACCTGTCTATATAAGACCTTACAGCTCACAGTGCATGTCAGAGCAAATGAGAATCATGAGGTCAAAGGAACTGCCTGAAGAGCTCAGAGACAGAATTGTGGCAAGGCACAGATCTGGACAAGGTTACAAAAAAATTTCTGCTGCACTTAAGGTTCCTAAGAGCACAGTGGCCTCCATAATCCTTAAATGGAAGACGTTTGGGACGACCAGAACCCTTCCTAGAGCTGGCCGTCCGGCCAAACTGAGCTATCGGGGGAGAAGAGCCTTGGTGAGAGAGGTAAAGAAGAACCCAAAGATCACTGTGGCTGAGCTCCAGAGATGCAGTCGGGAGATGGGAGAAAGTTGTAGAAAGTCAACCATCACTGCAGCCCTCCACCAGTCGGGGCTTTATGGCAGAGTGGCCCGACGGAAGCCTCTCCTCAGTGCAAGACACATGAAAAAACACCTGAAGATGGTGAGAAATAAGATTCTCTGGTCTGATGAGACCAAGATAGAACTTTTTGGCCTTAATTCTAAGCGGTATGTGTGGAGAAAACCAGGCACTGCTCATCACCTGTCCAATACAGTCCCAACAGTGAAGCATGGTGGTGGCAGCATCATGCTGTGGGCGTGTTTTTCAGCTGCAGGGACAGGACGACTGGTTGCAATCGAGGGAAAGATGAATGCGGCCAAGTACAGGGATATCCTGGACGAAAACCTTCTCCAGAGTGCTCAGGACCTCAGACTGGGTCGAAGGTTTACCTTCCAACAAGACAATGACCCTAAGCACACAGCTAAAATAACGAAGGAGTGGCTTCACAACAACTCTGTGACTGTTCTTGAATGGCCCAGCCAGAGCCCTGACTTAAACCCAATTGAGCATCTCTGGAGAGACCTAAAAATGGCTGTCCACCAACGTTTACCATCCAACCTGACAAAACTGGAGAGGATCTGCAAGGAGGAATGGCAGAGGATCCCCAAATCCAGGTGTGAAAAACTTGTTGCATCTTTCCCAAAAAGACTCATGGCTGTATTAGATCAAAAGGGTGCTTCTACTAAATACTGAGCAAAGGGTCTGAATACTTAGGACCATGTGATATTTCATTTTTTCTTTTTTAATAAATCTGCAAAAATGTCAACAATTCTGTGTTTTTCTGTCAATATGGGGTGCTGTGTGTACATTAATGAGGAAAAAAAATGAACTTCAATGATTTTAGCAAATGGCTGCAATATAACAAAGAGTGAACAATTTAAGGGGGTCTGAATACTTTCCGTACCCACTGTATTACTTGTTTTTAGGTATACTTATAATGTTAACGGTTTTGGTTGTCAAAAACAGGCAGAATTTATTTTTTTTACAACCATTTTCTGACCTCAATGTTACTTTTTCATGGTACAATGACCCTTTTTACCTTAAAAAAAAAAAAATGTGATAGCCATGTGATATAACCTGCTTAGATGAAGTTCAGTCATCTTATAACTTCATAACATCATATTATACAGGAAGTGCTAGGCTAGACACTTTTCTTGGCACAGATAGCTTGGCAGTGCTGCCCACACACACAAAATATCCTCCCATGTTGCCTTTGTAAAGTTATACGCTCATCGGGGACAGAATATCCTCACACAGAGACCAAAATAGCCCACTGGCATAACACTTTAGAGCTTGCTCATGGGAAGAACAGTCATGTGTTGCTAATTTGGGGTCTTAATATGAGGTCTTGTTGATGATGCTGGAAGGAATTGAAGACTATAGGGAAATGGTGTGAATGAAACATTTCCAACTCACTGGCTGAGCATCAGAACTAATAGTTCATTTGCAGTTTTTATATTTATATATATAATATATATATATATATATATGTGTGTATATATATATAATATATATATATATATATATATATGTGTGTGTATATAATATGTGTGTGTGTGTGTGTGTGTGTGTGTGTGTACTGCCACAAAGACTGAACCTACAAACTTTCAAGCAAGGTAAAAACTATATACATGATCATAAATTTGCAAACACTGTCCTGACAACATAAGACATGCTTCTTAACCAATCATGCATCTTACTATATACAAAATAACAGGGTTAAAATGCAAAGTAAAAAGAGTATTTTTGAAAAATCAAAAGGCCTTATCTTCATTCTCCAGACTGTTCTCATTCCCTTTTGTGAGTTTCCTCTAATGGAGTATTGCTTGAAAGCGGTCCAAAATGATTTTTGCTTCAACTAAGTATAAATGTCTGTATTAAAGGTAGATTATGGAACTCTGTGAAGAAATGCAGAGGTGCACTATTTGAAGATGTCCTGTAAGTGAATTGTAATAGATTGCTAAAATAGTTCCATTAATCACAAACCCGAATATTATTTAGGTTAAATACAGCAGTGTGCCAGGGCAGCACTTGTTCGGTAATAAATCTCACCGATAATGCACTTGGTTCAAACCCAGAAGCTGTTCTCATCATTTCAACATACAGCCCTTGTTAGTGAGCTCTGTTTCTAATCAAGAATAAATCTGTAAGCAAGCAAACACAGAATCTGCATCCACAGAAACTTTGAAAGAATTGGAATATCTGTCATTCACGAAGTTACGTATAATTTCCTGCCCTTTGCATTGTTAGATACATGTTAAAATAGTGTGATCTGGCTCATACTCTCAGACTTATGTCTATTGACCGGCCATTATATATATAATATATATATATATATATATATATATATATATATATATATATATATATATATATATATATATTATTTGCAAATCAGTCTGCCAGGAATCAAAGTTATGTTTACCAGGGACCAACATTTTGAGGATGAATTATTCACTGGATTTACCAAAGTTTGCAAGGTTGGTGGCTGATCACATGGCTGCCCCCATAGTTTATCATAATAAACACTGTTTGCTATTCTATGTTTCTTTTCCAAGCACAATCATTTATCTTTCCTTTTGTTATTCCTCATTCTGCTGAAGGTTGTCATGGAAATCGAAGCAGACAAAGCTGCCAGACTGGGCTCCAGTGAGGGATTGTGGGAGTCTGAGGTTGAGCTCAAAGGAAATAAGCATCAGCAACATGTCTGTGAAAGATGAATCTAAGATTTATTCCCAGAATCCCTCCAATGGCATTTATAATGGGCACAAGAGATGGTGTGAAGTCTTTTTAATGGCTATATTGAGCATTCCAGCATAATTATATGAAATTAAAAATAAAATAAAATATAGACACAATTACGTCGGACAACATTATTGAAGCAAATTTAAGGATGCGTTCGTTTTGGCGACAAGTTTGACAGAACAAAGTGCAAATGGTGAATAATAAATGCAAACATCAAATCTATCAATGTTTATTTATCAGAGCACATTTACACAACTGAGATTGACCAAAGTGCTTTACAAAGAATAAAATAATCAGAATGAATAAAATAAAATGATAAAGTAAAAAAAACAATAACAAACAATAAGCAATCCACAGTATGCAAGATAACGTATTAAGGAGTGTTAAAAGCCAGCGAGAATAAATATGTCTTGAGATAAGATTTAAAAGTAGTGATAGATGGGCATGCCTAATATACTGTAGATAGGAAGGCTATTCCAAAGTTTCAGTCCAGCAGTAGCTAAAGTGCAATTACGACAATTTTTAAGTTTAACTCTAGGAACTGTGAGTAGGCCAAGGTCACAAGATCAAGTTTCTAGAAGGGGTATACAGAAGCAATAGATCAGTTAAGTATCGAGGTGTCATGTTATTGAGGGCTTTGTAGGCAAATACGATTTTAAATATCAATCCTATACTTGACGGAGCCAGTGCAGAGACATTAAAATATGTGTTATATGGTCATATTTTCACTTTCCTTCGAGCAGTCTAGCGGCTGTGTTTTGAACCAACTGCAGACAAGAGATGGAAGCCTGAGAATTTCCATAATACAGTGAATTACAGTAGTCAAGATGTTACAAAGGCATGGATCGCGCTTTCAAAATTGCTCCTGGATAAAAAAGGGCTTAACTTTACAGAGAAGTCGAAGTTGGTAAAAATATGACTTGACAACAGCAATGATGTTTGTCAAATTTTAAACTGGAGTCAAATAGGATGCCCTGGCACACTGTGTATTATATGGCACAAAAAGCAGAAATCAAAATCAAAAACAGTTTTCCTTAGGTCCAAACATAATAAATTCGGATTTATTTACATTTTCATGAGTTTACACTTACAAATAAGTCAGATTGAATAAATGGTATGCGTATTTGGCATACTGTCCGAGGAAAGGGCTCTGAGCTCGGTTTTTGGCGCTAACCCAGAGTACTCGCTCCGTGTTCCTGGCTGTGGTAGGAAGAGCCAAGAGTGAGGAGTCAGGGTGGTGGAGGGATGCTGAAAACTGTCGAGGAATGTAGGGGAGTCGACTGTGTGTGAGTGTGTGTGTGTGTGTTTGTGTGTGTGTGTGTAGGCTTCCTCTCATGCTGATACAATAGACATGGTAATTGCTGATGACGAGTGGATTGGATAGATCATTTGTAAGTGTTCCTCCCGAACTTTGTTAATAAAACATCATTTTGAGTAAAAAAAAAATAGCTTGAGAGCCATGACTTAAATTTAAGCAAACAGTCGCTGAAGAAAATATTTATTGTTGAGCTATAAGAGAAGGTAGATTTGGGTATCATTGGCATATAGATGAAAAGAGACACCATATTTTTAAAAAATAGAGGCCAGGGGGTGCAAATACAGGGAAAACACAGGTCCTAGAATTGATCCCTGTGGAACACCACAGCCAAGAGATAGGTTGGAAGATGAGTAATGCCCCAAACAAACAGTAAAACCACCTATTTGACAAAAGTCAAATGCAGCGCTTAGATCTAAAGGACCATAGCCATGAACTTCCCTAGATACAACGTTACCACAGCATGTTTAAGGCAGACTGGAATGGTGATGGAGAACAGAGCAGGAGATGGAGAATAGTCTGATTACAGGTAAGTTGCACCATACACACACACTTGAAATGGTATGTCACTGTTTTGGATGGAATAAGGATGTTTCTTTGTCTCTTACAGGTGTTAGGAGGAGAGCACATAGGAGCTTGGAGACTGGAGAGGGAATCCGGATAACACAGAGACGATCGCAGAGGTAAGGAGCTCAGGTAAGATGATCATATTTTGGGAAGTCTTAGTCGAGACCAGACAAAGTGTGTGTGTGTGTGGTGCAGGCTTTTATGGAGAGGTGCTTGATGAATGCAGTGATTGGTGACAGGAGACGGTGATTAGAAATCTGGAGATGGTAAGCGTTGTGAGAGAGTGAAGCCTGGTGTATCTGTGACAGTAGATTATTACATATTCATTATATTTTTACTTAACTTATTAGTGATGTCTTCATTATTTAATGTAGGCCTATGTTTGAATAAATGTGTCATGAAAACATGTTATTACAGTTTGTCGTTTAAATGTTTATATTCCACCAAAAGAAAAAAGAAAAAGGAGTAGAAACATTTATTAAAAAGTTGATATAAAAACTGCCTTATGTGCAATTGAAATGTTTTTACAATCGATTTTAGTTATTTGAGTGTTGATTATTAAATGATTTTGAATAACTAATTTATTATTAATTATTTATTTTTGGTTTCGGTTTTAAGCCAAGTGCATTCTGAATTTGGTTTTGGCCCAGAATTTAATTTCGGTACATCCCTGTATTTCATACTCCTGAACCCTTGCCCTACCTGGATAATATATTCCCATCACAGTATAAATACAGAGCAGATAAGAAAGCATTTGACATCTGCCTTGGCTTAGTTTGTGACAGACAGGAGAACATACTACAGATCTCTGAAGAACTTTCTGAACTTTAGAACACATTAAATCTGATTCATAATCCTAAAAAAAAAAAAAAAAAAATCTTGGTTTTATGCAGGTTGAAAGTGCAT
Source organism: Ctenopharyngodon idella (assembly GCF_019924925.1). Classification (NCBI taxonomy): domain Eukaryota; kingdom Metazoa; phylum Chordata; class Actinopteri; order Cypriniformes; family Xenocyprididae; genus Ctenopharyngodon; species Ctenopharyngodon idella. Next base: position 28,812,528 of record NC_067236.1, read on the forward strand.
CCAAAGGCGGCTCTATTGTGGTTACGATAATGTGAAAAACCTGTACTGTGCTCATGAGGCATATTAAATGGACTATCATTTCAAGTCATTAAGCACAGTTCAGCTATTGCATTAATTTGATATCAATACAAAAGCCAGCTTTAAAGATCATGCGGTGTGACCCGAGAGTGCTTTTATTTCACTTTATAAGACTGCAGATTTGTCTGGGGGATGGAAAATTCCCTCACCAATTCATCTCGTTGATCCATGCACATTAATTAAGCACACTTGAGCTAAGCGCTGACTCCATTCTTTTGCATCTCAACACCTTGTTTTTAGACCATACCTATAGTACTTTTCATGCAATTCCTAACAGGAAGTTATTTATTCAAATAAATAATAAAACTTGTTTTCATGATTTAATTAATTAAATGGCACTGGCCTTGGAGAAGTGAACTTGTATTACATACAAGCTCACTGTACATCACTATGCATGTTATTAAAACAGGAAGGTCTTTCTTTCAATATAAAGCCACATTATAAAGAGAAACAGAATAATAGTGCTGTTTAAGTCCATGTAAACTAGCCCCTCAGGGTATGAATTATTTGCAATACTGCTTTGCTAACTCAGAACTGAAGTTATAAACTTATTAATTTGGAAGTCATGGGGTTTTACAGACCTTTGTGATTTAAACTGCAGGTTTGCATATGAACCATTAATAGTGTGATAGTGCAAGGAGTACGTTTTTAACCTTCTTTTAAGTCTTCTATAGACATGGAATTATAAAGTTGCTGAAGAAGCCTTTGCGTGTTGCATTGCTTCTATCCAGTTAAAGGTCCTTTCAGGATAATTTGACACACTGTACTGTAAAATCATGTGGTCATGTAGGGAATGACATTGAATGTGTTTTGCATGTGTGCTCTTAACTATAAGAGGCCTTGTCATTGTAAATCTGCTGTCTCAAAGTAATGTGATTAAAATTACATTAACCCCTAGCTGCTTCTTTTTGATCTGTTGTGACATAATGTGATAGAACACAGTACAATGTTGAGTATGCGTTTCCTGTTGAATTGAGTCCAATTTTATTATGTTAACTTGATAAGGAAGTTATTTCATCCATCCATCCATCTCACAAATATATATAGTGTATTCATACAACCATACTGGATCCATACTGTTATACAGAATAAACAGAATACAGATGAAATTTTATGGTCATGCTATTTAAAAGATAAAATATGATGGGCATTTAAAGACATAGTTTGTTTGTTTTCTCATCTACTCTATAATTAATGTTATGCTCTGTGAATCACTAATTACTGTGATTTTCTCTGGCAGAAAGCAGAGAAAATGCTCTGACAGATATCAGCATGCACTTTGGGAGGAAGGGTGATTTCTGTCAAAAATCCACAGAACATATACTGCATTTCTGTCAGTGAGTTTTGAATCTATGTATAGTTTGTAAGGAATGAAGCCTGTTTGTTTAAGTGTCCTGTTGATGGAGTTGTATTGAAAGCTAAAGCAGCTGGTTAATTGGCCATGGATTAGCAATGCCACTCATTCAAAGAACTGGCAGGAAATCTCAGCTATTGAACATAATTACTTACTTGGTGCAATAAATCTGCTCTAAATCCTGAGATATTATGAGGGTAATTCTTGTGTGTGTGTGTGTGTGTGTATATATATATATATATATATATATATTATTAGGGGTGTAATGGTACACAAACATGATGGTTCGGTACGTACCTCGGTTTTGAAGTCACAGTTCGGTACGGGTTCAGTACAGCAGGGTGAGAAAACAAAACAATTTTTTCACTTTTTTTTTATTAAACAACTTGTTGTTTTACTGAACTTGTTTTACTGAACCAACTGTGTCTTTGTCTTTAAATGTATTCAATTATAATTAAAATTTTCTTGAGGAGAAAAAAATCTGTCTCTACTAATGCTGTAAACTATTAGGAAGCCCTTACTTGCACATTACAATAATAAAGGTTACAATTAACAACAGAGCCCAAATTCTTAAATTCAGTTGCTGTTTATTTTTAGACATAATCATCAACACTCAAATAATAATAAAAAATGTATGTATTGTAAGCATGTAAATTACACAAGGCAGTTTTTGCATTAACTTCTGTTTCTCCAATTCATTGTTGAAATATAATCATGATCGTGTTCATTCAGCGCTCATGTACCCACAGAGAACAGCTTGATCTCGACCAGTCCTTCGGGAATTTGCCGCTGGCTCTTATGTAGATAGTGTTTAAACATGAGGTATACTTTGTTTTGGGTATATCAAATGGGCAATCTTTGGTTTTATTAATCTATTACTTGTTCCATAGCTAATAGATTTGGCTTAAGGGCTATATTAAGTTTCATAACTTTATTGAAATTAAATCCTGTACTAACTAGAGCGCTGCTTTTGTACATTCAACTAAACTGTTTGCTTGTATTTATTTCCCATTTTAGTTGTTATACTGTTATAATGGCTACTGTTGTTAATTTAAGTTCAATAAATAATGTTATATAAATAACATGCTGTATTTTTGGTATTGAGAAAGAGTCCATTAGTGATTTAGACTTCAGTGAAAGTTACATTAATACGGCATACGATGGCGGCAAAGACTGTCTTTATGAGTGAGTCTGTCAGTCACAAAGACTTTTATATTGAAATGGCCTGAAACAAGGAAACTAGGATATTGCTTTTAATTATGAGACGCATCTGACAAAAGCATTGACTAGCGCAGTCATGGAATGTCTTAAATGTTAAAAGGACAAAGATATCGCTTAACTCAGTGGACATTGAAACTGATTTTGTGATCATGGATATAAGATTGACCTGAAGAATATCAGCTAGATGCAGGTAATACACTCGCTCAGGCGATCTCTCTCTCTCTCATAATACTCTACATATTACAGTGAGTTTCAATAAAGCGACTCAACGTTCCTTCGTTACTAGTTCTGAAGTGATGTTTTAGAATTAGTAACGGAGGCTTGGGCTCAACTGTTAAACTGTGAACTTGAGATTTAAATCCATGGTGGAAGGAAGTAGTTCCGCACAAAAGAGGATTTTTTAAAGACAATCCGTTGTTGTTCTCATTTATTTACACACTTGTGCTGTCGAACTGTTGTATAAATGCAATATCACACTCGTAGCAGTGCAATATGGCTGTATATCAGCACGCTGTGATTGCCTACGGCCGACTTCGATTATATATATTGTGGCGGGGTGGAAGGATCACGTGACAAGGAGAGCTAAGTTTAAGGCCCCGGAGGGTGGATTTTATTGAAAGACAAGTGTATACGTGAGTGGTGGTGGTGCTCTTGCTTGCAGGAGTGCCCTCGGTCGTGTCCAGGTGCGGGTGAATCCGTGCGGTGCTCGTGGCGGTGCTGATCGGTCACACACTGCTTTCTGGAATGGGATAGAGAGAGAACGTTAGTCTGCTGTCTCATGGAGAGGCTTCTCCCTCTTTGTCTGTGAGCATGCTGCTTATATGCAGGCAGGTTGATCAGCCACAGGTGTGGCCGATCAGCCTGTGACGACCTCTGAGCAGGTGCTCCTCGTGAGTTTCCAGGGCAATGCTGATGTGGATACGGGATGCTCGTCACAAAATATATATATATATATATATATATGTAATTAGTATAATAAAAGTGTGTATACTAAAAATTCATAATAGATCCATTTAGATTATTAGATTATAAATTATATAGGTCTATAGTTTATTCACATTTTTTTAAGTTTAATTTTAAATTTACTTTGGCTAATGCAATGGTAAACAGAGGTGAGCTAAATACTAAAAAAATAAATAAAATAAAAGTAGTTCATATTATAATACTCATTCTCCTATGTGCATTTTCTAATATCTTCCCGTGCAGGTGTTACATGCTTTACCTGACAAATAGTCTCTTTAATCAGAACATAGAACAGGACCTACTTGTCTGAGTGGGTCTTTATCAAAGTTAGCAGTGTGAACAGGAACTGGATCAAGCCTCTAATGAGGAACCATGTTTGTTTGCGCTGTCGAGTGCCAATTGTTCACCATCCATCCCCGCCATGTCTTCACCTGCAGTTTCTCCTGCCATTATAGGCCATTAATCTTCAGCAGGAGGTGCAGTGATCTCAAGCTAAATATAGCTGTGTGTCTGTGGGTTTGTGCGGAGTTGCTGAATGAGTGATCATTGGTTCGTGGATTATTCCTCTGGAATCTACACTTCTTTTCCTCTCATTATGCCCATGGATCAGGCATCTGTGCAGGGGACTCCTTATTTTCAAGCATCTAATTATTTTGTATTTATTTTTTATTTATTTAAAAATGTTTCTGTGCTTATATGTAATGCACTTTGAGCTGAATTTTATCTATGAAAGGTGCAATACAAATAAAAATGGTTAATTATAGTAATAGGTATTTAAGATGAGAAAACTTCAATATGTGAAACATTTCATTGTTTCTGTGTACTGTATGTTTGTATGTTTTTATTTATGTGGTAACACTTTATAATAAGGTTCATTTGTTAACATTAGATAATGTATTAACTAACATGAACTAACCATGAGCAATACATTTGTTACTGTATTTTTTAATCTTTGTTAACATTAGATAATAAAAATAAAGCAGTTCATTGTTTGTTCATGTTAGTTCACAGTGCATGAACTAATGTTAACAAATACAACTCTTGATTTTAATGTGTTAGTAAATGTTGAAATTAACATTAACAAAGATTAATAAATGCTGTAGAAGTGCAATAAAATTATTAGTTCATGTTAACTAATGAACCTTATTTTAAAGTGTTTCCTTCCTTCCTTTCTTCCTTCCTTCCTTCCTTCCTTCCTTCCTTCCTTCCTTCCTTCCTTCCTTCCTTCCTTCCAACCTTCCTTCATCCCATCCTTACTTCCTCTCTTCTACACTTCCTTCCTTCTACGCTTCCTTCCTCCCTTCCTGTCTACCATCCATCCTTCTTTCTTTCTTTCTTTCTTTTTCTTTCTTTCTTTCTTTCACACTTCCTTCCTCCCTTCCCATCCTCCCTCTCCTTCCTCCCTACCATCCTTCCTTCCTTTCTTCCTCTCCTCCTTCCTTCCTTCCTTCCTTCCTTCTTTCCTTCCTTCCTCCCTTCCACACATCCTTCCTTCCTTCCCCCCTTCCACACATCCTTTCTTCCTTCCTCCCTTCCACCCATCCTTCCTTCCTTCCTTCCTTCCTTCCTTCCTTCAACAAATAACTGAATTTAGTTATATGGAATTTTCATCAAATCATTAGCTGTGTTTGCATGAGATGCTACATGATTGCTTTGACTATTTATTGTTAAGCAATCATCTAGCAACCACACAGAACAACCTAGCAACTACATAGAATACCATAGCAACCACCATGAACCACCTAGTGTGCCCTAGCAACCACCTGCCATTTTCAATTTTTTTTTTTTTTTTTTTTTTTTGCTATTTTATCCCTTCTAGACTTTGTAAGTCATATTTTAGTCAAGAGCACAAGCGTGATTATTTTTCTGAACTTGTACTGTTTTACGAATTTTAAATGTTAAATTGAGAGCTGCTTGCTTTTGCACACAGACATACAATATATAGCTAATGGAAGGGCTATCGGGTGTCAGAGGGTTTTAACCTGCCTGCTTCAGTCACCGGGGAGCTGATTCTTATATTAATACAAAGCCGATTAAGTCTCCAGCACTGGCCCCTCACGTAAAAGACCCGCATGGATTCAGTAGCACCCTGATGTGATAGTATTACAGATGTATGCTGACCAGACTATTGCTGTGTCTTTCTGTCTCATTCGTTCTCATTTTCTGTCTTCTGTCAAGGTCAGTCCTGTAGCTTGACACCTCTGCAGATCTTCCCGCCATCCACATGCAGCTGTGGGCCATATTACAGCAACTAACATTACATGCTGCAGAAAATCTATTTTTATGACAAAATAAAGGCACTAGAATATGAAACATATTATACTAAGTTATCATAAGGATAGATCTACATCCATTACTGAACACATTGGCAAATAAGTGCAAATATCAGATATCACAATCTCATTCAAAGCATTTAGTTTTGGCATGTGAAAAATGTAAATGCAAAACGTGACACTGTGTGAACCACCGAAAATAGTTCTGGTGTTATGGAGTGAAACATTTAGTGAAAACTAACATCTCCAGAAGTGGTGAAGAACAAGTTATCACACGGGATTATATCTATACTTATACTACAAGTATAAGGTTAAATAGATATTAAATATACATCATCTATATCTAGTGGAGCCTATATATATATATAAACACAGTGAAGCATGCAATGTTTTAAAGTATTTTGAAAATGGCTGCCCTTGTATTCTTGCCATTGTACAAACTGGTTATCAAGGACCTTTTTTGTGAGACAGGACACAGGTATCTCATAAATTTAAATAGTTAAGGGTGATTTGAGATACAAACCACATGAGAAAGCATCTCTTTCCAACACACACTCACTCGCTGGTAGGACCTTCTTTCACAGTTCATTAACCTACTTTCATATGCATTTCCATTCAGAAAAGCAATCTCAGGCCAAGATGAGAGAAAGAAAGGCGATTTCTTTGAAGGCCAGCACTCAGTCTGAAGGTGGGTGATTATGCACAGAGTTGACGCTCACATCTCTGTGCTCCAGTGCAGCTGAATTAAATTGTGGAATCAGATAATTTTATTTGAAACAAGTCTGTGCCCTCTGAAGATAAGAATGGACTTTTCTTTCTTTCTAGTTCACTACTCATGTGAACAAAAGATTAAGCTTGGATGTGTGAACATATTGCGAAACTTTGTTGTAAAGTTAACAGTCAAAGACGTCTTGTGGAGAATTCGTTAAGAATCAATTTTTTTGCACAATTATCTTGAACCTGCTGAAATGTTCCTATAAATAAATGTGCATTCTGAATAATGAATATATTTCTCCACTAACCTGCAGCAGTCCAGTGCTGGTCTGCTCATTAACTGTGTTTTTCTCTTACTGTTCATAGTTCATACCTGTTGAGTTTGCATTTTTAAATGAATTTAATAAAAAGGATTGCTTGTGTGCTTTGGTGCTCTTATTCCAGTCTTTTAAAATAGACGAATAAAGGAATGTGCGGTATGTGTGTTAAATAAATTTAACAATGTTAAATTATAATCTTAAACAGTAACACATTGACAGCGCTACTACTTTGAATATTAAGAATTTTGGCATAACTATATTAATTATATTAACTATATTAAGTTTTTTGGCATAGGCTACACATTTAAATTACATACAGTGAAATGATTGTCAATGAAAATTGACACATACTGTAAATATATGTGTGGTTTTATTAACTTACAGCGAATGAGATGTGTGTCATCTGAATGTTTTACATCCAGTCACTGTTCTCTACCAGAGCTTTGTGTTCTACACATGACTAATTTAAAAGCTGCTGACGGTTAATGAAGATTTAACGGATGAATATGCAGCTCCATTGGAGTCTTGTGTTAAAAGTGATAAGACTTCTCAGTTTTATGGATGCCGCCATCTTTGATGTTACTTTGGTCAATGTCGCTGAATATGAGCTTGACTCCCGTTGTACGTTCATACAGACAGTATTCGAGATGCTACTGTAAGTTGCTGTTTGAACGGGACATTTTGAGACACACCTTTGAGTAAAAGCGGTTGTCAAATCCAAAAACTAACAGTGTGAACGAAGCCTTATTCATCAGGTCTCACTCACTTCAACATCACAGTCATTAGTTTAGACGAGTGCACTGTCATCATGTGATGAAATGATCAGGTATGTTTACCAGCCGCTGCTTTCTCAGATCAGCTTGGGTTGGATTAAAACTTCATGTACCATTGAGTTTGGAAAATTCTTTACACAGTAATCATCAGAATATCTCTTCTTCTGTGACCATTTCCGAAAATGTCCAGATTTAAAAATCTTTTGTTGTGGACACTCATTTTAAGTGGTGTTTAGTTACAGTAACTAGGTGACTAGAGTAGTGTTGTAGTACTCGAGACCAGTCATGGTCTTGAGACCGGTCTTTAGACCATTTTCGGAAGGTCTTGGTCTCGGCAGCATTTGGTCTCAGTCTTGTCTTGGTTTCAGACTAAAAGGACTCGGGATTTTATTTCAAGACCACAGCTGCGGGGATATCGCTAAATTGCCGTTGCATTGTCTGATTTCTTTGTTAACATCAGTAATTTGATTGGAGTTTTCCAATTGATTATAGTTTTTCAATTGATTGTTAACAGCTCTAAATAGTGTCTTATTCTAATTGTAATTATTGATTAAAAATAAGACATTTCTCAAGCAGTAAATGTGGATCTTTCAGATGAATTTGAGCAGTGCTAGTCTGGTCTTGGTCTTGGTCTTGACTCAACTTGCCTTGGTCTTGATTTTGTCTTGGTCTCAACCTCCTAAAGTCTTGGTCTTGTCTTGGTCTCGGTTTAGGTGGTCTTGACTACAACACTAGACTAGAGCACACTGAAAATATACCTAACCAGAAATAAATGTGACCCTGGACCACAAAACCAGTCATAAGTTGCATGGGTATATTTGTAGCAATAGCCAATAATACAATGTATGGGTGAAAATTGTCGATTTTTCTTTTATGCCAAAAATCATTAGAATATTAAGTAAAGATCATGTTCCATGAAGATATTTTGTATTTTTGTGAGTGGATATGCATTGCTAAGGACTTGATTTGGACAAATTTAAAGGCAAGTTTCTCAATATTTTGATTTTTTTTTTTTTTGCACCCTCATATTCCAGATTTTCAAATAGTTCTATCTCTACCAAATATTGTCCTATCCTAACAAACCATACATCAATGGAAAACTTATTTATTCAACTTTCAGATGTTTAAATCGTTCAGATGTGTAAATCTCAGTTTAAAAAAAAACTGACCCTTGTGACTGGCTTTGTGGTCCATGGTCACAAATGAGTTGTACTATTTCAAAACAGAAGTGTGTCACAAAGCTCAGTGCAAGTAGTCCATAGAATATTCGTTCAAAGGTCTGTATGGTCTGTAATGATGTTCTGAAAATGTTAGCACAAACATATCATTTATACATCATTCATGGAATGTTTTACCTGAAACTGATGTTCATCTAACATTTTTTAAACACTATTACTTCGCTCAGTGTTCAGAGAATGGAATCTTCCCTTTACTTTTTTTTTTTTTTTTTAATAATTGGACATTTTGAATGTACAGAAAACACCCAGAAATAACGTTTTTGTAACTTAATAAAAACATTAGCAAAACATATTTTTGCTTGCTGGGGCACAAACAGTCCCAAAAATTTAGAGCTGAATGCAGTTTGCATGGTGCAATGGGCTATATGCACGGAGCATTCTTAGAACTTCCGCAATAATATATTTGCTGGTGTGTTGAGCATCACTAGTGTAATACTTAGTTTATAATCAGAATATAGTCACTTAAATAGTCAGGCATAGCATTAATTTAGTTATTCAAATGTAAGACAGCATAAGAATAAATAAATAAAGACGTAGGCTACCTCAGTGTTCCTCCTCTGCTACATTCAATTCGACCATCAGTTTTTACACTTTCGTGTGGAAAAAAAAAAACATCAAAAATTAAATATTTATTGTGCACTTTAGTTTGATTAATTGAATAAAATGTGAGTTTTCACAAGTATGCCAAAATCATTGATCTTGCACTGCACTGACTGACAGCTGCTGTGATAAAGGGAAAGCGCGGTGCTCGCTTTCTGTGTAATTCATTCACAAGAAAAGTTATTGTTTTTCATAAGATTTTGTGAGTACTTCATACTTCACATTGACAAAATGTATTTTTAAACCTAGTTATTTTATAATGTTTAATAATTAGTCAAAAACGAAACTAGGTGAAAAACAATTAGAGGAAATGGCTGATATATGCGCAAATAAATGCTATTTTGCCGCCACCTGCTGGTTATAGTGGTATAAATACAACATTAAAAAGTCAACCACTGATGGTTTTGTGTCGATGTACAGCGAGTACAGAATGAACAGCTAACAGTTCACCGGAAACGCCGAGCTGGCTTAACGACAACCAGGAAGTAACCGTGCATATAGCCCATTCCCAATCTCACAGGAGTTCTACATTATGACTACCACAATCTGCCAGAATGATGCCAGCATCTCTGCAATGCAGAAAGTGCGTTTGAATACAGCACGCATCTGGACATGTGACCGGTCATGTTGTCTTCTCCATCATTTGATCATTGCTTGATAAATTACTCCCACCATAATCACTAGAAACTGTACGCAAACATCCATTTAGAATAAAATCATGTTTACTGCCTGTGTTCCATGTGCTGCAACAGCATGACACTAATTGCAATAGGACAAAAGTGATGAGCTTTCTGAGTAAGGCAGAATTTATAATGAGAATAATTTACATATGAGGCGTTTACACTAAAGAATGACAGTGACTTAAATATGAAGCAGCACTATTTCGGGGCATTTAGTACTTGATTAATTTAAATTACAGAAGGTTAGTAAACAAGACAAGAAGTTTTTAGTGCTGAGTGCAACTGTTTCATTAACATGTTAAGGTTTTCATGTGTGCAATTAAAGATTTGATGACTTGGAAATGTAGTTTGTACATCTACACAGACAAAAAGCAGTCTGTTTATAAAGCATGTAAGCGAAAGCAAGTAAACCAGAGCAGCTGTATTGATTATCTTTAATTTCTTAGTGTTAGTAGGAACATCTAGGGAAATAAGGAAATTCTTTAATGTGTTCCAGATCAATATGTTAATTATATGCTGTTTGGCATTCTATTAGGCAGCTATCAGCAGCCTTATGTAATGCACTCTAGACTCCTCTAAATGACTGACCTTTCTTTTATGTCATTTATTGATCTCTTTAACTGCATAATGGTCAACAGAATCACATTTTCTGATGATTCCTTGATGGCATATCGGTGTATTTTGGGTTGAAGAGCCTCAATTAAGGAGTGTATGTTAACCCCAGCATTGTCCTTGCATTCACAAAGCACATAAAGAATTGCAGCGTATGAGCTATATGGAAAGAAAAGACTATTGACAAAAAATGAGAAGATTCAATAGGTGGCTAAGAGGCCTTTGACGGATGCCATTGATTGATTGATTCCAGCCCTTCCTGGCCTCGCGATCAAGTATCTGACTGTGGTTGTGGTACTATGGCTTTAAGTGAGCAGGAATACGATGATGTTGGAAACACGACTCTTCAATGGCGCAACACGAACAAACTGAACACAATACCTCTGCGTCTAACATGGCCCAGATTACAGCAGGATCTTTAGAGATTCAATCATGTCTGCTAAAGGGCTATGAGCGGAATGCACTAGATAAATCACAGAGAATATGATACTGCAAAGGCACACTCAAGGACAGCGGCCACTTAATTCTGTGCATATCATTTTGTTTTAATGGTAGGCGGCAAAGTGTTTAAACTGTTTGCATTTTAATAGCATGTGTGTTGGAAGAGAAGATGAGCTGGAATGAATATTAGAGTGGTCTATTTTACAGCCCGCTCCTTGGGGGACATCCTCAGCCCAGCGTTATTTGTCATGCTCCGTATGGGAGTTAGGGACTTTAAAATATGAAGCCAACTTAATTTGGGAGGGGTTATCCTTCAGCTGAAATTGAATCATAGCTGCGCATGTAGCATCATGTAATTCACAGGTGCAAGCAGTATCTTCCCAAACCTGAACAAACAACTTTGTAATATTGATCATGAAAAAAAAAAATCAATACAAATATTATAATGCTGAAGCAGTGACACAGTGAAATTTATGATCAGACTTTGGAGACTTCAAAAAAAACTGTGTTTACATACAGGTGCTGGTCATATAATTAGAATATCATCAAAAAGTTGATTTATTTCACTAATTCCATTCAAAAAGTGAAACTTGTATATTATATTCATTCATTACACACAGACTGATATATTTCAAATGTTTATTTCTTTTAATTTTGATGATTATAACTGACAACTAAGGAAAATCCTAAATTCAGTATCTCAGAAAATTAGAATATTACTTAAGACCAATACAAAGAAAGTATTTTTAGAAATCTTGGCCAACTGAAAAGTATGAACATGAAAAGTATGAGCATGTACAGCACTCATTACTTAGTTGGGGCTCCTTTTGCCTAAATTACTGCAGCAATGCGGCGTGGCATGGAGTCGATCAGTCTGTGGCACTGCTCAGGTGTTATTAGAGCCCAGGTTGCTCTGATAGTGGCCTTCAGCTCTTCTGCATTGTTGGGTCTGGCATATCGCATCTTCCTCTTCACAATACCCCATAGATTTTCTATGGGGTTAAGGTCAGGTGAGTTTGCTGGCCAATTAAGAACAGGGATACCATGGTCCTTAAACCAGGTACTGGTAGCTTTTGGCACTGTGTGCAGGTGCCAAGTCCTGTTGGAAAATGAAATCTGCATCTCCATAAAGTTGGTCAGCAGCAGGAAGCATGAAGTGCTCTAAAACTTCCTGGTATACGGCTACGTTGACCTTGGACCTTAGAAAACACAGTGGACCAACACCAGCAGATGATATGGCACCCCAAACCATCACTGACCGTGGAAACTTTACACTGGACTTCAAGCAACGTGGATTGTGTGCCTCTCCTCTCTTCCTGCAGACTCTGGGACCTTGATTTCCAAAGGAAATGCAAAATTTACTTTCATCAGAGAACATAACTTTGGACCACTCAGCAGCAGTCCAGTCCTTTTTGTCTTTATCCCAGGCGAGACGCTTCTGACGCTGTCTGTTGTTCAAGAGTGGCTTGACACGACAGCTGAAACCCATGTCTTGCATACGTCTGTGCGTAGTGGTTCTTGAAGCACTGACTCCAGCTGCAGTCCACTCTTTGTGAATCTCCCCCACATTTTTGAATGGGTTTTGTTTCACAATCCTCTCCAGGGTGCGGTTATCCCTATTGCTTGTACACTTTTTTCTACCACATCTTTTCCTTCCCTTCGCCTCTCTATTAATGTGCTTGGACACAGAGCTCTGTGAACAGCCAGCCTCTTTTGCAATGACCTTTTGTGTCTTGCCCTCCTTGTGCAAGGTGTCAATGGTCGTCTTTTGGACAACTGTCAAGTCAGCAGTCTTCCCCATGATTGTGTAGCCTACAGAACTAGACTGAGAGACCATTTAAAGGCCTTTGCAGGTGTTTTGAGGTAATTAGCTGATTAGAGTGTGGCACCAGGTGTCTTCAAAGTTGAACCTTTTCACAATATTCTAATTTTCTGAGATACTGAATTTGGGATTTTCCTTAGTTGTCAGTTATAATCATCAAAATTAAAAGAAATAAACATTTGAAATATATCAGTCTGTGTGTAATGAATGAATATAATATACAAGTTTCACTTTTTGAATGGAATTAGTGAAATAAATCAACTTTTTGATGATATTCTAATTATATGACCAGCACCTGTATATTGGCCATGATGAAAGCATGATTAGATGGAGTGCAAATGTGCAAACTTCATGCATTAAACATGCAGTGCTTTTCTTTAAAAGCGTTTAAAGCATTTCCAGATTATGCTGTGTAAAGAGCAATTACGTAACACTAACCATTAGAGACACCACACTGATATACAAACTGCAATATGAATACTGCAAGGAGATTATTGCAAAAGTCATTTTAATGGAGTCCATCATTTCAGTTATTCAAATACAATACAGCCTCTTCTAATTCATTGTTACATATGTGCCCAGTTATGAATAATGACCTTTATTTTCTCAAACATAAGATGCAAAACTGCTGAAAAAGAACATTCTCTCTCTTTGCCTGTCTCACTAATTAAAGCACATAATTATTTACAACTTTGTACAAATTATAATATTTATAATAATGACAGTAAACAATTATGCTATGCTAAGCAATACAGTCCATTATCTTAACTCTTGACTGTATAATTTAATTAATGTGTTAATATATGAACAAAGACTTAACTTGAACACATGACTCTGACAACCAATGAGAACACGACACATGAAACAAAGGAACCCACGAAAACAAGACACATGTACTAAGGAATCGATCAGAACAGAATCACGACGCAAGTGTTTTTTTGCTAGTTTCAGCCCGACGCAGTGATCATTTTCATGTCCAGCGCCACGTTGTTTAAATAGCAAATGCACTCACGCCCATATGTTCGCCCATGGGCGTGCTGGTCTGAAAACGAGGTGTGTTGTTGGCGTGTTGCTATTTTGAGGCAACTGAAATAGACTGCGCCATTGACCAACAAAAACCTGTTGTAAAGTCAATAGTATTTTTTTTATTTAGTTATTTAAATTGCGCGTTGGTAATATGCGCCTATAGGCGGGTTTGTACACTCTGCTTATTACACACACGGACGCGCAGCAGCACACAAACATGCCAAATATTAAAAATAAAAGGATTCCTGTCTGGAGAAGCATTCAGTCTTTCCACTTGCAAATTCCGCTGTGTAAATAGTGAATCTGCCATGGTGCAAGCGCAACTGGCTTTTAAAGGGAATGGGAGATGAGACTCTGATTGGTTTATTGCACATTATGTCCAAAACGCACCCATGTCTCATTAAGAGACTAGCTACAACCCTGTTGGACAATGTGCCTGGTGCGCTGACCATTCTTTCCATCGTTAAACTAGCAAAAGTGGATTCGGACACGCCCTAAGTGCCCTTGCGCCATGTGCTTCAGACCATGTGCTTAGATTGTTAAAATAGGGCCCATAGAGTTAAAGGCACAATAAGTAAATTTTCACCACTAGAGGTCGCTTATTCAAAATAAGCATATCTTGATGACTCCTTGATTTCGCGGAATCATGGGAGGTGTTGTCTTCACGTCAGATCCGGGCAGTCTGGAACACCAAAGATGGGGGGCTAAGCTTGTAATCGTTGTCTCTGGTGCAGTTTTCAATCTCCCCAAATTCACTTCTTGCAGAACTTCTCTGTTTTTCTCTTTAGAGCTTCAGAGTCTTGAGAGAGCAACTTCACAACTCTGTAGAGTTGGACTTAGCACATCTTGGGACCGGAACCTTGAACCGAGCCTGGAACCAGAACGGGAAACTGCAGCACAAACTGGAACAATTTTCTGTCTCAGAATCAAGTCTTTTAACCTGCTCCCGAGAAGGAGGGAAATGCAAATTGGCACCTTTCAGATCCAGTGTTTTGATTGGCTGATGCTGTCAGAGGTGGCCACTGGATGGCCCCCCCTCTTGCATGAGGTTCATTTGCATAGCTTAAAGTTCATGTTTAGAACAATGTCCTTAAGGTTTTTCCTATGCATAATTCACTTTCCAAACCAATTTCAGATTAACCTAGGCATCGTGCTGAAAACATAAAGACCAAACATCGAGTTATATTGAACTTTTACCTGTACTTTAATGTATACCTTAATAGGCAAGTTTGTATATTTTGCATGTACACAAACTACTTATTAAGTATATAGAGTTCTGTTAATAGAAATGGAGAAGATTTGCTACATTTTGTCCACTGTGTGTCCATTTGTGTCCTTTGTGACTTCAAGTCACATAGCAAAACCTGTCTGGTGAGTGGAAGTTAGTTCACACCTCAGGTCTTAGGACTGAGGGACTGGGGTGAACAATGGGGAAAACTGTGATAGGATTAGCCTGCTTAATGACATGCTAATGTCATCATTCTTCCTTTGCAGAAATGGTCAGGGTGATTGTCTTGATAGGCTTATCTGCTAGCTTATCTATTTCCTTGTTTGCTTCTCTTGGAGGTGTGAGTTTTGGAGTCCTGTGCTTTTCATCATGGCAGATGAGGTGATGAGGGGAGTCTTCCCTCATGTCTGCCTGATGATCACTACACTACAAAATAAAACCGGAAATCGAGGGTAACGCGGATATGATGTTATTGATAGGCAACGCGCGGACATGGTCCATGTCTTGGTTAAAATTGCTTATTTCTCCAGATTTAAACATTCTTGGAAACATTTGGGTTAATGGAAAAAAAAAAAAAAAAAAATATATATATATATATATATATATATATATATATATAATTTTAATGTTAAATTCTGAATGATTGGTGGTCATTTTTTTATTTATTTTTTTTTATTTATGTAGTACATAAACATAAACAGATCAATTGATATAAACTCTTTTTCAGAGAGTTTATATCAATTGATAACCATTATTGTACAAAAATAACCATTATTGTACATGATAAAAGTCATAGTTCCAGCCCTAAATTCTGATTGAATGTCCTAAATCCGATATTTGTGTGCCATATTTTAATTGCTGGCTGCAAACAGCCTACAGACAGGAAAAAGAACTATACTACTTGGCAGATGAATTTTTTATTTATACTAGTGTATTTACTAGAAGCTGGTACTATACCATACTTGAGCAGACGTACCAGTGTGTGGTGACCTTCGCCTGTGTCCTGCTTCAGGCGTTACATATTTTAGGCCATCATGATAAAAGAAGGAGGGGCATTATAAATAATATCTTGACAATGGGATAAATGACACTAAGATCCAGCAGCAGAGGTGTTACTGATATAGGCATACTATGCTGCAGTCTATCATACCAATGACAAATTGCTAATAATTTGCATAAACAACCTGTGCTGTAGAGCCAGTAGCTGCTTATAAGACAACTAAACTGCAGTCACCTATAATTAGGCAATGGCAGCTCCCTTTTTGTGTTGCTTAGTGTTTTTTGAAACAGTGAATAAAAGAACAATTGGACATTGTATAATGAGTGTGTTGTGAAGTGAGACTGTTAGTAGGTGTATGAGAGTGGATGTGCAGGGCTTTTGGCTTCCTCTGTTTAAACTGAATATCTCAATAAAAACAACACGGGATCATTAGAATGAAGACTGGCGATTATATTTGGATTTTAATTGATTCTGAACTCAAATGAGCTGAGCTGAGCTGTGAGACAAAGAATTTCAAGGCTCATTGATGTGTAGGCTTTATTCTCATTGTTAGTGCACAGTCACATCTATGCTTTTTACAGTTGGCGCTTTACACAAATACTGCTCACTCTGGTGTGCGGTGACATTTTTTTAAACATTGGAGGCACAAGTCCCTGAGTCATGAGATAGATATGTTAAAACTATAATCTAACTTAACATTAACCTAACATGCAAAGTAGCTAGTACATAAATAGATCAAGTGCCAGATTTACTAACAGCTTGTGTCAACACAAACCCTCTTTTGGCATTAAAAAGTACTGTCAGGATTTACTAAAGACACAGGGAAAATTAGCGCTGAAAAGGCATGGACAGTTATTTTTTCGTCTGACCTTATAGGATATGCATTTGTAGTAGATTCAAATTCAAGATTCAGACGCAAAATTTATGGGAGGAGAAGTATATAAATGAATTATGCACAGTGATTTACTAAGGTTTGCGCTAGTTAATGTACTGGTATTTGTGCCATTATTTAATACAAGCATTAAGTATATTTTTCCTATGGTAGTCAATGGGGGGTGAGATCTGCTTGGTTACAAACATTCTTCCAAATATCTTCCTTTGTGTACAACAGAATAAAGAAATTTATACAGGTTTGGAACAACTTGAGGGCAGTAAATGATGACAGAATTTTCATTTTTGTGTGAACTGTCCCTTTAATGCTAAACTAGAATATTATTATTAATACCAAAGACCCTAGAATAACAAGACGCATCACTCATATTGTTTTGAATGAGAGAAAGTGCAACACGGAATATGCTGGAATAAGTCCCGCCTTCTAAATAAGAGCCAATTGCTGATTGGTAAAGTCATCGCATCACTGCAGCGGCCGTTAGAAGCTTCGGTTCCTATAGAAACAGTCAGATGCGCACTTCCTGTAGAGATGCACAATTAGGACTGCGCATGCGCATTAGCTTGATCCAGCCTGAAAATTTATTTATTTATTTTTTTTTTGTCATGATTCGAGCGTTTAGAAACTAAATTTATGAGTCAGTTGTTGTCAGATTTCATTAGTGATTTCAAATATGAAATTTAATCGAAAGCCTGGCAAACAGCTTTGAAGAATTTGATGTTTCCCCTTTCAAAGAGCTGCACTTGCATGCCCAAGAGGCGTTTCAAAGATGGCCGCCAAAAGAAATGACTTGTCTTAAAGGGACTTTGTTAATACACAATTGTCCCATGCTTTTTTATTGCCCTTTTTCCTTATCACATATTTTAGTAATCATCATAAATTAGGTTTAATTCGAAAGCTTAAATGATCAACATTCATCTTGTGAAAACTGTTTTGAAACTGCATTACCATGGAAACAGGACTTTAAACCCTTTTAATGGGCTCAATTTTCGAGATGTCAACTTCAAATTTAAAACACAACTTGGTTAGACACTTGGCTTTGATTTTTCAAGCAATTCCAAGCAAATCTTAAACTTTTATAACTATTTTACACCTTCATTTTTTGCTTTCACCTCTCATTTGTCTTCTTTTAAAAGACCTACCAACATTAGGTCTGTATTTCAAAGGGAGTGGTGACCGTTAACAGGTTAGACTATATTTGTCCAAAAAAAGAAAAAAGGTTGACACCCTAGACAATCAACATTTCTAAAGGTTAAGCGCCTGTTTTCACTGTTTAATTGTTAAAAAGGGGAAAATGAATTAAAAATGCAATATTTTATATTCATGTAATATGCCAGCTGGCTTGACTGCACTGCTGTATATGTGCCAATCACTGACCATTGACCATTCACTTCCCACACCCACTCCACTCACTTACTCTGACCATGTGCTTAAGTTACCGACAGTGATAATTAGGCATTCAGAATGTCTACTTTCCAATAAAAAAAGCTGTCCTTATTGTAATGCATGTTGTCAAAAGGACTGTTATAAACCCCCCAAAAAGCTGCTGTTACCATTCATCATAAACACAATTCTGCATGGGACAGAATGACAAATTCTGAGTGATGATCATTGCTACATTAGTGTTGTTAATAAATCATCTGAATACTGACTGTATTTTCAGTCTGAATGTGATGGATTATGCCTCAAGACGCAAACAAGATTATATATCACAGATCAATGTTATAATCTAAAATACACTGAATCTTAGCTTGTGTACATAGAGCCAACAAGTCTAGAGGTGCAACTTACAAGAAAAGAAACTTAGTAATGCTATGAGCAATATTTGCTTCACAACAATCACTAATAATGCTTGTTTTTAAAGAAAAGATATTATATCTTGCAGACATTTTTTTAATACTGACATATTCCCGAGACTCTTCTCAGTGGAAGCGTTAATCACAGAAGTGCTCTGTCAAATGTTATTGCAGTATTGAGAAGCAAGGCTGGATATCAATGAGGTGTTTCATCTAAAGGCCAATCATTACAGTATACAAGCTCCTTAAACGTTTCTATTGTTAGAGAGGCTTTGAAAGATGCAGAGGTCTGCCGAGGCACCAAAGATACTCTACCGAGGGTCACTAACCACATTTAGTCAAGCAGGAGATAGAATCTCCTGTAATATAGAGCATTTATATTTATAAGCTCCATTAATTCTAATATATGCAAAAAATCAGGTTGATATTTTTAGAGCAGGACCCTGCAATTCAAACCCAGATTATTGCAGTGGCGAAAGACACCTGTCAGCATCGGGTAATATGGGAGAGGCTTCAATAATTAACTGAGAAAGGTAAAATGTACTCACCCTTCACTGATGTGCCATATGAATGAGTGATGAGCTCCTTTCTTACCTGTCCTTTCCTGTAGGACAATGATATACACATCAATTCAAATACTGGCCTTAATAAGATTTGGATAATTATTGCCTCATTATTCTGTTTTACAGGCATATCTCATTTTCATACATTCATTTAAGATTTATAAAACAGCTCAGATAAAGATACATTTCAGCTTTCTTTGCCATGTATTGTGACACTATAAGGCAGCTTTTTCTGTATCTCAAAAAAAAAAAAAAAAAAAAAAGAACCAAAATATGTTGATAAGACCTAAGATGTAGACCATCATCAGTTAATAAATGTCTGTTTTGAATTTTGATTTATGTCTTCAGATGACAGCTCAGAGATTAATGGTCAAACTAGGGAGGTTTTACATTATGGCCTATTATTAGCACTACACAAATTTTGTTTCTTTCATTTATTGATGTATTCGTGTTTGGTTTGTTTTTAAATGAGTGAATATGACTGAACTGTCTTTCTCTCCTCCCTCATTAGAGTAGTTTCATTTTGAATAAAAAAGAGCAACTGATTCCGTGTTGAAGTTTTATTCACAAATGTGAGGTATTCATAACATGCATAAATAACAAAAATACTTGAATTTAAAGGATTAGTCCACTTATAAATAAAATTTTCCTGATACGTTACTCACCTCCATGTCATCCAAGATGTCCATGTCCCTTTCTTCAGTCGAAAAGAAATTAAGGTTTTCGATGAAAACATCCTAGGATTATTCTCCTTATAGTGGACTTCAATGGACTCCACTGTTGAAGGTCAAAATTTCAGTTTCAGTGCAGCTTCAAAAGGCTTTAAACAATACCAGACGAGGAATAAGAGTCTTATCTACACTGCAAAAAGAGATGTGTTAAAAATGACACATGTTGTGCAGAGTTTTAACACATGTGGTGAGTGTGCTCAGGGACTACACATGTTGTCAAATTTAACACAGTAGATGTGTGTTCCATCTTAACACACAAATTGTGTAAGGTAATTTTAACACACAAACATGTCATTTAAACACCTTAAGTGTAACTGAAAATTATCATTATCTGCTAATTAATGTTCATACAACAATATTAAGCATTACCATCCATTTGTAATTCTCAAAAATTGAAATAAAACAGACAAGATGTAAAAAAAAAAAAAAAAAAAAAAGTTATTAGTCAAATTAGTCCAATTTTGTCAGAGTAGAGAACAATGCATTCACAGAGGCACAACAAAATGCTCTAAATCTCAATTTCATAAACTTAATTTTAGAGGATTAGATGATAAATGCTTTGTAATGCTATTATCTACAATACAGTATTCATTAAAGTGTTTGATTGAAACAATCATACACAGTCAAGACTAGCAAATAACATTTCTCATAACATAAGATCAACTTATAAAATGTCAGATACAAGATAAAACTTTCCAAATCTGACAAATAAACAATTTTAAATCTGTCAATAAGTCAGTTTTCAAAATCTATAGAATGTTTGTCAGTTTTCTTCATAAGTCAAATGCATTTGTAATGCACTAGCCATTAACAACAGTATTCATTCAAAGTGTTGCCAACATCAATTACACTTACAAGTAACAAGACTAGTGGATGACATTTCTCATAACAAACTCAAGTCAGGCAGATACTTTTGGATAAATTTAAAGAAACATTTTTGATCAGACAAACATTCAGGCACATATTTTGAAATTGTTTGCAATGACAATCACTTGCAAATATTTTAAAATTGTAATTGTGTACTAATTGTGAAGTAATACTTCGTTACATCTGCTATAGTTGTGTTTGATGAAGAATATATTTGGGCCTCAAAGAGGCAACACGGTAAGTAGGAATGAAAGTTTTATAAGGAAGAGAATGTGGCGTTTGAATATTAGATGCTCCAGTCTTAG
Organism: Ctenopharyngodon idella; assembly: GCF_019924925.1. NCBI lineage: Eukaryota > Metazoa > Chordata > Actinopteri > Cypriniformes > Xenocyprididae > Ctenopharyngodon > Ctenopharyngodon idella. Next base: position 28,834,022 of record NC_067236.1, read on the forward strand.
AAAGGGAAGACAGAACTAATCTGTGGTGGACAGGACAAGTTTCATACCTAGAATATATTGTCCACAGCACGTCAGGCCCTCATCCACAGGAATGGTTACTCTGTCAATCCTCGCAATGATGTACTGTCATGTTGTGCTCTTCAAACTCCCAGTGTAGATCGGCTGTGGTCTGGTCTTTGATGCAGTCTCAAAATTGCTGCAGAGGGATGCAATACTGGCTTCAAGCTTAGAGTTAAGGGAAAAAAAAAAAAAAAACATTTTAGGAGTTTAGAATGCATCAAGACATCATTACCAAAATAACGGTCCATGTAAAACTTACCGGTACAAAATTAAATTGAAGGAATGAAATTTCAGATTTAACAATGCATCGACTTCCAGGCAACGGTGGCAGAAGATATGCAAGAACAACCATCATTGTGTAGCACTTTTTAATCTGAAAATTAATGAAAACAGATTAGAGATACAACAAATGTTTAAGTGTAGGATTAAGAACAGCCTAAATAGGGTTGTTGTGATAACCACAATATTACAATACTGACAAGCCAGCCGCAGAGGATGGCAAATAACTGCTGCAACCATGAAGTTTATTTATTTATTTTTTAAGGCTAAACCCTCCTCATTTTACACTCAATGCATGTGTTTTTAAGGTTAAATAAGTTAGTAAGAGTGAAGAGGTTTTTTTTTTTTTTTTTTTTTTTCCCCCCATTAAGACTTTGTGTACCATTGTGATTATTTACAGCAGCTCCATATATTTGCACTAAAGAAACCTAAACAGTCAGAGATCGACATGTGCATTTACCTGCATCTGTCCTCCTTCACGTCAAGTCATATATTAATGAATATTTGTTATATTAAATTAAACAAGAGATGTGAGTGCAAGTAAAGACTTCACACTTACATAGCATCTGCTTGGTCCTCCATCCCCTCTAAAAGAGAGAAATTACTCCTTTCTATGGTAGCTTCAGCTTTCAACTTCAGTCTTTCCATCTGTTATTTATCCAAACTCAATATCGAGCTTAAAAGAGGAAACATTTTCAAAAAATATCAGTGTTACTAACAATATCAGAACTTTTGCATTATCTATTAAAATATCTTAAAGTGATATTACACCAAAAAATGAAAATGTTATTGTTACTGTTGTTGTTACTCAACCTCGTGTTCCAAAACTGTATGAGTTTCTTTCTTCTGCTGACCATAAAAGATATTTTTAAAGAATGCTGGTAACCAGACAGTTGACTTCCATAGTTGGGGAAAAAAAATATAAAAATATACTATGGAAGTCAATGGCTAGCATCAACTGTCTTGTTACCAACATTCTTAAGAACGTCTTCTTGTGTGTTCAACAGAAGAAAGAAACTCACACAGGTTTGGAACATTATGAGGGTGAGTAAATGATTTTTGTTTGAACTATCCCTTTATGTAAAAGAAGAAAATAAGTAAAGACTGAACTGTAATGAGACCTAGCATATCCGAGCAGCGTTAGTACACAAAGATTTCAGCCACTGTGGGAGTCCCCTTCGATGTTCATCTCCACTGCTGATTAAATCAAAGATACAAAGAACAACGAATTGATCTCAACAAAATGTCAAATAGTCAGATGATGTAGTAAGCTGCAAGTTAGTATATCATGAGAAATTTAAAGGCCAACTGACAACAGTCAAGGCCTAAGAAAGACAGACAGACAGAACATGAATTGCAAATTATATTAAATATCCTCACATTAACAATGCATTTACTATACAAAAACAAAATACCTGGATTTGACGGGACTCTCCAGTATGATGCTGTGCTTGATGTGAAATCGGTCAAACCTTCATCTCTGTCAACATCAACAAATTCTTGAAAATAAGTTTAGTGTTAATCTAACAACGTCCTTGAAGAAAATTCATACCATAGAATGTAAGTAATGCGATGAGAACAAACAACATTTCACGCTGTCAACCGCAAAAAAACATCACAGGCACTGTGAACGTACCTGATGCAGCAAGGAAAACGCCCCACGTTAAATTGTTCACTTATAATACACTCTTTTAGGTGTTTATAATGATCTGGTGTGCTGGACAACTTGTCGTGCGCTCTGCCTGGCTAACACTTCACTAACGGTACACTGCTCAATGCACGTCGCCACTTTCCAACTAATTAACAACGTATTTGTTAGCTAACTATTTCCATGATCGCATTTTAACAAGTATTATCTGCTGTAACTTACGGATGGGTCCAACAGTATCGTGATGCCCCTCAAACCTGACCAGAGTGAAAAGAGCACGATCCGCCGCAGTTTAAAAAGACAAGAGGCACGACGTGATTGGCCGACAAAAACAGCTGTTAATATTTTAAGTTTAATCAATTGAATTATATAATGTATATTTATTTTTATAAATGATTTTTATTCATTTTAGAGCTTTTTATGTGCTACCATATGAAATATATGTATTGTTTTTATTTCCATAAACACAAACTGCCCACCCAGGTGATAACACATTTATTGTGCCAATCTGTCCAAGAGGCAGTTTTTTTTTAAATTACACATTGTGTGTTAAAATCCTACACAACATGTGCCAAAATGCTGTCAACACAGCCATGTGTGTTGTTTTTTTGACACATCTGCTTTTAGAAAATGACCGATCGTTTCACTAGATATGACTCTTATTCCTCGTCTGGTATCGTTTAAAGCCTTTTGAAGCTGCACTGAAACTATAATTTTGACCTTCAACAGTGGAGTCCATTGAAGTCCACTATAAGGAGAATAATCCTGGAATGTTTTCATCAAAAACCTTAATTTATTTTCGACTGAAGAAAGAAGGACATGGACATCTTGGATGACATGGAGGTGAGTAAATTATCAGGAACATTTTATTTAAAAGTGGACTAATCCTTTAAACACACACATTACATAGGGTCTTGGGATCCCAGACAAATGAACGTTTCTTACCGAAATTCGAGAAGAGGAGCTACGTCCTGCATCGGGTAAGACGTCACCCTTCCACCAGAATTCGACTCTCTCATGAACACGTGTACGGCCGTTGCCGGAAGCCAGTGATTAAAGTTTATAAAATTTTTAAATATGGATATTTTTCTTACAAAAACCCTTCACTTTGCTTCAGAAGGCATTTGTTAACCCACTGGAGTATGGATTACTTTTATGATGGGTGGATGCGATTTTTGGAGCTTCAAAACCTTGGGCACTATTTAATGTCATTACAAAGCTGGGAAGAGCCAGGATAAGATTTAATATATTGTAACTCTGATTGTGTTCAGCTGAAAGAAGAAAGTCTAGACCTAGGATGGCTTGAGGGTGAGTAAATTATTGGATAATTTTCATTTTAGGGTTAACTATTCCTTTAACAAAAAACAGGAAACAGTTTCTTATGCATTACAGTGCCACAGATACTTGAAAATGTGTAGTCCTACTAGTTTATTTCGCCCACCAATGTGGTGTTATTTTTTTGAGTGGATTTTTGAAGAATCTTTACGCTCATTTCCGTACTACGACGGTTTATAGATCACATCTGTGAAGCTCCAAAAAGCCCAAAACACCAGGAAACCACCATTAAAACAGTCCATATGACTATCTAGTAACAGGTGTTTTTATTAAACCTCATTTGTCAACATATAGGCAAGCTATTGTCTGTTTTCAATCTGCCTTACATTTTCCACTTAGTATATGTCCATCAATTAATTGATAGGCTGCATATAAACATGTTCCATAGGGAAGATTGAAGGTTGTCTTGCATTACACCACTTGTATGAAACTGGGAGATCAGTTCAGTATATAAAAAAAAAATCACTATTTCATTTAAAATGAAAGCTTTGGCTGGTTAGAGTAAAAGCGGAGCATTAGAATTCACTCCACGTTTATTCTGTATTCTGGGATAGCTATTAAATGAACTGTCGGATTCTTCATTTTTGCTCCTCTCGAAAAGTGAATGGGGCCTCATTGTTGAGTTTTGTTTGGTGACAGAACAGAAACCATCAAATATTAGCTTGCCAACACTTCTCTTCAGGTGCTTTTATCACAAGCAGTAGCATTTAATGAGAGAGGAAAATTTGTTTCAACTGCGTGGCAGACATGAGTGATTTAATTTCAGATACTACACAGCTGGGATACTGCTGTAATCAACACCAAATGCAAACATGGCCATGGAGCTCAAGTGATTTTCCTAAATGGCGTTTGCTGCTCTCTATAGCTACTAAGCTGGGGTATGGGGATATCTGTAGAAGTTCACTTCACTTGACAAAGTTTGTTCATTTGGAATGCTGTCAACATCAACAAACACAAACTTTGAGTAATGCATAGTAGGAGGGATGTTTGTGTATTTTTTAATCAAATTATGTTTAGTAAAATTGTTTTATTGAAAAATGATTCATTTTTAAATTAATTTATTACACTCAAAACCCATGAATTAAAGGTGCAGTAAGAAACACTTGATATTTGAAATCAACACCCAAACAAACACACCCCTCCCTTCATTTTTCCAAAACGAAAATAGTGAACACGTTATGCAAAACAGGCAACCACTGGCACATCAGACAGCTCACACAAGTATGCATGGATCATCTGTGATTACACAACAACAACAGCATATCTTGGTTTTGTGAAACACCACAAAAACCAATGTTGCTCACGTATCGAGCAAAAACAAAGGAACCTCTGCGTTCCGTTTTCAGGCCTTCCCGCTCTTAACGTCTCTCCGGTGATGGAAAGCTTTTCCGATATTAATGCGGGTTCTAGCTTGTGTCTAATGGTAAGCCTTCTTCATTCAGTTATATTCCTTTGACCTTTTCGTCTTTGGTAATGTTTCAGCCATATCTCTTCTTTTTACAAATGTCCCATGATTTATTTGAAATAGAAACCTTTTGTAACATTAGAAATCATTACTGTCACTTTTGATAAGTTTAATGCATCCTTGCTGAACAAAAATATTAAGGCAGCGGCTATTATAGCAATACATACTATTTACACTAAGTGAAAATAGCATATTTTCTTAGCAATAGATGCTATTTATGTTAAGTGCAAAAAGCTGTAGATGCTATTTACACTAAGTGAAAATAGCAATGTATTCTATTTACACAAAGTGAAAATAGCAGCATTTTCTTAGCGATATGCTATTTACACTAGGTAAAATAAAATAAACCATGTAAAAGTATCAGTTCTTTGCAATAAGAGTAAATAGTAATTAGATGCTATCTATACTTTATATTGGCAGATACTATTTGCACCTCAGTATTTGTGTACATTAACAGGATGCAATAATATCATAGGGTGTAAATGATTATATTTATTAAAATTATTAAATGGATGCATTATTGGGAGAATAAAAACCCTCCCCACACCTTCCTCTAACCCTACCCAATAAACACTTTTAATATTATTAAACACTCGATCGCAGTTTATTTCCACTTTTAGAACATAATTTTCATTTTTATTGAAAATAAATGCAAGCTCGGCAAAAGGCGGATTCAAACCCGCATTGATCGCGTTCAAAGCCAGGTCTACTAGCCTTACTCGCTACTGCTGGGCCACTGATGATGTTAGATTCTGCGCTTCTTCTTAAAACTTGAGTGGCCCAACCAGACATTGGTGGGTGGAGCTAGTGTAAATAGCGTTTGCCAACAAGGGATGCTATTTGCCTTGGTGTAAATAGACACTCAGAAATAGGGCATTTTTAGGACAAAAATGTTTATTTTAGCCAAACTTTGTTTTACTGAAATGGTGTTGAATGTATGAATTTCACTCTCTACTACCTTCTGTGAAGCGTAAAATGCCACGATGAGCACATTTAGGTAAGTTATGGGTGCATGTGCTACAACTAAAACATCCATGTAGTGTTATAGTCTCATTTTATTGGATGTTTATGGAATAGGCAAATACCCAACTACAGAGCAGAGTAAAATAAAAAAGGCCTATGATTGTGAATCAAACCCTTTGCTTTTATTTTAACATTTCCACTTATAGACTTATTCATATAGTCTATTAAAATAATTGATAACAAGGAGGCCGTTTGATGGCAAAAAGTCACATTTAGGTTGGTTTTAAAGCAGGAAGAATGGACTATTATATTCTGTATAATGGACCTCTGGGATTCCTTTGAAAGCTATTTCACTGGCTGAAACAGCACATAGCTCCGAAGGCTTAAGAGAAGGAGTCATTTGCATAATGCACACCTGCAGATCTTTTTTAATGTGTTTCAAAGTGCTTACTACCCCAAAAACTCAACTTTTAAATGTAAAAGGGCTTTCCAAATAACTTTACATGAAAGTGTTCTCAAAGCTATGTGATTGTACCCAATTATTTATTAATAAGGCTTTTTCACAGCAACACTCTAACTATGAATGGGAGTTTTGGGTTCCCGTCACATCTCATGGATGATGATGGTGTTCACTACACAGACACTCCCCTGTCCTTGAAGTTCTGAGAAACACAGAATAAATGATTTTTAGGCCACTCAAAAGGATTGTATCTCAAAGACTGTGAGAGAAAGAAACAGATCTATCATAATGAGATACCCCTCTATACAGGCAAAAAATAGCATTCTTCCTGTTTTTTAAAAGCTCTTGTATAAAATGTGATGGATACTTGCATGTAGAAGCTTAATGAAATAAGCCAATTCAATTCATGTTTACGTCACTGAATCCTGTTATTGCTTAGCGAGCTGTTACATGTTATTTGTCCGGTGTGATCTTGTACATTTGAAGTGAGGCGTGCTTCTTGATTAGTGCTGAAGTCTATTTTTTTTTTACGTGAATTAGTTCCTTACAAAAATTTGGTTTACCATACTGGTTCAAATTAACGATTCATTCTTTTGTCATCACTATATTACATCAACACATGGCATGGCATATTATGCTAAGTTTTATTATGTTTATTGTACTTTCATGTTTGCTAGCTCAGTTTGTTGGAGCTGTGATTCAGTTCATAATGTCATTTACCATAATTCAGTGTCAATTAACGTTAAACAGTGTTTAAATCTCTCATAACTTACCTTTCGTTCCATCAGCCAGACCTTCATCTCAAATGTTCTTACTTGTCAGTTCCCCACTCATATTTGTTTGAATTGGAGTTTGCCGGTATGTTTGTAAGCATGTGCATGGATTTTTGTATTTTAGCAGGACTTATTTATTTCCATCCATCCATCCATCCAAAATATTCATTCTCATTCAATATAAAAAGAATATACATCAGGAAATGTCTGTCCACCCAAGTTTTGACTATCCCAATGAGACTATTTATCCATCCATCCAAAATATCCATCCATCCATCCAAAATTTCCATCCATCCATCCATCCATCAATCCATCCATCCATCCATCAATCCATCCATCCATCCATCCATCCATCCAAAATGTTCATTCTCATTCAGTATTAAAAGAATAGACATCAGGAAATGTCTGTCCACCCAAGTCATCCTATTTAAAATTAGACCATCCATCCATCCATCCCAAATATTCATTCTCAATCAATATTAAAAGAATAGACATCAGGAAATGTCTGTCCACCCAAATCATGCTATTTTAAATGAGACTATTTATTTATACATCCATCCATCCATCCATCCAAAATATTCATTCTCATTCAGTATTAAAATAATAGACATCAGGAAATGTCTGTCCACCCAAGTCATCCTATTTAAAATTAGACCATCCATCCATCCATCCATCCATTCTCATTCAATGTTAAAAGAATAGACATCAGGAAATGTCTGTCCACCCAAGTCATCCATTTAAAATGAGACTGTCACAGTTAGAAGTGCTACGAAAAGAGTATAAAAAAATGTTGATCGTTCAGAAAATTGATGACTACATCTCTCATAACATTGGACTGATTTGTTATTTTCGCACATGTCAACCAAACCTTGTTTTTGCAGTGGTGGATTTTGATTCAAAGTATCGAAGTGAGGTTGAACCCTTGAGCAGATTAAAGAGTGGAATGGACTGCCAGAGAGTCGTCCGTCCTCTCTGACCTGCTTGCGGACGGATTGTGCTGAGACTAACCCAAAGTCCTACCCAAACCTCAAGCCTCAGCACTTAATCTCCACAATTGGAAACACAGCTGGCAGTGTTCAGGGCCTCATCCTGCCCAGCACATCATAGGATGTCCTGATCTCGACCCAGAATTGTCTGAGCCCTTTATTCCTACAAAATAGAAAAACAAAGTACAAGATACTCTATTGTGATATAAAATGCTATTCCATATTGAAGAATAAAGTAGGTCAGTAGTAGAGTTGAAGACTTTTGACAACGACGAACTGATTCAATTATTTTTATAGTTTTATAATTTTTTATTTTATCCCAGTGCAGTGGCAGTTGTACATAAAATGCTGATCCATCTTAAAGATTTTTATTTATTTATTTATTTTTATTTAATTTTATTATTTTATTTTAGAGGTTTAAAAACTTTATTTCCTAGTGTAGGGACACATTGCACATTATTCAATTACTTTTAATTAGTATATAATTTTTTATCATTTTATTTATTGAAATGTAGCAACAGTTGCATTAGCACATTGCATATATATATATATATATATATATATATATATATTTTTTTTTTTTTAAATAAGTAAATGTACATATACGTGTGTGTGCATGTGTTTTTTATGTTTTTTTTTTTTTGTTTTTGTTTTTTTGTATAATGGCAGTTGCACAAGTTAATAATGATATTATGATTATGATTATTATTATATGTCCCAGTATAGCTTTACTAGCAACATAAAAGTTGTGGGTTTGATTTCTATGGAGCACACTAGGGAAAAAAAGAAAGAACAAAAAGTAACAAAGAATCTGCCAAATGTGTAAATGCTGCTGGCTAAATAACCTCAAGAAATACCACATTATGCTTTTATTGATTTTCTGCAGAGGGCCTGGATTTTCATTTGGCTGGCTTGACTAACATATGTAAGAACAAAGGAACAGCTTTCTTAAGAGTAACGGTCTTGCACTGATCTCTGTATTTGAATGGATTTATCATCTTTTGCTTGTCTCTGAGATGTCGTGTTCCTAAAAGATGTAACGTGTCCATGATGGCCCGTTCCACTTCATCAAATGTATATAGCTCACAGATAACCCTGACCCTCAATAAATGCATCTCTCCCCTGTTGAGTGTCAATTGTCTGACTAGAAAAAGGCTGGTGGCTTGTGATCGATAGCAGAAGTGGGAAATCAGCGCTGCCTGGCTGCATGTTTGAGGTGCATTTGGGGAAGTTGCAGTGACATTGATGGAGAGCATTTGCTTTTGTAGCAACTCTAATGACTTGCATTGCTCCTCTTCGGCTATAGCTGGTCGTTCATATCTGGCTTTGAAATAATGTGGAGAAATTTTCTGCGAGCGAGCCTTTGATCCACTGTAAGGTTTGAAAGAGAGTTTGACATTCATTCATGTTGTATGTCTTTAAAGGGCAAGGATGAATCCCTTTCAGTCATGGCCTGTTGGGCTTTCTACAGCAGTTCAAAACATTCCTGTCAATACAATATGTTATACTGGGTGAGCAAACTGCTGTGAAATAAAGAAATCTGACCTACTGTATGCCTAATACTTTTATTTTATTATTTTATTTATTTTATTTTTATTTATTTTTTTAAACATTGACTGCATCCTAACCAGCTGCAACATGAAAAAGTGACCAGGGATAAAATCATGTAAATTTGTCCTAACCATCTGTGACATTCATATAGATTTTTTCATATAGATTTTTTTTAATCATATACATCACAAAGTAAAATGTTTTTTTTTTTAATTTCGTTTTATTAAAGGGATAGTTCACCCAAAAATGAAAATTATCCCATGATTTACTCACCCTCAATACACCATCCTCGGTGTATATGACTATCTTCTTTCAGACAAACACTCTGAGAATCTGATATATGTTTAGAAATATCCTTAGTCCTCCAAGGTTTATAATGGTTGTGAATGGGGGGCGTGTTTTGAAGTCAAAAATAATGCATCCATCCATAAAAAAAGTAATCCATACGACTCCAGAAAGGCCTTCTGAAGCAAAGCAATGTGTTTTTGTAAGAAAAATATCCATATTTAAAACTTTATAAATTCAAATAACTAGCTTTCCGTGGACAACCATACACAGAATGCGTACGTCGACTTGTGCCAAATGAGTAATCCTCTGACACGATGTATGATGCAGGATGTTGGAGTATCGTAAGCTTAGACAATTCTCGCGGATCAAATAAATAGGGCTGTGCAACAAATTTAAACTCCTCGTCTTTTATATTGAAATCCTCCAAAATTTCTCTTTAAAAATTATCGTTTTAGACTCATAATCCATGACCGTTGATTTGTTTTGCTCTGTCCTCTGCGCGTTCGTCATTACGTTGTGCGTCAGGTCAAAGAATACTCTTCCGCCGCAAATCGACTTGCACATTCTGCGTACAGTTGTCCACCAGAAGCTAGTTATTTGAATTTATAAAGTTTTAAATATGGATATTTTTCTTACAAAAACACATCGCTTCGCTTCAGGAGGCCTTTATTAACCCACTGGAGTCGTATGGATTACTTTTTTATGGATGGATGCATTATTTTTGACTTCAAAATGCGGCCCCCCATTCACAACCATTATAAACCTTGGAGGACTAAGCATATTTTTAAATATATCTCCGATTGTGTTCACCTGAAAAAAGATAGTCATATACACCTAGGATGGCTTGAGGGTGAGTAAATCATAGGATAATTTTCATTTTTGAGTGAACTATCCTTTTAATTGAATAAGTTTAAAACCTCCAGGAACAACATGACAAAATCTTAACCATCTTTGCTAGTGACCATAATCATTTGCTTGTTTCTATTTCTGCAATGTTACTAACAGAAAACTGCACTGCTTGATGCTGAATCTGCCTCTTTAGTACCTTTACTGAAATATACTTGACTGATTATACTTCATGGAAAGGGATCTTGAAGTCATGTTAAGAAAACATGTTGTCTGCTCAGTGGTGGATTCAAATCTGCAAACTGCATATTCTGTTCCCATATAACGGACTCCTATAGTAGTCGTAAATTAATAAGAACAACCGTAGTGTTGCAATAAGTCTAGAACAGCACTACGGCCTTCACAGCCTCAGCTGTATGTGTGTCAGGAGATTCCTCGTACAGATTCCAGTGTAATGCCAATCACTGGGCGTCAGCCTTATGTCAGGATTATTGACAATGTCATTCAAGATTGACAGTAATCCAGATGCACAGAAACGCTTCCCTTCTGTAAGATGTGCACAATGCATTGACTAAAGGGCAATGGCATGCTGATATAGTCCACGCACCATTGAGATGATACAATTTCTTTCATTTCAGAATAAGTTCTGCTTTACCATTAGTCCAGGGCTTAAAGGGGCCAACAAGGACATTTTTCGCCACTCTCTGAGTCATCTGACACTTTGTAAGGAACCATATCCTTGCATATGAACATGTAGGTTTCGTTTGAACATCGATTGGAAAGTTTTAAGTAGTCTTACTGCAAACAAACCTCCCAGGTCATCTATGCCTTTCAGATTGGTGATTTTTCTATAACTGCTTGATCCAAATTTACCAAATAGAGTCATGGAAAGACATTTGGAAAGATTTAAAAAGCTACATTTAAAAAGCTTACCCAAAGATGTAAATTATCATCATTTACTCACCATCATGTCTCATATGACTAGCATGGTACACAAAAGGAGAAATTTAAGCTGTTGTGGTTTAAGATTATGTATCGTTTCTGTCACATATAGAATTGCATTAATCTGATGCATTATGTTGATGTGTATATACAGAACTCAAAATCTGAATGCACATCATTTTATTCCAACACAGCCTGTAACACCTCAGTAGACTCTTTTTTTAAATTAAATTAATAATTAAAAACACATGTAAGTCATGATCAAAACCAGCTGGTATCTATTTCCTGAAGAGAACAGGGTTGAAATGTCATTTTAACAGTAACACTTTACAATAAGGTTCATTTGTTAACATTAGTTACTGTATTAACTAACATGAACTAAATATGAGCAATACATTTGTTACTGTATTTGTTAATCTTTGTTAATGTTAGTTAATAAAAATACAGCTGTTTATAATTTGTTCATGTTACTTCACAGTGCATTAACTAATGTTAACTAATATAACTCTTGATTTTAATAATGTACTGATGAATCATTCACAATAATACCAGGCACATTGTTTATAAAACATGCATACGCACAGATTTGATCTTAAAATAAGCATATGATAAAATCCACGCCAACATTCAGATTTGCAGTATAAAAATGGTCTTTGACGTGGAAAAGTGCTTTGCACCACATCAGGTTCTATAGTTAGATGTGTTCCTGAGTCAACATATTTTGTTGATCCTGGAGCAACATTCCTGTCCAAAATCCAACCCCCTAAACCTAACCTTACTCCCTAAAATCAGAGGGAAATGATAGGTGAATAACACTGATGTAGAAGCACCTAACCCTGGTTGTAAGCCTAAACTTTACATAAACTGTAAACTTGTCCCTCAAATCCGATTGGTTGATTGGAATGTTGTTCCAGGATCAACAAAGATGTTGATCCAGGAATATGTTGCACTTGGTGAAATCAGGTTTTACAAATACATACAAATTGGTTTTCCAAAACCCTGTTAGCATAATTACACAGCATTAAAGTTCAGTTATTTAGTCTACATACTTTGGTTCCACACGTGTAAATTATTTTGGCCAGTCTTTAGGCTATAAAATGGCCTATAATGCAGAAATAGATTTCACATCTGGAAGAGAGGCATACACTTTTTTTTTTTCTACACACATACGCATACTTGAGAAATGATCATAGATCAAATGTAGGACGGTTTCAACGCAGCATTTTATAATTGAGGCCCAAGGAACATAATAAGGCAAAAAAAGGTCACATTTGATGATGCAATGAGAACAGAAACTTTGCCTCAGACTTGATTTGACAATTCTAATATTTCCCTTTACTTTTTGAACTTACAAACTTTTTGGCCACGACTGCATTCCTGTGTTGAGGTACTGACAGCGCAACACCTTAGATGTCTCGCAGACTTAACGTGGATCCTGTGTGTTCATCCTGAAGGACTCTTTGAAGCACAGAGCTCTCACGGCTTTGATCCTTCCCTTATATTTGCATCCCCCATTCCTTCCACGCAAGAGAGACTATCGTGGAGAAGAATGTGGTTAAATTACACTCTCCTTAAAGTGCAAATCAATGCTAATGGAGAGGAATCAGACCTCCTACTTGTCTCTATTCTCATTAGTCTCACCAGTTCTCTGGACATGACACACCAGGCAGAAACTAAACTACTTTCCTAAAGTGTGCAAGTGGGGGCTTTTAGAACTCTCAGCCAAGGCTTTGGGGAAAATCATCAAATAGCAGCTTCTGGGTTTCAGCTACACTAATTGGATGATGCCTAAATGGAAAATATTTTTGGTTTGTCACTAAATTTTGCAATATCTGGACAAACCAGGAACTTATGTGAGGATCCTGTCTGTGGACTTCAGCACCATCATTCCAAACCTCCTAATGTCCAAATTAACCAAGCTCTCTATACCCACATCTATCTTTCAATGGATCACAACTTCCTGACAGACAGGCAGCAGCTAGTGAGGCTGGTAAAATTCTCATCCAACACCTGCACGATCAGCACTACAGCACTAGATGAGTCTGCCTACAGACAGGGTTAAAGAGCTGGCCGTCTGGTACATTTATAACAACCTGGAGCTAAACACGATCAAAACAGTGGAGATGATTGTGGACTTCAGGAGGAACCCCCCCTGCTCTCCCCCCACTAACCATCATGAGCTGTGGCAGCAGTGGAGTCATTCAGGTTCCTGCATGGGCACCACCATCTCTCAGGACCTGAACTGGGAGTTCCACGTAGACTTTATTGTGAAAAAGGCCCAGTGGAGGCTGTACTTCCTTCGCCAGCTGAGAAATTTCAAACTGCCACAGGAGCTGCTGATATATTGACACCCCTCCCCACTCTCCAAGAGCTGTACTCATCCAGAGTGAGTAAAAGGGCTGCTGGCAAAATCATTCTGGACCTCTCACATCCAGGCCATTTTCTCTTTGAACTGTTGCCATCTGTGCTACAGAGGACTGAGCACCAGAACAGCCAGGCACAAGAAAAGTTCCTTTCCTCAGGCCATCTTCCTTATGAACTGTTAAATAACCCCCTCTTATTTACATTCCCTTGCATTTGTATATTACATATCTGTACCAGTACTGTCGTGGCATACTTGGCAATAAAGCTCTTTCTGATTATTTTTTTCTTTGATTTCCAAAAAGAAGTTTGTATTTAATCAGAGATTAAGATCTTTAGGAAAAGATCTATTGTTCAGACATGTAAATAACCTTGGCACATTTGATAAGTTGCACTGGGAGTTTGGTTCGGGCTTTCAAAAAATTCATTAATATATATATTTTTTTCAAGAATTTAAGTTAGTAAAATGTCTTTTTAACACAAATTCTGCAGTGTGTTTGGTCCCAGTGCGTATGCATAAGTGGAATAATGCTGAAAATAAGAAATCACAAAAGACACCTTAATTGCTAGATCGTGCTTTTGTGAATTTTTTAAAAGTTAGAAACGCATTCATCCAAGTCTAATAGAAACCCTTGTGGCTCTCACCAAGCATGTCATTAAGAACACTAAATCTGCTCAGAAATTAATTATTCAGAATAATTTGCTAAATTAATGTTTATTTTGCATATATATGTGTGTGTGTGTGTGTGTGTGTGTGTGTTATTTTTTTAGAATATTAATTTTGAAATTAATGTTTATTTTTTGGCACTCTGGCTGAGCTTCACACATCTTTATAATGTATGAGTGAATCTCATGAAAACAGGTCACATTTCATCCCAACATCAAGTAAAGATAACATTAATTTTGCAAATTTTATCTTTTTGTGTCATAATTCTCATGAAAATAATGTCACAATGCAACTTGTAATGTGCTAAAACATGAAAAGCAAATGTACCTCACAATACCCCTATCAATGTGTGCATGTACTCTTGCATGCGTATGTTTCATTATTCTCCTGTGCACAGTTATACAAAGCTCAGAGATATTATACAGTACATGCGGGTTTTAAGCTAACAGGCATGTGCGTGCATATTAAATGTATTTCTTTTCAGCAGAGGATCCAGATGGCAGGCAAGCAGAGTTGATCTTCTGTCCAGCAATATAGGACAGATAGATTTAGAGGATTTCAATCTCACGCATTTGTCAATCATTTATCATAAGCCAAATTTATCTTTCCTCTATCCCTGGTTAAATTAAAAGTTAATGAAACGATGCTACATTATTCAAGAAACAAAGCAAACTGGCATCTTCCTTGATATAATTAAACAATTATTTCAGTTTGACATGCATTAAATGTGCCTTCATGCATATATCTGCCTATCTGCAATATCTTGTTTTAGGTAGAAGGCTGTCTTACAAACAGCGGGGAATGGATAGACTGATTTTGATTGTGTTTTGATCCAGTGAATCTCTAATTTGAGTGAATTTTTCACCACCAGCTAGCAGAGATTATTGGGTGTTGGTGTAGTTGTGGTAAAAATAAATTGCAGACAAGGTTGGCTCATGTCAGAGATGCTGTGTAAAAATGCATCTGACACAAGCCTTGACAGAATCTCCAACCTAACATCAGTGATTGAACGAAAATACATATTTTTGTTATGATGTTGAGTATATACAGTATCTCACAGAAGTGAGTACACTCCTCACATTTTTGTAAATATTTTATTATATCTTTTCATGTGACAACACTGAAGAAATGACACTTTGCTACAATGTAAAGTAGTGAGTGTACAGCTTGTATAACGGTGTAAATTTGCTGTCCCCTCAAAATAACTCAACACACAGCCATTAATGTCTAAACTGCTGAACACAAAAGTGAGTATGCCCCTAGGTGAAAATGTCCAAATTGGGCCCAACTAGCCATTTTCTCTCCCCGGTGTCATGTGACTCGTTAGTGTTACAAGGTCTCAGGTGTGAATGGGGAGCAGGTGTGTTAAATTTGGTGTTATCGCTCTCACTCTCTCATACTGGTCACTGGAAGTTCAACATGGCACCTCATGGCAAAGAACTCTCTGAGGATCTGAAAAAAAGAATTGTTGCTCTACATAAAGATGGCGTAGGCTATAAGAAGATTGCCAAGACCCTGAAACTGAGCTGCAGCACGGTGGCCAAGACCATACAGCGGTTTAACAGGACAGGTTTCACTCAGAACAGGCCTCGCCATGGTCAACCAAAGAAGTTGAGTGCACGTGCTCAGCGTTATATCCAGAGGTTGTGTTTGGGAAATAGACGTATGAGTGCTGCCAGCATTGCTGCAGAGGTTGAAGGGGTGGGGGGTCAGCCTGTCAGTGTCATTATCAGACCATACGCCGCACACTGCATCAAATTGGTCTGCATGGCTGTCGTCCCAGAAGGAAGCCTCTTCTAAAGATGACGCACAAGAAAGCCTGGCAAACAGTTTGCTGAAGACAAGCAGACTAAGGACATGGATTACTGGAACCATGTCCTGTGGTCTGATGAGACCGAGATAAACTTACTTGGTTCAGATGGTGTCAAGCGTGTGTAGCGGCAAACAGGTGAGGAGTACAAAGACAAGTGTGTCTTGCCTACAGTCAAGCATGGTAGTAGGAGTGTCATGGTCTGGGGCTGCATGAGTGCTGCCGGCACTAGGGAACAACAGTTCATTGAGGGAACCATGAATGCCAACATGTACTGTGACATACTGAAGCAGAGCATGGTCTCTTCGGAGACTGGGCCGTAGGGCAGTATTCCAACATGTTAACGACCCCAAACACACCTCCAAGACGACCACTGCCTTGCTAAAGAAGCTGAGGGTACCTAAACCCTATTGAGCATCTGTGGGGCATCCTCAAACGGAAGGTGGAGGAGCGCAAGGTCTCTAACATCCACCAGCTCCGTGATGTTGTCATGGAGGAGTGGAAGAGGACTCCAGTGGCAACCTGTGAAGCTCTGGTGAACTCCATGCCCAAGAGGGTTAAAACATTAATGGCTGTGTGTTGAGTTATTTTGAGGGGACAGCAAATTTACACTGTTATACAAGCTGTACACTCACTACTTTACATTGTAGCAAAGTGTCATTTCTTCAGTGTTGTCACATGAAAAAATATAATAAAATATTTACAGAAATGTGAGGGGTGTACTCACTTCTGTGAGATACTTTATGTTGACGTGGGCTGAAAAGCTGGGTAATGTGCTCTACTGTGTTCACTTAATACATTTTACTTATAGTTTCTTGCTAAAAATAATAAAATAAGACAAATTAACATTTTAAATTGTATTTAGACATTTAGATCATTTAAAAAAATATATGATTTTGATTTGTTGATTTGATGTTTTTATTTGTTTGTTTCATGCCCTATTCTGTATTTGTGGAAATGAATCTTGTTTTAAGTATTAACTGACTGAATAAGATGTACAAAAAAAAAAGAAAAGACAATGACGAAGAAACAAAGAAAGAAACTAAACTTAACAAAACTAGTCTGGATTATAAAGACATCTGACATCTGTTCTATTTTTTGGCCAAAATCTTTAATTTACAAGAGATATCTTGCGGTGTCCCCCATAGCTTGATTCTGGGCCCGTTATTATTATTATTTTATTTTTTTAACTGTTTGGCAAGAGACTACAAGGGTTTAGCCATAGCAGAGAAAAACCAAGTAAGACAATGGTCAGAGAAAAGATTGAGAAAGTAAAGTTACGACAGCACCAATACAACCAACATCAACAACATATGTGTGCGCAAACTGTGCTAAAGACTGCCACTCACAAATCGGACTGTTTAGCCACAGTCGTCACTGCTCTAAATGATGAATACCCAGGCGCATCCATTGTCATCTTTGACATATGGAGCCGAAGAAAGAAGACTTTCACCAGCCAGTGTAATTAATCGACATGCCATTTGTCATTGATATGCAGATGATGAACTATTTTAAATTTTTCACTTGCATTTATAGGCATATATTATATTGCGACTTGTAAACAATTTATAATGTATAAGAATTTGTAAATTATGTTTTTATATACATAAAGTTTATCATTATAATTAGTAGTAAAGGTCATGTATTTTAATTTTTATTCCATTTTAAAATTGTGAAATTTGCTCATTGTATCAGAGCAGACATCCCTGTAAATAAAGATTACGCTTTAATTTCCCCCTAAAGAGTTGCAGCTCTCTGTGTGTGTTCGCCTTTCCTCTTCTCTCTAATGAGCTGACACATGCCGATTAAAGACTCGTGACAGAAAAAGTGGAGTGAGGGTTGTTAAAATGTCAGTGCCCTCAGCTAAATCTTTATGGCAGATCCACATGGACACTTTGACTTGTGAGTCTCCCTATAAGACAATAAAGCTGAAGAGGGATGTAACGCCTCTGGAGCCTGCCAACCGGAAAACATATGTGGTCAAAGAGATCTTCCTAAAGCTACTTACCATTAAGAGTCCAGGGCTTAAAGGGGCCACAGCAAGGACATTTTTATGTGAGCTTCTGCCACTCTGAGTCACTTGACCCTTTGTAAGGAACCGTAACCATTTGTATGTAGGTGTAGGTTGAACATTGATGGGGGACATTTTTAAAGGGTCTTGCTGTAAACAAACCTACCAGGACATCTATGCCTTTCAGATTTTTCTGTAATAGCTCAGGAAGTGTTGAATCAGATACAGCTGTCAATCCACTTTGGCAATCCTCAGCTTTTGAGATTTTGATCAGAGCCTGTGAAAATGCTTAGTTGGTAATTCCTCATTTATTGTTTAAAATCTCTGAAGATGTTAACTTCTGAAAAAAATGTCACCTCCCTATACACATTTATAACATCATTAACATTTTTTTGCATAGGCCAGTGTGTAAATGATGTGATGCAGTGTCATCTTAATCATCTTATAAAGCAGATGCTTTAATGAATGATGAACCATAGAGAATTAGGTTCTGTTACCAAGGTGATTATCTTCTCACATTATCCTTGAGCTGGATTGGAGCTCACACTGGTGCCCTGGCGTTTTGGTCGATCGGATCATGAGTAGACGAAGGATACACATTCCCGTTTACACCTGGTGTTTTAATCTGTCTCTTTTGTCCACTTTCGACCATTTTTGTCATTTCTTCGAGAGGAGGGTGTATGGGTAGGTAAATGTATTTCAGTCTAATAAGCTCACACAATTTACATATGAATGCAAAAGGAGACTACAGAAAAACATGGAGAGCAGCAGCTTTTGTTTCTGCTCTGATAGCTGTAAGATCACGCCGAACGCGATGAGTGTGTGTTAGAAATCAGGAATGGCGAGAGAACATTGTGCTTGGTACATTTTTGGTATCCCAGCTTAGCTAGCACTTCCCAATATGTTTATGCATTAGGTCAGCAGCCGGTCTTTTGTGGCTGTTAAAACACATGAGCATCTACACTACGAAAGTGATCTGGTCAAAAGCGTTGTCGACTACCTCTGGAAGTGGTCCAAAATGGACAAGCTCAAAACATCTTAGACCCCGTTTACACTTGTATTTAGCGTCGTCCACTTGTGATCTGATCGACCAAATGCATCTTAATACCAGGTGTAAAAAGAGAGGTTAACAAATACCATTGCACTACTATATCTGCTCTGTACACAATGTACATAGTAATTTAATGCAAAATAATGCTACAGAAAAATTGTGTTTGATGGATACTGTATGATATCTCACAACATAACTTATGACAAATTATAGTGGATATAACAAGATTTTTTTTTTTTTATTTAATTTACAATTTTTAAATATAACTTTTTTAAAGAACAAGGTTAATTTAATCTGAAAATAAGATAATATGTGTACTTTTACAGTAAAATATTGAAATTATAATTTCATTGTATAGGAATATGACATTCTCAGATATCTCGGTGTAAAATCACATGGTTATCTTTTATTTAAACAATGTTTTTTTTTTTAATTTTGTAATCAGTTAAGTATATCAGGATGTTTTATGTTAATGTTTATTGCATTATTATAGAAGCGTTTATTGCTACTTTGTTGATTTGTGGTTCATGGAAAGGCCAATTTTGTGATCTATTTTACCATTTGTCAAAGCATTTTAAAGTTCAAAGAATTGTTTTGTAGTTCAAGTAGATTATATATTAACAATGACTAAGGCTATAAAATAATAATTATATTATTAAATTAATTAAATTAAATAATAATCACTCTATTTTGTGTATTACACAGACTGAAGCATTATGGGGACTTACAAAACACCTTCCAAGGCTACCTTCATTATCAAGAACATTTGTTTCGCATTCATAACAACACAAACAGAATAGTTTAATGTTTTTTTTTTAATTATTTTACACAACATAAGAACACAGCAGATGTCTTTCTGTACATGAATTTTTTTTTTGTGCCTTAAAACAAAGGCAAAATCAATGTCACTGAAAAGAAAAAGCTTTGATTTTTTAAAAAATATCAATTTTATAACAGGTCTCAGTATCAAGTCTTTATATAGTTGTTTTTTTTATTAAGAGTTTCTCTATAATATGCAGGAAATGTCATTTCCTTGAATAGAAAGGCTTTTTTGTGAAATCTCTTATGTTTCCTTCTATCTGTGTAACTGACACAAAGCTTGTATCCAGTAGAAGCCCCTGGTAAGAGGACACAGGAAGGCACCGATGCTTTCCTCTTACCATGATGCTCACCGTGTGCAGTGAAGATGGAGGCGTGTCTCTCTTGAGTGATGGATCTGGCTATGAGCGGCTAGCTCCTCCCTCAAAGCAAATATCCATATTAATCCATGGGTTTCCAAAGAACATTAAAAAAAAGACAGCAGAAAATATGATTTGCAGATGGAAACAAAAGAAATGGTGCAAAACGTGCACATTCATACGATCACACACATTTATATACTATGAGCGCCTATACACACACACACACACACACAAACGCACGTACACAATGAGATGCAGGCACTCCATCTAGTCTCCATTAGTCGTACATTCACACGGTGCTCTCTAGAATCCACTCTGAACTAGAAAACACAGTTTTCTCGCTGTCTAGATTTGAGTTTGCCATTTGGACTAGCATTCCGTTTACGGACATACTCCGCTTGCAAAACACATTCCCCAGCTTCTGCGAGCCAATGTAGCAGTGATGTTTCGACAGGTTCTCATTTAAAGAGTACCTGCGTTTAGCCCGTGCTCCTTCGGCGGGCAGTGTCATATACTTGGATGAAGACGGACGCGCCCTCCTTAAAATCGGAGTGTCTTTAAAGTGGGACGGGGGTGGAGGGGTTGGGGCTGGCTGCTGAAGGGCAGTGGAGTTGTTTCGGTTGGTGTTTTGAGTCTCTGCGTTGGGTAACGCCTCCACTTTGGGCTCGGTGGCACCGGCTGCGGGGACAGGCTGTGGCGCTGGTTTGCGCTTTGGCTTTAGTGACCCTGAAGAGCCGGGTGTTGTCCAGCTTTGGCATACCAGGGAGGTGGAGGTGGAGCAGTCTGGAATGGAGGTCTCTGAGGTTTGGGAATCTGGAGGTGGAGGAAGAGGCGCGGCGGAGCTCTTTTGGCATCCCTCATCTGCCTCCAAGCTTAAAGCACCTTGTTTGGACGCAGACGGCGTGACTGTACAGCCTTGGGACTGCGCCCCGTTTGTTTGAGAGTGCACGTCGGTGACCGAGGTCCCCTTGGCGGCATTGCCGCTGTTGCACACCTTGTAGCGGATCATGAGGATGATGATGAAGACGAGGACAGAGGCCACGATTATGCCCCCGATGATGATGATCATAGTGCCGCCCAAGAACTGGGACTGCATGAAGTGGCAGCGCAGATACTCGGACTCGGTGGTGAACTGGACGCAGCCTACAACCCGCGTGGCCGTCAGGGAGGTTATGCCGTCGTCGTAAATTGCCAGCACACACAGGTCGTACTGCGTCCCGGCAGCCAGGTTATTCACCAAGAAGTTTTTGCTCGTTGGGGGAATCATTCTGTTGGGTGAAGAAAAGAAGAGTGTTGGAATAAAACATGATATGTTTCATTTATCATTCATTTATTAAACTGCTTTACACCTTCTGAACAACCTCAAGAGTGGTACCAGTTCATGCAAAATTTCAATTTACATCCTTTTCAGCCCAGCAGTAGCCCTGAGAGAGTAATCTCCTACATATATGGATAAGGAAAAAAAACGTTTTAAGTACTTTGACTTTTTTTTACACCATTTTTTTTTTTTGCAAACTTAAACAGACCTCCAGTGTGACAAATGCATATTCAACTGAAAAGAAAAAAATGAGGTCTCTAAATTAAAAAGTTCATAAAAACAGCATGCAATTGTACTATTTATTTTTAATTGATCATGGCATGTCATTGCTTGCCTACTACAGTTGCATGAAAAAGTATGGGAACCACTTGCAGAATCTGTGAAAATGTGAATAATTTTAACAAAATAAGAGAGATCATACAAAATGCATGTTATTTTTTATTTAGTACTGTCCTGAGTAAGATATTTTACATAAAAGATCTTTGCATATCATCCACAAGACAAAAAAATAGATGAATTTATTAAAATAACCCTGTTCAAAAGTGTGGGAACCATTGGTTCTTAATACTGTGTGTGGTTACCTGGATGATCTACGACTGTTTTTTTTTTTTTTGTTTTTTTTTTTGTGATGGTTGTTCATGAGTCCCTTGTTTGTCCTGAGAAGTTAAACTGCCCAATGTTCTTCAGAAAAATCCTCCAGGTCCCAAAAACTCTTCAGTTTTTCAGCATCTTTTGCATATTTGAACCCTTTCCAGCAGTGACTGAATGATTTTGAGATCCATCTTTTCACACTGAGGACAACTGAGGGACTCAAACACAACTATTAAAAAAGGTTCAAACATTCACTGATGCTTCAGAAGGAAACACGATGCATTAAGAGCTGGGGAGTGAAAACTTCTTGAATTTGAATATCAAGGTAAATTGTACTTAATTTGTCTTCCGGGAAACATGCAAGTGTCTTCTGTTGCTTCTGAAGGGCAGTACTAAATAAAAAAAAAAAAAAGATATTTCAACAAAATAAGAAAAAATTTGGACATCTTCATCCTGTTTAAAAGTTTTCACCCCCTGACTCTTAATGCATCGTGTTTCCTTCTGAAGCATCAGTGAATGTTTTAAACTTTTTTTAATAGTTGTTCCTCAGTTGTCCTCAGTGTGAAAAGACGGATCTCAAAATCATTCAGTCACTGTTGTAAAGGGTTCAAATATGCAAAAAAAATCCTTGAAAACTGAAGAATCTGTAGGACCTGGAGGATTTTTCTAAAGAACAGAGCTCAGTTTAACTGCTCAGGACAAACAAGGGACTCATGAACAACCATCCCAAAACAAAAAAACAAACAAAACAGTCGTAGATCATCCAGGTAACCACACACAGTATTAAGAATCAGTGGTTCCCAAACTTTCGAACAGGGTTATTTTAATAAATTCAGCTACTTTTTTGTCTTGTGGACCATATGTAAACATCTTTTATGTAAAACATCTTACTCGGGACAGTACTAAATAAAAAATAACATGCGTTTTGTATGATCTCTCTTATTTTGTTAAAATTATTCACATTTTCACAGATTCTTCAAGTGGTTCCCATACTTTTTCCTGCAAATGTATCTATAATTATGTATGTTGAGTCCTTTTGGTTGTAATATTATATACATACACTCATCATTCAAAGTGTGAGGTCAGATTTTTTTTTCTTTTTTTTTTTCTCAAGGTCAAAAATACAGTAAAAACAGTAATATATTGAAACAATAATATTGTGTGTTACAATTTAAACCAACTGTTTTCTATTTATATACATTTCAAAATGTAATTTTTTCCAGTGATGTTCAAGCTGAATTTTCAGCATAATTACTCCAGCTTTCAGTCACATGATCATTCAGAAATCATTCTAATATGCTGATTTGGTGCAGTTTTGAAACGGCAGTACTTTTTTTTTTTAAGGATTCTTTGTTAAAGCACTTATTTAAAATACAAATACTTTTTTAACATTATAAATATATTTACTGTCACTTTTGATCAATTTAATACATCCTTGCTGAATAGAAGTATTCATTTCTTTAAAAAAAAACAAAAAAAAACTGAAAGGCTGATTTGGTTGAAAAGCAAAGACCTCTAAATGGCTTCAATTTTCTAAAAAATATTGCTGACTGCTATAAAGCAGTCATCGTAGAAAACATATATGACTTGTGGACACCACAACTGACCAAACAGAATCAATTATTCAAAATAAAATTAATTTCATGATTTTTTCAGTTTTCTGTTCTGGAATCAAAACCCACATGGATATGCAATTTTAATAACAAGCTAAGAGGAGAGCAGGATAGAGAAGTGGATTTCACATTGGAGGGCTCTGAACAGGAACACACTAGTACCTAAGCTCTTGATAAATATGGTAATATTCAAGTTGCATTTTCATTTGTGCAGCAGACTAAGGCACAGAACACGTGGAGAACCTATTATACTATTCTGAGCATGTTACAAAAAACACGTAAAGCAAACTGTGATATCAGGACTATCTCTTATCTGTCCCGTGTTTACTCTGCTTGCAGGCATGTTTAATCACATAATCTAGAGAGCATAAGTCTGGAGCAACAGTAAATCTTCTTCGGTGCTGTATCTACAGGAAGTCCTGCTGTACCTGCAGGAGTCTGGGGTTTGCTATCACTCTCTGAACCATTCACTTCAGACATGAACAATGGCATCTCTTATCATCCTTCCCCATGCGCCCCACCTGTCTCCTCTGCAGCCTGGCAAACATTCAGCTCATTCAGCCAGCTGAAAGAAGTGCTCTGTGATTTCCCATGCAAACCGACTGGATTTGGAGCACAAAGGTTCTCAGTAGAAGCGGCCTCGCGCCCCAGCCGGTCAGAGCGTTTCAGTATGCTAGGTGAGAGCGTACGGCGTCATACATAAATGAATGAGCGGAGCATTTTGATTGCAGGGTTGTTCTAAGTAACTCAATGTGTGTTTAATGGTGTCAAGAGGCTAGCTGCTAGGGTCATGTTTCACAAAATGGCTGAAAATATTTGCATCGTTCTACTGTTTGAGTAAGTGCTAATTTTATGCAGTGACACTAGAATATATCCTCTCATTCCTAGATGCTTCATTGTTAAATGGAACATCTAATTAGCACACCGCCCAAACTCTATTAGTGTCACTAAGTCTGGGTAGCATACGTTTCCTCTTTGTGGAGGAGTTTCTTGATACTAGCAGGCAGTTGGTGCTGTTAATGTGAAGACGTTGAAAAGTTTGTAATGCTTGGCAATGACAAAAAATATGGATACTACATCAAAATCATACCTAATTAAAAGTCAAAGTATTCGGCTAAATGTGTACTTGAGTGAAAGTAAAAAAAATTTCTATATTTACTTGATATTTATTAGTAAAAAGTACTACTTACTTGGCTTTTGAAAAAGACTGATGAAATCAGCAGGGGATTTTTCATTTGGAGGGTTAGTTCACCCAAAAATGAAAATTATGTCATTTATTACTAACCTTTATGTCGTTCCACACCCGTAAGACCTTCAAACACAAATTAAGATATTTTTGATGAAATCCGATGGCTTAGTGAGGCCTCCATTGCCAGCAAGATGATTAACACATTCAAATGCCCAGAAAGGTAATAAAGACACATTTAAATCAGTTCATGTGAGCACAGTGGTTCAACCTTAATATTATAAAGCAAAAAGAATACTTTTTTTGTGCCAAAAAAACAAAATAACTTTTCAATAATATCTAGTGATGGGTTATTTCAAAACACTGCTTCAGAGCTTTACAAATCTTTTGTTTCGAATCAGTGATTCGGAGCGCCAGTGTCACGTGATTTCAGTAAACAAGGCTTCTTTACGTCATAAGTGTTTCGAAATTTCAATAGTACACGTGACTTTGGCAGCTTAATACGCGATCCGAACCACTGATTCGAAACAAAAGATTTGTAAAGCTTCATGAAGCAGTGTTTTGAAATCGGCCATCACTAGATATTGTTGAAAAGTCATTATTTTGTTTTTTTGGCACACAAAAAGTATTCTCGTCGCTTCATAACATTAAGGTTGAATCACTGTAGTCACACGTTCTAAATATGTCTTTAGTACCTTTCTGGGCATTGAAAATGTGTTAATTATCTTGCTGGCAATAGAGACCTCACTGAGCCATCAGATTTTATCAAAAATATAATTTGTGTTCTGAAGATGAACGAAGGTCTTACGGGTGTGGAATGACATGAGGGTGAGTAATTAATGACAGAATTTTCATTTTTGGGTGAACTAACCCTTTAAGTAACTTTAATGCTCAAACTGTGTAGAACAATCTTTTTTCACCATTTTGCTGATGTTATAGTTGTTCATAGACAATTTTTTTTTTTTTCCTTTTTTTCCTAAGTTATATTTACGGGCTTTTTGTGCCTTTATTCGTAGAGGACAGTAAAGAGCGGACAGGAAAGTATTGGGCAGAGAGGGGGGCAGGATCGGCAAAGGACCTCGAGACGGGAATCGAACTCGGGTCGCCTGAATGCATTTGCGCCGTATGTCGGTGCACTAACCACTAGGCTAAGTTGATCAATATATTAAATGAGGTGTGGCCAATCACATTTCACACAAGTTTAAAGTTAAATAAAATTCAAGGACATGAGACTTGCTAGCTCAGTAAGTAAATAGCTTATTTTTATTAACAGGATAGATATGTAATTTCTTTATTTCTTACAAATATTGGTGGTGAAAATTAATTGTATTTATTTCCTTAACACACATTCCTGGTGTTATTGTGCATGATTTATCGTCAGTGCACCTTATTCCAAAGAAAAAAACTAGTAAACTCCAATCAATTTCTCATTGAATATTCTGTATAACTCAGAAATACATTGTATGATAGATTGAATAATGAATGGCATTTCACATTGACTTAAAGCTGGGGAGTGATCGTCGTAAGTTTTCAGAACGGCAAGAATCAAGATAACAGCCATTATCATTGTGCCCATGAACAAGGCACTTAACCCCAGGTTTGACAGGAGATTGTCTCTTATAAGTTCATGGCACTTTTCTGCAGCTTTATCACAGAAACAAATTCCACTGGCCCTGTATTTGTGGCGAAAATTTGATTATAGTCTATGTTTCACTACGGCCGGTCTGTTGCTAAATGTGTTAACTGAGAAGGGAGCACTTGGTAACAACATGGGGTATCAGCCAGATGCTTCTCTAGTAAAAAATAGGTTGAGATGTATCTGTTGTCTTTCTGTGGGCTTCATTCTCATCATTTGTGAAAAGAGCTTCCCACACAATGTACTCTGTACACAAATGACGAGGTAATGGCTTTGCTTCTGCAGTGTGTCTCATTGAACGAGAACGCTCGTGGCCAGTGTGTGTTATTGTAATTAGCCGACTGTGGCTCATTTACAGCAGCCCATTGAGATAAAGTAAGCCAAAAAATGAATCTCTTTTTGATTCCCCCAAGCGAGTCTGCAAAGAACATAATTATAAGAACGTATTAATGAGTACAGCATACGTGAAAGGAAATACTGTTCGAGATAGCACTAAAACAGATTGGCTAACACACACAATGGTCTCTGAATATTATCAGTTATAAACTATAATGATTATTCAATTTTACACTTTAATACGCTCTAGGTGGACACTCTTGCTAATCCTAATCAAAGAGTCCTATAGATTTTATTCAGTGCTAGTCTCCCAAGTTCCCACAACTTTTTTAAACCATTAAACCAGACCAGCTAAGATCGGCCTTTGCTGGTTTCAGCTGTATCTTTCAGTAGGAATAGCTGCAACACAAAACAAATGAGAAAAGCCCCATGCACCATAAACAGATAGTCCCACCCCAAACTCACACTATTGGTTGACCAGTGTTGCTAAGTCAGGATGCTTTAATGGAGCAACGATAGTGCCATTTTGATTTACACTTTTCAGAGAAATCAGCCTACAAATGTCTTATAGCTAGGAAAAGAAAATATATTTAAACCATTTAAAAGGACAAAATTTAAAATAAAGTAATACAAACTAGAGACTAGGGTACACTATGACAGACCACAACCACAAGAGACAAAATCACTGCACAGCCAGGATACAAAAACAAAACATACAAATACATCAGCATTATTCATTTAAGAGAAAATTAGAAATGGATTTCTATTCTAGCATTTCACACGAACAAAAAGCACAGCATTGATCCATCCATCCATTAGAACAACACAAACTGTTGATGGATTTTTGTGCTAATGTACTGAATATAAGCTCCATTTTTCACAACTGGCCTCTTTAACACGTTGCTGTTGTCTCAAAGGGCCAAAGTCAGCTCGTTCATGCATCTAGACTGATTCTGTTTTTTCAACTGCCCTTAAAACCAAATGGGTCACGTTCTCCTTGCTGGCTGGTCTGAGTGTATATAACTGTTTCCAGTGTCTATTGTTAAGTTGGCTTCCTAAATTTCAATCTAAAACTCATCATTTCAAACCACATACTGATCTAGTGACTTTTCAAATGTTTGTGCTGTATTATTTACATGATAAAAATTATAATTTTAACATTTTATAGAAATACGGATTGGATTTTCATGCTTACTTCACATTGCTATTATCTAATAAACTTTAAATCTGAAATGAGGGCAGTCGAGAAGGGGTTAATACGTTTCAATAGTAGAGGCCATTTTGTTTATAGAAAAACAATGTGATACTAAGTTCACTGTATAGTAAGCCCAATTCTAATTCAGCTTCATTTTTACTCATTGGTTGTTTCACGATAGAAATAAGTTGATCAATATATTAAATGATTTAACGGTATATGTGAAAATATACAGAATAATATATTGCGTTAATATATTACAATATATTGAATAATACTTTTCATATATTAAAAAATATGTGACAATATATTTACTAATATATCATAATGTATGCAATTTTATATTCAGTAATATTCAGTTTTATATTCAGTTATATTCACTTCATAATATATAGATGTACATGTGATCAGATATGGTACCGCATGTGTAATATATTGCAGATATATTATCTTATGCAGTATAAACACATATATAGAGAGAGAAATATAGAGTATAATGTAATATATTTCTTATATTTCCACAGGCTCTACTCTTTAGCACAATGGTAACCCCAAAAACATACAATATTAAACACTATCAGATCTCCCCCTATATTGATATAGAGCAAAAACACATAAAATAACATTTAATTTTAACATTTACTCTTCTTTAACACATAGAGGAAAGCATGCTGGGAACTAGAAATCTGCTGTAACTCATTCTTTGAATGCGTGTATATAGTATGTGTGTACAATACATTCACATTTATATGGGAACATGTATGTGCAATATATGTACACAATAAAGGATAACATTTTATGAGTATTACATGTAATGCTATTTTTGTCTTCATTTCTAAATATTTTATATGCATCAATATATAGCCATACATGGTCAATACATATATTACAGTATATTGAAAAAATATAAGAACTAGTTTCCCATATATGGAAATGTATTATGTAATATATCACATTATATTTTGCAGTATATTCCCATATATTTTTGTTCCGTAAGGGAATGACTAGCAATAACTATTTAAAATCCACTTCAAGAAATGGATAAACATTTAATGTAGATTCAACCGACTTTTTCATTCAAATGACTGAATGAAAAGTAAATATATCTCACCTGTAAACAAGAGAGTCGTCATAGGTTCCATTATACTGAATCTGAAACATGCGTATTCCAGGTATATTCCTCTGGAAGTTAAATTTGATGAGTGCAGTGGATGAGGTGGCTTCTGCCATAACCACCCTCTTATCGGTACTGGTCTTGGCGTCGCCGGTGTGGTTGCTGCCGTTTGCTCCTGCCCTTGTCGAAGTGGAGATGTCAGAAGAGCCCGGGTCAGGCTCCTGGATGTTATTGGTGCTGTTGCTAATGTGCGGAAGCTTGATGATAACCAGCTCCACGGTCTGGTGGGCCTCCCCGGCAGGATTTGAGGAAATGCACGTGAAAGAGCCTGTGTCCTTTACTGTGCTTATCAGGATGTCCAGCGTGCCATTGTTGTAAACCAATGTGCGTGACGTGTTTGAGACTAACTTCCCATCGGGAGATATCCAGTGAATGGCAGGTTCGGGATCTCCCCTGGCTTTGCACTTTAATGCTACCCGCTGGCCCTCCAGGACCCTCATCTCGTGAGAGTGGCGGGTGATGAGGGGCGGCTCGCAGAGGAACTCCTCCTCCGGGATAGACCAGAAATAGCGTCCAGAGAGATGCAAGGGTGTGGCGCAGGTCTCCAAGTCGTCCTCCCGATTGAGCCGCCTAAGCCACAGCAGCTCGCAGTTGCAGTGTAAAGGATTTCCTCCAAAGCTCAGAGCAAAAGAGGAGGGATTGAGAATGCCGGATGTGGCCAGAACCTGCGCCCGCTGGAAAAGCGGGTCTGGTGGAAGCTTCTGGAGCTTGTTGGAGGTCACGTCTAAGCGATTGAGCTTCTGTAGGAGGGAGAAAGTCCCCTCAGGAATGTATTCGATCATGTTGTGGTCCAGACTAAGTGTGTGTAGGCTGATCATCTTTTGAATGGCCTCCCAGGGGATGGTCTCCAGATTGTTGTAGGATAAGTCCAGTTCTTCGAGGGCTAGTAGGTCGTTAAAGGCTCCCATGTGGATGAGGGTCAGTTGGTTGTTGTTCAGAATCAGGTGATGCAGCTTAGACATGCCACTGAAGGTGTCGTTGGCTATTCGTGTCAAGCGGTTGTGGTCTAAATGCAAGGCTCGTAGGTTTTCCAAGTCTGCGAACGCATGTGGAGTTATGTAGCTTATTGTATTCCTTGACAAAGTAAGATCCACCAGCTTGGTCATGTTGGCCAAGTCTTTCCGTTTTACGCTGGTGACAAAGTTATCAGCTAGCCGGAGCTCCACGGTGTGCCTGTCGATGTTGGGCGGAACAAAGAGCAGCCCTTTTTTGGCACAGAGTGTTGCGAGGTTGGGGGACAGAACTTGACAGACGCAGCGCTTCGGACAGATCTGGGCCTTCACTGCCATTCCGATAACCAACAAGCAGACAAGCAGTTTTTCCATTGTAAATCAGGTTTTTACACCTAGGGAAAAGAGAGAAAACAAGATAAAGGGCGTGATTAATATGCTACTGTGCCTTTGAACTACAATTTCAAGCAAAGCAGGCCGTTATTCAGCTGGAGCATAATTGCATTTGTAGATGTTTATAAAATACCAGTGCTTAACGCAGTCAGAATGCAT
This sequence comes from Ctenopharyngodon idella, assembly GCF_019924925.1. NCBI lineage: Eukaryota > Metazoa > Chordata > Actinopteri > Cypriniformes > Xenocyprididae > Ctenopharyngodon > Ctenopharyngodon idella. Next base: position 28,865,250 of record NC_067236.1, read on the forward strand.
GTGATAACAGCAGGCCATTGGTTATCCTGCAGTTATTTCAGGAAGTGTGATAAACAGTTCATCTTGCACAAACAAAACCCCATGTCAGAGCAGTTTTGTAACACAGCACTAATATTCCCAAGCTCAAAATCAGTATTGTCAGCTCTAAAGCAACCAGTTCTGATAAAAAAAAAATAAAAAAAAAGTGACTCACTAAATTTCGCAAGCCTATTTTTTGTCAGATTATTCATTAAATAGGAGCATTTTCCCATGCTTGTGCAGAAGCTAATGCCAATATTTGCACAGCTGTAATATTTTTACATTTATACTGGTGTTCAATATTTCAACAAATATATTTCATAGTTGACAGAGCCTAAACTCTATTATAGAAAGCATATAACGTGTATATACATTTTTGATTTTCAGACAATGTATCTAGCTTTTTTTAGCTGAATTTAAAAGCAACTATATATTTTCAAGTATAAAGACCCATTTATACTATGTGAAAAATATGGTATCCAGAATTAAATGATGGGCTTATCTGTCATTGTGCTAAACCCAAAACAAATCAAATACATAGTTACCTGTAAAATACTTTGTACTACTTTAAGTAAACATTTTTTTTTTTTTTTTTCTACTCAACATTTTTATAAAGGAACACTTTTTGGGCCAGATTTACTAAATAGCTTGCACCAGCGCAAACTCTCTTTTGGCCTTAAAAAACTACTGTCAGGATTTACTAAAGACACGCAGTGCAAAATTAGCACTGAAAAGGCATGGACTGAGTTGTTCTGACCTTATTGCATATGCATTTGTAGGAGTTTCCTTTTCAGACGCAAAATTTATGGGAGGAGAGTATTTAAATGAATCACGCAACGTGATTTACTAATGTTTAAGCTAGTCAATTTACTGGTATATGCACCATTATTTAACACCCAAAAAAAGCATGTCTTAACCCATTTTGTGACATGGCTGCAATTGTTGCTGCCAGGAGGAGACACCGCAGAGAACAGAGAGTTGCGTGGTAGAAGGGAGAAAATATTTTCCACTCGTATTAATTTTTTTGGAATGCCAGAGGAAGATGTTATCCGAACATATCGTTTGCCAAGCCATGTTGGCCTATATATGTTTGTCAGATTACAGGTTAAGTTGCGCCTGTGTCAACCCGCACCTGATGAGAGCATCAGCTCTGCTTATTTGTGACCCAACACTAATTTGCGCTGCTCTTGTTAGATTGCATTGGTCATTATGTAAATGATTTGACTTCGTCTGTGTTCTTTAATTTGCGCGTCAGCAGTAGATCATACGCAAAACTTGCCACTCCCATTGGCGCATTTGTGGAATTGCACTCTCACGCTAATTTGCCCCGTTTAGTAAATCTGGCCCTTTGTGTATTAAGGAGAGATTTAGAAATAGACATTTTATTTAGAAAACTACTGTATATGGATATTTGCTTGCAGCTTCCAGTTTGAAGATCTCGGATATAAAGTGCAGCATTTTGAACAGCAGTTGGGGAGATTTGACAGCTGTGAGTAGTGGTCACATTTTATTGTGATATGGCAGCTAATAACTAGCTAGTCCAAATATATGACTGTAAATAAGCCCACAAAACAATAAAACACAGCCACCTGCCCATATTTGTAAAGGACTTTATGAAAAAAATAAAAAAGAAGTAGGAGAAGAAGCTTATAATAAGTGTTCATAGCAACACATCTGAAAATAGATCGATTCAGTCTCTAAAGGAGTGTGGGTTTAATGCAGGCAAAACACATGGCTAATAAATGTCATGCGAACTACAGGAACTATTTCAACACTTCAGACTATTAGCGGCAAATTAAGAACAACAATAATTCATTCTAAACCAATATGCTCTTTTCATCCTTGATTTCAAGGGTTTTAACAACATCTTCCTGTCTCACTTTTTCACACTTCTCTCGAAGGTGTGACTCATTCTTTCCAACTGTAAAGTCCTTCACTCTCTATTAGAACTGTGTGGGTGTGCAGAAGAGCTGTTTCATAATGACCGTGTGTGTGAACAGGGAACGCTTTCGCAAGACCCTGACCCAGTGGGGGCAACTGTATTATATTTAATTATATAATTACGCCAAGTTGAGTATGTAATGACACAATACGGGGTCTAACAACTATGCACTCATAGAGAGTACTGCATTAAAAACAGCCATCATTAAATGGTAACAGAGGCTGACATCAGACTATGAAATCATGAGGACCCTGTCTGAGCATTAGACCTGAAATTACCCGAAGTAGTATGATTACTGACTGATTATGTCATCTTGTTGATGATAATGGTCTAAAAGGGATAGCTCTCTCAAATATGATAAGCATTTTATGTCATTTCAAACCTGATATTGTCCTCTGCGGAACTCAACTGAACAAGGACTGCACAAGAACGATGAATACATATAGTGACGAGGGGCTGTTAAAATCCAAAAATGACAAAACATAAATGTCCATATGACTTAAGTGCTATATTCAAAGCCTTGTGAAATCTAATGATAGTTTGAAAGACTTCTCTTCCATCAAAATCAAGAAATGTCACACTAGGTTCGATATCAAAAATGCAAAACATCATTAGTTTTTGTCTAGTAGCCACACCAAATTTGAATATGTGCATATTAACATTAACAAACGAGATTTGAAAGCTGTGATGGAGGGGAGGATTTATCATAAACGTGTCTGTTTTACACACATAGCTTATTTTATGGTGCTTTCTAGTCATTTTTTGAACTTAGCAACCCTTAGTTCCCATTCTCTTTGATTATATGGGAAAAAATACAGTGTCAACAAGTGTTATTTTAGTATTATTTATGTACTATTATAGTATTTATTTTAAATTAGCTTTCATTTTTATATATTCAGTTTTCATTTTCATTTAGTCTAAGTTTTAATAATTTTGTTGGGCTTTTGTCAATTTTATTATATATAATATGTTTTAAATTATTTTATATATGTAGTTTTAAATTGTTTTTATTTGAGTTTTAATTTTGTTGGCTTAAGAAAGCCCAAAGCTTGAAGTGGGACTTTTTGGTTCTTTTGGTCACCTTGTGTACAGCTGCAACAAATGTATTATTATGGCACCTTTGAAATTCCATACCCACAGTGCTATTGCTCCGACATAATTCTTGCACCTTCTTTTTCATCAGTTATTTTGCCCATTGGTCATAACATTTCTTACAGATTTCTGCTCATTGTAAATCAGATACAGATAAATAGCACAGTAAGATTACATTTATTTGAAAGCATTAATGAGATAGCGATTGCATGTAAATTAGTCCTACCTACCTGTGTAGTGTCTCTCTATTAATAGGGAAGCTGTGGGTTGTAGTTACTTCAAAAGTAAAAAGAAATATATGCTAAACGAACCTTGAATCGTGACTTGAAGTCAGATCTTTATGTGCAGAGGCGAACCTACATTTAGTGGGGGCCTTAGGGAGAATAAATCAATGAGGCCCTTCTAAAAGAGTTTTGTTGTTGCTGTTGTTAATATATATATATATATATATATATATATTGATTCAGGTTTATAATTATTTATATGAAAACTGAAAGTCTGATCAGTCTGAAAAGATATAGAAACAAACTACACATCAGTACGGAGCCCCGCACATAACATGCAAGAATAAAAATTAAATCGTGCGCACAATTTACTAATTCGTTCCCTTGATTTACTAAATCGTGCGCACGATTTACTAAAACGTGCACACGATTTACTATTTCGTTCCCTCGATTTATAAATCATGCGCATGATTTATAAATCAAGGGAATGAAATAGTAAATCGTGCGCACGTTTTAGTAAATCGAGGGAACGAAATATAAATCGTGTGCACGTTTTAGTAAATCGAGGGAATGACTTAATAAATCGTGCGCACGATTTAGCCTACTATTTTTTTTCCCATGTGTCATGTCCGGGGCTCCGTACATCAGGGCCCAGGTCTGTGGCGAGTTTGGTGCTTGTACCATTAAAGCTCTAGGAGTAACAGTCAGAAAATTTAGTCTCAGAAGAAAAATAATAAGAAGTTGTTTAAATAGAATATCAATATGTTGGCTTTCTCAAACCAACATAATTAGTTACCAAGGACACATTTCTCATTTTTTAGTTAAAAGTTATTCATCAATATTTATATTTTATAGTATTTCTGTCAGCGTCGGGATCTAATTGCAGCACTTGTGACTTTTATTAAACTCGAACTAGAAAACCATGAGCAGAACAACTAAACGAAAGTGTCGAGAACAGACAAATGAAGTGAACAAAACACAGGACTTAAATACCAAAGCAAACTAATCAACAAAATGAACAACAGGTGCAAATCATAATCGCATCAATGAAAAACCATAGAAACAAACTCAAACCCTACTCAAACCATATATGTATGAAACAACATGAGGGTAAGTACATTTCATTTATGGGTATTCCTTTGAGTGAAAATGATGACGGAAAGAAGACTTTTTGACATGTCTGAACAAGATAAAATACTCCCTCTCACGTGAATGACTCATCTGGTGAAACTGGTAACAGAAAACTCAAAGGAGCACCACAAACTCAATGCTGCCGCCCAGTTACACAGCAAATGCAAATATCATGTTCTTTCCAACACTGCATGTCTTCACTATTGATTTTCATTCCACCCTGTGGACTGGATGGAGCAGCGAGATTTGAATGAGCGAGAAATAAAGGAAAGGAAATAGGAAAGAGAGAGGGAGAGATACAGAGAAATGTGATGCTGTAATGGAGACTGATGTGCTGTGCATATGAACAATAGGGAATAGTAAGTGTATGATTCATGCCAGTGGATCTGATTCACGAGCACTTGCTCTTCACCGGTGCAGTAAAGCATAAGAGGCAAATGTGCATTATGTTTTGCCTCAAGATGAACTCAATTTTGTGCCCAAGCCATATGGTTACACAAGGGCCTATCGGCAGGGTGGTTCTTAGAGGGGTGCAACTGACTGAGGGGGTCCTGCTTCCTCTAAGTCGCACTGGGCCCCGCCCCATGATTGGGATGGCCCTGCCTATTGGTGTACAAAAATTTATTTAGTAACACTTTATATTAAGGTGATATAGTTACACATTATTACATGTACTTACTATAGTAAATCATGCATGATTACAAGTAACTAACCCTAAACAAAACCCTAACTGTAACTCTATAGTAAGTACATGTAGTTAATCAAATAAGTACTGAGTAATATTAATTAAGTACAACGTAACTATGTCACCTTAAAATAAATTGTAACCCTTTATTTTTATGTTTTCACTACTGTATAATCTTATTCTTGTCAGCTATTTCTCTAAAAAGGTAGGGTACAGAAATATAAGTTTGGGAGGGGCTTGCACAGACAATTCCCAGTAATTGTAACAGCAATTATCAAAGCAGCTGTTTACTTCACAAGGTGACAATTCTGACAGCTTTCCCTGCATTACCTGTAAAAGTGACAGTCTTAACACGGATGTTGCTTAAACGTGTTAGGTTGTGACAAATAGCTGTGCTTTATCTCCAAATACACTACAGACCAGCTAAAATGTGTCAGTTTATGTTTCTAAGGTTTCAAGCTTCCAATGTCCTGAAATCTTCTTTCATAAACTTTCTTTATCATTTATGCATGCAGATCATAGAATTAGCACATCAGCATTTCCCAGTTCTTTTACAAACTAAGATAGGACCACACTACCAAACAAAACACCTAATTAATCTGCATTTCATGCTTCATTAAGGGCATCTACTGTAAGTGATAAAAATAAAAATAAATATTTTTGACAGAACATACTATCAGTCCTCTAAAAAATAATGAAAATCTCAAAACAATACCTTGCTTTTCTTCCCATCCAGTTTGAATACATAACGTTCTACATGGAGCTGTTCACGTTGTCGGAATGGGAATTATGGTAGGGTGACCATATGTGCCATTTTCCCAGGACGCGTCCTGTCCAGGATTTCTAAGTTGCATAAAATGTCCCAGTTTTTTTTTTTTTTTTTATATTTGCGGAAGGTAATGACTGAAAAATAATTTGACCAATAGCGTGCATTATACATAATCAACCAATCGTGGCTTGCGAGACGGCTGGATCTACAGAGAAAGGTCAAAGCATTGCAAATACGACAACATTTTAATGCACTGCATGAAGACTGTCAATAAGAACAGTGGCTTGCACAGACCTCCGTGTAGAAATTGCGTTCCTAAATCGCGTTCCGGGGGCACATCGATATGACCACTTTCACGATTAAAGAGGCAAGGGCTCAAGCCATTTGAGGCAATTTAGAAATCCTGGACAGGACTCGTCCTGGGAAAATGGCACATATGGTCACCCTAAATTATGGGCTTCTTGGCAACACAGTCAACGCCTAAATGAGTTAGGGTTATTCCTGCAATATCGGAGGCTGCCGTTTTAGGACTGCATTCCTAGGACCGTATTTCTAGGACATTTTTAAAACATTTTCTGGAACCGCTTTTTTTTTTTTTTTTTTTTATTCAGTATTTGTATTATTAAATTTTAGCAATTATTTAGTTGTTTAATTATTTAAATTCAATTGATATATTGTCCTAACCAACCCCTAAGCCTAAACACAACCAGTGCTAACCCTCTTGAAATATTTAACCTTATTTGTTTCAATATATGATGTATTCTGATTTTAAATTAGGTTTTGCTGGAAAGAAAGACCTTATTTTTCAACACAGAAGCAAGATTTTTTTCTGTATATGTATGAGACTTCCTTTTCATTAGCCACAGCTTGGCGTGACACTTCTCATCTGGTATGTGACCAACTTAAAGTGCAGTAAACCGTAAAACACAGAACATACTTCTAAATGGTGGGGACATAATTATTTATTTAAAAGAAAGAACTACTCAGAGAATATGAGATTTTGGCTGACTCTTATTTTGAAATTGTTATCAGTCTTAGCATCTGGCTATAATAGGAATACTACCATACTACTGCTGCAGTAAACATTATAGTATGCATACTGCAGTCAGTGTGCAAATTTTCTGCATGCACAGAATACCCAGATGACCCATTACATTTGCAACTGGCTGTGTGGAATACAGTGTATCCCACAATGCACCAGTGTAATGGATGAATCAGTGGCAATATCAGATGTGATGCATCTCTATCTTGACTCATTATGTGAAACTGCCAAAAGACTTGTTTACACCTAAATCAAAATGCAAATTAATTTTATTATTTATAAGATGAATATGACATTAAAAATGTAGATTTCTATTGTTTGAAACTTTTTTATGAAATAACATTATTTCACTTAATATTTAAAAAACAAAAAACAAATAGTAGTGTACACTAAGCAGTGTAATATTCCAATATGAATATGTGCTGGATGTATCGTGATTATTAGAATACTTATTTGGCTAAATAAAGCATGCAAAGAGAATCGCTACACATACAATTGTGTGTGTGTGTATGTAACATCATATTACTGATCCTATAAAAGCCCTATCTAGTCAGTTTAAACATACCAAACAAAAGACCACTTTGTATTAAAGTAAATTCTAAATGACAAGTGACCCTACTGAATATCAAGTAGATGATGTATTCACAACAGACACTCATGAAAATCATAATGATAGCTACTGTAATGAGGTAGCTGTAGAGTGCTGTCAGTCACATTGACAGGAAGCAATTGCCGTGCTCTTCACTGTGAAGAGCAGCCACAAGACAAACACTCGCTAATCAAGCATGTCTCAGAGAGTATGGATGTTTCACCCACCACAGCCCTTAATGAAGTGAGGCGTTCGATTAAACAATAGCTCAGTCCAGAGATGGGAAACTTTACAAACAATGCTTCGATAAAAAATTCTAATTGGCTTTTTTTTTTCTTTTTCTAGGGGATGAGAGAACTGTATAATATTACAGCACAGTACTGTATATTACATGACATCTGATATTATTCTGATATATGATATATGTTTATCTTCACCAGTGTTGCAAAATTAAGCAAGAACAGCATATTTTCACTCAATGACAGAGATGTGGATCGTTATTCTTGTATGCGTCCATTTCTGATGTATTAGCTGACCGAAAAAATATAAGAAAAAAAAATCTTACAGAAATTTTGGATGTTTGGAATTAAAAAGGTTTTGGGTCCTTTTTTGCTTACACACGTATTTGTATTTGTGTGTTTAGCAATTGTGTGTTGACCTGAGAGTGACAGAGAGAATGAGAAAGACATGATGTACAGAATTCCATGATTATCATCCATATTCATATGATAAAAACATAAAAACTTCTCTATAATTTACATTGGCCATATTTTACACACAATGCACACATGAATTTTTAAGCACCCTTAACGGAGATGTTTTCCTCACTGAAAATATTATCATAAATATTTAAGACGTGTCAACACAACAGCAAAGATGCGAAGCAGGATAAGGAAATAAAGAGAGAAAAAGAGAAAGAGGTATAACTCATTCTGCGACACTCTCACGAGATCTAGATTTGGTGCTATGAGGGGTCAGGTTTTGGCTAGCTATCCTTCACAGTTAAAGGTAGGGTAGGTCATTTTTGGAGAGGCTAGCAATAGCATGCTAGCTTTGAAAACATAACATCCCACCCTCCCTTCAGAGCTTCTCCAAAGCCATGCCTCATCCAAAACACATGAACACGTACAACAGGGGGCAAACAAAAGCGTCACGAGATGGCGTTAAACTACCTCATGTCTCAAAACACATAACATTACAATAATAATGAACGTTAACAACTTAAACATTACTGACCTCTACCACCTGACTGCTGCAGATTCATTTAGCCGTTGATAGTGTCCTACGTCCTGGTCCTGAGACTTTCAACCAGCATAACAAAAAATGTTTTTGAAGCAGTTCATCTACCCTGCCTTTAACCCTACTGGTAGATTACATAACTGCAGACAAGAAGCATGTTTCTCTATTGACATCCAAAAATTTCATTATAATATAGTACATTTTATCAGTGTCCAACTTTACTTCTCTAATTAAGGAGGTATATATTACCTGCTGAAAGGTATATTATAGGTTAAATCAGATTCTTACAATATATTTGCAATGACTTAATTGCTTTTTCAAAATACAGTAAAATCTAGTTAAAGCATCTTTACTTAACTGAATTATTTTTAAAACGTATTCATATAAAATAAGATAATGCAAAATGGCAAAATGAAGGTTTTGTCTGATCTTGTCATTTTGCCAGATCTTTTTATTGGTCAAACATCTTCTGTGCACTCTTCCATTTCGCTTATGTATGAATGAAATGATATAACCGCTCATCTCTGATCTCTTTAGGATAAATTCAAGCTATATTACTAGTCTTCGAGTTTGCACGTTAAGTGAAAAAAGATCAAAGCTAAACAAATTCATTAGTTACTGAATTTCCAATACCACTAAGCAAAATGTGGCACAATGTGAAATTCCATTTCTGGCCCATTTGCACTGCGAACAGTGATGCACTGCAGATGACAGACTAAAGATGTCTTTGAAGAAAAATGTGGATACTTTTGCTCCAACAGCTGGGAGGGAGGCTGACTAGTTCTGGAGGATGTAGATCCACACTTCAACAGGAAGAGAAATGGAGCTGCATTTTTTCCTTGCGCTAAGTGATGGCAGCAGCATTTTTCAGGCTGCTTATTCAAGATTAATCAGCACCTAATGGCAAAACAGAGTGCTAAAATCTCCATAAAAGAGAGAGGGGTAGAGATGGATTGAAATACAGAAAGGGAAAAAAAGAAACATCAACACATTTGCAGTAGTTGCCTGGAGCAATGACCAGCCTCAGCATCACTCCCACTGACACACACGCACAGGAACACAATAAGACAGAATCCATACTAAACATCTCTCCTTACTGCATCCTTTCCATCCTTTTTTGTAATTTCCTTCTGTCTAGCCTTTTCCCCCTCAGCTCATCTATTGCCTGCCCCAACTTTCTACTTCCTCCCCACAGGAAAACAAAAAAACACAAATGAGATATATTGAAAATCTTAGGTATTTCTTCTAGACATCAAATAAAGGCTTTTGCTGACAGAACTTTTCTTTTACATAAAGACCCTAGTAATCGCTCCAAACTATAGAGCCAGAATATATCTCAATTATAATAGAAAAATTATAAATGTGGTTTCTTTAAAGGGATAGTTCACCCAAAAATTTACCTACCCTCAAGTTGTTCCAAACTCATATGCATTTATTTCTTCTGTTGAACACAAAAGAAGATATTTTCAAGAATATGGGTAACCTAACAGTTGTTGGGCCCCACTGACTTAGCATTATGCATTATGACGATAGCATTTTTTATTTTTTGGAAGTCTATGAAAGTCAATGTGTCCCATCAACTGTTTGGTTACCCATATTCTTGAAAATATCTTCTTTTGTATTCAGCAGAGGAAAGAAATTTTACAGGTTTAGAACAACTTGAGGGTGAGTAAATAATAACAGAAATTACATTTTTGGGTGAACTATACCTTTAATATCTCAATTACATGAAATTGCATGAAATGCAGATTAATGGCAACAAGATTACATGAAGAATTTGGAGTCTCCTTGTCAAGACTCCACACGAGTTTTGGAAAAGATCTCTACAATCCCACTTAAATCACAAACAATTTTAATATCTAAACTTTTTTTAAAACGTTCATTCCATATTGCAATGAAATTGGTCTATTTAATTTATTTGTAATCTGGAATGAACTATACATAAGCAAGAAGGTACGAGAGGCTGTGCTATATCGTGAATAAGTCACGGCTGAAGGGCGTCGTTAGGCACGACGCGAAGCGGAGTGTCTGCAACCCAGTCAGCCATGACTTATTCAAGATACAGCACTAGCCTTGAATACCTTATTGCTTTTATAAAACGGTCCCCACACAATACAAATATTAAAGCCAAAAATATGTATCAATGCAACTTTCATGAAGTAAACTTTCACTAAAAGTCTTCCTTCAGATGGAAAAAATAGTCCCTGACCGGGAACAGCAACAGAAGTTACATTATTACGCCATTAGATGGTGGCAAAGACTGTCTTTATGAGTGTGTCAGTTAATAGCAAAGACTTTTATATTGAAAAGACTGAATTGTTGTGAACACGGAACAAGACGCAACTGACAAATGATTTGAGTAGCACTGTCAGTCATGGGAAAACCCCTTAACTGTTAAAAGGACAAGGTAATACATCAGACATTTAAACAGATTTTTTTATTGTGAACATAGGAAGGAACCATTTTCCATGACCTGAAGGAAAATGCTAAATCTGAATGCAGGTTAAACTCGCTCACTTGATCTCTTTCTCACAATACTCTTCTACATAATACAGTAAGCTTCAATGAACAATATCAGTTGAGAACATGCAGTTTACGTTGCCAAGAGTGGTTGCTAAGGGTGTTGTGTAGTGATACACAGAAGCATTGGGTGAAGCTGTCATAGCCGTGTTTTATCGTGAATAAAACACAGCTATTGACCAATCAGAATCAAGGACAGGAACTAACCATTTTATAAATAGCTAATAAAAACCTTAATATTAAACAACAATTTAGTATTCTCCTTCTCAGATATTTCTTGTAAAAAAAAAAGACCCCAGTAATCTAACGTGAAAAAAAGGATCTTTCTAATTTCATAAATGGTATTCATATTTACTCAGAAGTCAGGGATTTCAATATGAACAAACATTTTTCATTAAATTACAATACAATATCCACATCCATTTTGGTAGATACTCATAAATGTATATCCACATTTGTCTTGTAGTTTTTATTCCCTCTAAGAATTATATGAGAAAAATCTGAGAAAAAGTCGATACTTTATTGAGCTCGATAACTAGGAACTTAATTATGTCTATGAGTTACAAAACAGCATCCTCTAAGTAACAAAATTTTCCTTTGATGTGACCCACTTTTTTTACTTCCTCCTTTGTGTCTCTTCTGTTCCCTGCCATTGCATGAAAAGATGTAAAAATAAAGCAACATTTTACACCTCCTGCTCTGCCAACTTTCCCCAATTTTCTGGAGTTATGCTTTAGAGGGCCAGAGTGCAGCAATCATGGGAAATCTGTGCTCTGGAAAGATAACCTATTGTTCAGCACTGATCAAATCTGAGTAGTGACTGTGTGTGCGTAACAGAGACAGGAACACCAGCTCAACAGAAAGAGAGCTGGCATGCAGGTCACTTAATTGGATGAGAAAATGAATTTGGCGTTGTATACGATGGGATGAATTTTAATAAAGCACATGAAGCTTGTGACACAGGACAGATCCTATCAGTGGAATCTCATTTCTCTTTTGGTCTCTATGCAATCCTTAGCGTCTGAGCATGAGCAGATGCATCTATGCCCACTGACCCTTTTAATGCCACTATAGCTGGTTATTATATGTAGGTGTCAATACCATCAGACAGTAATATCAAGAATGGTTTAGTCTCTGAAGCCTCAAACAAATGCACCCCTTCCCCCCATTTTAAGTGTTATGGTGGTTTTACTATATTTAAGGTGTACTGTTAGTACCAAAAAACACTTAACTGCTATAAAAACACTACAGCAATATGATAACACTCTGTAAAAAGTAATGAGTTCTATCTACTCAATAAAATTACAACAGATTACAAGCAATATTATTAAATTCAACATGTAAGAATTGAATTTGAATTAATCAAATTAATTCCTTAAAAGTCAACCATTTAAAATGTGTAAAATTAGCAAACACCATTACAAAAACCACAAACTGACATAAAAAGCAACGAGTCAAACTGCCCAACTAAATAAAACACCAATCACCATAATGGTGACCAAACATTTCCAATAAAATCAACATCAACATAACATAACATCAACATAACAAGAATAATAACAATTACAAAATGCTACAATAAGGAGAAAAAAACCTGCTCACCAATGAGTCACAAATGAGAAATTCTGTTCCCATTTTTACATTACTGTGGAATAATAATCTGGTTCATTAACCAAACTTTATGGTTGCAACATACAGTAACCAATTGGCTCTGATGTGCAGTATATCAGCTAATGAAAAAAGCTTTAATCATGGCCGATCCAATCTACTTTTGAGCCATAACTATAATAAAGTGGTTTTCTGTTATAGAAATCATCAATTTAATATAGTTATGAAGCTGTGAGGACCAACCAATAAGAAACTCTGGATTGCTTGTGATGTTATTTCACATTATAGTAAATCCTAGTTATAGGAAGAAAAGAAAAAAAGAAAGAAAAAAAGATTTTAACAGTGTCCATGTGCTCAGACCTGCCAATATGCCAAAGTCTACAATCTAAAGTCAATAAGAATAAGAAATAAAAAGAAAGTAAGAAATAAGAAAGAAATGTCAATAAGATATTTCTCATAAAATCTTTGTATTAGTTTTATAGTTCTGTACTATTGCTGTTTGTCAATAATGATCTGTTTGTGTCTCCTAGGGAATTTTAGATATCTAAATTAAACATAACAGGGATCATCACAATCTCCAATGCTTTGACAGAGCGACCTCTGTACAATTACATTTTATTCTCAGTTGATTTAAATTGGAACCTGCACCTAACCACTTAGAAGCAAACAAGAACTGAACCAATGCTGTATGCCAACAAGCAACCTGAGACTCATCTTGACATGACGACAAGCGTGTGCATGTGATCGCTGGCATATGTTAATAAGGTCTCTGTGCGGGATCATGTGTCTGATGACTGAAGCTTAGCGGGAGCTGCTCTGTTCTGTCTGGCTGTCAGTGTTTGACCCAGCACACACACAAACACACACACAACCCGAGCCCTTTTCTGGTGACTCTCTGGCTTCCTGCGGCCCCCCGTAGCCTGCCTCTCACAGCTCGTTAGAAGATCCTTCACCCCTTGCTGAGCTTCCGCCCACCTTGGCCGCTGATCACAACCATAAGAGAAAGCCGGCTCAAGCTAGTAGAGGGGAGAGAAGCCGGCGGGTGTGGACGGAGAGAAAGGCCTCCAGATACTTATGCTGGACTGCCATCACGACCCCGCCGCTTTTGAAGCAGAGGACCCAGAACTCTTTGATCTGTAACAGAGCATCTGTAGCACCTCCGCTGGGAAATGAGTGTGAAAAATGGGTAACCAGAAGGTGATAGGTTGAAATCCCTCTTCACCTTATTATGGTGACACTGGTCTCAGCCTCACTGACCGCCCACAGTCTGTTCACTGACAGCCTGATGCATACTGCACAAATAAATGGCAAAATCTCAAGCTCATTTCTGATTGGCTGACTCGACTCAGGAGTACGAACTACCAAGGACAGGGGGACGAAAGTCTGGCAATTCTGCAAATGGAACAGCAGTGTACTTGATAATGTCACTCACCTCATTTTGGCTGCTCTGGTTATCCTCACTGTATGTTAACAATGAAACGAAATATGATTTAAAATACCACCCTGCCTCTTTTTGTTTTCATTTAAAAAACTCAAACATTTTAATAGCCACCAAAATGTGGTTCATGCAACGCAACGAAATATAAAACACAACCCTGACTCTTTTCGTTTTATGAAACATATTAATATGAGGTTCAGGCAATATGTGCATATATATACTCTGATTATCTTCACTGTATGTATATTTATAATAAAATGATATAAGACATAAAACAAACCCCTGTCTTTTTTGTTAAATGTCAGTTTTAATGAACAATAATAGCCATTATAAAAGTATAAATATAAAGCACAAGAAGCGTATGCAATAGGAAAGACAAGCAAACATTTCAAATGTACAAGTCAGTGCTCTAGTACAACGGTATATATAAATATATAAAATGATGAAACTGAACTTTTAGAACAAATCTGAACAAATAGATTCATGAGACCAAAGATTGCCCTTTAGATCTACACATGAAGAATTATATCTCATATTTAACCATTTTAGAGACATCAGATATAGCGGGAAATGACTAGCTGGGGTAAGGCTGTTCTCAGCGGGGTATATGATCGCCTTGATCTCACATCTCCGAAAATGTTGGAGCAAATCTTCAAACAGGCACTATCTTTATACAAAACTGCTGATTTTGAGCTTTAAACACTTGCATTCTCTTGCATTTCGTGACACAACAGCAGTAGTATTTTTAAAATTATGCGGGTTTTCTTTTCTGCCATTGACCCTTGCTTGTTGGTGCAAGATGCATTCTTTGATACCTGGCTGTCTCAAGTTCGCACAAGTCACCTCCTGATACGTCCTTGATAAAAGGGGTGGATCAAGAACACATTTGGGGATTTGAACAGTATTACACTGTAAAAAATTGCCAGGAATTTACAGTATTAAAGAGTATTATTTTACGATAAATTACTGTAGTCAGAAATTTACAGTGAAATGAATGCATGCTGGGTCATTTTCTTACGAATTACTGTTAATCAACAGCAAAATGATGCTGACATCACAGTAATTTACTGCTCTTTTTTTACTGTGAATTCACATGATAAAGTTGTCTTTAACTTTAGTTAAGAAAGTATATATTTTAGTACTTTAATTCTTTTGAAATCACCATAATGGTGATCAGTGTTCAATTTGCTTGGATTCTTGGACCTTGTATATTTATATTCAAATTTCTGATCTGAAGTCAGAAGTTTAACAAATGAAATGCACTGTAGAAATACAGTATGATATTGTTTGAAAGTGAGATACGAGAAGTCCTACTGTGAAATTACTGTGAAAGTCATGCAATTATTAACCTGGAATTTACTGTAATTTGTAATTTCAAAATGTAAAATTTTTGACAGTGTATAGGCTAGATATGAACTTTGAATTGGAACAGTACATGGGCAGCAACTGTCCACAAGAACACAAATACAGACAAGAACGCATATTGAGAAATGTCTAAAGTTATGTTAACAAAATACAATGCACACTTTTGAGGAAAAAACTTTCATTGGATTTGCTAAAATTTGCTGGTGGTTTAGTTTTTTTTTTTTAAACTAGATATCCACAAACAAAATTGTATCTCTCTCTCGCTCTCTATTTATACAGTATGTGTCTGTTTTACCATCTATATACAGTGTCCCCAAAAAAGTAACTGGACACTTAACACTTAAATGTATTTGCTTTATAAAACAAAGTATTAAAACATGGCATTTTACAGAAATATAGAACATTTTTCAATCTAAATATTTTACCAAACTTAATGCTAAAAGTCAAGCTGCAATCTAGAATGTGCCTAATGTACACAGTAAGGGCATGCTTTGTGTCATCATGCTATTTACTAAATAAAACAGGGTTTTGTTAGTGCTGTCCAAATTATTAATCGTGATTAATCACATGTAACATAAAAGTTTGTCTTTATAGAATATGTGTGTATATAATATTATATTTATATATTGTATATATATGTGTGTGTGTGTGTGTGTGTGTGTGTGTTTTACTGTGTATACACACACACATCCATCCATCCATATATATATATATATATATATATATTTGCACAGACAATAGCATTCTCTCTTTCATCCAACACTGAGCAGCAGAGAGTAAAAAGACTTGATAATTTTACTACATACATGATAATTGTAAAAAAAAAAAAAATAGTCACAATAAGTTAACTAGATCTCCAGCACACGTACACAGTACAATCAGATATATGGCAGTCCTCACCATCATCAAAGGCAAAACGGCAATGGTAGATAAGATGAAAAGCATTTGTGATGTGTGCTTTCGAACATACTGCCCAGGGCTGAAATACTTTTCTCTGCCATTCAGTGTGCGATTAAAGGGTGAGGCCTTCATTCTTTCCACCTGATCTGTCCGTCAGATCCATGGCACCAGGGCTTAACACTGGATATCTCTCTTTCCCAGAACTCAAAGTAATTGATCCAGATTTATTTATTTTTATTTATTTATTTTTTATAGACAAGACTTTTTTGGGGGGTGGGGGGAGCTTTAAGCCACACAGTCCCGCAGATTCTGCTCTAGTCCATATCTGTTTTATGTTATAATGCACAATGGCTTAAATTTTCATCTATCAGTACTCATGATTGTGTCACATCAGTGATTTTATGTAAGCGTTTCAGCTAATGTTATATAAATGACTAATACACCAAGAGCGTTCGCAGAAATTGCTATTGAAAATGCTTTGTGTCATCATAACCTCTGCTAAATCTGTCAAGCAGATGTATTTCAAATCCATTATAGATACAATAATCTGCTCACCAGTAAGAACCAAACGAGGCTTGCTGCCAATGAACCGAGATGATTTTAATGTTAAAAGTCAAAATTGTCAGGAATATATTAAAGAGCTTTATCAAAACTAATTTGTCTTAGTGAATGAGTATTAAACCCTCATCTGACTCATCATATCAAAACAAAACCCTGTAGAAATACAGTGGTGTCACAATAAAAAAAACAAAAAAACAAAGGGGAATTTAAACCTGTAAACAAACAAATGTTTTAGAATTAATAATAAATATTTCAGATTTTACACTAGGTTGCTAATTAAATTATTATTTTATTTTAAATTCAATTGCATTTTATTTTAAATTTAATGTATTCATAATTGTTATTTTAATTTTATTGTGTTAATTATTTTAAGCATTTTTTTTTTATTGACCCCACTTCATATGATTCATTCCTCAAAAAAAAAAAAAAAAAAAAAAGTCACAACAATAGCATCACAGAACATTCACATTGTAATTCACATTCTAGGGCTTTCTACATCCACACAAACTTTGCTTTTGTGATGTGTATGAGTGGGCGTGCTTGTTTGGTGTTTTGCTTGAATGTACTTGCTATTAAAGTGTCTCTAAGTATGTAAAGTGAAGCAAGCATCTTATCTCTGAGCTGAGAGCTGGCATTCACAGCTGGGAAAGCTAGGCTTTATGAAGATCAATAGTCCTCTCCCTTTCTCGCTCTCTCTCTCTTTGGCTTTTCTCCGTCTCAAAGTGAAGAAAAAGAAAACACACCCAGTGAGGTGATTACCTCATGCATGAAGTTCACATCACCCTTTCAGCCAAGCAAAGCTATATGGGATTACAAGAAAAAAGCTGTGGAAAATAGGAGGATGAGTACAGGATAACTGTCTGTGCACCTCAAAGGAAAGGTTAAAGATGAGGCAAATGTCTTATGTCACCAGTGACATTTGAGCTAATGCCATTATGAGTGTCCCTGCAAATATTTGTAAATATTATAACTTGGTCCAATCCATTAGAGAATATGTGAAATCTAACAAGCCTTCGCAAAAGGTTAAGATCCAGGATATAAATGCTTAAAGCGGTTTGTTTGAAGAGGGATATCAACGTCACTGTTCCACTGGAGTAATGGTGAACAGGTGAACAGGTAGATTTAGCTTACAAAAAGCACCAATGTGGTCTAGTAGCTCAGACACGGCATGCCTACAGACTGCCCACAACATGCAAAGTGCACACAAAAATAGCAAAAGGTTATGAAAAAAATCAATTGGCTGGCTGCTACACAACTTTCAAAATGATGCATGTACTAAACTGTATATATTGAATGATAGAAGTGTCTGTCAAATGCATAAATTTAAGAGACTTGGCTGCTACTTTGCACAAGAAAAAAATTCTTGATCTGTATTTTTGTCTGGTCTTCCAGTAAAAAACAAAACAAAACAAAACAAAAAAAACTTTATTTACATAAACCCTCTACATTGCGAGTAAATCACTTGCACATGTGATTAAATATCACACTAGGTGACTAAATGTCTAAAATTAAGTTAAAATTGCATATATACTAGGGCTGGACGCGCGATTAATTTAATATTTTACCTCAATTACGACTAATAAAGGATTATTTTGTTTCTAGTTTTTTTTGCCCTCATAGTTCACTGACAAGGTTTATACTGTAAATATGCTTGACTAATAAAGGTGGGATATTTTTTCCTAATGAAAGAGTGCTCTGACATAACAGCTCACTTTCAGCAGTTATTTTATCTATGGTTCGTAACATTTCTTACAGATTTCTGCTCGTTGTTAATCAGATACAGATAAATTAGCACAGTGCCAGTACGTAATGTGAACGATTGCGTGTGTGAATTAGTCATACCTTCTCTCTATTAATTGTGAAGCTGTGGGTTGTAAGTAGTTACTTCAAAAGTAGAAAAATATATGCTATAACTTTTGAGTTTGTAAGCTACTTCAGTGATAAATCACAAGACAGTGCTGACAGCGAGTTTCTGCGCTCCTCTCTGTGCATGCAATCTTCATGTGATGTGCGAGCTGTCTGTATGAATGTTCCTGTGCCGCAATGCAGCTGCGCGAGCACGGTAGCTTAATATAATAATACACTTCTGATCGTCTAAAATCGCTTGAATGTCCAAACTGGCAAGCCGTAAAACACATACAATTGACAAAGTTAAGTGAAGACGCAAGTGAAAGTAGTCTCACTTTAGGGCTCACCGCTCGCACACCGTCTGTGTGTGTTGACTCTGCGTTCACCTCCGTGTTACTTCCATGCCGCTGACTGGACGGGGCAGAGTCACGTGACTACACACGCGGTAGTATGTTTTTAAGGGGAAAGTATTAACAGGATTTAAAAAATGAAATAACTGACATGGGAAAATTACGTCGGTTAGAGCTTCTGAATTTCAGTTTCGATTTATTTTCGATTAATCGTCCAGCCCTAATATATACTGCAATATACATTTTAATATATGCAATATATATTTTTATATATGTGTATAAGTGCTTCAGAGAGAAAAAAAAAAAAGTAGTTCATGTTATCTTATTAAGATATTCAAGAGTTTTGTTTCAATCCGACCACAAAGTCTACACACATTTTCCACTAGACTGATGTACTTACATTTGAAGGTATCTATTATTGCAGCATTATCGATTTTAGATTTACTCGTCCCCAAATGTCAAAGCAAACAGTGGTTGGTCATTTTACAGCAATCAGCTGTGTGTAAGTGGGTGGATATTTGACCAAAAAGCTATAATGTGGAGAAGACTTCATGGCAGTAGTCAAAATCTGGCTTTTGCTAGACCAAGGATAGGCAACTTCAGTCCTGGAGGGCCACTGTCCTGCAGATTTTAGCTCCAACCCTAATCTTCAACTAGAAAGCTACAGGCAGGTGAGTTTTTATCAGCTAAAATCTACAGGACAGTGGCCCTCCAGGACCGAAGTTGCCCTTCCCTGGGCTAGACTAAGCGGCTCTGGGCTGTTTCTCCTGACCTTCACCCCTGGAAATGTGAATAAGGAAGAACCTAATCATAATCCAATCCCAAATCCGGACCTAAAAGAACTTTGTCAAGGTGTGCCAGACCTCAGGAAACAAACAAGCAGCCTTATATAGTCACACCACAGGGTAATGAGCTCAACCAAATGCTCATGAGGAACAACAATAAAGAAATAGTTGCTGTGATTTCATGTTTCTTTGAGTATAAATAAATTACACTGCTGCACATGCAAAGATGCACCAATATGCACAAACAGGTGCACATGCATGCAATAATATACAGCCATGTCTCACCAAATAGATCTGGTTTCACAGTATGACACAGATGAGGATGGCTAAACGTTATTAGACCTTCATTTTTTCCCATGGTGCATTTGTTTGTGTTTTTTTTATTTTATTTTTATTTTTTTAAGATCCCTAAATCCTCTTGTCTCACGAATGAGCGTTTGCAGCGCATGGGTCACATGGTTCCTCGCGGATATGAGGACAGCTTAACCCTAAAAGTCTCCGTAGAGTTGATCATTGCCATCTGTGAGAGAGCTGGTGTGGTTTGATGCACACCCTTCGGCTATCCACGCAGACATAAAAACCTGCAACAGATGGACACGCCACAGCTCTATCAAATAGAGGACAAGTACACACACAAACTCACGGTTCAGAGAAATAAGAGTAAATAAGCACATAATGCGGCATGCAGTGTATGACAACACCAACATCTTTCTGCGAGCTCATTACTTTTTGATACGCCTGGCTGACTTGTCCTGCAATTGAAAATCACAGAACACTACAAAGCATCCTATTGTGCTATACTCTGAGCAATACTCATTTGTATTTACGACAGTATAAAAAGACTCTCAAGCAGGCTCTATGGATGTCTCAAAAGACATCTTTAGATGTCTCCTTGTTTTCTCTGAAGAGGCTAGAACAGAACGTGGGGGAGAAAATGAACAAATATCTCGTCGGAGCATGACTGGCACCAGCGTGTGTTTTTTTCAGTGCCTGGTCCTTCCTATCCTTCTCTCCAGCAGGGCTCTGATCTCATTTGCCTCTCGGTATTGATTTTGCATTTAAGGATTAATGCAGAGTCTAATGGACAATCAGTCGGAATAGCACCCCACCTCCCTCTCAGTCTTCTCGGCATCAGGAGGAAGGGACCATTGAGATCTATAATCAATTTGTTTTGCAGCAATGCTTGCTGTTGTTTTTGGCAAATCATTGGCTTGTCTTTATTGCTTAAGAACTGAAGATTCAAGATGCTCCTCAAGCACATCATTTTCATCTGAATTAAGTTTTAGTAGTTTTGTTTTGCTTTTGTCATTTTTATCAGTTTTTGTCTTTAAATATTTATAGTTTTTATAGTTTTGCAAATTTTATTGCTTTAATTTGTTTCAGATAGTTGCCAAGGCACCATTTCCAATTTGTACGTTTTTAAGCTCAAGTCTAATATTTTTATTTTATTTCAATTACCAAAAACAGCACTGGTTCTGTCATCTCTATGACAATTTGACTTTCTTCAACAGAATGCAAAAAGAGCTCTTACACAGAATGTCTGAGTTTCTGTATTCCATACAACAAAATAAAAAGCTCCAAATAACAATTATGAACAATAATGAATAGATAAATAAAGATCTTTTTGATGAAATCTGAGAGCTTTCTGTCCCTCCATAGACAGCTATGCAAATACCTCTTTGACGCTTCAAAAAGTTCATAAAGAGATCATAAAACTAATCTATATGAATTGAGCGGTTTAGTCCAAATTTTCTGAAGAGACATGAATGCTTTATGAACAGATTTAATTTAGGCTTTTATTCACATATAAACACTGATCAGCGAACATAAACAGATGCTCAACCGAACCTGAATAACGCACGAGAACAAACCTCTTCTGGAAGCTCAAACGTGCTGCATAACACACAAGAATGAACCTCATTGGTTCTCATACACATCAAGCAAACATGCTTGAGCTTCAGTTTACCACAACTGATGTGTGAGTTGATGAATGTTTACCTGCTGACAGGCTCTCGGAAACGGGGCCATATTACCCCATTCTTTCTTCTCTACATTGGCTGCCAATCCGTTATAGGATTGATTTTAAGATTTTGTTGTTTGTTTTTAAATCTTTAAATGGCCTTGCACCAGCATATCTTTCAGATTTATTACAACCTTACTCACCATCCAGATCACTTAGGTCCACTGACCAGAAACTTTTGACTGTTCCTTGGGCGAAACGTAAATTATGGGGCGATCGTGCTTTTTTGTAGGTTTTTATTTGGTGATATTTTGTCATTTAATGTTGCGTGGTCAGATGTCTCTGCGCTGTTTAATATTGGTGTGTAATGTATGTTTTTTTTTTTTTTTTTTTTGCTGTTTGTACATGTTTAAAAGGTGTACAGCACATTGGTCAACTAACTGTTACTGCTTTACAAATAAATGGCCTTGCCTTGCCTTGACTTGCCTTGCAATTGCGTAGGCTGTCTATGGAGGGACAGAAAGCTCTCTGATCTCATCAAAAAGCTCTTCATTTGAATTTCCGAAGATGAAGGAAAGCTTTGCGTTTCTGAAGATAAGTGAAAGCTTATGGGTGTGGAACGACATGAGGGTGAGTAATTAATGACAGAATTTTTATTTTTTGGGTGAACTAACACTTTAAGTTGTTGTGGTAACAATTTACAACAAGGTTCCATTTGTTAACATAGTTAACTACATTAGTTACCAAGAACTAACAATGAAAAATACTTCTAAAGCATTTCTTAATCTTAGTTAATGTTAATTTCAACATTTACTAATACATTATTAAAATCAAACATTCTATCTGTTAATATTATTTAATGGACCTGAGCTTACATGAACTGTATGAACAGTTGTTTTTTCTTTCTTTCTTTCTTTCTTTCTTTCTTTCTTCTATTTACCAATGATAAAAAAGATGAATAAATACTGTAACAAAATGTTTAGATCATTATTAATATTAATGTGTTAATTAATGGGATATTATTGTAAAGTTTTACTGTTGTTCACCATTCTTATTTTTTATTTTATTTATTGACTTTTTTTCAATGTATTAAAAAGGGAAAGTTCTCCACTTGCAAAGATGTAAGATTACTGCATTTTGTCAGTTACTCATACAAAAGTCATTGTACTGTAGGCCTTCTAGGAATTTAGCATGAAAGTTGAGACTCCTTTCATGATAATTTTTGTCCTTTTACCTTGACAATGTAAACCACCATCCACTTTCTTTGAACAAAAATAGAAGCTTGGTAATTATGCCTAAGATCTCTTTTAGGCTATGTTCAGACTGCAGGCAAATTGGATTTTTTCTCAAATCAGATCTTTTCAGACAGACTGTCCGCACATTATTATTGCAAGTGAACAAAAAAGATTTGTATGTCTAGACATAACCAACCTATCTGCATGGGTTGCTTAGGTAACAATGTAGGCTTATCCGTGTATGTGACAAGTCTTTCAAAAAGGATGCAGGAAAAATGGAGGTTCATCATTTCGCTCTCTAAACAAGTGCCCTGTCGAGTCACATTGCAGAACTCAAGAAAAACTCAGACTGGTATATACTGAGATGTTCTAAATTTTGGACATATTGTTTGAACGCCATATTAATATTTCCATCACCGGTTTTGACGTTAATGTTGTGTGTCGTGTTAAGAGTGACGCAAAAGAAGTTTGAAATCTGATTTGAGCAGCCAGAGCGTCCAGACTGAGATGCATCTGTAAAAATCTGATTGGAATCACATTTCAAACCACCTCCAAATGTGGTTTGAATTAGATTTTGGAAAAAAAAAAAAAAAACCCAGATTTAATGTGTTTTTTTGTTGTCCAGACTTTCAAAAACCAATATGGATATGCAAAAAATGTGATTTTTGCTGGCAGTTTGAACATAGCCTAATGGCAAGTTCACACTACATGATTTTAAGCCTGATTTAACCCTAATTTAAAGTTAACGAGCTCGCCGACAGGTTGCCAATCTTTATGTTTGAACTACTCAACAACGCATCAAAGAGGTTTGCTAACACGACGCCGACACCTCGCTGATGCCAGACAAATATCTAGCTTGATAAATATCCGGAGCTGTCAGCCGACTCAACATCCTGTGGTGTCAAATGTCGCGACGAGCTACAGCCAATGAAATACACACTGATACAGTGTGGCCGCGCTGTCATGTGACAAGCATGGCGCGTCATCATGGAAACAATAAAAGGAAACGTTCGTTTAAAGCCCTGTAGTGTGAACTTGGCATTAGTGTTTCTGTCATGAAGTTATACAAATAAAATGAAGTGGGAATGACATCAGGGTGAGTAAATAATTACAAAATGTTCATATTTGGTGATCTATTCCTGGTGAGATCTAAGTAAATGTTTAACTCAGTTCTCACTAAAAAGAGAGCATTATAAAAGGAATTAGGGAGCAGCATAAAAATGATCCACTCTGCACTTTACCTGATGATTTTGTCTATGCAAGCTTTGCATTTGTCATTTGTGCATTGTGGGTTTTTTTGATCTGTCTCTCTTTTTTTACACTCAGGTCTGGTTGAGCCGGCTGCCTCAGCTCCTCTGGGTTCTCCAGCACCTGTGTCGGCTGCACCTGGGGTCTCTGCAGATGGAGTTTCTCCCCCTCTTCCCGGTGGGGTCTCATCCTTGCCACTCTCCAACTTGAATCTAAATCGTACTGCCCGTGGCTATGTCTGGCTTCTGTGTCTCAAACATTCCCCACTGTTTCCCCTCTAGTTCCTCATCAGCAAGGTTTGGCTGCGAGGCACGAGGTCGAGGCCTTTCTGATCAATGCTGCACGGATTGAGTGCGCTATTTCACTTTGAACCTGCCTGTGGCATTCACACATACATGCACAAATACACACACAAGCACACACATACTGCCAACTGTGCCGGTGGTGCAGCTCAGGTCGTGCTCCCTCCTGCGATCCAAACCAAATGATGCATATCCTATTATTCAGCGAAGTAGGTCACAGTTTATATACCACTGGCTCGCACAAAAAGCATAAGTTTCCCATATCTGGGACATGGAGGGAGACAAAAAAAAAAACTGTTTATTTAAAATTTCAAGCTTACACCACTTACGTTTGGTCTCTCAGAAGATTGAGAGGTCTGGCCAGGACAGGTTTCTGTGATGTCGCTCTCAATTATGTCACAATGTCTGTCTCAGTGGTCCTGTTGTGAGAGCCATCGTCCCACACACACTGACTAAGGGGGCGTTCAGATCACTTGTAAGGCCCATTAGAGCCACTTGCCAAAAGCAAATTCAGTGGCTGATTGTTCACCTACCCATGTTTTGTCCGGTCCGAAAGCTCTAATACATCTCTGCTTACAAATGCAACCAGCAAGCTTTCTTGAAAGGAAGGGCAGAATACAATGGCATCAGTCCACAACAAAAATGAGAATTTGTGCTGACTCTCCACCTGCTTTACTCTGCTCTTCGCCGTCATCTGGATTTTACATTTTTATAGTTACAGACCCTTTAAATAATGCTAGAGATCACTGCACTAAAGGCAAAAAGGATTCAAGTATTATCCGGGAAAAAAATTGATTTGTATTAAGATGACTTTTTTTTTGTTGTTGTTTGTTTATAATCCATCATTTATATATATATATATATATATATATATATATAAAACAGTATACAAATATATACAGTATCTCACAAAAGTGAGTACTCCCCTCACATATCAGCAACCATTGTAGTATATCTTCTCAAACGACAATACTATAGGAATGAAAATTGGATATACTTTAGAATAGTCAATATGCTGCTTGTATAGTAGTACAGATTTACTGTCCTCTAAAAATAACTCAACATACAGCCATTATTGTCTAAATAGCTGGCAACAAATGTGAGTACACCCTAAGTGAACATGTCAAAACTGTGTCCAAAGTGTCAATATTTTGTGTGAGCACCACTGTATTCTAGCACTGCCTTTATCCCCCTAGGCATGGAATTCACCAGAGCTGCACATGTTGTTGCTGGGATCCTCTTCCACTCCTCCATAATGACATAACAGAGCTGCTGGATGTTAGACACATGGCGCTTCTCCACCTTCTGCTTGAGGATGCCCTACAGGTGCTCAAATAAGGTTCAGGTGTGGAGACTGTGGTACTTGGCCACTCCATCACCTTCACCTTCAGCTTCCTCAGCAAGGCAGTTGT
Source organism: Ctenopharyngodon idella (assembly GCF_019924925.1). Lineage (NCBI taxonomy): Eukaryota > Metazoa > Chordata > Actinopteri > Cypriniformes > Xenocyprididae > Ctenopharyngodon > Ctenopharyngodon idella. Next base: position 28,891,513 of record NC_067236.1, read on the forward strand.
CATCTTGGTGGTGTGCTTGGGGTTGTTATCATGTTGGAAAACTGCCGTTCTGCTTCAGAATGTCACAGTACATGTTGGAATCCATGTTTCCTTCAATGAAGCGCAGTTCCCCAGTCCCAGCAGCACTCATGCAGCCCCAGTAATTAATGATCTTGGACAGGTTGTCTTCCGCAAACTGTTTGCGGGCTTTCTTGTGAGCCAGCTTCAGAAGAGGCTACTTTCTGGGACAACAGCCATGCAAACTGACTTGTTGCAGTGTGCGGCGTATGGTCTGAGCACTGACAAGCTGACCTTCCGCTTCTGCAACCTCTAAAGCAATGCTGGCAGCACTTTTGTGAGATACCGTGTGTGTATATATATATATATATATATATATATGTAACACTACACAAAACACAAAACTCATGGTTCGGTACGTACCACGGTTTTGAAGTCACGGTTCGGTATGGGTTCAGTATGGGTTCGGTACAGCAGGTGGGGAGAAAACTAAACATAAAATTGCTTTTTTTATTAAACAGTAGTTTACTGAACAAATTGTGTCTCTGTCTTTAAATAAATTAAATTAAATTAAATTAAACACTCAAATAACAAATTGTATGCAAACCTGTAAGCTGCACATAAGGCAGTTTTTGCATTAACTTCAAAATCTAATTATAAAATTAAGTTTTACTCCAGTTCGTTGTTGAAATATAATCATTTATACACAGTATTTTCATGACAGATTTATTTAAACATACATTAAATAATCAATACATCACTAACAGGTTAAGTAAAATATATAGGCTAATACAGTGCATATATTAAGTGAAAGAGTTCATTTCTTGGTGAACTAACAAGCTGTGGACACTGAATGGCTTTTCTGAGGTAAATGCTACGTGACATATTGTTTACAAGCTGTTTTATTGTGATATCTTTCTGCCGTTGAAACACTGATTGAGCGATTACATGAGATCTGACCATTTCAGTAAGTTGTACTGTATCTTTCAACATACCTTCAGATGTTCAGATTCAGTACGAATACGTGTACCATTACACCCCTAATATATATATATAACCCCAAATCAGAAAAAGTTGGGACAGTATGGAAAACACAAATAAAAAAAGAAAGTAGTGATTTCTAAATTTACTTTGACTTGTATTTCATTGCAGACAATGTGAACACAAAATATTTCATGTTTTGTCTGGTCAGCTTAATTTCATTTGTAAATATACATCCTTTCCTGTCATTCAGACCTGCAACACATTCCAAAAAAGGTTGGGACAGAAGCAATTTAGGGCTAGTAATCAGGTAAATTGGTTAAATAATGATGTGATTTGAAACAGGTGATGTCAACAGGTGATTGTAATTATGATTTGGGTCAAAAGCAGCATCCAAGCAAGGTCTAGTCCTTTAGGAGCAAAGATGGGCCGAGGATCGCCAGTTTGCCAACAAGTGCGTAAAGGACAAGGGCGCAAGCCTAAGCTGAACAACCGTGATCTCCGATCCCTCAGGCGGCACTGCATCAAGAATCATCATTCATCTATAAGCGATATCACCACATGGGCTCAGGACTACTTTGGCAAACCTTTGTCAAGTACCACAATACGTAGTTACATCCACAAATGCCAGTTAACATAGGGCTTCCTTTTGGCACAGTACAGTTTTAACAGTGTCCAGAAGCGCCGTCGACTTCTCTGGGCTCGGAGGCATCTGGGATGGACCATCACACAGTGGAAACGTGTACTGTGGTCAGATGAATCAGTATTTCAGGTATTTTTGGGGAGAAATGGACGCCGTGTGCTCCGGACCAAAGAAGAAAAGGATCATCCAGACTGTTACCAGCAACAAGTCGAAAAGCCAGGGTCTGTCATGGTATGGGGTTGTGTCAGTGCCCTTGGCAAAGGTAACTTGCACTTCTGTGATGGCACCATTAATGCTGAAAAGTACATAGAGATTTTGGAGCACAATATGCTGCCTTCAAGAAGACCTCTTTTCCAGGGACGTCCATGCATATTTCAACAAGATAATGCAAAACCACATTCTGCACACATTACAAAGTCCTGGCTGCGGAGGAAGAGGATACAGGTACTTGACTGGCCTGCCTGCAGTCCCGACCTGTCTCCAATAGAGAATGTGTGGCGCATTTTGAAGCGCAAAATGCGACAACGAAGACCCTGTACTGTTGGCCACCTTAAGACTTGTTTGCAGCAAGAATGGGACAAAATTACACCTGAAACACTTCATCACTTGGTGTCTTCAGTCCCTAAACGTCTTTTAAGTGTTGTGAAAAGGAATGGCAACATTACAAAGTGGTAAATGCTTTACTGTTCCAACTTTTTTTGAAATGTGTTGCAAGAACCAAAATAAGAATTTTGTTTTTTTGAAAAAAACAAAAAAACAAAAATCAGGAACACATTAAATAATGTGCTATTGTATTGTCTGCAATGAAATACAAGTCAAATGTGTTTTCCATACTGTCCCAACTTTTTCTGATTTGGGGTTGTATATATATGTATATATATGCACACATACACACAAAAGGTCTATATTCAAAAAAGTATGACATTCTAGAAAGCAAAATTAAACGGTAATAAGGAAAAAAAATGTCTTTCTGTTGTTTTTGCTCTAAATCAACTATTAACCTCCAACTAGATTTTGAAAGCAAAATGAAACCGTAATAATGCAAAATGTCAGTTTTTATTTTCTAGCATTTTCCACCAACACTCACCACCTCCTTGCAGACCCCAGTTTGCAAACCCCCGGGTCTGGATGCATCCAGTGAAGAGTTAGAACACTTTAGTGACAACACAGCATATGATTACACTGCTATGTGAATAAAGATTTGTTGCATTCATGTGTTGCTTCAATGAACACTAATCCAAGCATCTCAAACCATCTCAAATGGTGACCACAGGGGAAAAAACAACACAAGGTGTTTAAAAAAACAAAACAAAACATACACAGTATTGATCTGACTCAGCGCATTCAACTAAGCACTGTTCTACGGTCATATTTTTGACTCTGAATAGGCCACTCTGCTATGAAGTGCTGCCCGTGATTAATATTGAAACTTTTATTGTATTAAATAGCCCCTGGTCTGTGATGATGTACGATCCATATTCAGCTCGCTTACCATCCCTGTATATGTATGAAAAGCCATAAAATGTAATGACGCTTTACCTTTCCCAAATGCAGTACACACTGGGATGTCTGTCCGAGGAAATACAACAATCTGCCCTTTTGTAAATCCTATAAAACATGGATTAGGCTATGCATGCTTACTACATGTGGACAGTATTTCATGCAGAATTGGTCCACATGGATTTCAGCCACTCTGTGTGGAAATGCTGACAACACGGAAACCATTAGACAGGGAACAAATCACAGAGAAGGCAAAACAAACAAATGCCACCCTTAAGGGGCTTCATCCTGTCATTTTGTGCATTGTGGATTCTTGATTATCACAGTCTTTGTGTTTTCTGTGTAATAGCTGATGGCTTACAGACACATCTCAGTAATTATATGTATTTGTGTAGGTGTTTATGTGTTGTGTGGGTGTCTCATCTGAAGAAAAGCTCTGTCACTCTGGTAAGTCATGCATAACAGTCAGACAGACAGGAAGAGCTAAAAGCATTTGCTCCCATGTTTTCCATCATAACATGCCACAAGCGCTGTAGTTTCGAATCATCACGCATACATGTATGCACACATATACGGGACAAGGAGGGTTTCAGAGGGCACAGCACAAAGAAAACCCTAATCATCAATACGATGCAGCATCCTAATGATTTGCTTCCTCTGAAGGTCAAGACAACAAGCCACAAATTAGGGGTGATCGAGCCAACAAAGCACAATATGGAAAGTGAATGGAGATGAATGCACTCTAGGTTTATCCAATAAATGCAGGGGATAATTACGGGGTCATTAGGATTTAATGACACTGATGATTTTGTCTGTACTCATGCAGTATAAAACACCTGGGGCAAGGAGAGATGATACTGTGGTGTATCTCTAACCTAGGAACACATTTGGGGTATTTCTGCTATTTAAAAAAAAAGAAAAAATGGTTAGTTAATTCTAACAAAATAAAATGCCAACTGTTCTATTGTAGGCCTTGAATAAAGCTATATTGATGTACAGGGATCTCAACATTTATGCTACACTAAAAAGTATGTAAAGTATGAATATAATTGCATTAAACAAAAAAACCAAACAAAAATAAAACAGGCCTGTCACGATAACTATATCGACTTATCGCACAATATATGGGCACAAGCTCGATAATTTTTGGGACACGATTTATTGCCCATTGTTTACATTAAAAGCTGTTCATGTCATCTCGTCTGCGCTGTGTTGGAGGCAAAAGCGGCAGCTCCTCCACACACATAATGGACACCGTCATGTGAAGAAAAGACATTACTCGAGGCGTTATAGTGTTTTACTGACGACTACAGACAGTCCAAATAGACTCGGTTTTAAGGCCACAAACCACTGTTCCGATGAAAATATAAACATGAAAGCACAAAATGGCACATGGTCACTAATAGCATTGGGGCTGTTCAAAGACTGCACTGTTTTTCAATTGATTTTCTATGTAAACGTGCACTAAATGGACATGTTTTACCGCATCTTTTGCAGCATCTTATGCATGACACAGTGTTATACCATTGTGCAGCATTTACCTCAATAAGTTCACTGAGTGGATCTCTTAATAAATGAATGTATAATAAATGAGGCAAGGGTGTAGAGTTACATTCAAGCTATTTTAAGGCATGAAGATTTTTTTTTTTCTTTCACAGGAACAAAAATGTTTAAATGTGTCATTTTGGTGACTTGACTCGACTCGACACAGAAGACTCTGTGAATATTTTAAAAACAACTCAAGTCTTTTGCCCTTAACTACTGATATAATAAATAAAGAATTTGTGTTGTGTTTGAATGGTTTTATAATACCTGCGTCACAGATATTTCCCTACGTGTCGTGGTAGATCGGACTCTTGTCATAGAAATGTCATAAGAGTCCCATGAAACATGATGGGAGCCACCGTGCCTTATGTTCTTTAGTTTGGGTTTATTAACATGTCAGATCGGCTAGATGCACAGAATGCGGGAAAACAATTAAAGACACCGGAACGACAACATCAAATTTTATGAGACATCGCATCCACAAAGGTAGTCACATTAACTCAAACAGCTAGCTATATACTGTAGGTGAAGCTGCATGGTTAATTTAGATTGCCAGCCTGTTAAAATATGAACAAAAATAAAAATAAATAAAAATCTAGCTTTTAAACCTAACATTTTATTAATCTTTTCGTAGTATATGCAGCTTTTCTCTTTCTTAATGTGTCCATAAGAGAGAGATAGAAAGAGATGTTAATCCATTTATTACTTAAAGCTCATATTTTAAGGTATCACAAACAGCATGCGTACAGTTTTCTATATTCCGAGGTTTGATATTTTCTCATAATGACTGTCGTCAATAACAACGAAGCTGTATAGCAAACTGCTGTATAATAAACCGACTCACTGGCGCCATCTTGCGTCCGCTTAGCGACTGTATTGAAAATGACTACTCGTGTTGCCAGGGCGACTGTTTTGTACATTGTAATGGATTATAAAGTTGGATGTAAAGTTGGAAAACAAGCTGGATGTACATTATCCCTTACATCTTAGGACCTTTATTACAAACAAAACAGATGATAGAAAGATCATATTATTTTGTCTATATAATACAACTAGAATAAAAAATAGGATTTGAGTATGAGAATTTTTTTTTTTTTTTTAATGACTCGAGACTCGACTCGGACTCGTGACAAAAGACTTCAGACTTGACTCAGACTCCAGATAAAAGACTCGTGAACATCTCTGGCATGTATTATTATGCTGTTATATTACCATTATATAATCAGTGGCATAAAATGGTCTTAAATTTACAATAATCATAATTATTTCTGAAGAAAAAAAAGTACACATTTTAGGTAAAAATTTTAGAAAAAGAAGTTTGTTATATACGATTGCTCACAATGAAAACAAAAAGTATTTGGATACTTTAAAATGTATAAATATTAAATAATAATAATTGAATAACAAAATGATAAACTGGCATATCAAAAAATTTAAAATGAAATATTTAGTGTTCAAACACATTTAATCCATTTAATGGAATGAGTTTCAGACATATTTAAGGGTGACATAGGTGTCCAAATACTTGTGGATATTGTAATTTGCTCCATAAACAGGCATGTGTGATTGTTTTACTGAAATATCTGAAGTGGGCAGACCTTCCTATATTAGACAGTTACCACAGTAACCAAGGCAGTAGACATGAAGAGACAAACCTTGAGTGGATTTCAATGAAACTTAACACTTTTACACAGAAGTGTTTTTTTTCCCTGCTTGACAGCATCATTCTCTCCTTGATTTTATTCTCAAAAGGTGAAGTCACACTGCTGTCTACGATCTTTGTATATATATCTAAATTAGCTATAAAACAAAGTGGAGACTGAATGTAAAACGTCTGGAGCTAAAGAAAAAGAAAAAAGTTGTATAAGGCTATGAGGCAATACAAGCACTGTAATAAAGCAATCAAGAAATAAGGTAATAAGCTGAGCAATGTGGAAATCATTATAGAGAAAGTGGATCAAAGAGAGAGAAGGAAAATGCAAAGAGAGTAAAAATATAAGAGAGAAAAAAGCCTGAGAGGAGACAAGAAAAGAACCTGGAGCCTTAAAACAACGCATACATTATGGCACACCTCCGACGGGAAGTGTGACATCAAAGCTATGCTAATGATCATAAACAGCTCAGAGTGATGCGACTGCCACATGTGATCTCTGTCACATACCACCAGAAAACACAGCAATCAAAAGTAAACACTTCAGTATCTCGCTGCCATTCTGCACCAAGACATTTCATATGTGTTTAGTTAAACATTTAAAAACATCTTGACATTTAAAGACATTTTTTTTAAATCCATGCAGAAACCAAGCAATGAAATATTTTCTGCTCTGGGGGTAGAAGTAATCCTCAACACACATTTGCCACTCATAACTCTACACCTCAATGGTTTCTAGTATGATTCGTGCATGATAAACAGCAGATCTTCATGCGTGAAAGTAATTACGATGCTTTTAATTCCTTTCACTTCCTTTTAATTGTTATTTCACAGTTACTGGACCAAGATTAATCACTAGTCTCAGCCTCAGGACCACCTACAGTGCGTTTAAAGCATATTGCACACAAAAAATGGCAGGATATGTAAACAAAAGCAATATCTGTTCTAATTGGCTGGCTTTATGCAATTTTAGTTAATCAGGGATTCAAATTATAGTCTTTAAAAAGGTATCAGGTTGCTGAAAGAAAATGTTTATAAGCAATACTTATTACTTCTGAGTTCTAACCACAAAGTCAACCTTTTCGACAATTGTACAACCATTCGTGGAGACACTACTCGAATGAGCTACCTGTTAATCTACTGTTTCAGAATCATTGATTTCAGATGTTCTGCTTCTAAATGTCACATAAAAAAAAGTGGCGGGACCACTTTTAGCATAGTTCATTGAATCTGATTAGACCGTTAGCATCTCGCTCAAAAATGACCGTAGAGTTTCTATATGTTTCCTATTTAAAACTTGACTCTTCTGTAGTTACATTGTGTACTAAGACCGACGGAAAATGAAAAGTTGCGATTTTCTAGGCCGATATGGCTAGGAACTATACTCTCATTTTTGCAGCGTCTCTCACAAATGTCTCCATGGTTGCAAGGCACGCTCCCTGTGCAAGCAGGGGGTCACAGGCGCTGCGTAATATCATTGCGCCTGCTGCACCCATGGTACGGCAGCAAAGTTCCTTGATTATTACGCCGGAATGAGAGTATAGTTCCTAGTCATATCGGCCTAGAAAATCGCAACTTTTCATTTTCCATCGGTCTTAGTACACAATGTAACTACAGAAGAGTCAAGTTTTAAATAGGAAAAATATCGAAACTCTTAGGTCATTTTTGAGCGAGATGCTAACGTCTATTCAGATTCAATGAGCTATGCTAAGCTATGCTAAAAGTGGTACCGCCAGACCCGGAGATCGGCTGAATGGATTTGAAAACGGTAAAACTCAACTGTTTAACTCTAGGGGAGTTGGAAAATTAGCCTATTTTCAAAAAAAGTGGAGTGTTCCTTTAAAGGGGCTATATGTAAAATTCAGAAACCCTTGTTATTAGTGACACTGGTGGTCATTCAGTGAACTGCAGCCAGCAACTTATTGCTCATGCTCGCACTCGTGCACATGTAACGTACATGAAACTGAATGTGATTCTAGGCCCGATCTACTCACGGCGAAGTTCTTTTTCGTTCTTTGCTAAAGCAAAAAGAAGTTGGAAATACCTTTGCAGCGATATACTGTTAGCGAACATCCAATAACAAAATAAATACACAATAAGCGCACATAAACATCATATCCTTTTGATTTTCCTGTCAAAAATGTCTCAAGTCCTTCGCATAAAAATCAGTCTATAGGTTTTCACTGGCAACCTAGGAGGAAGTCAAGGAAGTTCTTGTTTTTTTTTTTTTTAAGTTTTGTTACAAACTATTGGAAATAAACACACATTGGCAATAAAAAAAAAGAGATTAATACATGAAAATTTGTACATGTAGCCCCTTTAACATGTCATTCAGACAGCATCTACCAATCTAAATGAATGGTTCTTTTCCAGAATAAGCTGCAAACTGAACCAGACCTTATGCCTATAGTCAAAAATCTGTCTCAGTAAGATCAACCATTACTCAGTTACTGTCTAATCAATTGTCATTAGCGATTAAGGTGCTGATGGGAAAAATCAGACCTGCAATCTATAAGTGCTGTAGGGTCTTTTTAATTCACACCTGCTGGCTGATTAGAAATTCACCCTCGCCCATATTCCCTGAGCCCTAACACAGAGCCCTGTTAGCTCATTAATTTGTGCTGGAACAAACCGGGTCTGGATCTGGCACCTTTTTAAGCGGATTCCCCACACTATTCTTCTGAAAGAAAGGCATGCTATGACTTGTACTAATGCATGTTAAACAAAAACACAAATCCAATATAATAATAATAATTATAACAATAAAAATAATGTAGTTTTATCTACTGCCACTCGCTTGCTAGGTCAGTTAGGTTTTAATAGCAGATTCACAACCAACCACAAATTAAGCATTGCTCGTTATCATGTGATAGTTATTTTATCCTCTAACAGAGCCTGTCTAATCTCTCATAGTGCTTTGACAGACACATTTTAGGATCTCTAAATCCTCCCAGGTGCTCATTGTTCTCTGTGGCATCTCTAGAGACGGTGAGTGGCACCTCTGGAGTGACAGACGGCCTTTGCTCAGCTCATGAGTCTGCCTGCGCTGGGACATAAACTCACGGTGACAGCCTCCATTCAGGCCTCCCAGGTGTCTCCTCTAAAACAGCTATTCAACCTTTCAGCTCCTTAATGAGAATCAACAAAGCATCAAAGCTTTTCTAAACTCCTGTTTCCTGTCTTTCACTAAATGAATCTCTCTTTTTGCAGCACAGGGAGAAAGAATGTCAAACAATGGAAACTATGCACTTATTTTATTGTATTTGTGTAGATGACATGACATTTCAAGGGAGAAGCTTACATTTAAACATTAGACATTGGATTTTGATGTTAAATCCACTATTGTTTTATATGGAATTGTTCTATAGTCTATACAGTAATTTAAGCAAATACTTGCACTGTTCTCGCACGCAGTCGTGTCCGCGCATCTTTGAAAGTATACTCAACCACGGATGCGCGCGGATGACCGAGTTTGACACATGCGCAGTACAATTTTTTCTATACTCTTACCAGACATCGTGTCATCAATGGGACATTTGCTGGGCAGGATCGGAGGAGAAAAATAATGCATCCACCATTGCAACATAGTTCAGAAGATACACCAAGAGAACAAGAATCAAGAACGATGGAGAAGGATATGCTTCTAAGTTTACTCGTCTTGTTTTTAAATCGCTCTATCCACATTCTTCTTCGACGACTGCACACTGTGCTCAGTACTGTGCATATTGCCACCTACTGGACTCTTCTGTCCTGATTGCGCATGCGCTGGTACGTGCGCACCGTTCGCATGGTCTCAAAATTTGGGTGGACAGGTTAGAATCTGGTTAGAAGCTAGGTGGCACTATGAGGTATTTTTGTTACGCAATAGCTTACACTATAACTAGGGTGAACTTACATCCTGTTTTTCCCAGACATGTTCTGGCCAGGATTTCTAAATTGCCTAAAATGGCTTGAGCCCCTGCCCCTTTAATTGTGAAAGTGAAAGTGCCCTTTTCAGTGTATCGAGTGGCCCTGGAATGCGATTTCTACACGGAGGTCTGTGCACGCCACTGTTCCTGTTGACAATCCTCATACATTAAAATGTTGTCGTATTTGCAATGATTTGACCATTCCCTGCCTTCTCGCAAGCCACGATTGGTCGATTATGTAAAATGCCCACACGCTAAATTACTAAACTGTGGGGGGAAAAAAAGTAAATCATGCACACCATGTTGTTCTAGGAACTTAGTTATAGGAGCTGTCCATCAGGGTGCTTTCCCGAGAACTAATGTTGCCCTAGGGCCATTTTCCTGGTTGCATTCGCGCTGCCAGTAGGAACTCTGAAGTGACGTAAACTGCACTTGTTGTTGTGAATTTTATTTTGACAGCGCGGCAGACTTTTATTTTGACTGCACTGAGAACAGCTTAGCCAGAGCCTGTGCATACAGTGCTCGCATTCTCTGTCGTCATTATTTTACGATCCGTTTAACAGTCCTGTCTAATACGTTATCACTGTACAAAGAAAGTAGATAGTAGCCTATATGAAAAAGTATTAGCTTTTGCCATGTGGTTGATGCCTAATGATGCTAGCTGAGCAGAAATACATAGTCATATTTCGCTTGGTTCGCTCAAAGTCACGCTGGATTTTCTCCTTGGCATAAGGTTGAGAGGTCCATCTATCACTGTTTTCCATGTTTGTAGAGTTAGTTCATGGAGTGAATATAGGCTGTGTGCACAGCTTTTTAAAAATGGCGGGTGCTGGTGTTTCGCGTTCGTTCGACCAATCAGCGTACACTTACGTCACTGGTAGCTCCTTTTGTGCTAGGTTAGACCTTTTACACTCTGAAGTAGACGTGATTCGCCTCTCACAACGTAGCATGCTCTAAACACACCTCTTAAGCACGCAGAATAATGTAAGAATAATGTAAGTGGATATTTTTAAAAATAAAAAAAAAAAATCACAAAAAAAGTATTAAAAAATGCATTTTCCCCTCAAGAGATGGAACATCATATGACTTTGTTATTATCAATGAAAGCGTCAACCAGGCAGAGTTTTTCTTGTAAAGGACGCTTTAAAATCACCAAAGCCGAATTAACTATCCCCAGACATTTAGCCAACATATATCATTTAGTTGTTATCTCATGCCATCCCATGGTTACTTGCACTCTCCAGCAAGTACTTAAAAATGTGTATTCTTTTAGATAAGTAAATAAAAACAACCAATCCACATAGGTCACAACAAGCCCCTATTAAACGCAGGCCTGAAATAGTTTGTGGTGTGTGATAAATCACAGGCTAATGAGAGAGAGTTGGGTGGTGGTGCATTTGTATTCTACCCAGCCGTTGGCAGACTTCTATCTGCTTTGAGCCTCTCATGGCCATAGAGGGAGGGAGAGAGACTGCATTAAGCCATTATACTCTGACGTTCACCCTGAATACAGATGTGCATACAGCCATTTCAGTCCATCATTTAGTGTCAATATGGGAGGCAGAGGCCAGAGGAGGTAATCATATATGCAATAAACGCACCTACCAAATCTTTATCTTCATCAGCTGGGCCAAGTGAAGAGCAATTAGGGTCTCTTGGCGTAGGACACATCGCCTAGCCACTCTTTATAGTTTGTGCTTGTGTACGCCTGTAGATAAGCAGCCATTTCCATTACCAGAAACTGGTGCAAGGATACAGAAAGAGCTTTAATGTGCTCTTTACCACTTAAGTAAGTATATCAAGCATGCCGGGTGGTACTGTCTCATTTTATAGTTGCTGCAGACCTCTTTTATGACTCAATATCTGCTTACTTTAGTAAGATCTGCTTACTGCAAGGCAAACCTGGCCAGCCATGTTGGCAGCAGGGGAGCTGTATCAGATGCCACCCACTGTATCAGACAGTGTTATAGTGCTTTACCCCCTCAGATCAGCTCAACAAAGTCACTGGTCTGCACTTTACCTTACACTCTTAAAGGGTCATGAATTGAGAAATCAACTTTTCCTTGAGCTTTTGATATATAAGAGGTTATCATACTATAAGAATATTCTGTACGTTTCAGAACTGAAAACTTCCTTGTTAGTCCAATAAAAGCTTTTATTGACACCACACCCAGTGAACGACTTGTCCCGGAATGTGCCTATCTATAGGTGAAACGCCGCCTCCGCAGAAGAAATCAATCCCTACTTCATCATTACATTAGCCCCGCCCACTGGCGTGTTAGTGAGATGACGAGGAGAGAAGAGCGATACAGGACTAAAAATAGTATTACCTTTCAAAGGATCATAATGCTAGGAATATGGTTATTTATTTTCAACAATGTGAATGTCTCAGTTGAGCATTATTTATTTGTATTCACTGTGGATTATTTGGTAAATCAATCGCATTTTGACGTAGGCTTTGCAAACAGACTTTTACGATATGGACTCAACAGTAATGCAATAACATATAAGTAACTGTGTTAATTCTAATGCTTGATCTGATATGTAATGATTCATGTACAGTCAGATGTTCTTTGTCTATGTGCCAGTAAATCAAACTAGTGACTAAACGGTCAACTTCACGTTTCTCTTAGTAGGATGAGAATAATCTGTCAAACGGTGATTAAATTATATAGGAATCGATCAAAGAACGGTCACTTTACAATCGCTGGAGCTGTCAATCAAACAGTGTGAGTTTTTATAACTACTCTGTGTGAAAGCCCCTAATGTAGAACCTTTTGTGCAACAGAAAAGTTCTTCATGAAAGGATCTAGAAAGGATCTTCATGGAATCATAAATATAATAAATAACACAGTAAAAAATATTGTTATTTTAACTGTAAAAGACTGTAAAAATGCTATAGTAGTAATCCCATTTTTTTCTAAATAATGTTACATTAACATTTTTGTAACTGAAAAAGAACAAACAGTGAAAATCGTGAATTGACATTCTCAGAACTCCCTGAGACACTTGACATTTGATGTTTTTTCACTGAAATAATGCATTTTTTTAAGAGTGTAATTTCTTAAGGCAAGGACAACTTCATAAGAAACATTTCTGTTTTTCTGAAGTAAAGGTTCCATAAGGGATTTTTGCAGAAATGCCATAGAAGAATCATTTTTGCATCTCCGAAGAATCTACCATTTTTTTCTTAATGTGAAGATCATTTTAATATTTTAAAGAACCTTTTTTTCCACTTTTGTGCAATGGAAAGGTTCCATGGATGTGGAAGCTTCTTCGTGGAATCATTAATGCCAATAAAGAATCTTTATATTTATTTTTTAGTGTATGCAGAGCATAGAAAGTAAACATCTTGGATGTGATGGTAGAGCTTATGCTGCTTTGTCATGTGAACTTACGCACACATGTGATTGATTGCACAAGTAAGCGGCACCCTGGACCAGATTAAGGCCATCCATGCTGTGAATGGCTCTTCCTCTATGTCTGTAATCTGATCACATCAGATAAGACCAGGTCTAATGCTCAGATGCATTCACGAAAATAAAACACTTCCTTTCTCAGAACACAACACAAATATTTATCCCATTTTCAGCTTGTGAATACAGCAAAACTAATGTTTGCAAAAGATTAGACACGGAATTGGCATTGGTGAAAAGCCCTATAACAGAGATCAGAGTAAATAAATAAATAAATAAATAAAAATTATATATATATATATATATATATATATATATAAAATTCCAAGTCAGTTCTGTTCGGATGATGAGACTTAAATAAGTGCACTGTGGATGCATGGGCTACTTTAAAGAGATAGCTTTGGTTAGCTAAGAACTATTAATCTTGTTATGGATGACACAGGCTTTGCTCCATACAGAGGAAAGCAGAAGGTAGCGGCGATATGCTAATGCTGTTGACAGCTAATGCACACTGATGAATTATTTCTAGATCAGAGAGGCCTGATGAAGCTTCAGTCACCAAAGGCTTTCAGTGGCAGTACAACAACAAACTGCACAAAATATCAACACTTCTATAATCTTCTGACTCCATTAGTGCTTTGGATCACAATGCTCATTTTATGGTCTACTCCACTACATTTTTTGGAAGTCAGTGTTAATTGAGTACACAAATGTGGGTGAAAATCGTGAAATCTTAAGATCATATTTTACCCCATATATAAAAACAAAAACAATGCTAATTTTATTTTGCCTTAAAGATTTTTTAAGACAATTTGCATTGACATGATATGACACATATCACCAAAACCCACCCACCATACTCATTAATTGATACTGAAATATCTGAAACGGTTCCCATACTCATTTCCTGCAGTATCAATACACCAATACCTGCTTTCCTTTACATCAGCAAGTGTATGTTCATCAACAAACAGATGTGTATATTTCTAATTTATTACATTGCTGAGTGCACATTTGGGATCTGTATCATTACCTGTATCAGTAACTGTGCATACGTTAGCCAAGCACTAACGTGAATGACTGATGTAACATTAAAGTTTGTAAAACAAATCTTGCTCCATCCTTTACCATTACTCAAAGTAGTAAGAACGACAGATAATCTGCAGTAATTGACACAGTTTTAGGTAATAATGTGCCTACATCTGGTTAGCATAATTATTTTAGTAAGTCAGTAATAGCATGCGTTAGCTGGAGACCTACACAATATAAAACACAAAATTATGTATTTTGAACACCCATACATCAATAATTAATCATACTTACAGGTTGTGATTCAGATTTAAAGTTAATTGGGTACTGTCCCATCTTTATTGGATAAGTGTTTTGTAAATCCTATTTTGATCTCATGGAGATTTGAGAAGCAGTCATCAAAAGGTTTCTGTAGTATTGCTAGGGCTGGGCGTTATGGCAAAAAAATAAAATCTCGATTTTTTTCAGAATGATTGACCGATTCACGATTTCGATTTCCTTTTTTTTTTTTTTTACTGTTTAACTAGTCAACTTGTTAAACAACTTTGCACAAACTTACCTTAAACACATCCTATATACTCAGAAATAATACAAAATAAGAAAATGCTAAATATTTCTTAGCCAAAAAGTAATAGCAATAAATAACACCAGTAATAGGCTATTATTACAGCAAATGCTTTATAAAAACAGAAAACAACAGCAGCTTTCAGCCTGTCACCATCATGAAAACATGAAATATCAAACAGGTTTACAGGTTTTTGCATTCCATTGTGCTATTTGTCCTATTGTTTTTATGTTTGGCGGACATGTTTAGGTGTTGCACTTGTGTCTCGCATCTTTTGCAGCATCTCACCCACGGCGGTCAAGTTAAGAAAAAAACTCACATTTAATAACTTAGCGTTTTTTCTCATTTCACTGCCTGCGTCTCATTTTTATAACGCAATAACGCATTTCTGAATGAACAGCCGCTTATAAGAATAGTGATGTGTTCTACGTTCATAGAGCGTTTCATGAGAGCGGTTAATCAGCCGCGCCGGCGCCATCATAAGGTCGGTTCATTTTCTTCTCCTAATACGGTTATCATTGCTGTATTGTCAACATGTCTAATTGTAACACTTGCTAACATTTTTATTCAAAATCGCTATTTCTCGATTTAAAAAATAATAAAATCGAGGCAAAACATTAAATTTAAATCGGAAAAATCGCCCAGCCCTAAGTATCGCTGTGTTAATTTTAACCACTGATTCTTCACATCCTCATCCTTTGGAAGTGTATACAAAGAGAATTTGCTTCTGCAACACAGAAAACAGCATCTTCTCTTCATATACAAAACACAGACCAACTACAGTGTTTGAAGGCAGGTCAAAGTAGACACGGCAGCCAATGCAGACCATAGGTGGGCATTATGCAAAATTGCAGACATTGTTTATGCTCTAACAGCAACATTACACACTAACTAAAGTTGAAAAAAGTGAAATCATAATCAACCACCCCTTTAATTGTAAGAATTTATCTGTATTTAAATGTTTTATAATGAAGACTATCCAGTGTTATTTTACATGTGATTACTTTATTCCAGTGGCGAGGCCAGAAATCTCCTAGTGGGTGGACCTTGGTGAAACAAGATACATTTATATTAAATATAACTTAAAAAAAATAAATAGAATACTGCAAGAATATTTATATTGAATTAGACATAGCCTTGTGATGAACTAAATAGTCCACTACAAAACAGACTTTTCATTTAAACATTCTGTCTATTTGTCTGTATGTCTGTCTATCTATTTATGACCCAGTTTCCTCACACATGTAGATCTGGCAGATGGTAAATGAATTAATATTGAATATACAACCAAATACAAAAACATCTTGAACATCATTAAAATGATGCTTTGATAAAGTCCATATGTCTCATTTGAGCTGCAGCACTTACAAATGCTAGGGAAACCACTAGAGTACTGATAATGCTATTATATTATTAGATTAGAAAACTCATATTTTTGTCACTTCCTCTTCCTTCTGGTGATTTATTTCCTATTTTTACACTTGATGGCCTCTAATTCATGATCATTTTTCTCTGTTGAAGTGTAAGTAGACCACATCTCTACCAATGTCCAGTACAAGACAGTGCAGCAGACACAGGGAATCACACATTTCCTCTGAACACAGAAGAAAGCCTCCGTTCTTCATAACTAATGGCATTATAGCTTCATTGGCCTTTGTACACAGAATCTATTTCTATTCACAGCTGTCACTTTTCTATTGCTTAAAGCAGCAGGGTGGCAAGATCAAAACAAGGCACCAGTGCCTCAGTGACAGCTCATTATCACAGACAAACACCCCCTAAAGTGACTCCCACTCGAACCTCTGCCATTTTACCTCACCGCCTCTCCTGTCACTCTGACAACAACCACACTCTCCCCATCTCTGAACGCTAGCACTCCCGAATCTGACATTCAGAACGTTTAGTGCTGATCATGACCTCACTGTGGCTATGTTGTGATTTTATGCTTCTTCAAAATCTGGCTGTTTTGACTGGAATTGTTTCAGTTTATGTCTCTCGCCAAATATTTCCTGAATGCCTGCCCAAAAGCTTTTTACATCTCAGTGACTCTGTCCTCTGCGACTCAAAAATAGCTTCCAGAAGATTCAGGTGGTGCCTCACAGCATCTGCAGAAACACTGCACGGCTGTTTTAACCTGCGCAGACCTGTAATAAAAGAAAAACCTGGGGAATCTGAGCAGGGGCGCAGGAGACATTTTCAAAGTGGGGGAGACCAAATTGTAAGTAAAAGCCCAGATAGTAAGATCAGATTTCTAGATATTGGACCATTACTTCAGGCTCACCGTTGGACCACCATCATATATTAAACTTGCCTGATCATTAACGTCCTAAGCACTGGGACCATTTTGGGGATTTCCGCCTGGATTTGGCGTACCCAAATTAAAAAGCTTCCCATTCCCACATACAGTGCTCTAAATATAAAATCTTGGTGTCATTTTACAGGAAGCCCTTTGAAGTTACATAAAACACTCCTAAAAGTGATTAAAAAAAATTATAGTATATGTTGTATATAGTTATACCTAAATAAAAAGTCTCCCCATACCATTTACAGTGGCATAAATCCAATATCGCAGTGTTATTTTACAGAAAGCCTTTTAAAAATACATAAAACACTGCTGAAAGTGATATATATATTATAGTATATTTTGTCTGTGCTATAATAAAAAAACAAACAAACAAAAATAGAGGCGTTTTATGATTTTGATCAGTTTTATTCTTTCAGGAGCCACAAGACAATCTAGAACATCCTCCTCCAAATTTGTATAATTCCTTCAACCTGGTCTCATAGGAAAGACGTACCTGCTGGAACGTTTTTGCAAGTCGCCAAAATACGTACCAATGTGTACATATCACTGCAGTTTCCAACAGAAACGAACGCTAGAGGCAGTAAAACAGCAAGCGCTTTTAATCGTTTTCATACACAGTTACGATTACGGGGTCAGATGGATTAATAAAGACTCGTTTTCACGTCTCCTTGAACAATATTATGTTATGACTTCAAAACGCTGTTTTACCAGAGTGCACGATTTGTAAACGAATATATTTTGGACTTTGCATCGCTTAACCAGCTCCATATGTTTCGCTTTTTTGACATAACAAGCTTACTCGGTAGCTCAGCTGATACGGAATTGTACTTAAGACGAGAAAGCCCTGGGTACGAATCCCGTAAAAGGCGAGTCACGGTAAAAGAGCTCAAAGAGAGATCTAAACAAGCTAAAACGGCACGATTACGGATGCTTTTAATGTCACATTTGCTTTTGTTAACACTATCGGGTAGGTTTAGGTGTAGTGTTGGTGGTACGTTATTTTAAAACACAATGAAGTGCAAATTTCAAATCAAAACTGCAGTGATTCGTATAAAACCAACGTCATAAAAACGTAGGCCTACCATATTCACAGTTTTTCACTACCATATTCACTACCATATTCAATTTATCTGTTCCAGCAAAAAAAATGAACACGATTTTAGCACCACTCAGTCGCAAAAACGTTCCCACAGGTACGTTTTTCTAATGAGACTGGGTTGAATTCCTTATATGTGCATCATTTTTTGTCACCTGTGTTGAGCATCACCTCAGCGTCACCCGTCTGCCTCCTGGCGATGTGATGCCAGCTGCTGCTGCTGCTGCTGCTCACTAATCTTCAACAGAAACTGAAACAAAGAAATTACTGTTTATACACACAGTTTTTGCACTGTAATAATACCCATTTCACAATATCAAAATGTAGATTTACTGAAATGGTCGTTCTATTCAAGTTTGCATACTTGCAGACAGCTGTTCAGTGTGCAAGTAGCCTTGCCATATCCCAAACGTATAGTTTTGACATTTTTTTTTGGTCAAATAATAGTTTATCATATTGGTTACTGTTCTTTCACATTTTAAAATAATAATAATTCAATCAAAAATGAGTATAAGCATTGTAAATGCAGTAATACAGTTTATACATACCAAACGCAGAGTCCTCTCTTCTCGTGCATCCTCCCAATTGCGTCGCTGGCCGAGGCAATAATCACTTTAGTTTCGCTTTCAAAGATCTCTTTTATCGATGCTTTTCCGTTGCTAGATGTGATTATTGAAATCAAAACAGTCCATAAACTATAAATCCTCACGAAAACTCACAAATACTTCAGTCAAGCCAGCTCGCGCGTCAACCGGAACTGAATGTGAGAGATCAAGCCTGTGTCAAATTTCTCGGTTTCTGAATGGACGGTTGGCTTGATTGACAAATGTCCCCAACTTTCGGGCATGATTTATATACCATCGACAAGTCCTCAGAAAACGTTAGCACGCTTTGATCGATGGTTTGGAGATTGTGTGTTTCTTCGAGAGCGTATTTCCTGTCCTGCACATCCGCGACAAAACAGTTGATTATTTACGAACGAAAGCTCACAGAAACGTGAAAATTGTCTCATTTGAAAGAAAATATCCTAAGCTAGTTTGTAGCTTTTTTTGATACTTTTTTAGTTTGATACTGACTTAAGCAGCCCTTATCAAAAGCGTGGGGGTCAATTTCTGTCTTTTTAAAACTGCGGGGGTCCTGACCCCCGGTCCCCCGTGCCAACGGCGCGCCTGAATCTGAGGTGTAGCCTAACTTTTTATGGGAAATATTGGCATACTTCTTGAACAGCACATATGAGTTAGCTATGAGGTCAAAAACATGCAATAAAGGTTGGGATTTGACCTCATATCTAGTATCTAATCTTTTTTAACATGTTTACATTCATCTGGTTGAGTTGCAGATCTATCATCTGTTTTAGCTGACTGAATTCAGAGACAGGTCAGGCAACAGCTGGCCACCTAAGGCCTGCAAATACTCTATACCAGTCAGAGCAGATATACTATACAAATCTCCCACAGAAAACATCATGGATGATTGACTGAGAGAGATGATTTAACCTTGTAGTCCATGACATCAAACAAAGCCATAAAAACTGAAGGAATAAATATAGCAGGGCTCCAGACAAAAAAAAAAAAAAAAAAAAAATTCATTAAGGAGCCATTGTCTCCTATAGGGGGAAAAAACAGGCGCCAAATAATTGTTTTAAGAGCCACACAACAATGAACTTAAATTTTTTAATCACTTACTTTTAGTCATCCTGTTGTGTTTATATATCTCCCCTTTACAGTTTAAGCATTTTCATCTTGTGATTTTTCTGCGAAATTAATGTCACTATTTTCACCATTAGATTTTTATATTTTCTGCTTTCATTTTTCATTTTTAAAGTTTTAATAATTTCTTTTGTTTTATTTTTTTGTTGTTTTTAAACATGTCTGTTTAGTTTTTATTTCGGTATTAACATTTATTTCGGGCAATGAAAAAATATTTTTTAATGGTTTTAGTTAACTATAATAACCCTGATGCTAGTGAAATCTTTATATTGAATAATGTGTCAAATAATGTTCAATGTGAAGCTTCAACAGTTTACTTTTGAATCAATTGAAAATAAATATAAATATATGGAAATAAATATATAAATATATTAAATTTGGTTTGTGTATCAAAATAACAAACGGGGGACATTGATATACATACTACTTGACTTTGATTAATGAACAGGCCGAAATACAGTGGGACTCTTATTTTGAAATGTCTGTGGTTTACTTTTACTGCTCATTCAAGTTCAGATGAGGAAGATAAAAAATGACGTTGTTACAACCGTTTACAATGCATTACAATATAAATAATATAAAGTTAACTTTGTCATAATTGATCAGCATTAGTTCATGAGCAATCGGTTGACAAATGTCCGCCAATGATTGATTGCGAGCTGCTCTGAAGCACTGTTGCGAGAGCCTGAAGAATGCGCAACAGCGCCATCTCTTGACTTTAAAATATGCAGCGCTTACATTTATTTAATGAAATGAATGTTAATAATCACATTAGTGAGTATCGCGATTTGTTTTTCCATCCACAAAATATAAGACACCTTAAAATGATCATTAATACTCTTGTTATACCATTTAAGGTACTGAAGACTTTTTATAACCTTAAATTTATCTGATGACCATGATCGGAGTGGAATAATGAAAGTGATCAGCATGATTAATATTCAAAACGGTAAGCACGCGCTACATTGTGTGTATATCTGCAGTCTGTAGAGCCGGTTTCCCCTTCTGAATGACGAATATAGACGAATTTATATGAAGAAATAGGCAGTTGTCTCCTTTACAGGAGCAGAATGGTGTGTTCAAATGCAGCTTTTTTGCACCGACGTGAGGCGACAACACAGTCAACTTTCATCAGCGCTAGCTCTTTTGGTGTGTGATATTTTTCCCTACCCATTCATATTTTGGCGCTCTAACTCAGTGAAACTTTCACACGCAGCATCTCATTTAATTACGTCAACACAACAAATGATATGATAGGCTACCAGTCACAGAACACACAAATAACATGCACATTTTACAGTCATAACGTGTGAATTTGTATGGTCGCCAATGGCGACCTCAGCAAAAATATCACTCACAAATTAATATTTTTAGTCGCAAATGCGACCGTTTTAGGCGCAGTCTGGGGCCCAGTATAGGATGACCCTTCACTCAACCAACCATTAACATATACATAGCTTTCAGGTTTCTTTTTATTTATATATATATATATATTTGAAGCAAAAAATGCACAGGAACAAACCAGAGACATGGCTGCTTCTCCAGACATCTGTAAACAGAGGCATATCAGGTTCCACCATCTCAGCACAGTTACCATGTCTCCTAATTACTCGCGTGCAAAGTCATAAATGTAACATCTATCTCGAACAAGCAGCTTACGGCTTATTGTATGACTATAAATCAACTACAGCTTACCAGGTCTGCTGCGATTGCAGCCTGTTAGTTGCATCATTTCAAGGAATGCTGGGTTTTACTCTGCACTGCAAAATAACTCAATAAGTGTGATAATCGTAGAGCATTAACAATTATTTTAACCTTTCCAATTCCTTAGTCAAACAATCACGCAAGCTGTGGGAATCATTGCGCTCTTGCTGGTTTCTTGGCTCCATCTCATCATATCATGGGTCTAAGCTCAGCAAGAGTAATTAAACAAGTCTGAAGGACTTTCTGGCATCCTGGCACCGGATTCAACAACAGAGCACACAGGAGTTTTTGGAGCTGTCCATGGTTCCGGAAAACATGCTAATTTCAATGTTACGCAATAAATGGTACTCAATGCTACTTATTGTAAATGTTAAAATAATTGGTTACAGTCAACCATAAGGTCAATATGCAAGCAGCTCCACAAAACAATTACACATTATAAATATGCAGTTTGTTACTGTACTGTAATATAAATACCCTATTATAAAGTATATATCCCTCTTTCCTTATATACTGTCTTGTCAGCATGATAAAACCATAGTTTCCCACACCCCTATCCAGGAAGACAGTGTGCTCGGCACTCAGAGCTGCTGTGTGAGCCATAAATTGAATTATAGCACCACCAGCCAGTGGAAGAGGTGCTGCAGTTCAGTTACCCATCTACTCTGTGTGAAAACTCAAACATTGTGGCCAAAAATATACAGCAGCGTCATATCAAACAACGTATCTCGTATATTGGTGTTTTGTGAACTTAGGAACAACAATACATATTAGTAAATGCATTTCTTTTCAAGTAATTCAAGACAAAATTACACATTTCTGTCAAAGTAACTGATGGAATTTGACTCGATTCAAAATAAAAGATATCTTTATGGCATATTATTCTGAATTAGAATATATAATTGATACTTTAAATAAAGTATTAAAATAATAGTCAAAAAATGTATTTGAAAAACATTCTAAATGCTCAAGAGCGTCACAAATGAAGCATGTGAGGATTTATTTAAAACATTGTTTGTTTGTTTGTTAATTTTTCTTTTTTGTAACAGAGGCTGATGAAGATCAGTTCATATTGCTATACATATTTTAGGTGTATTGCAAATGACAATAAAACCGAAATAGCAATGGCAGGAATCTGTCTTAATAGCCATAAAATATTATTGTAGGTATTCAGGATAATCAAAAAGCTGCAAACAACGTCTGATTATATCCAAAGACCACTGCAAAATGCATAATTTCATTTCTCCTATTACCTCTCATAATTAATGAGAAGTAATAATCATATATATATATATATATATATATATATATATATCTTTTTTCTCCAGTAAATGAACATATGACTTATCTGGAAAAAAAATTACATAAAAACCAAATGCACATATGAATGGGATACGCCTCCTGTATCATCGACTGGTTTTGTGCCAATGTTGAAGAGTATTACTTCATTGCTTCTGCTAGTCAATATTTCACACACACACACACACACACACACACACACACGCACGCAAAACAAAAAGAAAAGAAAATAAACCTTTTGACACAGGATTGTCACTCTTAATGTCACCATTACTTAGAATAGAGCAGATTACGGATGTGGGTGCATATAAAAGAATTGATTTTGATCTAGTCTTTCAACATAACCCCCTCCACCGCCCAACAAACAAACACACACACACACACACACGCACACACACACACGCACACATTCATACATCCCATTATCTGAACTATACAAGCACTCAGACCAAATCATGGCTATATCTTTAATGCATGAAGTAGATACAGTATGCTATCATAAACCATTTCAATGTAATATTTCTCATTTTTGAGAGCAAAATAAATTATTCTACTCCTGAACATATATATATATATATATATATATATATATATATATATATATATATATATACGGGCTTTGGTTTTTAGGCAAGGTCAGTATATATACATATATATATATATATATATATATATACACACACTGACCTTGCCTAAAAACCAAAGCCCGTTCTGCCAAAGACATCTAGACACTCTAAAAAGAGATTCGGACTCTCGGCACCGATTCTTTAAGGTCGAGAAGGGACAGTTCAATGTGACAAACCATTCAATATTCAGACAGAAAAGTTTACCTAGCAGAAGCAACGCCAGTCCTGCTTGAAGCACCGAGGGTCAGAGGAACCGAATCTTCTCACTTGTCATATTTTCCCATGTTGTGCTCCACTGGATTCACGCTAAATTCAAAAGTGCGCGTGATATGAAGGCATCCAACACCCCAAAGCCCATATCCGAAACCACTAAAATCCAATGGTATTTTTTTCCCCTTTCGAAGTAATGGATTGATATCTCCCAAAAAACGTACTGAGGGACAGTCAAATTCCTGCGCAATGTGCCCAACGCCCCTCAAGGAAGCCAAGTACTTGTTTTCCCCTCAGAAGCGCGGAAGCTCGTGCCATTCTCCTCCCGCCCGTCGACGCACCTCGCTCGAGCGCGAGCTTTCGTCCGCATTAAACCCGGGAAGTCAAATCAAATCTCAGCAGGGAGACCTTCTGACCACCGCACCTTTACAAGTACTTTTCCCCAGCTTAATCCACACAGTCACTGACCGACTGCCTTCCGCGCCAGCCCTCCATCCAAAAGGTATCAAAAGTGTCTTCTCTTCAGGCAGCGTACGCTCTCCGCTGACTCCACACGCAACTAAATATGGATTAATAACTCGCAATGTCTCCGATAAGTCGATATAACACACATAGGATGCTAACAAACTTAAAGAGAGGTCTAATTAATTGCACACGAAGCGGGAAGACGGAGCAAATTCCTCATCATATCTGTCGAGCTGTTTAAACAAACTAGTTTTGCACCAGCCACTGCTTGGGATCATCCGTATAACGGCTGTTCTCTCTACCCTGCTGTTTGGATTGGGAGAGAGAACGCAGGACGTCATCACGGATTGGCTCAGACTGACGCTCGCAATACTTGATACGTGTGTCACATTGCGCCTCTCAGTGAGAAGTGCTGTTGATTTAGTGTTCGAAGACGACGGAAAAGGTAAAGAAAACCACGGACTATGGCAAGCTGTTTTAGCGTTTATTCCTTAGAACAAAGTAGTGTCAATTTTTTTTATCTTATTTATGCCTACAGTTAAAAAAAATACACTCTAAAAAAATCTGTAAAAATAGGGCAGAATGTATTGTAATAATTTGATGAAATTTTCCGTGTTTATTATTTACAGGTGTTTTACCTGTATTTTGAATTTTGAACTTCATTGCGTTGTGTTTTAGGCTTAACGGAAATGTCCGTAAAATTACTGGATAATTACTGGATTATCGTAGTTTTTTTACCATTTTTTTTTTTTTTTTTTTTTTTTTTTTTTTTACAGTGTACTGTAGTAGCCCAAGTCATCCAGTTACGACAGTCATTCCAAGCTGTGATGTAGTTAATCTGGTTTATTTTTTTATTTATGTTGTTTTTGTTGGTTTGTTTTAACTAGTAGAAGTTCTGAATGGCCGGTAACTTAAAATTTAGTAGCCAAATTTCAAACCCTGCTAACAATGAAAAAAAAATGAGACACTATTGTGTATTCCAATTGTAATTGTAATCCCATTAGTTAAAATTGCTATTTACTTGGCATTTGTAATGATTAGTCTTATTGTTTAAATAAAAATCTTACTAGATTTCTTGGGATAGTGACTACAGTAGTAGAATACATACTAGGAAGGCTTGGGACAGTTACTTAAAATGCCTAAAGAACAGCTACTAGTAAAACTGGAATACATACTGTTGATATCACAGATCAACATCATTTTGAAGAAAATGTGAAATTGCTTGTACCTAGACCAGTAGCAGATGAATAAAGAGCCTAAATGTAATAAAAAAAAAAACGTCTGTTTACTAATTAAATAGAACTAGAAAAGAGACAAAAGCTAATACAGCTTGCCATAAATGTACATGATATTGTCTGCATAGCTACCGTTCAATGCAAAACCCTCAGCTTCGTCCACAGAAATCCAGCAGATGGTCGGGATTAAGAACGAGCCTTACGTGGTCCGAGTGCAGGAATGCTCCATGCTGGGAATGCACTGACATCACTGAATGGAGCTATACAGCTGATTAAGCTATAAAGGTTTGAGGTGCTGCTGCTGAAATACCGCTTCCACACTCGAGGAGATTGATTACTTACAATCATACCAATAAAAGCGTCAACGCTGCATTTACCTCTGCGTCAAGAGTTCACTCATTACATATAGCTTGACATTTCAGCTGTCGATAGCGATGTAACTCTTGCGTTCTAAAACACTCAAAAAGATGTATATTAACAGTTTCCCTACAGGCAAATTTGTGTATACAGGCAAAACTGCTGCTAAAAACATAAATACTCTGCACAAACCACTTAAGGGTTTTCAACGGTTTAGTTATGGTGATTCAGCACCATGGACAGCAATTTCTGCAGTTTTTGCTGTTTTTTTTATTAAAAAATATCAATGAGACCACACACACACACACATTGAATCTACACCAGTATGATTCAGTATAACCATGAATCAGTTTTGAGTACCATAGGTTAGACCTGATGTAACTGTAATTCAGATTTGCACCCTCTCACCCCCAAAGAGTTGTCTACAGCTGTGTTTGAACTTTTCCTTTGACGCCACAGTTCAAAGTAATCTCACACTGAGGTCTTGTGGAACAGTCTATGAATCGTAAATCATCCACCGTAAATTATGTGTTCATTAAAAGCATTTGTACAAGCTGGAAAAGTGTTTGACAGGTATTTGACTTTTTCACTCGGTTGATTGCCTGGGCAATTCACTCTTTGTGTCGTCAGCACGCTCTGTAAAATAACGACCGGTTGTTTCCCTGCACTCAGTATAACTACATGCAAGTAGAACATAGCATTAAAGAGGTTTTATGTGCTGGATCAATTTATTTCGAAGCACAGCATGTGTGTAAGAGATCTGTTAAGATGGGGGAGCTGTTGCACTGAACACTATATTTCTATGGATTATTCAGTGCAGGACTTCATTTATTTGAAGCAGGGCAAAACATTTTACAGTATGCTTATTTTAAAGGGTAAATTACAAAATGACCATTAAATCTCCTTATTTGTCCTCTTTTATTACCACTCACTGTGGGTTTACTCCTTCCAAAGTAAACACTTCCACTCAGCATTAACCAGCCCATCAGCATCCGCCCTGCAAAAATAAAAAGCCCCCCTTGCTGATCATCTCATAATCAAGCTCTTGTTTAGCTGAATTAGCACTTACTTTAATTCACTCTGAAAAGCCATTATGAGGATTCTGGTTTGCCAATGCAAGACTATGTTTACAAACAGAGAATTTAAAATCTTGAAATTATGAGAAATTGTAAAGAGATCAACTAAATTCAAACCATTTTAAATATGGCATTGAATAGATATGGATTGTATACTGATATGGACTAAAGTTTTAGCTCTAAAAACAGACTAAATATTAAAATGTCAGTAGTAGGTTACAACGCTGTCAATATAACACCTTTTGCATGGAATGGTGCAAGATACTATTCTCATTTAATTATCAGCTCTCTAGAGTGTACAGATACACTGATAAATATCTCTCAGGTGTATTCTGATGGAAATTGTCAGGACCCAACCAACAGTATTTGATGCAACAGACAATTTAGACAGCAGACAGTCCTAGTGGGCAGAAAAAAAAGTTGTGGAACACTGCCTTTACTAGAAGGGAAGTAATTTGTAACGGTTTGATTTCCCTTGAGACCATGTCTCTTTTTTAATGACTAATATGTTAATTAAAAAACTTCTTCTAAAAACAGATGTGAGATATCCCCTATGCAACACCCATGCGCTTGTGTTTACAAACGCGTGACCTGCACACTTTTGTGCCATACCTTGTCACATCATCAGAGGGAATGAAACACCTTTGGTGTAGCCCCAGAGGGACACTTTCACGCTGCTGATTTGAGCTTCTGTTCTCTTGAGACTGCCTCTCTTGTAATCATGCTATGCGTCTGCACAGTACAATCTTCTGTTTTTAGAAAGACAGAGAGTGGATGCTAATGACTCTGATGGAGTGTAACTAGCTGTAATTTTATGCCGTATGAATAGAACAAAAAAGTATACAGTCTGAGATGAGGTTTTCTTTATGTGTTATGGTTGCTCATCCTGTACGCTCGAGGATTTAAAGTTTTCTTGTGTCATTTTCTTTTTCACCTTCATGTTATTCCAATGTTTTCCAGTGGAATATAGAAGAATTCATTCATCCATCCATCCATCCATCCATCCATCTATCTATCTATCTATCTATCTATCTATCTATCTATCTATCTATCTATCTATCTATCTGAGAGAGAGATCACAATTATGGAAGCCCATAAGCAGCATATACATATATATCATTTCATTTTCTCTGGATTAATACTGTTGGCGTTACAGGGCATGAATTTCAGCGTGGGATTGCGCATATTCAATTGTGCATAATTTTATTCATTAATTTTACTCAGATATTTTGTGCTCACTCCCAAAGTGTGCGCACATAAAGCCACCTCTCAGTACTAAATTGAGTTATTTTTTGCGCTTAAACAGTCAAATACACACAAAATAATGTCAAAATACTGGTCTTGGCGAGTATTCATGTAAACAGTTATGTTTTAAATGAACATAAACAGTTGAGAAATTGAAAAAACGCATGTGTAACGTATAATGTCTTGTTTTGGGTGTTATGTTTCATATTCATGTTTCTTGTTTTATTTTCAAGTTCAGGGTAATGTGTCATTAGGCTTGTTCGACTTGATGCTGCGCCATACAGACCGATCGGCGGCTGACTTGAAGCAGTGCATGCCGGTAAGAAATTTTGTCCGACTTGAGACAGCCAGAGATCCATGTGACTGTGACGTGTAGCATCAAAGTACCGCGACAGCGATTCAAGATCAGCCGCCTGAGTAAGCCAGCGCAGTTTCTCAAGAGGTATGGGAAGCCAAACGCACCAAATGTAGGACGAGACAGCGCGGTTTTACAGAGCTCGCGCCGCGCTGACATGTCATCTGCGCGGTTCAATGGACCGAGCCGCGCGACCGTCCGTCAGCGCAGCGCGGACGTGCTTGCTTGCGCCACTGAACGGACAGCGCGGCGCGAATCACATTACTGCTCTGCATAAGTTCAGCTGTTTCCCCTTTACAAGATAATGAAGATAAAGAGAATGAAATTATACATTTCTTTTGCGTATTATCTTTCATATTGTAGTAGTAGATTACATGTAAACAAACTGTATTGTTCCTTAGGCTAAATACTATATGTTTTTGAACCATATAGGCCTAGTAAATTGTATCATACTGTATATATTATAGTATTTACAACACTTTGTTAATGAATGCTACAGCATACTGTAGTATTAACTACAGTGAACTGATAAACTGTAATAAATAGCTACTGTAGGCCTAGTATACTATAGTTTTTACTACAGTAAACTGTAGTGTATATTACAGTATAATATACTCTATATTACTATTGTTGTTCTGGTTTCAGCAACTATAGAATTACCACAACAAATGAATTCAAGTACTTTACTATAGTATGGTTCAAAAACAGTATAGTAGCCTATTTACAATAAATTTCTATAGTATTTTTTCACCTGGGTATATACCATGCATATACACACACTTCCGTTCTAGTTTAAGATTTTTTAAATGTTTTAAAAGAAGTCTCTTCTGCTCACCAAGGCTGCATTTATTTGATCAAAAATACAGTAAAAACAGTAATAATGTAATTTTCTTTTTTACATTTTAAAATAGGCCTAACTGTTTTCTATTTGAGTATATTTTAAAATATTAATTGTGATCAAAGCTGAATTTTCAGCATCATTACTCCAGTCTTCAGTTGTCACATGATCCTTCAGAAATCATTCTGATGATTTGCTGCTCAAGAAATATTTCTTAATTTTGAAAACAGATGTATGCAATTTTTTTCAGGATACTTTTTTGATTCTTTGATTCTTCTGATAGTTCAAAAGAACAGCATTTATCTGAAATAAAGCTTTTGTAACATTATATTTTTACAGTCTATGGTTTATTGTCATGCCTTCAGTTCCACTAATGCTCACAAATCTGTTTTTATAACAGTTAAAGCTTTTTTCATGTAGTCGCGATGTTATATTGTGACATGTTTATCAAAATAAAAACTGATAAACACGTAGAACCCTCTACATTGGTACGCCTATTTAAATAATATATGCTTATGTTGAGCTTTATTCTTATAAAAACAGACGCTGTAAGCAGTACATAAAGTATTGAATGAAAATGTCTCTGAAACATCTGTGTATTAATAAAATAGTGCATTTATTTCACTTCAGCTGTGATAAAGTATGCAAACGCAGCGCGAGCGTCACTACGGGAAGCAGAAAGTGTCCGACTTCACATCTCCGTTTTCAGCTCCTCCCCGTCCGCACGCGGCCACTCTCGCCGAATCGGTTACATCCAGCCGCAGCCGATGTCGAACACACCTCTTGTCTAGCTTTGTTCCCTGTAATCTGCTGTTGGTGAGTTTGTTTCTGTTTCAAGTTCAGTCAAGTCCAGTCAAGTCATGTCAAGCCACGTCTATGTTTTGTATTTAGTTCATGTTTCTGTTCAATAAACTGCATTTGGGTTCGCTACGCTCACCTCCAGTGGAATATCAATACAGAGATAATATTAAAAAATATATATGGCAGTTTTTCCCCATGGTATCAATGTCAAAATTGTGGCCAGTGGAAATGCGGAGTGGCTGGTGAGCAAGAGAGTTAATGTGAAGCCCTGTGTGTGTGTGTGTGTGTGTATATATATATATATATATACATATATACATATATATACATATATATATATATATATATATATATATATATATATATATACATATATATACATACATATATATACATATACATATATATATATATATATATATATACACTGCTCAAAAAAATTAAAGGAACGCTTTTTAATCAGAGAATAGCATCAAGTTAGTTAAACTCCTGGGATATTGATCTGGTCAGTTAAGTATCAGAGGGGGTTATTAATCAGTATGAGCTGCTTTGGTGTTAATGAAATTAACAACAGGTGCACTAGATGGGCAACAATGAGACGACCCCCAAAACAGGAATGGTTTTACAGGTGGAGGCCACTGACATTTTTTTCCCTACTCATCTTTTCTGACTGTTTTTCACTAGTTTTGCATTTGGCTAGGGTCAGTGTCACTACTGGTAGCATGAGGCGATATATATATATATATATATATATATATATACAGACAGAGTTCAGATAATGTGTTTCAGTCAATGGATGCACGAATTCTGGCTTCCCAAAACGTTACAACAACGATAATCAAAAAGCGTGGACAAAACAGTCACTCTTTGTAAACTTTGTTCAATGCGAGTGCCGTATGCTCTAATGTCCAGTCATTTACGCCGTCATCACCCGGGTGTTGATAGCGCGCGAGCGCAGGTGAGACCTGAACAGCACACGTTGCTATCTGTGTTTAAACTAAACTCATTTAAGCCTTGCTAATTTAAACATTCGAGTGCAAGACGCGAAAAGAGAACTCGCGCGCGCTGTGAGAAGATTTGTGTGCGCGCTCATCAGAAGCGCGCACACGCTTATTTCAGGCAGCACGCAAATACTGAGTTCTCTTTCAAGTCTTGCGCTTCAGCGGACAAATTCATACAAAAATTATGTCAACATGCCCGTCTTGGCGAGTGTCCTAGCAAACATAGTTGGTTATGTCTGAAGTGAACGTGTAATAGTCGAGAAAGACAACGCATGTGTAACAGTATATGTACTGGATCGTGCATGTCTTAAAGGGAAAAAAAAACTATTCCTGCTCCCTTTGTTTTTAATGTAAAAATCAAACAACAAATGACAAAGAAAAAACTCACTGCTCTTGACTGAATAGCTTTTGTAACTTCAATAATGATTAATCTTTATTTAATTCATACAGTGAAGATAATATGCAGTGTTATTTTATATTTGATTACTTTATCCATTTTCTGAACCTGAAAACTACTGTAGATACCTGGAAAAACCTGAAAAGCACTGTTTATTTTATTTGAATATTTGCTCTATTGTGTTTATTTGTGATGTTGCTTGTAGTTTGATTATTTGTTCTTATTTTCTTTATTTTTATTTGACAGCAGTCCTATTTTCCCTGAACATAGCACATACCGAACCGTACCGAAACCGTGACCCTAAAACCGTGATACAAACCGAACCGTGAGCAATTTGAACCGTTGCACCCCTAATATATATAGTACTGTGCAAAAGTCTTAGGCCAGCTTTGTTGTTTTAGCAATGTTTTCATGACCATATTAATTTTTCGGTTTATTTATTAATATTCAAACAGAAAATAAAGGAAATATAAAAAAGTAAAATTAAAAAAAAAAAAAAAAATCAGAACAAAATGGCTTCTTTAAGCAAAAATCAGTATGTAGTGTGACCTTCTGGACTTCAGTTTGTCAAAGAAGAAACTCTGAGAAACTTCTCATCATATTTTAAAAGTTTTATTGGCCTTCCAGTCCTTTTCCATTCCATTTAGGTTTAAGAGAGCCAGGTTCCTGCTATTGCTCAAGTGTAAGGGGAGGTCACTAAATACTTGCCACTTTAGTCTATAGAAGCTGTTTTTTTTCTCTATTTTTTTCCCCCTCTGTTTTTTAATACTGCATACAAATTTCCTGTATTTTCTGGTTATATTCTAATAAAGAGACTGAGAAATAATTATATATGGTTTTAATACCATTGCTAAAACAACATCTAATGGTGGCCTAAGACTTTTGCACAGTATATATGTATATACTGTGTGTGTGTGTGTATATATATATATATTATAAAATGCTGCTCGTGGGTGAAGGCATTGCTGGGCATGAAATGTCGGAGGGTATCATTGTAGCTTCAGCCGCAGGGCTAAGAAGGGGTTTTATGTCATAAGTACAGACGCATTGGGTGTGTGTATGTGTGTGTTCAAGTTCAGCGTATGTGACAGGTCATGTGCTTTCTGATTGAGAGTGCTATTTGTTCACTGTGACACAGAAACCATTTTGTTCTATTTCCTCCATGTGCAGGAAAATTCCTTCAAGCCTTGGCCCACCTGCTGGTTACCTTCCCCTTCACGCAGCCTGCAGAGAGCAACCAGGCAGAAATCTCCCTGAGTCACATCATCTCCCCCTCAACCCTCCGGCACAGCCACTGTCCAAGACAAGCAGAAAAAAGATTCCAGGTAAAAACGAGTAAGAACCTGAGGATTGAATTTTTTGGCAGCACTCTCATTTATACTCTGCGCTGTGAAATGTTGATTGTGTACTGTAGGCCAAACATTTTTAGTAAAAACCAAACAAGGTAAAATTGTCTGAGGTGGAAAAAAAACTGAATCTACACTCATCATTAAATTGTTATAAACCGAAAAAAAAAGGAGAACATAGAGATAAACAATCTCAGCCAAACCAACTGAAGAGCCAATACATTTTTTAGCAACGGTTGTATCGGTGTACTTGTCCTGCAATAACAATCTTTAAGGGCAACTGTAGATATAGTGTCCAAAATTAACTTTTTGCTATGGGTGAATTGAGAAATTTGGACAGGCTTAAGTATTTCTTACTGGTGATTTACACAGCATTACATTAATTCCAAATATATATCTGTCTCTATGAAAATATCATTTATCAGCTGTTTTGTCAATGAATAAAAGTTGGTAAAAGTTATTATAAGAGGACTGTCACTGACATCATCTTGCAATTTGATTTAAATTGTGTGATGCACTTCCTACTAAATTTAAAGGGTTAGTTCACCCAAAAATGAAAATTCTGTCATTTATTACTCACCCTCATGCCGTTCCACACCTGTAAGACCTTCGTTAATCTTCGGAACACGAATTAAGATATTTTTGTTGAAATCCGATAGCTCAGTGAGGCCTGCATAGCCAGCAATGACATTTCCTCTCTCAAGATCCATTAATGTACTAAAAACATATTTAAATCAGTTCATGTGAGTACAGTGGTTCAATATTAACATTATAAAGTGACGAGAATATTTTTGGTGCGCCAACAAAACAAAATAACGACTTATATAGTGATGGCCGATTTCAAAACACTGCTTCCTGAATCTTCGGAGCGTTATGAATCAGCGTGTCGAATCAGCGGTTCAGAGCGCCAAAGTCACGTGATTTCAGCAGTTTGGCGGTTTGACATGCGATCCAAATCATGATTCGACTGGTGAACTAACCCTTTAAAGAGTAACTATTTTATGGTCAGTTATATTTCAATTTGACATGAATGAAAACAAGAATCTAAGGGATGGAATTAATCTAAAAATATTTTCCAGAATTTGCTCTCCAGGTACATTTTTTGGAGAGAGGGGGCCCTATTGTAACGATCTAAGCACATGGTCTAAAGCTCCACTTTCGCTAGTTTAACGACTGGGAAAAATGATTGGCACGCCCAGCGCATGGGCTAAAAGGGTTGTACCTAGTCTCTTAATGAGTAATGGGTGTGTTTTGGGTGTAACATGCAATAAACCAGTCGTCTCATCTCCCATTCCCTTTAAAAGCCAGTTGCGCTCGCGCCCTGGCGGATTTTCTTACAAGCAGAAAAACTGAACACTTCTCTAGCGAGGAAACAGATCTGCTTGTGTGCAAGGTTAAAGCGCACAAACAGACCATCTACGAGACAAGCTGGATTTCACCAAAGCATTTTTATCTTTAAGCACACAATAATAATCTTTTACATTGTAATCCTTTATTTTTAATATTTGGCATGTTGGTCTTTAAATAACTAATATATATATATATATATATATATATATATATATATACAGGAGGCCTGGCTCGCAGTCTTCGCTCTAATTCATCCCAAAGGTGTTCTATCGTGTTGAGGTCAGGAATCTGTGCAGGCCAGTCAAGTTCCTCCACATCAAACTCGCTCATCCATGTCCTTATGGACCTTGCACAGTCATGTTGGAACAGGAAGGGGCCATCCCCAAACTGTTCCCACAAAGTTAGACCAAGCCCAACCCCTGAAAAACAACCCCACACCATAATCCCCCCCTCCTCCACCAAATTTTACACTTGGCACAATGCAGTCAGGCAAGTACCGTTCTCCTGGCAACCACCAAACCCAGACTCGTCCATCAGATTGCCAGACAGAGAAGCGTGATTCGTCACTCCAGAGAACACGTCTCCACTGCTCAAGAGTCCAGTGGCGCCGTGCTTTACACCACTGCATCCGACTCTTTGCATTACACTTGGTGATGTTAGGCTTGGATGCAGCTGCTCGGCCATGGAAACCCATTCCATAAAGCTCTCTATGCACTGTTCTTGAGCTAATGTGAGGCCACATGAAGTTTGGAGGTCTGTAGCTATTGACTCTGCAGAAAGTTGGTGACTTCTTTCACAAATGTTTGTAGAAGCAGTCTGCATGCCTAGGTGCTTGATTTTATACACCTGTGGCCATGGACGTGATTGGAACACCTGAATTCAATGATTTGGAAGGGTGTCCCAATACTTTATATATATATATATATATATGTGTATATATATTGCGCCAATGACTTTAGACTAGGTTTCAGTTGGTCAATAGCTCAGTCTATTTCAGTTGCCTCAAAACAGCAACGTGCCAACAATGCTAGCAAAAGACACTTGCATCGCGCCTGGCACCACATTGCCAGCAGCCATATCACCCTGTAGCCCAAGAATGGTTGCCCACTGGGAGACCTTCTGGGAAAACTAGGTTGCTGCTGGAAGAGGTGTTAGTGAGGCCAGCAGGGGGTTCTCACCCTGTGGTCTGTGTGGGTCCTAACACCCCAGTATAGTGATGGGGACACTATACTGTCAAAAAGCACCGTCCTTTGGATGAGATGTTAAACCGAGGTCCTGACTCTCTGTGGTCGTTAAAAATCCCAGGATGTCCTTCAAAAAGAGAAGGGGTGTAACCCTGGCATCCTGGCCAAATTTGCCCATTGGCCTCTGTCCATCATGGCCTTCTAATCATCCCCATACACCGATTGGCTTCATCACTCGGTCTCCTCTCCACCAATAAGCTGGTGTGTGGTGGGCGTTCTGGCGCAATATGGCTGCCGTCGCATCATCCAGGTGGATGCTGCACATTACTGGTGGTTGAGGAGATTCCCCCTTCCAAATGTAAAGCCCTTTGAGTACCCAGAAAGTGCTATATAAACGTAAGGAATTATTATTAATTATTATTATTGCGCCGGGTATATGATAGGGCCCTTACACTCACCAGTCACTTTATTATGTTCAACTGCTTGTTAACTCAAATATCTAATCAGTCAATCACATGGCAGCAACACCTGGTAAATTCTTCGATTTCTCTAGAAGTACAGTATATCGGGGCCTGTATTTGTTCTAGAACTTACATGCACATTAACAGGAACAGCATAATCTTGTCAAACAGTTTGGGAGATCAGAAGCTGCCTAGGGTTGTTACTAAGAAGTCTGTTGAACAACTGACTATAAGTGCTGTATTTCCAAAAGCAACCATCAGAACTATGTGTTGCATTTCTTCACACACTACTCAGAACTGCTTGTGGCAGAAGGTCTTATCATTTTGTCTGGTTATCAGGGGGCAGCTGATATTACCATGCAGATGAGTGCTGGCAGGATGGAGGCAATCTGTTCGCCCTCAGTCAAAGCAGAATCTCAACACCTGCTTGAGATTCCTACTCCTCCTCCCTATCTGCTGTTCACTGCGTGTCATGTCTGGGGTTGTTCACCGCCCCTTTATAATTGGATCTTGCTCTGTAACTTTCTCCCCCTGCAACCATTATTTTGTAGGAGCTTTGTGAAAAAGAAAAAAAAAAAATGTAAAAGAATTTACTGCTTGGAAAGTACAAGAGAAAAATGAGATGTTCTTTCTCACTCTGTATTTCTTGGTTTCTGAGTCTTCCCTTGCGGGGTATACTGGAGGGATTTGTGTAAAGAGAGCAAGCTCAGTAGTTCTTAAGAAATAAAGAGATAGACATCTGGTTGTGGTAGAATGATTCCCGTGGGGCTTTAAGGATCATGTACTGAGTGTCTCTGCTGTCTGGACAGGTTCTTCTGGGAGTGTTTATGTTGTCTGAGGTAGGTGGACATTAGTCTCAGCCTCAGACAGGCACGTCAAGCGTATGATGCATGCTGCACACAAAACTAATCTTATTGGCTGATTTTACATAAGGGTACTTAAGAGAAAGGCACAGTGCTTTTTTTTTTTTTTTTTTTTTTTTTTTATCAGTCTGTCTTGAAATAAAACACATTTACAAGCCCTCCAATTGATACAATGATGTTTGAATTGAAGGACAGGAAGTTGAATCAGAATTTGAATGACAGGAAGAGAACTTTGCTGAATTATAATTCAAGAAATTCAATTTAGGTAATGCATTCTGGGAAATTAAGTGTTTGTCCATCATGTACAAAAGTTATTTTATTAAAGGGTTAGTTCACCCAAAAATGAAATTTCTGTCATTAATTACTCACCCTCATGTCGCTCCACACCCGTAAGACCTTTGTTCATCTTCGAAACACAAATTAAGATATTTTGATGAAATCCAAGAGGTTTTTTTTATCCTCCATAGAAAGCAATGAAATTAGCATCATTCAAGGTCCAGATAAGTAGTAAAAACATTGTTAAAATAGTCAACGTGACTACAGTGGTTCAACCTTAATGTTATGAAGTGACGAGAATACTTTTTGTGTGGAAAAACAAAACAAAAATAACGACTTTATTCAATAAATTTGTCTTTCCCCTGTCATTCTCATACATTGCAGCACTTCCAGGTTCTACATCCGAACGCCAGCTCCGTATTGGCCAGCTCCTGCGCCATGCTGCTCACGTGACCAGAGCCGGCCAATATTGAGCCGTAAACACGGAAGCTCTGCAACATAAATAACGTATGAGAATGACAAGGAAAAGACGAATTAGTTGAATAAAGTTTTTTTTTTTTTTTTTTTAATGCACAAAAAGTATTCTTGTCACTTCATAACATTAAGGTTGAACCACAGTAGATACGTTG